>NC_134414.1:138281235-138913021 GCF_030867145.1 Opisthocomus hoazin
CAAACTTCATCTTTACATGCTCATCACTCAAGGGAGTCCAGCAGAAATTCCCACGTGTAAAAGGTTGAGCTGTTAATAAATTCACAAGTGTCATGTTTCACAAAGAAAGGCCTGTGACTCAACACTGGACAGGACAAGCCTACAGCATTTTAAGCCAAGCTGTCAGTTGCTAAAACCAGCAGTTTTTGTTTGGTTGTAAGGGAGATACAGGCTTTGAGCAACCCGGTCTAGTGTCCCTGCCCATGGCAGGAGGGTTGGAACTAGATGACGCTTAAGGTCCCTTCCAACCCAAACCATTCTATGATTTTATGATTTCACTATTAGTCCATCCACTTCCCAAGAGGGAACTCTTACTGAAAGAAGCGACAGAAATACCCACAAGCTTAATATGAAAGGCTTAAAATTTTAGCATCAACTGTAACCAGCATCATTAAAACCATCACAGTTGATGCTCCTCTGAGCAGTAACATGACAGCTAAAATATAGCATGGAGATCACGGAGTCATGCCATTAGACATGCTAAATAATTTTTAAAAACTAACATGTTTCTAATAAGAGCATTAAACAGGATAATTTATCTAAATTAATAGCCAGCTGTACTTAAAAACTATGATCAATATCTACCATTATAACTCATAATCAGATATAATCCTATCAAGCACAATCACGCTCCCCATACAAAGGGCAAAAGCATACAGATAAACCATGCTGACTATCAAATTCTCCAAACGTGGCCACTTAAAAATGATTGAATTTCCACAGCTGATGATGAGTGTCGGACACTTTCTTTTACGATTGTCACTACAGCATCTTTAACAGTACTAAGTAATAGGAGTCAAAATTATTACAACTATCACCAAACAGCAGTAACTCTTGTTGCAGACCTAATCAGAATTTATGTAAGTTACAAGGGCAAAACCAGAACTAACTCCATGCAGCCTGTTCATTGTATTGGACATCTTTTTCAATGCATCAAACAAGATATGCAAAAGTATGGAAATTAGTATGAAAACCTTCTAAACCAGTACCTAGCAACAGTCTTACCGAAGTAGAGGCTTGGAGGACTGGAGATGGGGACTGGAACATCAAGAAGGTGTGGGAAGGGAATATGAGTAAGTGAACAACAGCTTGATGAACAAAGGAAGGATACCTACCAGTAGATAAGACTCCCTCAGAGACTTAAGCCCATGGGCACATTCACAACCTGATCAGGCAAAACACCCAAACACTTGCCATCAGGCTTGCCTGTCTTAGCAGTGCCTAAGAAGCGTCTCCTCACATGTTTGAACGCAGTAAAAAAAGGAATCAAGCGTGCCCCAATCCTGATCTAAGGAATACATTCCCTTCTTGGGAACAGAAGAGAGAAGACTGGATTGGAAATCACAAACAAACCTGTTTCCAGCTCCACAGAGTTCTCAGAGGCAGATGTCCCTCTCCTGGCCTCAGTTACTGAAAAGCCTCAAGATCCGTTGTCTTATCCACACCAACAAATCGCCGAGAAACCATCAGACTTGGCAAATGAAGCAGTCTCTCAGGTACCAGACACAGTCCTATCTGCCACACTTTTGTGAAAGAAATGCAGTCTGAACACCCTTTTTAGCAGCGCTTCTTTTGGAAAATAAAGGTAATACATACAAACACTTGACAGGAATAATCTTCTACCAAAAGTCATGAAGTATTTAAAGTCTAGTGGAGAGACTGATGCCATAAAATTGTTTTTAAAAACAAAAGAGTCAGCCCAGTGGTCAAAATTTAGGAAAGACAGAGAGTAAAAGCTGTCTAAGAAGGAAAGAAATAAAATGTGTTGATGAAAACTCTTAAGCAAAGGAGCTTGTTCTAACTCTAACCAAGCAGTCAGAAGCAACTGAAAGGAAAATGAATACTCAGCTTTACAAACACAGGCAAGGCATGTGTTTTGGCAGTGTTTAGCTGCATCCATCTGCATATAGGGGCAAAAAGCTCTTGTTAAGGGGCTTGCACACAGGTGTGGTATTGATCTATACAAACAATCCAGCTACCGATGCACGACCTTTGCTCTTCCTCTGAGGATTTTCATATTTACAGTAGATGACTCCAAGGAGCATGCTCCAGTTTGAGCAAGTTATCCAGAGACAGGATCAATGTTCCTAGCTGAAAAGATGATGTGGGTCTGCTCTACTCAATGCTTGCAGCCTTCAGTGATCACATACTACTTAATGTGATCTGAGCTCCAAGCAACAGAAATACAGATTTCTGGAAAGGAAGCATCCTTCAACATGCTGCTGAGATCAGTTGCTCTACAGCAGGAACTACCATGACTACTCCTAACAGTTCCAGCTCAGCTGCTTCTTGGCACAAGCTGAAAATCACGTGCCACTCAGACCGCTCTTCTTGAAACTTCTTTGCTATAGAAATAAAAACACAAGCATTTTTCCCCGCTTATGTCTGACAGCAAAAGACAGCTTCTGTTCTGGGGGCCTTAAAGAAAACTGGTAGATTAATAATGCTGACCTAGATGAAATTCAGAAGCTGCCTCAAGTTAATACTTCGGTTGATCATTCCATGATTTTTATGCCTTCTTTTGTTAGGACAGAAGCGTAAACTAACAGAGCTTGAATTTCAGCACTACTCTACCTTAAGTGACAGCTGCCGCAAAGGCTGTCTTCCTGAAGAGGTGCCACAGCAAACAGTTTAAAAGGCTGACCTGTAACACTGGGGAACAGGATCACCCCCTGAGGGTAAAATCCTTACTGAATTGTGAGCAAACTCTGATGAAGACCTAAGCCTGACAGATTCTGGAGGCACAGAAAGGCTTACTGCTACAAATGCAAGGTCAGCTCTTCAGTTGCTACAAAGGAAAGAGAGGGACAAAATTATGTGCTTCTCCTTTCCTTTGGGCCTCCTATAACAGACCACGTAAACTGGTGTAGCAGAAAGGACTGCTTGCAGCTGACCCCTCTGCAGGCACGGGCCCTGGAGAGTGCGGACAGTGAAGGTGAAGCAGCAGTACTTGATGAAAAAAAAAACTAGGAATTACTTTCAAGTTATACACTGGATTTTTGTTGTGCCACAAAGTTGTTCTTCCAAACCGAAGACACTCCTACAAGAGAAAATTCAGAAGTCCCAGGATGATGCCAAAAACCTAAAGAGCCAACAAATACGGGTTTTCTCCTGTTTTTTAGGGTTGCAAGCTTAAAAACCCCTGAGAACTTGTTGACACAAATGTGGTGCTCCCTTAAATAAAGGAACAAGATACATATGAACACCTGACAGTGTATCCAATCCTAAGCCATGAAATATGGCTAGAAGCCTAATACTTTAGGTAGCAGGCTACAGACAGAGCAGAAAAAACAAAGGATAAAACCAAATAAATCAAAGGCAGAGGCAACAGATCAAAAGACAAGTAGCTGATAGGAGACGAGAAGAGCTATGACTTAATCTGTAGGTTGGGTCAGGCTCCATACTTGTTAAAGTATGTGAAGTAAGAGGTCACAGCAATATTACTGCTAGACCAAACAAGTCCATGGTTGCAAGCCTTCAGGTATATGTGTCCTTTCAATCTAAGCATGTCTTCACATAAGTGCCCAGAAGTTTAAGTCTCCAATCTTAATTTTAACAGAAGATTCAAAAGTAGGATGAAATTGGCTTGACATTTCTCAGATCGTCAGTTAGAAAATGGTAAGAAGACTGTGTAGCACTTTTGTGAAGCAAACCTACAGCCTTGCAAGACAAGTGACAAAACTATTATTTCTACCTTCATGGAGTTACAGAATATCAAAACAAGTTATTGTTGGCATGAGAAGCTAGTGACTTGACATTTCAGGCTGATTTTTACTTGAGTGGATATCTTCTGAAAACATCTTGATAAAAGAAGCATTTCAAAGCTCTAGCAAAGGGTCCTAAATTGGCTGAGACCTGCACAGAAACAAGCTTTAAAGATTCCATACTCTAAGAATTTTGTTAGACAAGTTGCTGCTGTAAAACTAGTTTGCAAACTACTGAGAAACCAAGATTTAGAAAATTCTTCATATGCAACATTTGCTAGAATACAATAAGTTTCACAGACACCTTCCAGTCTCCTTACCTCTTGTCCTGAAAGGTAGTATGCTGCTAGAAGACCGCCAATGAAGCGAATATTGACCTCAAAAACAGACACTTCGGAATTCTAGAACAGGAAGAAAGAGTAAATAAGTAACCAACTCTCTAATCAAAGAAGAAGAAAAATCATCAAGACAGAGGCAAGTACATACTCTAAAGCAATCTGCACATAAGAGTTTGTTCTCTTTCAGCATCCAAGTCCACACTGAAATTTCTGTGAACATCTTCATAACATCAAGTGATAATTCTAGTTACAGCTTGAACTGATTTTTAAAACTCAAGTTCGTTTTTCTCCTGCTCTCTAATCATATAATTGCACTGTGTGTTAATAAAAGTTGTTTAGGGATGGTGGGAAAGAAGGCAAGGACTATGCATTTCCTTATTTCAGCATCTTTTACATTTAAGCATAACATCACATCATCTGGGTTTACAGGATAAAGTGGAATAATAATTAGAGAATTCCTGTAATGTGGTTTCTTAACCTGAATTACCAATGTGTAATCTCAAATTCAGAGCTCCACTTTAACACAGTCTGTCTAGGAATAGCCTTTATGTATTTAATGTTACAACAAGTACTGCAAGACCACTGAGAAACTCCAGACAATAAACCATTTTACTGCCTTCCTCCACATTAATATCCTTGGGCTAATTTCACCAGTATCTTTTGACTCATTTAACCCACTGAAAAATTAAGAGGAACTATATCGTTTTAACATCTTTATGCCTCCCTCTGCACCCCATTCACTCCTTTGCCCACATATATCCCATCTGTCTCCCCCATAAATTTCTCTTCATTCAACCCAGTGAACACAGAAATGTAGTTTTATTAAAATATTTTGAGATAAGGGAGACTTCTCCTTTTATCCTGAAAAGTCACTACAATATATACTGTACAAGTTGACCCACCAATTAGCACACAGTTGAAATTATATTTATAGGTATGTCTTTCACACTATTTCTATGGTACCTGCAGTTGTATCATGCATTTTGCTTGTATCCAAAATCAATGCATTTTACACATATTACTCATTTCTGAAAGGTCACAGGAACACTTTCGAGGATTTCCTCAAATAGCACTGATGACGAAAAGTCTAAATTTTCAAATACTCCAATATAGGTCTTTAGTAAAAGACGTATTATTATTCACATACAGGTGACACAAGAAAAATATCAGCAATGCAGCATACGATTCCTCTTAATACCTACTTCTGCTTCCCAATAAAAGAATCCAAGAGTAACAAATTTCTGTATGTATTTATTTATAAACTTCAAATCATATAAGGAAATTACCAAAGTCTGGTGTATATATAAGACAACTTGTTAACCTTCAGAAATGTTTCTTGATACATGGGAAGCTGTAATTGAACCCCAGTGGGTCATGTAAATTTATTCCACCCAAATCCTAGATTAATTCTGCAAATTTATATTGAGATTGTCTCAGATCAGACAAGAGTTATGGAAGTAATTTAGTTCATCCTCACAATAGTACCATTATGTCTACACTGTCTCTGATATATTTAGGGTCTTCAGTTTTAGACTGAATAATTATCTGGCACTAACTGAAAAAAGCAGACTAGAATTCTCTAATGTTTGCCAGCCAGTCAATGTATAAAACAAAAGGGAAAAAACCAAACAAATATTTCTGAAATGTATCCTATATTACAAAAACAGCAGTATCTGCTCAATTCTGACTGCATACCTACATTTCATGCTGTACACTACTGAATGAAAAATTATTTTTTGAACCATAGGGCCAGTCCAAGGATTGAAATACAAATTCTATCACAGAGTCTGTGAATAGTCCCCAAATTAGTAATAAGAACACTAATCAATAAGGATAAAATAGAGCCATTTCTTCTACTTAACACTTCCAAATTCTGCGCACATGAAGAATGTCAGATACTGTACAACCAACTGGGAAATTCTTGTGATAGATTCAAAACCTGTAGGCAAACCAAGACTACTCGAGTGGCATTCTTCCTGTTAAAACATCTCAAGGACATGGAAGAAGAGATTGTATTCTTAAGTTATTTATACACTGTGGTTTTTGGGGGAAATTGTCTTTTACAGCTCAGTTATTTCCAACTGCTACTAGCTAGTAAAGTCTCATCTTTCTGCCTTGATGTCATAGGCTCTGTTGGTTCTCACTGACTGCTCTCCCTTTCTTCCATTATCCAATTATAAACTGTACTTTGAAGATACAATATGCAGACGTATCTTTACTTATAATTAAAGTATGAAAGGGTTGGGGTAGGTTTTTTTCAAAACAAAGTCAAACAGAGAACTTCACTAAAGCTTATATCTGAACTTCTGACACTTTGAATCGTAAGTTTTTTAAGTTCCAGCTCAAAGAGTGCTTCCGTCTCCCCCCGGGAGGAACACTGTGAAAAGGACTAGAGAAATACGAGGACAAGCTGTACTCACCACACTGAAATCAAGATTTTTGTCAATCCACTCTTGTCCTTCTCTGAATTCATCGTGAAGACCCATGATATAAAGAGTATCCAATGCATCTACTATGGTAGCACCCATTTGTGAGTTTCCTACACGTAAAAAGAAGGATTTCTATTACAAGTTATTATTGCATTATTTTTCTTAAACATCACAAGCATGAGAAAATAACCTAAGCAGTAGCAAAGTTACTACAAAGATGAGAGCACAAAGAATAATCAAAATGAGAAGGAATTAGCAGCTACATAAAAGGATCACACTTCTCTTTCAAGGCATCAGTCCTCCGGCACAGTTTGGCTTCTAGGGAGAAAAGATGACTAAAGACAGAAGAAAACTCCTTCTCCTCTGCTTTCCTAGGCTGCAACATGAGCAACTGTACTTTGACACAAAAGGACAGAAAGACATTTAGCTTCAAAAAGCTATTAGGAATTCTAGGACAGAAGTGTTTAAAAAAAAAAAGCATATGCAAGATAAAGCAATTGGCAGTTCTAGTAATGCCTTGCATTTCCCAACATCCGAAGTTTGGCAGTGATGGAAGCTGCGCAGCCACGGAAAGCGCGGCCAGCTGAGCCAGGATGCCCTGGCTGAACTGATAAAGCTGCAACCCCACGGCACTCGTGTCGCTGCCTGCAGGGACCCACGCTATGAAGGGCTGAGGGGTTCCTCCGCTGCCACCATTTAAAGGGGAGCATTTAAAGCCAAATAAAAACCAACAGCGCTTTACTCTGCAACGCCATTCACTTGAAACAGCAGCAATTTGGAGCTGACTGATGAGTGACTCCTCGGTCCGTACAAGGGAGAGGGGGTGAGCAGGTGGATAGCCACCGACCGTGTCAGCCTTAGGCCATCCCAACCCAAGCTGCTGCCCTTAGCAAGCAGAGGGATTTGGTTCTGGAGGAAAGCAATTACCATGGGTTGGTTTATTTTCATGGAGTGTATAAAACTTCCTACGCACTAATAAAATAGCCCAATTTCACCATTCATATCAGTATTCTATAAAACAGTCAATAATTATGTTATTAGCAATTTAACAGCGGTAGTCTCTTAACAAGTTAAGCCAATTATTATTTTTTAAGGCGCTTTTTATCTTTAACGGAATTTCTACAGCGCAGTGTTCCTGCTTGGTTGTTTCTATTCGCTCATTTCTGATTTTTACATGTTTAGAGATATTTCTTCCCTCAAGCATAACAATAACTGAATGAAGCCATCACCACCATTGTATTTCTTTTACACATCTAAATGACTGATACTTACTCGCAAGCTTAAAACCATTTTCCGAGACTTCTTTCCCCAAATTATAAAAATTAAACATAACAGTCTCTGACAAAGTAATCACCAACTAGTTTCTTCAAAAATAGCTGTGCATCCATTTTAATTAAACTAGATAAGGAAAGCCTTCAGTCAGTGGTGTTTGTTAAGAACATTCAAGTACAGATCAGGACACACTAACTTTAGCAAGACCAATTAAATGACATATCCTTCGACAAATTGGCCACCTCTACCTATAACTCTCAGGAAATGACAACACCACAGTGCACAAGTACTTTAAGGTTTAACACCTTCAGCCAAGTGACAAATTCTATTGCTTGCATCGCATTTAACTTCGCACCTTTTCATAAACATAATGTGACAGGTAACTAATATCACTTCAAAAATATGCAAACCAGCCCATGACACAAGGACTAACTTCAGTATTAGCTGACAAGGTATTTCTGACAAAGCTGGAATGTGTTATACTGCTGCAGCACTCAATTTCTGTTCCTTTATTGAAACCACATTGGTAGCATTTTCAAATACACAAGGTGTTTGAGCAAACAGAGATATACATAGTCTTGGGAAATCCTGAAAGGTCCTCTTGTAATAGTCTCAAAAAAATAAAAATCTTCTAACTTAAAGACAGTGATAACCACATCAGTAAGCTCTCATATTCTATAACTGGCATGGGGTGAAGAGAATACATTGCATGGGGATGGATCAGTGTGTCATCGTCCCCCCACACCCCAGAACAGAAGTTCAGGCACCACTTTTGCAGATCTCAGGATTACATTCAAATGTCCACAAGGGGGGACAGCAATAGGGTGGGCACAAGAATATCTGCTTCCCAGCACTCCAGAAAATACCTCCAAAAACACAGATTTAAGCAACCTTTTTCATGGAGTTCTCTGCACAGAACCATGAAAGGGCCATGGAAATGCAAAAGCCCATGATTATTTCCTGCCATCTCACAAATCCAACAGATGCATCCAGACAGAGACTGAGAGCAAAAAGGCCAGAACTGCTGGAACACAGCTCTCTCCAGAATCAAGCAAAAATACCCACGTTTTCCTAACGCATCCCCTAATGACTGAACAATACGACTTCAAATACAGACAAGAAATTTGCTTTCATCCTCACAGTGTTAAAAGTAAGCCCTCAACCCCATGTATAGAAATCTCACCTGAACCATTAGTTCCCAACAGGGATCAACCGACAACCTGTTTCACGCAAGATCCTCCAGCATTGTTTGCAGCAACAGAAATCGATGCAGTCTGACAGAGCGAAACAAACTTGGCCACCATTCCTTACCCCTTAAGTCAATTAAAGGCATAGGTTCACACTCTAAGCTTTTCTCTGGGCCACACTCCAGTAGTTTGTCCAGGCTCTCCCTCCCTCTGCCTTTTTTGGCCCTTTCTCTCATCTTTTATGTCTATCTTTCCTAGACTCACAAACATCCAGCAAAACATTACTGAGCAAAGCCCCTTCTGCTCACACATGGCTCTTCTCTGAGCAGCGACGGGTGCCTGTTTCTGAGATACAGTTCAGTATGGTTATAGCTTCTAGACTCCATCATTCTTACCATAGTCTCCTAAGGACAATATTTATATTCTAATCCATAACAAATTATTTGGTTTTCTTCTTTCTTATAAGTAGGCTATTTCAACCATATTTGGTTTATTTTCCCTTTTTCTTCTTAAATATATGGTAACTAATTGTAATTGCACACCAGCACTTGTTCTTTGAGGAAGACTCAGAAGAACTATCTTTGGTTTTTAAACCTTTTTGGATGAACTCATTTCCAAAAGGTCAAGAAATGGCAAGTCAACATTTTGCAACAGATTGACTACCAGTCTTCTTCCTTTAGTGTCAGTCAGGCAGCCCAAAGCAAGCTAATTCCCTCCTCCTGGGCATTGAGGGGGAAGAGTCTAAAATGCAGAGTGAGTTCACACCCAGAAGTCTTGTGCCTACAAGAACAGAGGGCAGAGCTGGACATAAGGCAACACAGAGGTCAGAGTTAACCAACACCTTGGTTGCCCCATGTTGCAAGACAGGTACAACTTAAAACCATTTGTGGGCTATGCTAGGTTGTGTTAGAGATTAAAATGGATTAATTGCTCTCAGCTTCTTTCTGGGACGGACTATGTGGAAGGGATGCCATTCTTAATTTGTTCCTAACAGCTTCTGCTGAATTCTTCCGTATCTGTCGAGGTCCACAACTTAACCAGAACAGGCAATGATACTGTCATAGCAGTCTTCCTCCATCTTAAAATGCACTGCTCTACCAGCAAGGTAGCAGCCGAAATGTAAAGCAGAAGGGAACAGCAAGTGTTCAGAGATCACTGGCCTGCATTACAGTCACGCGTGGTGCTACAGGGAAAACAGACTACAGCGGATGGGCAGCTGTACTTCTCCCTCCTGACGCTGATACAAACCATTCAGTCTAAAGTCAAAGAAATAATTTTCCATTCATAACAGAGTATGTTTTTTTCCTTTCATAGCTATGCTGACACCCACAAATTTTGCCTTAAAGGACAAGAGGATAGTCTTCCTGGACTTAAACTGCAGAGGGAGTCATCTGAAAAGTACTAAATTATCTCTAAACAATGAGATAATAGTTTACAACAGTATAATCTGCTTACTACTACCTCAACGACTCTGATCTATGACTGGTCAGGATACAGATAGAGCAGATGTTTCATTGTTGTGAAAAAGTCTATAAAACAATTACATCAAAATAGAAAATAACACTTCTTCTAGCTGCAGGCCCTCCTCCCAGGGTCTGCCTCTGCTCAATACAAAGGCTCAGTTGGTCACGTTGCGTAAGATAATAACCGATTCCAAAAGGGCTCAGTTTTACAAATGTCAGATTAGGAAGTTTCCTTCCATATAATTATAGTTCCAGTTGACTGAGCTCCAAATTTAATGAAGTTTGCCTAATGAATGCAATGCTCATTCTTCTAAATAAAACAGAACATCCATCATAAGCTAACGGGAGGAATTCAGCAGTGAAATAGCTGAACTATTCACAAAATCGTGCACATTCTCATTAAGCAAGAGTATCATTCCGAAGGACTGCAAAATAGTGAAGTCAGATTTATATTTAGGTAGACTTCAGTTTCCTGAGATTAGACAAAATTCTGTAACTTGCTAGCACATAGACCTACAGTTTGAAATAGCTAGCAAATCCTATCACTGAGTGCAAACAGCAGGGCCAGTAAGAGAACAGAGGTCTTCCTAACTGAAATTCTTTCAGTATGTTGAAGCACTAGATGAAGAACGGGTTTATTTATACCATTTTAAAGTCCCACAAGAGACTATCAAAGTACGGGGAGACAGATTGTTGTCCTGTGTTCCATGACAAAAGGAGTATGAAGAAAGCCCATTTTCATGATACCATAAGGAGAAATATAGAGATTGAGAAACTCTGATACCAGCTACAGGGTTGCCTAGTGTGTTTGTTATGTGGAGGCAGAAGAGGCTATTAGCAGCGAGGTACTAGAGAAAATATGCGAACTAGCATAGATCAATTACGACCAGAGAAGACTACGAAAATTTGAGATGTAGCCACACTATGTAAATACAGAACAAGATATGACAAATTAAAACTCTATGGCAGCAAACTGAAGCCATGCACTCCAAGTTGAAAAGTAATCACTGAACAGGTGCTTCACAAACTAGTTACTGGACATGTCACCCATACCTACTCCTTTCTTCAACAGGTATATGCCACACACAAATCTCATTACTTCTTCCGAAAAACACTTCCATAGGGACTTTCACTAGCCTGAGTTGAGGACTGAGCAGGTGCACTGGGTCCGGTTGGGGTGGAGTTAATTTTCTTCCCAGAAGCCTGTATGGTGCTGTGTTTTGGATTTGACTAAACAGTGTTGATAACACATCAGAGTTTTGGTTATTCCAGATCAGTGCTTGCACAGCATCAAGGCTTTCTTTTTTTTTCCCCTCCACCCTCCCACAGTGAATAAGCCAGGGGTGGGCAAGAGGCTGTGAGGGGACACAGCCATGACAGCTGACCAAAGGGATACTCCATACCATATAACATCACACCCAGTGATAAGGGGGGGGACGGGGGTGTTAGTCTGACAGGCAGCCATTCCTTAGGGACCAGCTGGGCTTCAGTCTGCTTGGGGGAGGTGGCAAGTGATTGTCTTTGCACTGCTTCCTCCCTCTCACCCCTTTCTTTCAGTTATTAAACTATCTTTATTTCAACCCATCGGTTTTCTTGCTTTTGCTCTTTGTATTCTCTCCTCCATCCCACTGGGGAGAGAATTTCCATTCTTTCCCTTTTACCCTCTGTCTGCCTGTGCTCTAACACTCTTGTGTTACAAGCATGTTAGTGTCTTGCAATGCACTTGGCATCTACCCAGAGAGGAGTTACAGGAGCAACAAACCTGAAGGCAATGCAGATCAAATGGATCTCTCACTATCAAAATGCACGCTAGGTCAGAGGAGGGCTGCTGCAAAGTCGAGGAAACCACTCTAAGTGGAAAAATTACCATGAGGCCACTCTGCCTGCAAGGACAGTCGTATAAAACATGCCTAATAGATGCATGTAACCGTTCTTACCCTTCTACCTTATGCAGTGACTGAAAAAGCAATACTTTATTATTAAGCAGAAAGAATAGCAGATGAAAGACCCAGAAGTGGGATGCTCATCAGTTCCTTTACAATCAAGGTAGGGTTTTAATATTTCTTAAGCCAGCGACAAAACCACAGAGGAATCCAATAGAGACTCTTACACTGGTTGACAAGGACAGCCTGCAGAAACCACCACCAGCTATGCTCTGATGAAAGCTAAAGGAATCTGCAGGATTGCTTGAGGCAAAACAAGCAGTTGGATATAGTAAAAGCATTTGGGCTGTTATTGAAGACAGTTTACTCAATATCATACAAATAGCAAGTATCTCCACGTCAAGGCATCCTTGCTATGGAAATAAGTGATTTTATACCCTAGAAAGACAACATCTTCTCATAAGCATTGGAAAGTTGGAATCTAGTTATGTACAGAGACTAGATATCTAGATGTAAGGAAATGGCTTTCACTTTCAAAACAGCATAGCCAACAGGATGATCCCACTGATCGACAAAACCGTAAGACACAAAACAGACCTCGTGTGCCAGGAACAGTATTGGTCTCAGTGACCCATATCCACTTCTGGGGTTTTTCAGGGTCCAGGACAGACATAATCTGCTGGAAGCAGAACCTACTCCTACTGATGCAGAATGCCTTTGATTACTGTTGTGTTTAACTGGGGGGCAGGATTAACCTGCAAAAGCAATCTAAGAGGACTGAAGTCTCAAGGAATAATTTAACTTAATTCCTAAATTAAATTTCTGCTCTGGCAGGTGACCTGAACTTCAGGGAGGTCCAGCACTACTGCCACAGCAACCCGACAAATGGCGTGTGCCCAAGCACAGAGCAGAACCTCCCTCTTCCATCACAGTGACCCCAGAAACAAAAGAGGAGATGTAAAGCCTTCTCAGAGAAGTACACCCTGGCACACTTTGGACCTAAAAGATGAGTTATTTTTCACACAGCCAGGTGTTTTAACCCCTAATAGAGTGAAAATGCTTCTTTGATAAACTCAGGCTGACATTAAATACAGAGTTACTACAGTTTTTTAAAAAAAATATTTTTATTCTTCATATTCTTGCCTCGCCAGCTTCAGAATGGCTGAAAAATGAAGACTGGGCAATACTGTACTGACGTAGAGAAAGTATACCCACCTCTACTCAAAAAGATTCAAGTAATTCAAGTTTTCATTTGGTAGCAACAGGATTTCTTAATGCGATAGACAATTACACATGTGGTAGAAAAATATGTAACATGAAAATTAAAAGCAAACAATTAGCAACCCAGTTTTCTATATCTCTAATGAGGCTCTGGCAATAAAGCTGCCACTACTCAAGCATACCACTTGTAAAATATCTTAATGACTCACAAGGAACAAGATACCATTTAAGAAAATGAATTAAATTTTTGAACAACAGAGTTTAACTCCACTGTGAAAACAAGTGCCTCAAAATCAGTCAATGAAACCACACATTTCATACAAAACCGTAACATATCATTTCAGCTCAGCCATAAAATGCAATGAATAAGCCTTTAAGTACCCATGAAGAAACCAATTGCCTTTAACATTTTTGGACTAATTAACAAAGCAGAACAAAGAAACTAAGCATGATTGCTTAGTTTTGTTAAACTGCTGATAACAGACAACAAAAAAAGAGTTCCTAATCGTTTGTACCAGACAGTTAAGTATTTTAGCATATAAATAACACTAAATAATCAATTGCTATGCTTTTCTTAATTTTACAAATGAGGAAGTAATAGGAGTGAAGCATTTTAGTATATGCTAGTCCTTGTTCTTTGAATCTAAAGGTGGACATGCAGGTAGCTGTTATTAATCGACAAACGGCTGCTGAAATAGCTAGGTCCTTATGACTCAAATTTTAAAACTATGTCTAAGAAATTATACTACAGTAAACCTTCCTCTTCTCTGTTCTTCACTTGATTGCTTCACTTTGCTTTCCAACCAAATCCTACATGGCCCTTCATCTTAATTCAAAATTCATACCAGTAAGAGTTGAATGCAGTCCCTCTAGTACAAAGCCTGAATGTGCTCAAAACCAAATCTGAAAAGAGTTTAGCATATTAATACCTGATTTTCGATTTTCTGTGTTTTGTTCAATCGTCTTGACCTCCCCCCCCCTCCTTATTTTGTTTGTGAGCACAAACACAGAACTGAATTACTGTAGATAGGAGGAAGAAAGAGTGGACTGTGTGCAGACCATAATTAAGATTAATGCTGGAACTATGATCTGAGTTAATGGAAGGTTACGACCTAATGATAACTGAAAGGTCGCAATGTCAGGAGAAAAAGATTAGGATGAGCTTCAGAGTAGGAAAGGAACGAGGGAGAGCAGATGATATTAAATTGAGTAAAAAAAGACAGGACAGAAGTCTATCAGAAAGGAGGCAAGAATAACGGGCGAGAAGTGAATCGTGATGGCAACCAGCTACATACATGAAGCAGTCAATCAAAACTAACGATAAATACAGATCTAGAGCAACTCCATTTTGAGAAATCAGGAAGTGGAAGGTTGAAGCAGAGTACCTGTGAATGCTGGCTCAAAAGGTATGCAGAACCTAAACACAGGCAGCAGTCAGTTAAACCCAGGACCAAGCAGAGCAAGATTAATATTTGACAGTAAATAAGAGAGCAAAATGTTATCTGGACTAGAGTATAGTCGTGTGACCTGAGTGCAGAAATCTTATACATGAAGCAAGCTAAGTATTGATCTTCCAAGACAGTAAAGATACAATTTCTTACAGATAATCATAAGCTAAAGTACTTTATCAGCTAGGCAGTAGGAAAAGCATCACAAAAAACACACTTCTAACAGCTATCATGTCACATAAGCTTTTCCATCTTTAGATAATCAAAAGCTTGGGCCACTTCCACACATTTTGGTCCAAACCACATTCTAAATTTTCTTTAAGACCGCTGAAAAGGAACTAATTTCAGATTTGTAGCCATTAAACTTCATCAGAATGGTGTGAAATCCGAGTGAACAATCTCCGACAGAAGACAAAGTGTATCAGGCACAAGCCCAGTGCTGCACTCACACGGCCGAACTGCTTCGGAGTTACAGCTGCCTCCTACATCTGCTGGCTTCAGATGACAGCAAAGCATACTTGCATCTGCCTCCCACTTTGTACTCCTGTCCACGTTGTTGTGCTTACCATATTTCAGTTTAGAGCTCAGTATGCCAATCCTTACTTAGCTGTCATGCCCATTTACTTAATATTTTAACACAGTCCGAAAGAGACAGCATAGTCTTAATTTCATTTCCATATTACACCCTCTGTTCTTAATTCCAAATGAAAGGAAACAAGTTTATATTCAGGAATAGCATTCCCACAACCTAAATAATTCCCAAATATAAACAAACACAAGTGCAACGATTCCCAACAGGAAGCAAATACTTTTTTTTCCCCTCAGAACAAACCATCTGGTTTATAAGAAAAACACGAGAGGATGCTATTAGAGAGAACAAAAATTCTCAATTTGTGCCTGAGCCCTGAACTCTAGTATCACTTAATATCTTCGTTGCCATTTGATGTAGATGTTTACCTCACTATGCTACAAGGTAGCTTACAGAAATACAGTGTATTTATCTAATTCCACTTTGCATCTGTACATCTCTTTTTTTTTTTTTTAAGGCAGAATTTTCAATCTTCTGAATAATGACATAGGATTTAACATCATCAGTTCAGAAATATGTAAAAAAGCCACTGAGAACAACTGACCTAGATGTGTTGTCCATGAGCTAATACAGATTAGCTGAGAATTCAGTGGGAATACTGTATTATTCAAACGAAGAACAGAAGACAACAGCTGCTCATGGTGAATCTTCCCGATATGCACAGGCACACTTGCGACAGGTCTGATGAAACAGGAGTAACATTAAAAAAATATTCTTAGTTACCCACAGTTGTCTTTATCTATGGCATCAGTACCACAAACCAGTTAAGTGGAACACACAGCCAGATTGCTTCCTGCCTGCGCACATCTGCAAGTTTGAGAGAACAATCATACTCTGAATAAACACCGTGTCTACTGCAGTGAAGCAAAACAGCATTTACAAAACACTATTTGCCCAATTAGCAGCATCAGAGTGCAGCTTTAAATTGGGCGAACTGAGGAAGAGGCAGAGATTTTGCAAGGGGAAATCTTATCTTAGGATCAATGTTACAGTATTTTTAAGAAGCCAGCTTGCATATGAACAGGGAAAATATACAGAAGGTACATAAGAATATCCCTCAACAAAGGCTCTTAAGAAAACCTACCTGCCACAGGATAAGAGAAAATTGTTCTTATGCAGATGAATAATTGTTTAAAATATAGGAAAAGGTTAAGCTTAAACAACTAATTACTACTGTGAGAAGAAACCACCAGTAGGACCCTACAGAGAAGAATGCCTGGGCAAATACTTATTTATAAAATAATCTGGAAATATTTATAAATCATCAATATTTACAAAAAATTAAGAAATACTGTACACAGTGGCTGAGAATTTTGAAAAGGAATGCTACTGCAGAAAAACCACCCTATAGTGAGTTTCTAGACTCCATAAAGGAGTCTTAAAGATGCAAAATATAATCATTAGGAAAGGAACAGGGAACAAAACAGAACAGTTTAGTCTTCCTCTAAAGAAAAGGAATGTGAAAAGACACAAAGAAAGGTGATAACAATGTATAGGGTATGAAAAAACGTATGTATGAGAAATGGCTTAACAGACGAAGACTCTCCACGTGACAGACACACAACTGAGGGCATATGCAGTTCTACATACTCATGAATGGCAAGGAAGACACAAATAATGAGTTTTTTTTCCAATATCAAAACTAGTCACCTAGGACAGTGAGCAGATTTCAAAACTAAAAAGTTCTCTACAGTACATGGAATCAAACTATGGAACCACTTGTAATAGGAGGTGGTGGGTGCCCTTAAGTTTGCACAGACTCAAAAGCAGATTGTACAAAATCACGGAAAATAAACTACAAGTAATTAAACAAAACTTGCTGCCTTTGACCACAGAAGCACTATCACTGCACAAATTTTTGTAAGCCTGGAGAGTACCCTGAGAAACGCTCACTTACTACAGGCTTTTCCTGCTCTTACATTTCTTCCCTAGGCTACTGCCAAGAGCACTTTTTGCAAGATGAGTAATAATCATGTTTGATCTTCCATTCAACCTGAAACAACTTTTCTTGGATTATCAGAACACTGTTCTAATTCCAAATTCGGCCAGCAGCTCTTGATACTTACGTTCTTTCTTAAAATTTTATCTTTCCAAAAATTATGTTACTAGCCAGAAAATATACATTAAAATGTACATGTATACATTCAACATTGTCTCAGTGTAGTCACTCATCACTGGTTTTTGCAGAGGACACAGCTGCATAAGCCTGTCCTAAGGCAGTTTCATTTACTTTAAAGTCAAATAGAACATGAATTACAGATTGGGCTGAAATTTGCATCGTGAAATTACCTTTCTTTATAAATTAGCAGGAATGGACTTTCTTTCCCCTTTCATTTGCCACAAAAAAAGGCAATGATGGGTTGGTTACTTGTGCACGTACAGTTCAGATAAAAACTACTGCTCACCTCATTTTTTTTTCATCAAAACAAGTCAAGAACATATTTGTTTACATATATAACTCATATTCCCTTTTTGTTTTCATTTATCCTCCTCATGGATTCAGAGGCTGAAAACAAGCACAGAAGAAGGATCCTGAGCAGAAGCTGTTTCTCCTGCCTGTCTCTTCATTAGGATTTTCCAATAAGAAGACACCAGAAGGTTTTAACCATATTTTCAAGAGATCATCCGTCAGTCTTTATGGCATATCTAATTTCTTCCCAGTAAAAGTGTTTGTCTCCATAATGTTAATAAATTTGCAGGTTATCTGGCAGAAAAAAAAAAAAAAAACAAACCCAAAAAAGAAGAGGCCCATGAAACCTGGGACCCTTGACACTCAATTATGCCAACTTCAAAAGTAAATGACAACTAATCAGATAACAGCAGATGATAGTGTCACAGCACCTCAGGCAGCCCAATAACTGTTACAATGATAGATGACAAGAGTGTCTAATGAAGTAATGAATATTTCCCAGGGTAATTTAAAAAAAAAAAAAATCTGTTAACACATTTTCTTGTAGTCCTTGCAAGAAATATTCCACCTCTTGTTTTCTAGACCACAAAGACTGCACGAAGAGCTCACATTACTCTCTCAAGCTACACTGTACTTGCCAAAGGCACTGGAAAAACAGACTCCTTTGCCTGACTCAGCTCCTTCTTGCAACAGCCTCAAGCCTTTGCAGTCTGACAAATGCATTTTCTCCACAGGGTCGGGAGCATCTCCGCTCCTGCTCTCAGGCACAGCGACGGAATGCACTGTCAGATCTCCACTGCTTAGCAACACAAAGATCTGCAGCAAGAGCTTCCCACACCGCAGCAGTGGGCAGCTGACAGCTGGCTCAGCAACTTTCTCCCAGGTCACGGGGGTTTTTCAGTGGCACTGGTAGCAGGTGGCTGAGACAGGCTGTGCAGCAAGGCAGGCAACAGAACACACTCAACAAGGTGGCAGAAACCAAGCAGTCCACTGGCAAGTTAAAAAAGAAAAAATTCAGCTCACTGACTGCCACAACCGAATCCTTGAGTTGCTTCCTTGGTCACATCTTGCTCATTAACCAACACACACCTCAAAATTTCATTTCTCCATATATAGAGAGCAGCAACACATTATGTTATATGACACTATGCCAGACAAAGTCCCTCATAAAAGAGAGAACAGCTGTATTTGGTTGTGTGTTAGGGAAGAGATATGGCACTGCATTGCAGCCTTCAGGCTCCACTAGGTAATAAACGCAACCACAATGTGACTTCGCTGACAATTTTCCCTTCCTCCCAGAACACAACATCCCAAGACAGAGCCTGCAGACATCACAGATTAAAAACACCATTTGCACAGCACGTGAGGTAAGAGAACAGGAGAGGCATGAAAGCACTATAGATGTGTGAGACAGTTCTAGTGTGACGAAATACAAGGTAATAGTTTCATTAAATCTTTCTGCATGAAAATGGGCATGTCTGGATGCAAGCATCTACAACTTAAAAACTCCAAATCATTATGCCTTAGGAAAGATCTTTTCACACCCTTGAAAACATATCTAGACATATACCTCTTTATGTATTAATACATTATCAGATCATTTTCATATAATGCAGCTCATCTCTAGACAGAATACATCCAAATGCAAGGTTTAGAAATGCACTGTTAGTAGTATGGGACATTTACAGTTTTGCAAGTGTTTGTATCATTACTTTGTCATATATTTCTTACCTGACAAAATGTACATCTTCACTTTATTCTTAGATAGTTAACATTACCAAAAAACCCCAAACACACAACAAATGTCAGAACTCTCATTTCAGAAAACATCAGGCAAGATGACAGCCCATGATTTCTAGCTTTGCCAAGGACTATGCTTTAAGTGCCCAAGGAATGTGGTCTTTTTTATTTTTTTTTCCTTAAAGTCATTCAGGTTCTCAAATAAATGTTGTTTTAGAAAAATAAATATTGAAGACTGATACCAACCCACTGATACAAACTGCTCACTTTAACTCACAACGAAGTGTCCTCAAAGTTTGTGCCAGAGTAACTCTGAAGCATATCTGGACTGAGTAATTTTAATGGTGTTTCCATAAGCTGTTCCCCTAGGGGTCACCAAACAAATGCAGTGACAAATCACCTTTAAAGAGCGTGTTTCAGATTGTTACTCTGATTCTCAAAAGCAAATCGAATCAGATTTCATTACAGCAATAGACTCCAATAATACCATCAACTACTCTGGTTATAGCTAAACCCAGAAAACCTTCTGAAGTCAAGCCCAGTGTTTGCCATGCTTGCTCATTATCTTACATGCATCATTTTCCACCAGCTTTTTCTCCTCACCCTTTGTGTTCTAATGAGAACTTGACCCAGATCCCATACAACCTCCCCCACTGCAATAATACCCTGTGGCTGTCATAAAATTATTCCAGCAATTTAAGCAGACCAACAAAAACGTTAACTTTTTTTTAGCTTAGCTGCTACAACCATCAACAGAGCTGCAAATAAAAAATTAAACTGGAAAGACAAACTACACCACTGTTATACCTCCTCCTTGACTTTCATATTTTATTTTATCTTATAGGGTAGGAATAAACAACAAATCATGAGACTATCAGCCCTTTCAAAAAAAGGCAACTTTCACAAAAATAGGAGCAAGTTATCACCCTGTTTCACCAACACAGAACCTATAAAGGTTTGTTTCCTATGCCATCTAAATGTAAATATCTTTAAAAGCCCACCAATCCCCAGTCCTACTTTTCCAAAGCAGCACCATACTACCAATGCTGTGACTCAGCTGTTGAGGTACTATTCAAGACTTTAACTACTGACTGACTACATGGTTTGGTAGGCAACACTTCCAGCAGGCTCTCCTTTACAATTTACAGTCACCAGCTCAGACCTCTCGAAAGACTGGCAAGAGCACCTAGCTGCAGGTCAGCTACAGCAACCCCAGCAGGTTTTCTGATAAAAGTCAAACTAATAGTTGGGGCAGCCCACAAACGTTTTTGCTGGCATGCTTCAGTGAGGCACGGAGCATCTTGCTTTAAAGTTTATCACCCTTCCCTATTTTTTTAATGACGTAAAACTAAGATTTGTGAGAGCAGAGCAGGCAACCTCCTCTCTCCTTTTCTGACCCCAGCCTGAACCCTGCTAGGTCTTGCAATGCTGGGAACACCGATGTTCCTCTTGGCATAGAATTAGATATACACTGCTTCGGAGGGAAAGAGGAGTCCAACAGGGAAGATCAACAGCTTATTTGCCTTCTAAATTGAGTCGCGTTTACCTCACTTGAGAGTTATCAGTAAACCTGATCTCCCAAAGACTCACGCAAAGGGTTGCAGTGTCAACCAGCAATACCACCTCCTTGCTGAACCTCACAGACGTGCTATGAATTGAAATGAAAGTACAGCAGACTGCACAAATGGCAGAAAATAGTTTGGTTCACATCATCTTTGAGATAGTATCAGACTTCAGAAAGAATTATGTAATGCTTCTATAAAGGCAAATGCCACTGGGAATGGTGTGATTATGGGCAATAGAGATTAGCAAAGTACTAGCAATAACAATACAGCTTAGACAATCCTTGGCACAAGGACCAATTTTTTTTCCCCCCTTCTCATCAACCACCCACCAAATCAACAACAGCTGATTCTATTCTAGACTTGGTAAATACTGAAGACTATATAGTTCAGAAGTTTTTCATATGAAATAGCCTTGAACAGAACAATCATAACATGATTCGGCTAAAAAGTAAATGGCACAAAATAGCATCTGGATTTTAAAAGGGCAAACACTTAGAGAATCGGTTGCTAGAGCTAGCTGGAATAAGAGGATCAGAAACTTGAATGTGGAAGAAGCCTGCAATTTCTTTCAGACAGCAATGCCAAACTCCAAAGAATAAGCATTCCGAGGAGAATGTCTAAGTCCTCCAGACTCATTAGGAGACATGTTAGAAGTAAGCAGAGGAGGAATGGAAAGAAAAGAAAAGACTAGAAAAAAAACTCTAATTCATAATTGCTTCAAAATATTGTGTCAGTCACACTGAAAAAAAATTAGAAAAACATTTTCCTGCTACATAAAGAAAAAAATTTCACTGCACAGAGAGAGTCTGGGTTACAAACCAAGGCTGATTTAAAATTATACCTGGCAAATTCAGCAGCAGAATTGCATGTAAATTCAACAGCAAAGACTACATGATTGTACAGGTGAACATTTTCACAAAGATTTTCACTGTCAGATACAACTTCATTAAGCTGGAAAAAATATAAAGGATACCCATGAATCAGAGATAACATACAACTAAGTCACAGGAAGCTTCAGAAGATATTTTTCTAGTAAAAATGAAAGGAGTGCCAATGTACAAGATAGCAAAGAGAAATTATCTAAGAACACTATACAATACTCTCTGAGAACCTAAGAAACATCTTTCTGTCTGTCACGGCAGAAGCCTAATGCCCTGGTCTTCCCTTCAGCCTCGCACTCTCTCCTTGCACTATGCTCAGTGCTACCTGCATCTTAGACTCTCGCACTTCACTCTTCCAACTCCTCGGCCCCGTCCAGATGCTTTTTTCTCCTGAGCAAGCTAACTTGCTCATCTTGTCCCCCTCAGACAACTCCCCCTCGCCCAGTCATTTTCTCTAAACAGCAATATCAAGAAGTAAAACAATATCAGCTTTCACACCATACTGACGTGTAAGAAACCAGGTTCCAGGGCATGGCCAGAAGCCATCAGTGCCAGGCTCCAAGGGGTTTGCTTCCAGCAAAGGTGAACAGTCCTCACTGCAGACAGAGCTAGTACAGCAGCTGAAATTATTCTCCTGTGGATTTAAATAGGCTTCTATACAGTACAGGTTTGGGGGGAGGGGGGTGATTTGTGGGTGGTTTTTTTTGTTTTGTTTGTTTCTTTTTAAGTATTGCAGAAAATGTAATTCAGAGGCTCTCCTTCCACTGCTGGGAGCAGGGGCAAGGAGCAGTGTGCTTAGTTAAAAGTTCTCCTCCCTTCTCCATGCCCAGCACTTATTTAAGGTTAAAAATCATCATGCAAATAAATTTGATGAAAAACTGTTTGGATATAAAGAAAATCAGTTGTTTATTTGGCAAGATGTAAGAATGGTTTCCAGACAAAATTTAAGGAGATTGGGGGAAGGGACTGAACAAAAAATGAAATCTTTTGAAACAAGTCCTTTGACTCTTCTTTTGGAATTAACTCCTCTGGGAGTTCACTTTTTTCCTATGAATGAAAACAAAAAGCTAACCAAATTTTGATTTAAGTCACAATAATATATTCTGTGTTCAGCCACTAAATACATAAAACCAGACACTTAGACAATCCTAATCTGTATTTCTACCATCCACAAGAAACAAGTTCAAGGTTTAAAGTAAGATAAATGAAAGAAATACCAATTACAATGAGAACCAACCTCACACAAAGCCATTAGCAAACTGCCTTACAATAAAAGCCAATAAAATCTTGATTTCAAGCAAACCATTATAAACAATTCTAACGTACTTAAGGTATGTACTGTATATTCACACTCATTCTTGATTTAAAAAGTGGTTAGGATACATTTGTACCTTCCTCAGGTACCAGAGTGTGGATGAACACAGTATGAAACCCTGAACAGCACCCAAAAACCCCTACCCCATCTTAGAGCAGCTCTCATGTGCATTTCAAAACAAATGCACGAACTTCACTGCTCAGTCATCTTAGGTGCTGTGTATTATGGACCAATCCAGGCTTAACCTTAATCATGAACATCAAGGTTATGTGTTTTGGTATACCAGAGGATACTTGTTCTATCCCAATGCATTGACACCAAAAAAGCAGTACTGCTGCAGACCACTGATATTTAAGGAAGAAAAGCCGTCTAGTCTGATCACACGTACACAACAGAAGGCTATTGAATTTCTTCATCTTTACCTTCCTCATGTTTCATACTAAATGCCCTTTGTAACACTCACTCACCCTCCATTGCTCAAATATTCTCACTCCACCCCTTGAATTTCTTCAAAACTTGCCCCTACCCTCAAACTTCTGTATTTTGAGTGTTGTTTTTTCTCTTTCATTCCAGTCTACGGGCTCAGTATCCACAACTCACGCATCAAGTCACAATGTCACTTTTGCCTTACCTAGATCTTTTTTTAAAAAGCTACTTTAAATTTCACCTTGGTACTAGCAGTTTTTCAGCATTTCGCATGTGCATTTCATCTGGTATCACATTCTCATGGAATTAAACACAAAGATCTAGACAAGATGAGGTGGGGTTTTTTTTAAAAAAACAATTTATATTCATTGAATTCCAAAATATCATCACTGTGTTGTAACTTCCATTTATGTAAATACACGTGTATACAAAGTAACAGTGCACACAGACAGGGCTTAGCTTTTGCAACAATAAGAACATAATAGTCCCAAAAAAATGGTTTAGTCAAGGAATTCATTGAAGTACCACTGAAATCATCGATACATTTCTGTCATCCACACTTCAAAATATTTATAGCAGAACAGAATTTGCTAGGACATTTGGGTAGACTTTCAAAGAGCACAGCATAAAAAAAAAAAACAAAAACAACAAAACCCCACCAAAACCAAACAGAAAATATAGCCTACCAAATATGTTGGTGGAATGTCCTTTCCGGGCAATTGGTTTGAGCTCATTATGTCCCCATCCATATTGCCTATAATTGTCCCAGGCATGCTTCATCATCTAAGAGATAGGAAAAAATAGGATTTGATTACATTATATGTACAAATACAATATTTTACTCCTTATTTGAGACTTCATCTTTCACAGTCATCTCAGCACACTTGATAATTACTTTGCCACTATTTCTGTTACAGAAATCAGGTTATACAGCATGAGTAAGTTTGGAAACAACTTCAAGTCTATTTGACTTGAGCTATGGAGCCTAATGGGCTGCATTACGCAATTTTCTTGTTCTTTTTTTCTTTTGCTTAAATACATGCACAAACATTTAAGAATTGAAGCATAAGGAATGCATTTAAGCATAAGGAATTGGTGAAAAATACTGGCTAATGTTTAAGACACTACCCAAACAAAAACAAAAATCTACCAATATCTGTAGCACAAAAGGGATTTATTTACACTGGTGCATCCAAGTATGACTAAACAATTTCACAAAAGGCATAATAAATTTTTTATTAGCAACACCCACCTGACAAAAATATACTGTCATATAGCCTCTATCAAAAGAAATGCCAACAGCTTTGCTCTTTAGAAAGCATAATTAGCAAAGCAGTACAGAATTATTAACATTTGCTCCACAAAACGCTCTTAAATCTTTTTAATAGATGTTTCCACCACCTACTGCAGCAAACTACGCCTAAAAAACAAAAGGTCTTGCTGACCCACAAGTATTAGTTGTGCACATCAGCTACTAAGCAGTGCTTTTATGGATTTGCTAAAATTTTTAAAATTCCTTTCTTGTTTGCATGCAGCAGAAATTCAACAGTGACCAAAGTGCAACGCAAATGCAGTATAAAATATTACTACCTAAACAGATTAAAGTAAGTAACAGGAAGAAATCAGACTCCAAAAGACATTGCCCCAGACACAAGAACAGTTAGGAATAAACCTGTTCTAAAACAGTAGCCATGCAGCTGTATCCACAACATTATATGCATTTTATTTTTCTATTATGTCTTAGAAACTGGTATTAAAATACTGTTAATATAAACACCCACTCCCCTAAAATTTATAGGAATTAAATCATGATATCCACAAGTTCAAGAAATGCTCTCTAAGAGGAGAAACTATGTTAATATAACTAGCAGACTAATACTAAGTCTTTAATAAACTGCTTATATCAGGGGAAATGATGTTTTCACTATGATTTATAAGACTGTAGCTTTCTTATTTTAATCAGAGTCATCATATTCATAGAAAACGGGAGTAAACAAGCAGATGCCGCCTAAAAGCTTAGGTGCAGCCAGTTGCCCTACCAGCACTACCTCATGTAGATGGAGGTCTCTTCTCTCACTGAGTTCAGGATTTAGTGGAACTCAGCATCCGGTAATCCCAAATCTTTCAAATTGCATCTAAACTGCCTGCTGAGAGATGCAAAACAAAGTGTCTCTCTCTCTCTCTCTCTCCAACCATCAAGAGATCCCTGTCCAACCTACACAGCTGTAATTCCTTTGAACTTAAACTCCCCCCAGATTTCCCATGGCTCAGTTAACTCATGCCCAGACAATAAATCTGAACCCAAGGTATATGCACAGCCCCAGCAGCTGGCAAGCACTCCTGCGTTAAACTGACATCAAGCCAGGCACAGACGTCCCTCTCAAGAGGCCAGAGATCCCACTCCTATGGCTTGTCATTCAAAGTCAGCTCATATGTTGCTTTTGGTATTTGCACTAGAAGATTCTGACACCTGATTAGGCAATAATGCTGTCTAGTTTCTTTTACTGTCATGAACCTGTAATGTAAGAAAAAGAGGATGCAAATATACTGAGGATAGAAAAGCCATTTCATTAGCATTCAAAGTTTACAAAGCACTTCTCAAATTGACCAATTATTAGCTATTAGAACCTCAGGATGACTCAGGTAAAGTGATTCTCTCTAGACAGGTAAGAAAACATGACAAATGCAATAAAAGCCTGATCATAGGCAGTACTGAAATTCCTCTGAGAACTCTTACTAACACTATCCAGAATCAACCTACAAATTTTTATATAAAATTGTTCATTAAGTTAAGACCATAGAATCAAGAATCACAGCACCATTCATGTGGGAAGGGACCTCAGGATGTCTCTAATCCAACCTTCTGCTCAAAGCAGGATCAGTTATGGTTGATCAGCCTGGGCAACTGAAGGCTTTCTTCAGTCAGGGTGGACTTACAGCTTTCTCCAGATAGAAGGGAGCAGTCAAGGTCTCCATGAAGTGTTCTGCTCTAACTCACAGCTTGCCAGTCCACTTTTAAATCCTAAAAACTCTACCTGGGAACACACAGACCTATAGTTTTAGAAGGCCCTAGAGGACAAAACTGAACAACTACTGACCAGAGCTCAATAGGCGAGTTTGATAACAAATGGATGTCTAAACAACAAGGTGACCGTGACATGGCAGATCTAACCAACCTGCTTCCACATAAGGAAAACAGGGCTTCTGAAACCTCTGAATTCCAATACACAGAGTCATTTAGATTGGAAAGCAGCCTTAAAATCATCAAGTCAAACCATAAACCTAACACTGCCAAGTCCACCACTAAACCATGTCCCCAAGTGCCACATCTACACACAAATGGATGCATCAGTTAAATATTTCATGAAGGAGAATCAAATGGCTATTGACATTTTAGCTTTATAAAAATCTGAAAGTGTAGGCAAACGCCATTATAGATCAAAACTAGCTAATCCCAAAAGAACAACGTGATTCCTCACAGCAGAATGTTAATTGTGGAATATTTCACTGTTCCAATTTGCTATGCTTCTGAGGGGGAGGTACAGACTATTTAGTTCTGAGATAACTCAAGAAAACTATGGAAATTACAAAGGGCTAAAATAGAATACATCACAACATGAGGTTCCTATATCTATAAGATCATAAGATAAAATTTATCCTAAGATCAGTAAGAAACTGTAAAGGAGTGTGTTTCACTAGATAAATTAATTAATGCAGAAGAAACTTAAGAAAACACTACTGAGACCAGTAACTCACTCAAACTCAAGAGACTAAGACACCGTTGACTGCATCTAAGGTTCTCAGATGGGAAACCATATTTTGAGGAGACTAAGCTACCTTCATAAACACGAACGCATGTCTGTCCAGTACCCTCTGCCTCCCTCAAAGAGCATACAAAGAATATGGCGTTACAACTCCCCAAGAAGCTTTTGACTTTCTTATACTAACTAGTCAACCAATTTTTTTCCAGATGAACCTTGAACATTACTCTGGCACACAGCTCGTTATTCTTCTCTACCACAGAGTGGGCAGACTTCATGGTATCATGTTAGCAGATGACCGCACATTACATGAAAGTGAGAAACCCCACAGCTCTTGTATACAATATTAAGTTTTGTAAGGATGATATGCCAAGAGCTCTTATAACAACATGGAAATTTCTGTTACTGCCAAAACTGGTAGCATGATATACTACAGATATAACATCTATACTATGGGAGCATTTGTGCACGCAGAAGCTTTTGAGAGATGGGAAGCAACAGATGCCTCTGCCAGCTAAAAATTTAACAGAGGTTGTCACTTTGGCTTAGGAATTACAAGCAACACGAACTCCTGATCTGAAAAACAAGATTATCTCTGTAGTCATGCCAGACAGTGTTTGCATAGCAGAAGCTGGAAATGTTGAAGAGTAGCTGCAGAAAGGTACTTCTTCAAAAAAACCTTTTCTTTAGGAAGAGTGGAAAGTCTCAGACACAGGCTGGAACACCAGCACTAATAATAATAGAAAGAAAGTAAAAATACTGGCAAAAAAACCCCAAACAAAACAACCCTTAAAGAACTTGTGACAGAGGCATCTTAAGCTCAGTCGAGTGAAAAGAACAAGATGGTCCAAGCACGGATCAGTAAATGTGAAGAAGGCAAGGGGGAGATTTCCATACCTGAAATTTCCATATCTGATAGCCATTTGTCAAAGTGAGTGCTTGGAGCTTGATGGCATACCATATAAAGATCGTGCAGCCTGTCCACCAGAGAACAAATGGTTTTAGCAATGGATGTTTTACTGACACTGTTTATACCAGATTTTGCTTTTGAAGACAAAATCATTCATAGGGGATCGGTCCACTGAATAGCAGTCATAAAAAATGTTTTTTATGGGATGCACCACATACAACAGCCAGCACGATGGTGTTGCATGTACAGCTTGATAATTCTACAAACAGATGAATTTGGACTCTGCTGCAAGAGACCCAGAATGGCAAGAAGTAGGGCACATCAAATCAAACTGCTTTTGTAGGTACACCATTATCTAGACGCTTTTACTGACTTTAGAACGTGTTCATGGGATCTGATCCTCTACAGTCACTGGGAAATCAGGTTTTTACAAAGACAGAGTGGTAATGATGTCTTTTGACAAAACCATAATTGTAGTAGCAACAGAAGGTTACAGTTACTGAAGAGAGACTTTTGTAAGGGAGTTCTATCACTACAGTAGCACGTTCGAAACAATAATTCAAACCAGACTGGTTCAAAAGCCCCTTTCCACTCCTCAGAAAAAGAGCAGAGGCATAACAGAAAGCGAGAGTCTTGAGAAATAAGCAAAAGAAACACTTTAATAGCAAGCTGCGGTGTTTACTGGTTGTGCCTAGAAATAAGAAACCTATCCGCTACTGGCCATTCCATTGGGAACGTGCGTAACAGAGACAGCAAATAGGTTTTCCTTTCAAAGAAACATATTCTGGTTAAGGCTATGATTTCAAGAGATATATAAACCACCTTCAAATTCTGTTTTAAAATTAATGAAGGCCTTGCCAGACAAGATTACTGCTCAATTGGCAGATTAAAAATTAATAACCACATTCCAACTGTCTGCAGAGAATAGTTTTTGGAGGTTAAATTAAAGAATGATCTTTTCCTTGTATAGATACTCAGATTTTTGAAGAAACTTAGAAAACTCATACAGATTACTTTTTTTATTCTGAGACGTACAAATCTCTACCTAAAGAGAAATTACTTCAGGCATCAGAGCCTATGCATCTGTCATGCATTTCTGCACACTGCCACTGAAAAAGTCTGCTTGGAACATGTTCCTAACACACACGGAAAGTTGGGTTTTCTTTTACTTCTGCATCTGGTAACAAATCCATTACTAAAACAAAACTCAAGTGTGTATCAAGTGTATGCAAAATGGGAAGCTTGACCATTTTTGTTGGCAAGAAATACTTGAAGTCTAAGATGCCCAACGGAACTAAGCGGAAAATACTTCAGACTGGTGAGAACTAGAACAGTAGATGTAAACAGCCTAATCTTGCAGAGCTTACAGCAGTGAACCAACCGCTCCAATTTGTGCAAAACCGCCAAACGCTCTTTTTCCAACACGATTAAACAATATTTTTGACCTTGTGTGTCATCTTGGTTTCAAAAGAAACTGGTACTCGTGGGTTTGACTGGTCCTGTGGTGTTCAGAAAACTAGAACCTCCCACAGATCATTTTTGTGAACAACCAGGACTGCACATGAGCCAGCAGAAAGCAGTCCCTTTCTTCCAGTCTTGCCTGTTTAGGCATCAGTCTAATCATCATCATCATCATCATCCACTTATCCTTGCACCTCTGCCAGTTCTACTGTACCCTTTTTGAAGCCGAGAGACTAGAACTACATGAAGCATGCAACATGCAGAGGCAGCTTAGCTCCACACGCCACCACAAGAACCTTGCCTGTTTTGTTCTCCTTTCCAAAAATATTAAATATTTGCTTTTTGTCTGCTATTGAGCACTACAGTGACATTTCCAGGAACTATTATAAACACAAGCTCTCATTCTCAAGTGGTAATAAGTCACCTCACACCTTTTCATATTAAGCATGAAGTCGGAATTTCTCCCCCTCCGGCCGCAATATGCATCATTTTAGATTTAGCTGAAAAACAAAGGAGACAATCGTGCAGTCCCTTAAGATTTTTCTGCAATTCTTAGGTCTGGCCTCAGTTTTCCACCCCAAATATCCATGTTGGCAGCAAAGTTGATCATACCAATATTCATCCATTTACAAACTCTAAATAATATATTTGTATAATTTAGAGCATGGGTCCCCAACATACGTCCTCTGGGGCCTCCAGCACCATATTTACTTGCACTCTCCATTTCCTGCCTTGAAACCAATTTCTCCAGGTAAACAGATACACAGTTTTCCACCCCATGGCTACTTAGTTCAACAGCTGTTAGTGATGAACCTTGCCAAACATTTTTTGAAAAATTATGTATATGTATAACCATATCTCCCTTGTTCATATGCTTGTTGACTCCTTCAGAGATCTTCTATAGCTTTGTGCATCATGACATCATTGAAAACATACTGGGAAATCTTAGGTAGCTGTATGCTCAAAAATTCAATTCCCTGTACTAGTTTCTGTTAATCTGCAGTTCATTCATCAGGCTTAGGGGTCTGCAGTTCTTTGATTTTCCCTTGAATCCCTTTCAAAAACTGATGTCTTGTTAGCCACCTTCTCGTCCTCTGGTAACAAAGCAGAAAATAAGAACAGATGCCAGCAATGCAAATCAAGAATCCGAATCTCAGAGCAAACTAAGTCAAACTGTTGCAAGTTTGAGGTATTACAGCATCGTACGCAGACGGTCTATGTCTTAATGGAACACTACCTAAGAACACAGAATTCAGGTAAAAGGACACTTACTTACTATTTTTAACCTTATTTCTTAGGAGAATAAGGCTTATGCAAGTTTGCTGTACATCTGTCACTTGCCACATACATTTGCAGTAACCTTTGAATCCATTCTCTCTTTTCAAACTTCATTTTATAGAGTCAGAAGAACCAGATACTTGAGACCTCTACCTTTTGTGGTGGAACAAAAACAAACAAACAAAAAAATGAAAAAAAAAAAAATCTGTGGCTCGATAAGGTAGACAGACACAAATAAGCACCCCAACTGAGAGGAAGGCAGTTATAATCTAAACCTTTATTCATTCAGAGGGACAGCATTTAGCATGTAGGTAGCTCTAAAGCAGGCACAGAACACACTGCAATTGATGCAGTGAAATAGGAAGATAAGAAGGCATTCACAGCAATGTGTGCATGAGGAGCAGAGGGTGGTACAGGGGGATGTAGGTCAAAAATCCATAGGAAACCATTAGTTTTGCTGCTTATAAAACAGCCTGTTACTTCTCAACATTATTAGCAGCCTCTTGAGCATCAGAGACCATGACGCATATACATTTTAATCACTTCTTATCACATTTCTAGACGTATTTCCAAAATTGACTCCACTAATATGAAATAAATCATGTTCCTACCTTCTAAAAGGCAACATAGTACAAGTCACACTTCAAAATGGATATGCTGAAAGTTTTGCTTGCAGGCCACAATAATTTCAGTGGCAAAAGAACTCAAGTCAGAACATCCCCAGCTTCCCAGTCAGGACCTTGTTCCTCACTTGTGCAAAACACCCAAACTTAACATCAGCTCCTTCTGTAGGTGTCAGATGTAGCAAGTGATCTTTAATTGTGGCCCCTATGCTCCCTCGATGGCCATTTCACAACTTTTGCTTAGATGTCTTTCTCCTTTTTTGGTTTTTTTTTTTGTTTTTACACTTTAACAGCAAGCCATGACCAGCAGGAACAGAACCAAAATTTTCCTGTGCTGAAAACAGCTTAACAAAAAGTAATAAGGTATCTCCTCACTGATACATCTCATTAAACAACAGCTTTTGAACTGCGCAAGAAGCACACGATACAGCCAGCAGCTTCAGTCACTTCACAACTCAACCTTACTTGTGTGAACACCACACCTCCTTTGAGCTGAATGAAAAAGAAGTCTACATACAATTAGCACAGCCCAACTACATGACTGCATATCACAACAAATACAGAGCAAGAAGTAGAACAAAAGCTCCAGAGAACCCAGATTTCCCAACCTATCTTTGAAACCTAGAACATACACATTTCACTGTTAAGTTTCCTACATACACTTGTATAACATTATGGAGAAGCTTTCTTCCGGCTGCCAGGCTTAGCCAATAAACATCATCCTATCACAGAATGGCTGAGGTCAGAAAGGACCTCTGGAGGTCATCTTGTCCAACCTCCCTGCTCAAGCACAGTAATCTGGAGCAGGATGCCCAGTCCATGTCCAGTCATCTTATGAATATCTCCAAAGAGGGAGACTCCAAAACCTCCCTGGCCAACCAGCTCCACTGCTTGGTCACCTTCACAGTAAACAAGGGTTTCTGATGTCCTGTGTTTCAGTTTCTGCTCATTATCTCTTGTCCTGTCACTGGGCACTACTGAAAAGAGCCCAACTCAGTCTTTTTCACATCGTCCCTTTAGGTTTTTATATACATTGGTAAGATCCTCCCAAGCCTTCTCTTGTCTCAAACATTCCCAGCTCTTTCAACCTTTCCTCAGATGAGAGATGCTCCAGTCCTTTAACCATCTTTGTGGCCATTTGCTGGACTCTCTCCAGTATCTTCATGTCTCTTGCACTGGGGAACTCAGAACTGGACACAACACTACAGGTGTGGCCTCAACAGTGCTGAGTAGAGGGTAGGGATCACCTCGCTTAACCTCTTGGCAATACTTTGTCTAATGAAGCCCTTGAGACAATTAGCCACCTTTGCTGCAAGGGCACACCGCTGTTTCATGTTCAACTTCGTATCCACTAGGACTCTCAAGTCCTTTTCTGCAAGGCTGCTTTCCAGACAGTTGACCTCCAGCATATATTGGTGCACAGAGTTGTTCAGTCCCAGGTGAAGGACTTTGCACTTCCCCTTGTTGAACTTCACGACATTCCTGTCAGCCTATCTGTCCAGCCTGTTGAGGTCCCTTGGGGTGGCAGCATGATGCTCTGGCTTATTAGCCACTCCTCCCAGTTTTATCATCAGCAAACTTGCTGAGGGTATATCCTGTCCCATCATATAGATCATTAATGAAGATGTTGAACAGGATCAGACCCAGTATTGACACCTGGGGTACAAGACTAGTTACCAGCCTTCAAACAGACTTCAAGTAACTGGTCACCACCCTGCGGGCCCAGCCATTCAGCCAGTTTTCAACCCACCACACTGTCTGCTTCTCCAGCTCATACACCATCAGCTTCTTGGTGAGGATTTTACAGGAAACAGTGTCAAATGCCTTATCAAAGTCTAGGTAGACAATAGCCACTGCTCACCCCTCATCTACTAAGCCAGTCATTTCATTGTACAAGTTTATTAAGTGGGTTGGACAAGGGGCAATGGGTACAAAATGAAGCACAGGAAGTTCCATCTCAACATGAGGAAGAACTTCTTCACTCTGAGGGTGATGGAGCACTGGAACAGGTTGCCCAGGAAAGCTGTGTATTCTCCTTCTCTGGTGAGATTCAAGACCCGCCTGGACAAGGTCCTGTGCAGCCTGCTGTAGGTGACCCTGCTTCGGCAGGGGGGTTGGACTAGATGACCCACAGAGGTCCCTTCCAACCCTGAACATTCTGTGATTCCGTGTGACCATGATTTCCCCTTTGTTAATCCATGCTGGCTACTCCTAATCACCTTGTTGTTCAGGGGCCTGGGAACAGCTTCCAGGATTAGTTGCTCCATCACCTTCCCAGGAATCAAGGTAAGGCCGACCAGCCTGTAGTTCCCTGGGTCCTCCTTCTTGCAGACAGGAACGACATTTGCTTTCCTCCAGTCTTCAGGCACTTCGCCCAGTCACCACAAACATTCAAAGATTATCAAGAGGTCTTGCAATGACATCAGTCAACTCCCTCAGCACTCCTGGGTACCTCCCATCACAGTCCGTAGACTTACATATTTACAGTTTGCTTAAGTATTGCTTCACTTGATCCTCTTCCACTAAGGGTACATCCTCCTTGCTCCAGACTTTTCAGTTGTCACCAGGGCCTGGGAATCCTGAAGGCCAGTCTTATCAGTCCAGGCTGAGGCAAAAAACAACGTCAGCTTCTTCCACGTCCTCTGTCACCAGGTTCCCTGCCCTATTCAGCAGCGGGCCCACACATTCTTTAATCTTCCTTTTGTTACCTGTGTACTTATAGAAGCCCTTCACGTCACCTTCAACATCCCTTGCCAGATTTGCTTGAAGTCAGGCTTTGGCCTCCCTAACCCCAAGCTCAGACAGTATCTCTGTATTCCTTCCAGGTTAACTGTCCCTGTTTCTACCTTCTTTATGCTTCCTTTCTGTGTTTGCGTTTTGAAAGAGCTCATGGCACTTTTGCCTGACTTCCTGCTGATTGAGATGGACTGCTCTTGGTGGAAGTGTTCCTTCAACATTAATCAGCTTTCTTGGGCCCCTCCTCCCTCCAGGGCCTTATCCCAAGGGACTCTTATCAAGCAGATCTTTGAAGAGGCCAAAGGCCACTCTCCTGAAGTTCAGGGTTGTGACTTTACTTTTTGCCCTTCTCCTTCCTTTCAGGATCCTAAACGCCACTACTGCACAGTCCCTACAGCCAAGGCTGCTTCTGAACTTCACATCCCCAACAAACCCTTTCTTCTTTGTGAGTATAAGTTTTAGCAAAACACCTCTCTTCATTGGCTGCACTACCATTTGGAGGAGTAAGAAAACTCCAGAAACTTCCAGAAAACTCTTGAATTGCTCATGCCCCGCTGTTTTGTGCGCTCAGCAGATTCTGTGTCAGTTGAAGTCCCCCATGAGACCAGGGCCTGCAAACATGATGCTGCTCCAATCCACCTGTAGAGCACCTCATCCACTTGTCATTCCTGGTCAGGCGGCCTATGGCAGACACACACTACAAGGTCACCCATACCAGTCTGCTCTTTAATCCTCACCAACAAGCTCTCAGTTGATTCATCACCCATCTCCAGGCAGAGTTCCAGGAACTCCAGCTGCTCTCACACAAAAGACAGCTTCACTCCCTCGTTTTCTTGGCCCATTCTTCTTAAACAGTCTGTATCCCTTCACGGCCATGCTCCAGTCATACAAGTTATGCCACCACACCTCCACCCATCTCCACATCTCCCAACAAAATTGTTGTGCCCTATGGCAAAATGGTTGTGCCCTACAACCACACACAGATCTCTGACCCATCACGTCTATTCCCCATGCTGCAGACATTATTGTAGATGCACTTCAGAGAGGTAACTTGGCATGCTGATTTCCCAAAAATAGTTTGGGGGATTTCTTCATAATGGTACCTTGTAGGCACTTCTTTGCTTATAAGCAAATGCTATAAGTGACCCCACTTCAGCCCTGTTTTGTTGATTTTGTGATCCCTTTCTGTCCCACCGCGGCAGGCCCTTTGTTCATTCACCCTGTCAGTCACTCCCTCACAGGGCTGCTCGTTACTCTCTCTGCACCCCCTCATTCCTAGTACAAAGCCATGCTTTCAAGGTCAGCCATCCTGCTGGCAAAGATGCATTTGTCCTGCCTTAGCGGGATGGATCCCATCTCTCCCAGGCAGGCCCTGCAAACAGGGTCCTGTGGCTGTAGAACCCAAAACCCTGTTGTCAACACCAGCTCCACAAGCAACTGCTGATGTGCATCACCAGTGCCGCCCTCCTCACACCCCTTCCCCTTGCTGGCAGGATCAAGGAGACCACGACCCCGAGCTCTGTAGTCAGTACACACGCTAAACGGATAGTATGTGTAACACAATACGTACTGACTTGGATGCAAAACTTACACATCCCCAATTTCAACACTTCTCAGACTAAACACCTATCAAGTCTTAACAATTCAACAATTCAAAACTAACATTTCAATGTTTAGAACAAGGTATATATAGAACATTCTGCATGGGATTAGTACCATTATCGGGTGAAATATGCCAGTTTAACAAGTATCTGAAACAAACACTGGCAGTAAGGCAATACTGTGAAATCTTAGGCTGAAATGAAAGAAAACCTGAACCCTGATAGGGTGAAAAGAATTATAAAATTTTCCTTATTTGACTTGGTAAATTTTAACTTCTCAAAGAAACAAAATTCATTAAAAAGAGAGCACTATGTAATGATTATACTTAAACTGTGAAAACAATTAATATTCTGAACACCATTTAAAGGACATAATAATGGAAATTAAGTGCCAAAAATTCCAAGTGCTTATGCAATTTACATCAATTTAAAGGAAGCCAATTACTTCCAAAAGATGAGTTTTGTTCTTAATCTCTTTGCATTAACCACAATAAAAAGACACATCAAAATCTTTTTGGAAAATTATACAAGTTACCTCTATGCTCTTATAAACCCATTTGCTCATCTTTTACTTAGTATGAAAAAAATCACTGAAGAATTAATACAAAGCTAAAATGTAGCAGCAAGAATAATTTTGAAATGCGTTTATTCTTAAAATACCAGTTAATTAAAAGCCATAGCATTGTTTAAAAGCCAGAATAACAAGCTAGTACACTAGAGAAATGCTACAAAGCAGGTGGAAAACCTTTACTTCTCAAAGTTGTCACTGTGCACCCATATGAGGCAACTCATAAATAGTCCTTATTGAAATAACGGAATTAGTAGCTTGTTAGAAGAATATAGACAAACTATACAATTTTGTGAATTTGTTACAGCCGAGAATACAATGCAACACTAAACAGAAATATCAGAAAATACACACAAAAACAAAATCAGAGATGCAAATTCTCCTCCTGTTTTATTCTACAACCTTAGGAAGCCTCCCTCTCTGTGCTCAGTAAACATTCCTCTTATATAAAAGCTTTCAAATGCTTTACAAAGCTCTCTTAAGAGCATTACACAAATTCTTTTTACTTTTATATGCATTTTTTTTAAATAATCAAAACACATATTTTTAAAATACTTAAGTACCACAAAGCCGCTTTTTACACAAAGATCTATTAAAAAACACTTCACCAAGCTGCCATTTGGAAAGAAAAAGTAGTAACAAATTTTTTGTAAAAATGGCAGAAACTAGATCCCCCTTTGAAAATTTTCCAGTCTTTCTCCTGACTGTAGACCCATGTGCGTGTTAAACTCTCCCAGTATGCCCAGTTCTACATAGTTTTTCACCATCTGATATTAGGCGAAATAGGCTGTATAAATTCATCTTCTGAATTTAAACAGTCTAAAGCTGTTCTGTGAGAGTGAAGTTCCTCAAATATGCATCAGGACACTTCAAAGCAAACAAGGCATGACCCGAATGGCTTCTCAGGATCACACGGAATTTTGAAGCCAGATATGCAGCCTCCAAAGAGCTAGCTACTTCCCTATGCTATTGTTTTCTCTCGATGCAGGCAACCACAGTGTCTTGCGTGTCAGAAAAGCTATATAGGTGTAGACCTATGTTGGACACACTGTCTTCTGGAACTTGTTCTTTTTTTGTCAAGTCTCCATCTGGTCTACGAAGACTATTTGTATTAGTCTACACTGGTTACAAAATACAGTGAGCGAAGACCTCAGTGATGATCATAGCATATTTCAAATCACACTTTGCATCTCTGGAATCGCTGCAGCCTTCTGTGATACATTTGATGCTGTCAAAGACAGGTTTCAGGCAAAATATTATTCACCTGACACTGTCGATATATGTTTTCTCAGCCATGTTATATTCATTGCAACGTAGCAGATGTCAAAATCCAGAAGTAGACCCAGAGGCCAAACAAAAAAGACAATGTACCAACAATGGGTTCTTCAGCATTATCATTTGTCTTTTCTCATCAGCAGATCTCCCACTCCCATATTCTACGCCTTCACACATAGAGCTGCAGAAGTGATAATCTGCTGCCCTGCATCACAGAATTTAAAAATTCTGGAGATCACCTGGTAGCTACAGTACTAACAAGACTGACACAATGACGACAATTCACACAACAAAGACCATAATTTCAGTCATGTCAGTATGATCCTGGACTGTTCAAGCAAGCGGTCACACTACTGAAGACTGCTAAGTACAAAGGTATGATCATCCTAACTCAAGTACTTACCCATTTAATATAGTCTCCCATCAAATCTTTGGTCTGGCTATGGAAAGCCATACTTCAGAAGCCACAATAGGAGCCATCAACAAATTATGCAATAAAAAAACCAGCTTGTGAGTGTGACTCACACATAGGCTGATCACAAAAAAAAAAAAAAAAAAAAGGAGTAAGCCTTTTGCAGCACGGGACTTGTGGCAACGGCAGTTAAGGATCATCAGACCTACTACCAGGTGATCCTTACTCCCAAACTACCCTGGATTCCTTACTTGCAAACTGCTACACCTTCAGGTTTAGATCTGCAAGAATTGTCCAAACTTTACCACTTATTCATGTCACCAAGAAAACTGCTGTCCTGTATTAGCCTATGGCTTCTCATCTCTTCCCAGTCTACATTCTGACAAATCAACCTCAGAAATGCAAATACTAATTTTCAAGCCTGCTTCCAGTTCCAGGCTTGATCTATAGGAACTTTAGTTGATTATTTCTTCCAGCTAGTTCTTCATTGTTAGCTGTGCTCAATACTTTCACATTACTTGGTCAACCCGATTTTATTCTACCCATTAAATCCAACAAAGGTATTTAAACACAGTAATCTGTAGTTAAAGTCAAGTGTTGAAAACTACACAACTGTACCATTCACTGTTCATCTTCACCCTACAGAAGAATTTTGAAAAGCAAGATTCTCTGTACATTCTCACTGAAAATGTTTGAATACACAGTCTTGAAAAGAAGTAGAGCCTTTTGAAATCCACAATTTAGTGCTGTCCTTTGGGAAACAGTCCTAACCAAGCAGGGTCAATGGGGTCCGATATTCCACACACAACTTCTCAGCCAAATGTGCTTCTGCAGTAGTGACTAGCAGAATAAGCACACTTTACGGGGAAGGATTTGCTACTGGAGAGATTCAACTAGTGATACGGCTCCACACTGTATCACTGATGTATCTTAAGCAGTTGTTCATTATTTGAGTGGATTTCATCCAGTCATCATGAATACTCCAAGTAAAAAAATCCATCTTGGGTGATCTGCCCTCAGTACAGCACATAGTCCAGCTGCACCTCTGCCCTATTACGAGGACAGGTGTAGACCTGACTTATTTTTGTTTGGTTTTATGAGCAAACTAAACTCAAATTATAATTTAAAAGAAAATTTAGCTGACGGAACTACTAAGTGTTGTGGTCATGGATGTTCTTTAATTACAGAGCCTATGCTTGTTTACCCCGAGCCTGAATCATTCCTGCTTGCGAATGTGATTTTTCGGCGTAAAGCTAATCAGATCGCAGGAAAGAAAAAGAAAAAGAAGGCTGTACAATGTTTCTGCCATACTAGTTTGAAGTATAGACTCAGAAAAATGCCTAGCGATAACAACAGGGCAAAAGAGGGCAATGAATCTCACAGCCAGTCAGGAGAGGAAAGCGTTAAGACCAGAGACAGCAATTCCCACAGCATAAGCTGCCACAGAACCAAAAGCCTAAGCCAAAATCTTAGTTTGCCTGATTTACCTGTAAAACATTCAATCTACTTAAATGAACTCCTAGGTTTTTAAGCACATTTAAAACTTATTTTGAAAAGCATGTGGAAATTCGGTAATTTGCAAAAATAACAGCAGGTCATCCTTCTTTCCTATCTTTTCAATCCAATTTTTAAACATTTAAAAATATCTTGTGACGCACTAACACATCCCATTCTTTGGATGGAACCTGACAGTCAGGCTCTGCTTTAATGATGCACTTGTTGCTGTTCCATTTGTTAATGACAAACTCACTTTGAACCCAGACCACTAAGTTGAAGAAATCCTTGAAATCATTTTATGTTGTTACCCAATGAAATATTAACACCCCGACACCAGGAAAAAAACCATGACATGATGCTGATGTTCATTAATACTTCATGTGCACTTTTAGCTTACTGTTTATTAAAAAGATTTGTAGCCCTGTATTCTTTATATTATAAATCACAACAGCAACTAAATGCCATATAAATAACTGCTATCAGATACAAGAATGGACAGGACCACATCATCATCTTTACCTCTTTAATTTTGTTCCTCTTCTCTCGGATATCCGCTTCTGCTGGTTCTCCACTGTTTATCCCTATAAGATTTGGTAAAGGAACAGGGGGCAGTGGCTTGCTGTCTTTCTTTTTCAACTCTTGCACTACTTTGTTCTTTTCTGTCTGAATCTCAGCTTGAATCTCATCACGTGATTTCTTCAATTTCTCCTTAGCCTCTTCCAGAGCCTTTTCATGATCTGCTCGGATCTTATTTCTCAGACGTTCCTCTTCTTCTCTAGAGACACAAATGCTAGTCAGCATCTCATTTACTAATTTACTAAAATTACTAAAAGTTTTTTACATTACTAAAAACACATTGCTTATAAACAAATTGCAGCTTCAAAACAGAAGCCACATCCCAGGTTTGTTTACTCTAAGTAATTCTAATGAGTCCAACAAGTTTACTGAATTATGTTAGTGCACAATCCTACACCATTTTTGCCATGAACCCAAAAGGAAGAACAGCACACACATCAGCAACACTATTGTAGAAAAATGTATCATAGAGGTTTTCTAGATGATATCTCAGTACCTTTGCTTGCCTACTCAAGAATTTAGAGAGGAAAAGCCCTACATCCTGTACTTCAACTACAGGACATGTGCACAGACACATCTAGCAATCACTCATTAAAAAAATGAGCAGGGTTCTTCCTTGCCTCCCGCACAATAAATACATTGTACACAACTTGTCAACATCTGAAGTAATCACTAAAAAAAAATAAAATAAAATCGCAGCCACTCCTATTATGAAAAATGAGGTGTGAGCTGCAAGAGCTGCAAACCCCACCACAGCATGTTTTGTCTTGAATGCAGGACTCATTGTTCCAATCAGTATGGCCCATAAACCTCACAAGTTATATGCAAAGTTAATTATAAAGCCATTTAGGAACATAAGAGCTTTTAGTAAAGCATGATTTTGAAACTCACTGTCGACAAAATCAACATCTTGGTTCTGAGCACAATCTTCCATCACGATCTTTAAAGATCACTAAAAGTTTTGAGATTCACACACAAAATTAGGAGTGCTATTTTAAAGCCTGGGTTAACAAAAGGTTATTCTAACAACAGACACAAATGGCCTATTCCAGTTCTAAAATATTTCAAGGCATCATTAAGATACACATAAGACTCTCAATATAACACAGTCTTTTCAAGCTTCTTTAGAATATAGAGTTGCTCAATGACTAAGGTAAGCCAAACTAGTTGTAGGGATTTAAAACAAGCACTAGTTACAAAAAACAACAAAAAACACACACACCACACACCCCCTCCCCCAGGCAAAAATACTTTTTCCTCAAAGACCATTAAGCAGAAGACAGTAGATAATGGAAAGGAAAAAAAGGCAAGCAGCAAGCCATGTGAGAAATATCATTCTTGGCCTAACGGCTTTTAGGACGAACTGAGCCACTTGACCCATATCACATGTTTTTTCCAGTATATTGAATGCATACCAAAGAAAGGGAGCAACCGCTATTTGGTATGTGAGAACTAGAATAGTTCACCTGGAAGGGACCCACAGCAATCATCTGGTCCAACTGCAATTAAAAGCCAATCCAAAGTTTACAGAAAAAAAACCAAACACAAGATTGACAACTGTTTACCGAAACCCTGACAACAAAGATAGGAATGTTTCTACATATTTAAATTGGGATATTTTTCCTACAAAGGTTATTAAAAATATTTGACAAAGTCTATCATAAACTGGTAACATTTACAGATACTCAAACAAATTTTAAGTAACTCGCTGGGGTGCTGTGTTGGAATATTTGGGGATACGGACAGATCATTCTGAGCTTTGCAAGTATAACAGAACTGGTTTTATTAACCTCACGATCAAGACCATGTCATGTCTATTATAGAGCACTGCTTCACCTTTCCAAAGAAAGGTCAAAGAATGAAGCTAATAACGGATAACTTGCACAGACTTATAATACAATAGTATCAGAGCAATCCCACCAGACTGCTCCATTTTGTGCAAGGTTTATGACTGTTCAGTTCTTTGCCTAAAGAGAGCTGATTTTAAGTCAAAGTGCAATCAATCAAGCTTTTAGTATCAGAAACTCACAGTTCAAATGCCCAGTGCACTAGCCCTAACTGCTATCTCATAAACATAGAGTATATTTTTAAGTTAAAATTTATATATCTCTTTGCTCCAGTCTTTAGCTTGGGCTCAAAAGCTCAAATAGAGATTTTTTTTAATTCTCAATTTGACAAAGTCTGACGTCACTTGATGTCACCCAGAAAATAACTTTCCAGTTTACAGGCCAATATGCATACCATACAGGGGGAAAATCACAGCACTATAAAAGCTCTCAGCAAAATGCTTTGTTACACAAAAAGTGTTTTATTAGCCCTTATATTTTTCTTAAGTGCTATTATGTTTGCATTAAAAAAAACCATAGCAGCATTATTACCTTTCGATATTTCAGTACCAGAAATACAATGCAATATTTTAACAGATGCACTGACTGAAAGGCATTCAAACTGAAGTTCTTCAGCCGCTTTTCTCACTGTGACCCATGTCACATCCATATTTCTCCCAAACAATAAAAAAATAAGGACTGAGTTGCTCATTTTGACTATCAAATCCGAGCTCCATAACACTGTTGAAGAGTAACAGTCCTTCTCTCCCTCAACTGCAGAGCAAAGAAACCACTTTCAAAGTGGCAAAAGACTGGTCTAAAGAGAGAACATACAAATAATACCATTTAGGATAACTTTTACTTCTTCTATGACCTGTTGTCCTGGGTTTGGCCAGGACAGGGTTAATTTTCACCGGACTCCAGGAAGAGGCACAGCCGGGGGTGGGGGCTGACCCCACCTGGCCAAACAGAGCCCGGTATTCCATGTGACGTCACGCTGGGTTCGGGGGGGGGGGGGGGGGGGGGGGGGGGGTGCGCGGCGCAGCGGGAACTCTCTCGCAGCTCAGGAGCGTGCGGTGCCGGTGCGGTCCGAGAGAGCGGGTCTGTTTTTGTCGTGTTTTCTTCTTATCTGTATCGTTGTTGTTACTGTTCCCTCTGTTTGCTGTTCTGTTAAACTGCCCTTATCCCGACCCACCGGTTTCTGCCTGTTTTCTTTCCATTCTCCTCCCCACCCCCGGCGGGGGGAGGGGCAGCCGCGTGGAGCTTTTGTTGCTGGAGGCAGCCGAAACCAAAACATTAAATTGGCGCCCAACGTGGGGCCAGGAATAACAGCAGGGCTAAGCAGCGGGTGTTAAAACTGCTTTCTTAGATTTTGTTAAATTTTGTTATACGCATTTTTCTGTGTTAGTTAAATAGTCGCCGGTAAAAATGTTTCCGAATTTGTTCAGATGGCTCTGGTATCTCAATCCTTACTTGCAGTATGTATTCACTGCTGTGCTGTTTGTTACTTCGGGGAAAAAGATCAGGATGACGATTTTACTGTACTGTACGATATCGACTTATGACATTATAACATCACTGTGCATGAAATTAGGCTTGTAGTTGCATGCGGCACCGCGATCATTTCCATACCTCGGATCCTATGTCCTAGAATTTGTTAATAATCAAACCCAATCTGTGGGGAAAACCAAAGGAGATACCTTCCCCCACTCTTTCGCCCCCCCTCTTTCCCTCAGGCTGGTCCTAACAGCTTTTGAGAATTTCGAGTACCCGCCAGCACTCTCCTATTGTTCTGCCTCCTGAATGGGTTTTGGGTCTTGTTTAGGGTTAAGCAAGTAGTTAAGAACATCATGCAGAGACCTGCCCCGGGGCTGGATAGCTGTGAGTGGCTGGGTGTGTGGGACAGCATGGGCAAGTACCTAGGGCAGTGGACACCCCCGATGTTTTTTAAACTCACCCCTGAGGAAGTACAGGATCCGGACAAACTAGTAAAGTATCTGCAAAAAGTGTGATGCCACCCTGGGAACTCCAGAGAGACACCAATCACCGCTACGTGCTGGGGTCTGGCCCACGCCTACCGAGCCCTGTTCAACCTGATTCAGTGCCCTAAAGGGGAAAGGGGGGGAAGCGAAGCAGCAGGCACTGCGACTGGCGCTGCCCCCCCAGCCGGCCCTGCAGCCCCTCCAGCCCAGCAGGCAGCCACAGCCCCCCCGACTGGCACTGCCGCTGCCACAGCTGCAGGGTCTGCCTCGGTTTCCCCAGCGGGCACAGCAGCTGCTCCAGCCCCAGCTCCAGCTGCAGGCAGCGCGGCTGAGCCCAATGACCAACCTGTGCCGGTAGCAGTCGCCCCTGTAAAACTAAAGAAAGACGCAAAGAGAGCAGATCGCTCCGGGAGGGATGACAATGAGCCAGCGTCATTGCGGGAGATAGAGACAGAGATCATCACCCGGTCCCTGTCTCTGAGCAAGCTGCGAGACATGCGGAAAGACTTCAGCTGCCACCCAGGCGAGCACATTCTCAACTGGCTGCTGCGGTGCTGGGATAACGGGGCCAGCAGCTTGGAGTTAGAGGGCAAGGAAGCCAAGCAGCTGGGATCCCTGGCCAGGGATGGGGGCATTGACAAGGCCATTGGGAAAAAGGAACAAGTCCTCAGCCTCTGGACGAGACTTGTCTCAGGCGTGAGGGAGAGGTACCCCTTCAGTGACGATTTTGTATGTTACCCTGGCAAGCGAACCAATATGGAAAGGGGTATTCAGTACTTGAGGGAATTAGCTGTGTGGGAGCTGGTTTATAATGAACCAGATGATGACCAGTTACCCACAGACCCAGATGAACTCCAGTGCACAGCATCTATGTGGAGGAAGTTTGTGCGGAGCACACCCTCCTCATATGCCAACTCACTGGCAGTAGTAGACTGGAAAGGTAAGGAGGAACCAACAGTGGATGAGGTGGCTGTCAGACTCCGCCAATATGAGGAAAGTCTCTCTTCCTCCCTTGTCTCAGCCGTGGAGAAACTGGTCAAGCGATTAGAAAAGAATATGTCCTACTCCCCACCTGTACGGGCTAGTGTCTCAGCTATTAGGGGCAAGCATTTCTCTGCTCAGGAGAGGGAATACAGAAGCTACACACCACAGGGCACCCTGTGGTTCTACCTGCGTGACCACGGAGAGGACATGAGGAAGTGGGATGGAAAACCCACCTCAAGTCTAGAGGTACGAGTACGTGAGTTGCAAGGTAAAACAATCACAAAAGGGGATTCTGTTAGGAAAAATGCTGCTCCAGTTTCCAGAATCCAGCTCTCCAGACCACGTAGACAGTTTGACCTTGATTCCGATCCTCTGGAGGGGACCTCCAAGTCATTTTTACAGCAGGTGAGCAGCAAATTCTCTGACCAGGATTAGAGGGGCCCTGCCTCCAGCCAGGTGGAGGAAAGGGACAACCGTGTTTATTGGACGGTGTAGATTCGGTGGCCTGGCACGTCAGATCCACAAGAGTATAAAGCTCTAGTGGACACTGGTGCACAGTGTACTTTAATGCCATCAGAGTTCAAAGGGTCAGAGTCCATTTGCATTTCTGGAGTGACAGGGGGGTCCCAGGAGCTGAGTGTACTGGAGGCTGAAGTGAGCCTCACTGGGCAGGACTGGCAGAAGCACCCCATTGTAACTGGCCCCGAGGCTCCGTGCATCCTTGGGACAGACTATCTTAGGAGAGGGTATTTCAAGGACCCAAGCGGGTATCGGTGGGCTTTTGGCATAGCTGCTGTGGAGACAGAAGAAATTAAACAGCTGTCCACTTTGCCTGGTCTCTCGGAGGATCCTTCTGTTGTGGGGTTGCTGAGGGTTGAAGAACAACAGATGCCAATCGCGACCACAACGGTGCACCGGCGACAGTATCGTACCAACCGAGACTCCCTTGTCCCCATTCATCAGCTGATCCGCCAGCTGGGGAGTCAAGGAGTGATCACGAAAACTCGCTCACCCTTTAATAGTCCCATATGGCCAGTGAGAAAAATCTACTGGAGAGTGGAGACTGACAATAGACTACCATGGCCTGAATGAAGTCACACCACCGCTGAGTGCTGCCGTGCCAGACATGCTAGAACTTCAATATCAGCTGGAGTCAAAGGCAGCCAAGTGGTGTGCAACAACTCACATCGCTAATGCATTCTTCTCCATCCCTTTGGCAGCAGAGTGCAGGCCACAGTTTGCTTTCACCTGAAGGGGCATCCAGTACACCTGGAATCGACTGCCCCAGGGGTGGAAACAGAGTCCCACCATTTGCCATGGACTAATCCAGACTGCACTGGAAAAGGGTGAAGCTCCAGAACATCTGCAGTACATCGATGACATCATTGTATGGGGCGACACAGCGGAGGAAGTTTTTGAGAAAGGGGAGAAAATAGTTCAGATCCTTCTGAAAGCTGGTTTCGCCATTAAGCGGAGTAAAGTCAAGGGACCTGCGCAAGAGATCCAATTTTTAGGAATAAAATGGCAGGATGGGCGCCGTCAAATCCCAATGGATGTCATCAACAAAATAGCAGCTATGTCCCCACCAACCAGCAAAAAGGAAGCACAGGCCTTCTTAGGTGTTGTGGGTTTTTGGAGGATGCACATCCCAAATTACAGCCAGATTGTAAGTCCTCTGTACCACGTGACCCAGAAGAAGAATGATTTTGAATGGGGCCCTGAGCAACGACAGGCATTTGAACAAATTAAACGGGAGATAGTTCATGCTGTAGCCCTTGGTCCAGTCCGGTCAGGGCAAGATGTTAAAAACGTGCTCTACACCGCAGCCGGGGAGAATGGCCCAACCTGGAGTCTCTGGCAGAAAGCACCAGGGGAGACTCGAGGTCGACAAAGGATCCGAGGCCCACTATACTCCCACTGAAAAAGAGATTCTGGCAGCATATGAAGGCGTTTGAGCTGCTTCAGAAGTGGTCAGCACTGAAGCACAGCTTCTCCTGGCTCCACGATTGCCGGTCCTGGGCTGGATGTTCAAAGAGAGGGTCCCCTCTACGCATCATGCCACCGATGCTACGTGGAGTAAGTGGGTCACGCTGATCACACAGCGCGCCCGAATGGGAAACCCCAGTCGCCCAGGAATTCTGGAGGTAATCATGGACTGGCCAGAAGGCAAAGATTTTGGAGCATCGCCAGAGGAGGAGGTGACACGTGCTGAAGAGGCCCCACTGCATAACCAGCTGCCAGAAAATAAGAAACAGTATGCCCTGTTCACGGATGGGTCCTGTCGCATTGTGGGGAAGCAGCGGAGGTGGAAGGCTGCTGTATGGAGCCCTACACGACAAGTCGCGGAAGCTGCCGAGGGAGAAGGTGAGTCCAGCCAGTTTGCAGATGTGAAAGCCATCCAGCTGGCTTTAGACATTGCCAGTCGAGAGAAGTAGCCAGTGCTCTATCTTTACACCGACTCTTGGATGGTGGCAAATGCCTTGTGGGGGTGGCTGCAGCAATGGAAGAAGAACAACTGGCAGCGCAGAGGCAAACCTATCTGGGCTGCCCCACTGTGGCAAGATATTGCTGCCCGGCTAGAGCAGTTGGCTGTAAAAGTCCGTCACGTGGACGCCCACGTCCCTAAGAGTCGGGCCACTGAAGAACATCAAAACAACCACCAGGTAGATCAGGCTGCTAAGACTGAAGTGGCTCAGGTGGATCTGGACTGGCAACATAAGGGTGAACTCTTCATAGCTCGGTGGGCCCATGACACCTTGGGCCACCAAGGAAGAGACGCGACATACCGATGGGCTCGTGACCGAGGGGTGGACCTGACCATGGACACCATCGCACAGGTTATCCATGAATGTGAAACATGCGCTGCAATCAAGCAAGCCAAGCAGGTAAAGCCTCAGTGGTATGGAGGATGATGGCTAAAATATAAACACAGGGAGGCTTGGCAGATTGACTACATCACACTGCCACAAGCCCGCCAAGGCAAGCGCTATGTGCTCACAATGGTGGAGGCCACCACCGGATGGCTGGAAACCTACCCTGTGCCCCATGCCACAGCCCAGAATACCATCCTGGGCCTGGAAAAACAAGTCCTGTGGCAACATGGCACTCCCGAAAGAATCGAGTCGGACAACGGGACTCACTTTCACAACAGCCTCATAGACACCTGGGCCAAAGAACATGGTATCGAGTGGGTGTATCACAGCCCCCACCATGCACCAGCGTCTGGAAAGATCAAGCGGTACAATGGGCTGCTAAAAACCACTTTGAGGGCAGTGGGGGGTGGGACTTTCAAAAATTGGGATACTCATTTAGCAAAGGCCACCTGGTTGGTTAACACCAGAGGGTCCACCAACCGAGCTGGTCCTGCCCAGTCAAAACCTCAGCGCCCCGTAGAAGGGGATAAAGTCCCTGTAGTGCACATGCGGAACATGTTAGGGAAGACGGTTTGGGTTAGTCCTGCCTCGGGCAAGGGCAAGCCCGTCCATGGGATTGCTTTTGCTCAAGGACCTGGGTGTACCTGGTGGGTAATGCGGAAGGATGGGGAAGTCTGATGTGTACCTCATGGGGATTTAATTTTGGGCGAGAATAGTCCATAAATAAATTGTGTAAAGTTAATTGTTAAATAACCCTGTCACTGTCTGTTATCACTGTTATAATTGTTATATTTTGTACCAGTAGTATCATAGTAAGAATCGTCCAGATTAAAGAAGGATGGACTTTTTTTTTTTTTTTTTTGATGAAAACCTAGCAGAGCACAGCGATGATGGAACTGGACCTGGTTTTCAACAACTGGCATCCAGCAGCTTCACCAAGATCAACATCTCCTGCAGACTGTGGGCACGGGCCGCACCAGATACATCAGCCGTGAGCTCCGGATGCAGCAAGTGACCGCCCATCACCACACATCACCTCTCCTGCCACGGAAGACCATTACGACAGATGGAGCTCGAAGTCATGGATTAAATGAACTTAATGGACACTTCAGAGTGATGATCCATAGACTAAGGGAATGATATCTGGCGGCAGGAGAAGTGGTGGTGATCAACTGGACAATGCGGGACCTGGGCATGACGTAGATGGTATGGAATAAGGGGTGGATAATGTCCTGGGTTTGGCCAGGACAGGGTTAATTTTCACCGGACTCCAGGAAGGGGCACAGCCGGGGGGTGGGGGCTGACCCCACCTGGCCAAACAGACCCCGGTGTTCCATACCATGTGCCTTCAAGCTGGGTTCCGGTGGGGGGGGGGCGGCACAGCGGGAACTCACTCGCGGCTCGCGAGCGTGCGGTGCCGGTGCACTCCGAGAGAGCGGGTCTGTTTTTGTCGTGTTTTCTCCTTATCTGTATCGTTGTTGTTCCTGTTCCCTTTGTTTGCTGTTGTTAAACTGCCCTTATCCTGACCCACCAGTTTCTGCCTCTTTCTTTCCATTCTCCTCCACACCGCGTCGGGGGGAGGGGCAGCTGCGTGGCTCTTTTGTTGCCAGCGGCAGCCGAAACCAGAACACCTGTTTATGGGGGAACATAACTTTCTTGTGTTCCTGTAAAAGTTACTCACACCCTATTGTGGTAGCAATGTGCTCAATAACAAAAGCAGCTGAAAATTTCTGTCAACTGCAAGATTCAAAACCATAGATCTGTAGCCTGGAAAGCTTTTCCAAAACTAGCAGAGGGTTCTGCGTAAGATGCAGCTAGAGAATGAGAATGAGGTTGCCAGAACAAGACATCATTCCCCACAGTCATGTTCTCACCCAGAGACAGCGTGCTGTACAGGAGCCAAAGAGATGGCTTATAAAGAATGAGAAATAGGAAGTGTCCCTGAACATTTAAGAATCAAAATACTTCAGTGCAGGTATAATGAGAAATGTAACTCCAAAACGTATTTTCAAAACTCAGTTTCTGGAGGCAAGTGACAGCCTTTACCTTCTAACTAGATCTACTAATGTTTTGTTAACAGATATTGAAATAATTTTTGCAAAGGATCAACCATTACGGAAAAACCTGAATTCTTAGAAAAGCTGGGTAACAATGTATCTCAGACCTTAATAAAAACATGTTCAAGGTATATCCACATTAACCTAATTTGAAGAGGATACTTTACAATAAGCGTGCTTTATTAATAGATAGAAATGTTTTTGGTAAAGCCCACCGTTAACTTATGTATCCCCAATCAGATCCCCCTGTGTGAAAAAGATTAATGTTTCAGCAGTTACAGCGAGTCTGACTCACTAAAATGAGTCACTGGTGATGTGCTTTGTGCACCTTCATAATTTTGCACCATTAAGATCAAGTGTCACAAAGATTTTGCCTTCATCTTTCCTTTAAATTTTCAGTCCCAGGTGCTGCATACAAAGTAATAATAAAAGCTCTATCACTCTACCAACTTCATCTATTTCCAGATTCAAACTGCATGAAACAGCCATAAATTGGAAAACAAGTTTTGAAGTCATGTCTGTTTACACTGCAGGAACCACTATATAAACATACAAAAGCTGTTGATTTCTACAGCACTGTAATCCAATTAGAGTCATTAAGGGGGTTTGAATGACAGTCTGCTTTCCTTCAGTCACTCGGTAAAATAGCTAAGCGTTTGAAGAAAATAGACAGAGACTCTGTTAACAGAGATGAAAAATTCTAGCGCTAACTGTATGAGCAGCTCCAGGTCTTTCAGAAAGTGACATTTCGAGACAAACATAAGAAAACAGTAAAATGAAGAGAAAGGTCAACAGATATTTGAGGGAGTTTACAGGAGATAGTACAAGAGCTTCTTCTGTAGACAGATATTCTCTATGCAATTACCAATGATGGACAGTATGAGTTACAAGACACATCATATTCTACGTTCCAGCTGAAGATATATTTTACCAAATATATTCAAGTTGTCCTGGGTTTGGCCAGGACAGGGTTAATTTTCACCGGACTCCAGGAACGGGCACAGCCGGGGGGTGGGGGCTGACCCCACCTGGCCAAACAGAGCCCAGTGTTCCATACCATGTGACATCACGTTGGGTTCCGGTGGAGGGGGGGGGCGCGGCGCGGCGGGAACTCGCTCGCGGCTGGGGAGCGCGCGGCGCCGGTCCTGTCCGGGAGAGAGGATCTGTTGTGCAAGTTTGTGTAGTATTTTCTCCTTTTCTGTATCATTATTGTTGCTGTTTCCCTTTGTTTGCTGTTCTGTTAAACTGCCCTTATCCCGACCCACCAGTTTCTGCCTGTTTTCTTTCCATTCTCCTCCGCACCGTGGCAGGGGGAGGGGCGGCCTTGTGGCACTTTTGTTGCCGGCAGCAGCCGAAACCAAAACAAAGTATATGACCCTAATGGAAGAAAAAATCACACCCCTAAATGCCAATACCATGTTTCTTCTGAGTTCTTAAGCAACAAGAACTAAGTGAAAACACAGCATAAAATTAAGAAAATGACAAGATTGGGAACGTGTGAGCAGCTGACGCCCCCCACCCCAGTCACACCCAAACACCAACCAGCTCCCCATCCAGCATAAGAAAGAGTCAGCAACAGTTTAATGCATGTGGATAGCACTGCATTCAAATACTGAGAGTTAAAGAGACCTCAGCAAGGATCAGTCTAAAAATGTAAGATTGGAAAGAATCCCAGCATAAACACATACACCAAAATGTGTCAAACAGTTTCCCCATCCAACTACCCACTCCATCGCCGCTCCGTGCTTCCAGGCAACACAAGTAAACTCTTAAATTATAGAGTATTTTGAGTAAATCTTCAAAAACCTTACCTAACAGAAAGCTGCTGCTTCCTTCTAGCCACCCCAGCAGCTTATTCTAAAGTCTCAAGACAGAGGTTCAAGTACCATGAAACTACAGCAGTAGCTACTTCAGAACAAGCAATAATATTAAAAGAATCTGTGATTAGACTATTTTTGCCAGCAAGAACCATAACTAGACCTAATAATTAGAATCTGAAAGTAGAAACAGGTGCAAGTTTTTTTTTTTTTTAAACAATCATTATAATTAACTATTGCAGCTGCTTATGCAGGAACACTGCACACTCTCAAAGCATCCACGAGCTGCCTAAATGTCATTCAGAAAAGATCACAAATTGTAACGCTTGATAACCGAATCACTAACCAAAACTTAATTTGCTTTAATTATGAACGCAACAGGGAGCCTTCTGAACTTAACAGCTACTAGAGCTTCACTTGCCAAGACACTGACTTTTAATGTAAGTCTCTCATATTTACTGTGACACAACAGGCTCGTTAGAAACTGAATTGCAAAAAACCAAAAATGCTTTCAAATTTCTTCATAAGATTCAAGATCAAAAGAGCAAATAAAATTAGAATGGAGCCAAGAAAAGAAAACTGGCCACCAGCAACTGTTCTCTCACATTAAAAAGCAGAGCACTGGGTCACTATAGGAAAAGGACCACCAGTTTATTATCATTTGGATTTTCAGCAGATAGATAGAAAAGAACTGCTAAAATACATAAATATTTGTTTACATCCGTCATGCAGAAACAAAACCCTGTGTGGAAATTCTGAACTTTTACCCTTTTGTCAAGTTTAATCTTCAATCAGAGGCTGCTTTCAGAGACAGAGTGGAACTAAAAGACAAGCACTCATTTAAAAAACAAAAAAATCATTGAGAGTCAGTGCTTAAAAAACAATTCACATGTTAACTACAAAAGCTGTTTTTCTCTCCAATCTTGCAGCATATACAATTTCATAACATCCACACGTATTACAATCCCATCATGTTCTCCTAGTATACAGAGAATATACATTCATGGCACATGGATACTGGAGATAGATATACAGCCCCTCATTGCCCAGAAAACTAACCCAAATTGCAGATTCCTGTGGTTTCTTTTAGACAAAGGTGACAGTAGAATTTATTTCTAGCAAGCGGCCAGATTTGCATTTGACATGAGTACTGCTCCTCAAACATAAGGAACATGAGACGGAGTCCTTACTCAAGTCATTTTCTCCCTGTCCATCCAATTTCAGAAGTTTTTCCTCTTGCCATCACATTTCCTCTTGACCTTTTTCATGTTCCTATTTCCTGCCTTCCTTTGCTATTATTTGTACCAACTTAGGCTCTGCTAGCTTGCTTCCTTGCTCTTCTACAAAGGCATGGCCACCACTGAACACCAGTCCTCCTCACTTTCATCATTCAACTTCTTCAGACCATGCTAGGGAGGGGAGAGAATTAACTCACTGACACAGGCACTCTCCTTTAACCCTAACTTCCCCCTCATAAATTCCACGGAGACCTCCTCCAAACAAAACTTCCTTCCACTTCTGCACAATAAATTATATCCTTAATTGATCTCTTTCACAGCCAAATCTTAGACCAACAATCCAGGCCTTCAGTCACCTTCATCAACGCTCTCAAACTCTCACCTCTGTGATGGAAGCTCACAGATCCTCTTTCATATCTGCTCTCTTGTCTAAACCAAAACCTCGGTCTCTGCCATTTCTTTGTAGATAGCTAGGTGTCACCTTCAACCCAAATGAACGGTAACTTAATTTTTAATCTTCCTTCCACGTCTTTTGTTCAGCAGTGGAAACTTCTCCATTGCCCAGATTACCAGTGTCTGGGTATTCTTCCCATTTCCTAGAACTCGACTACACCTAAATTTTTCAGCTCAGTTTCCACATATTTTAAATGCAGTCTTTCTTAACACATACTGTTAGAACTCTCAGAGCTTGATCTTATTCTGTTCATTGAGCAATTCTGTTAGGAGGACAATCCACTCGACTAGTTGCATCCTTACACTGCCTTTCTATATTTGTTTTCCTGCAAAAACTGTAATTCACTATATGTATATTTCTAGGCACAACAGAAGAAACTGTAGCCACTTCCAGACATTCAATATGTTAAACTCACAGATTTCCATGCTGATCATCAAAGGCCACTGCTGCTTGTTACTCCTGTATCTGTCTCTACCCAATTGTTTTCCTTTGTATTGTAATTTAGGCAAGGCCTTTGGAAGCAGCTCTGGAATGACGATGAGCAAAATCCTTGGGGAATATATTTAGAGAGAGTTTCAGAAACACAGATTGAATGGGCACACAGAAATTGCAGAAGGGAGTGGAGAGCTGAAGAACAAGCCTTCTGCAAAACTGAAAGCCAAAAAATTGTTTAGTATTGCTAGGTATCTTTTATAAGATTCTGGAACACAGCCAGAAACTTCATAAACCATCATGAGGTAATATACCCAATTAAACAATTAATGAAGTGAATTAATATGCAAGAGATCTCGTCTTCTTTCACAATGATAGTAAAAAGTACAAAACATACCTTCCAGTTAAGAACAAAACAGTACAGATTCCATGATCAAATGCAGAATATGTGTAACTTTCGAAGGAAAGAAATAAAAACAACATGAAGGCAGGGGTAATCTTTCAGGAATTATTTGCTTCATATGTTATGAATGCTAACATGAACAGAACTGGGAAAATTTATCCTGAGTTTCTCTCAAGTGCTATGACCATGAGGAAAGGCGTTTGTTCTTCACTTCTCTCTACAGCAGCCATATGATCCCAAGCATCAACTCAAAAAAGGAGTAGGGTGTCAAGCTCAAGTCGACAGCTTTCTTTGGACCTGAAAGCACTGTCCTAGCTGCTACAGTCAGCTTAAGTTTTACTAGTGAAGAAAGGTAGATGTTTTCTACACACACTCCAACAGTTACATTCATCATTGCTAAGGAGGGTCACTAGAGACTGCGTAAGCATTTTAAGCTTACAAGAAATTTCTTAGTTTTGTAGTTACAGTAGCAGCTGAAACAAATTTTCAGAGGAATCCAATAAACTATTTCAGAAAGAAATATAGGGTTGGTTTTTTGAAGACAACAGTAACGAATGCCACTTTCATTAGTGAGAAGCAAATAAAAATATAATCTACACATAACGCTTTACAGAAGTTTTCAACTACATATAAGCAAACTCCTGCAGTTTTTAGTGTCTTAATATCATTCAGGTACAAAAACACTTCATTAGGAAAAGCAATAGATGCATAAAGTTCAACAACGTAGAGTTTTCAATCACTACAGCTCTATCAAACACATCTCATTTAGATCCTTTCTGCTTATACGATGTAAAAGAACACAATTAGATTTGCCTCAAGGCACTAACATATAAGCAAAAGTAGGCATTATTTCAGAATTTTTGCTGATTAAAGAAACTTCATTTAACAGCTGCAGCTAATTAAGTCTGTGCAGAATATTAAGCCTCTACAGAACAAGATCTTAAATCCGATTGTCAAAGCACTTACAATGCTAATATGGAGGAATAAACTTATTTTATTTTTTAGGAATCAAACTTACTTCTAAAAAAGGACACGAAAAAGCCTAAATCTTACTAAAAGTTTATGAAATTTAGGATCTCTCTGTGTTTTATCAAGAAACCTGAATGAGAAGAATGTTGCTACCTGCTCTGTGTAAAAGAATTTTAAATACCTCACTGTCTCCCAGCAGCATACTGACCAGAGCTTTCCTTTCCAAGTAGTAACCCAATGAGACAGGTTTGTTTGGTTTTTTTTTAAATGTAATAAAGATGGAAGAACTTTAGAAGACACATGAGTGAAAAATACACACAGACTATAGAAATAAGGAACAGAAAAATAAGTCAGTATTGAACAAAAGAATTGAGTAGAATAAAAACTTAGAAATGAGCAAGATAGTAAGAACGAACACCTGGAAATGGAGAGTTTATTTTGATGCAGGATTTGAAGAGCATCAAAAGCTAGTAGCATAATTTGAACTCAAAATTGCAGAAGCCTACTACAGTTAGTGATGTCAAGCCACATAGTTTTCTGCTATAAACTACTCCATGTTGCTGGAAACACTGCTGTTGTACAAGTTTAGGTATGTATATAGCAATGTATTTACACTCTACTCGTGACAGTCAAGTCTCAGACAGCATGGACAAGCATCTTGCATACTACATTATTTCTTGATATAAAAGACAGATTGATCAAAGCAGAATAATACACAGCTGGTCCTGTGATACTGAGAAAGCAATGAACTGCGTTCTCATGCAAGAGCAATGCATCATCTCTGCTTCTTATTAAAGAAGGCATCGTTACAAATAAACAGATTTACATGTAGGACAAAGCAGTCCTGCTGATGTTGATGGCACAGATCAGATGCTGAAGCACACGCTCAAGCAGAAATAAAAGGAACCAGGGCACTCCCATTACAGAGCATAACACTCTTAAATATTATTTTATGTCCAGTCTACTACTACTGCCAAAACCTAAGTTTCCACTAGGAAAAAAGAAACAAACAAACCAAAGAGACAAAGCCAGCAACACAAGCCAGGAAGGAAAACAAGATTGGTGCATTCTATGGTTTGGCATACATCACAAAAGTTGCTGCAGAGTCTGAAGCATTACTATATTTTCCATACCAATCAAACCTCATCTTTCTCAGAGATCATCACGCTACAGTCTTTACAGAAGTTGTTGATTTTTCTTTATCCTGTACAAAATTCAGCATTTGTGAACACTCGGTTTTCACAATGATAAAAAACCTGCTTTGACAGCAACTTTTTCCCAGGAAAATCACAGTCCCACTTAAGCTGCCCAGTATTAAACAGAATCCTAAAATTAGCCAGACTTCAATGGCTAATTTTAGATTCAAAAAAATAGATTCAAACACATGAAAACCAAGAAGATTACTGGTTTCCGCTACACCTTAATTCTCACCTTTCTGAACACATGAAAAGCCACATCAAAGTTGCATCTGCAAGTGCAGAACAAGCACTTCCTACACTACTTAACTTTTTAACATTCTCTGGAGTGAACAGTTTTGGTTTTTCAAAAGTGTAACTCTTACATGATTTTTTACCTAATGAAAGGGCCCTTTTAGTATAACATCAGCAGCTGTTTTCAGTCCATGCCCTACCGAAGGTCGCACCACATCTTCAGCACTACACTACTGACTCGTTACTCCTTCACCCTCTGCACTAGTACATTGCCCAAGAGTTGTGCCGAGACCAGATACTGGATTCGTAACCTTAGATTTGTACAGGAATTTTAGGACCAGATGGGGATGGAAACAAGAATAAAGCAACAACAGAGGAACCGCAATCATATATATGCATTACACACATCATCCTTGCTCTCCCTTCTTTCCTGATCTTCTTTGCCCCAGAATTACAAGTTCCCTGTTTTGCACATGATAATCCCAAAGGAGCAAAAAGGCTCCTGGAGGCATGCAGAAAGTCTTCAGGACCGAAAGGACCCAAATAGCCTCCAGAAATTGAACAGATTTTAAGTAGGAGCCTTAGCCAGCTGAGAAACTCCCTTTCCTTCTGCATACCCACACGGTAAAGAAGAAAAGGAATTTCTTTGCACATCCATTGATTACAGCACGCTCTTGTTCAGGTAGTTCAGCCCAATAACAGAAGGTATAATATTAGTTTGACTAATAAGCTATGAAGAGTTTCCTAACATTTCACCTAAGATACAGAAACAGCAATATATGAGAGAACATTCAAGCAAGAGAGAAACAGGATTTTACCAGTTTTCCTTCAGAAGATATAGCTGGGGAAAAAAAACAACACAAAACTTTCCTCCAACAGATATCAAAGGCTTACTGAAATCACTATGTAAGAATGTCACAGAGAAAGCTGCATTAATTCCTTGCAATGGGAATTACTTAATATAGCAGGATAGCCTCAGTCTCCACATGAGGTAGGACAGGTGACACTTTGTGACATTCCACATAGACAATCTAAGCTTGTTCTGAAATGAAAGAACAAAAGGGGACATACTTCAAAAGAATTTGCCCCAAAAAACCCACAACAAACATGTGAGTCCAGGAATAACAACAGTAGAAGGAAGATAACTCCTGGTCTACTCTTCTTTTGAAAAAAAGACCAAGCAAACGATAAAACGGACCAAGAAAACTTTGCAAGCAACACAGTGAACAAGAAAACACCTCTATTAACCGATTTTTATATAATTAACTTGATTTTATTTTGTTAAGAACAGGGCTTGAAAGTTTTATTTAGTTTCAAGTAACAATCAGAAAAAAGATAAATTACCAATTGTTAGCAGTAATATTTGTCTGACTTTTGAAAGTGCCAAGTTAGTAACCTTAAGAACAGAGCTTGAGACGCTAGATAAGAAAAATAGGGTGCCAAAAGACATTTGCTATAGAGAATTGTGTCTGGAGTTAGGGGAGTGTTTTTTAAGGAAACTAAGAAGCAGCAATCATTAAAAATTCTCACAATCATTTTAACATCCTACTCATTCAAAATAAGGCTGGAGCTTTACATCCATAAGAGACTCCACCATGTGAGCTAATAGGGATTACAGCCCCCTGCCATCAGTTACTATGTAGGTCAACAACAGGGAAAGAGGAAAATACCTTGACAGGGTTTCACACATATCAGCTTGCAGCAGAAAAGAGAGACATTCCAGGTACAGTTTCACATTATATTTAAGCTGCTTAATACCTTGCTACTGCCAAGTAAAAGGTCCTACTCAACCTTGCGCAAGCTCTAGCACTTGTCAGTGGCTGGTGAACTGATTGAGGGTCTTAACACCGCAGACCATCTGGGGGCTTGGTAGGTAGTGCTCTCCTGGGCATCTGTTTGTTCTGAGGTTTTTTTGCATGGAATTATCTCCCTGAATCAGCTGATAGCGGGGTCAGATGACAGCCAAAGCTAACGTGGTTAAAGAACCAAGAGCAATTTTCCCTCCACAGAGGAGTCCACACAGCCTTCCCTTAACAGAGCCTGTCAGAGACAAATGTGTAAATTGTAGCTTTAAAGTGACTGGTATAACAAGAAATGAAACTAACTGAAGAGCCCCGAGGTAAACAGTCAAAGCCAACAGTAACTAGGCAAGGCTCTGCTGGAAACTGAGGCCTATTTGATAAAATCATGGAGAGACAAAATGAATTTACAGGACAACCCACACAACACCCAGAGCAGAGATCACCAATGAAAGCACAAGCCGTGGCAGGTCAAGTTCTGCGAAATTGTTCTGAAACGGAGGGGACCCATCTGCAGCCCCAACTTCCAGTCAGAGAGGAGATGACACTGCCTTCACTATATGCCCAAGACAGAGAAGACCACCTGTGCAGACGGGTAAGATACTATCCCTGGAGGAGGAAGAGTGGCCCACCACCAGCATGGGTCCCCTCTCCTGATCACCAGCCAGACAGTGCACAGGAACATAGCTTCCCCGGTGTTGCCACAGCGAGTCACTGATGGCTAGAAAATTAGGGGTGCTGTAGAAACAAGTCAACCAGCATGTGAGGGATGCTTGTATGTCCACACACGCTGCTGATTTATTAGGTTAAAGATTTGGTTTATGTAATAAACGATATTATAACTCTATATTCCTTGTGTTGGTCACCATCTCTGTGCAAATCATTCTTTAAGTTTCAGTGCTTTAGTTACCCTACAAAAGCAAGCTCCTTTACTCCTTATGGCAGTACTCAGGAGAACAGGCAACAAGCCAGTCAGCCAACGGTGAGCTGAGCCAGCCGAAAAATCACTGATCTTTTCAGGCCAAATCAGGTCTCCTAACTGGCTGACAGCCCAAACACTGCTGTTGGGGCAAGGATATAGGCAACATTAAATTGCTGGGGACGCAGCAGAACAGGACTTGAGCTTCAATTGTTACAGCCCTGCACATTCAGCGATGTTAAATTAGAGCCCAAGCTATAGGAAACATGTTCTCGGCACACAAACTCACAAGGCCGTTAACCACAGGCATTCCCTCCCCTACCATCACCCGTACCCTCTCCCTTAGCCATATGGTTCCCTCTCCTCTAGTTTATCTCAATGATGGTGCTTCCTGCATCAGATAAGAGTCACTTCCTACTATCCTAAATTTTATTTATGCCTTACTGAGCACCAACTTGCTTCAAATGTCTCCTCTCCCCAAGACCACTCTGATTAGTCTTTGATATCTCACTCAGCCAATGCCCACCTCTTCTTATGCCTCAGAAAATGTTGATCTTTTTCTGCTTAGAAAAACGTGAGGAAAGCAAAAAGCACTATTTCACAGTCACCCCACCCCCTTTTATTTTGTTCCATGTGTAGTTCCCACCTCCAGCTTACAAAGAAATAAACGAATTGCTGCTCCCCACCACCACCAAGGCCCCCTGCTAGCACTGGCTCAATTTCCCCCTCCAGGTTCCTGCTCCTAATCAGGTGGTACTTTCCCTTTTCCCATCCTCTATTCTGGAAAAATGAGAATTGTATTAACTGAAGCAATGTCCTCTTCCTGATGTTTGTGTTCAAAAGGGGTACCACAGTAAGTACAGTAGCTCTCTGCTTTTACACCATGAGTCTTCTCAGTAGCCTAATCTCCAGCAGTAAACCCCAAGACTCTCATCAACTGAAGAAAAACAGCTGGAGAAAGTTAGCGATTTAAAACAATAGCCATGGTATTAGCGTGGTCTTAGTCTAAAAATTCTCAATTGTTCAAATATAAAAGAAGTTGACAGCAAAAATACACATGAAGAGAGAAAGGCTATTGCAAAGCGAAAGTAGCAAACAGCATATAATGCAGACTGTGATGGCAAACTTTCAGGTAGGCAGATGGTACTAGACTTCTCTACACAGGAAATCCTCTGGCAGGTCCTACAGAGCTCCAAGGAAGTGACTACCCTCACACAGATGTTCTGTTGACACAAGCTACCACATTTCCATAATGCTATTTTACTCACCCAGCCAGAGTTGCTTCACACATCCCAGAAGCAACAGTGCTTTAAATATCCTACTGGAAGTTCACACGTGCTGCTCAGATTTATCTTCCTCCTCCACCTATAACTGTTACCATATAGTTATATGGTAGATTGATACCTGTATATCAACGTCTCTAAAATCAGAATAGTAGTCAACATGCACGGCACCATAAGCAGTGAACTAAAATATTGTATAGCAGAGAGCTTGAAGAGGAAGAGGGGGGAACCCTGAGATCTACCATATGAGACCGATAAGAGCTCTTCATTGCAGGGGAACAATACCACTACGGGTGTGCAGCTTAGTCCAGACACAGATCTACAGCAATTTCTCTTGACTTGCTTGTCCCGCCACCAAAAAGCGGTTATGCACCACCCTCCTGGCTAATGCAGCATCCGTGCTAGTCAATTAGCCTTGCTGTGGCATGGGAGCAGCACTGTATTTGTCTGAAAGACACATCAGTCACCAGCACTCCTTTCCCTCTATGTGGCAGCAGTTTAAAACGTAGTCCTGCTTCACAAAAGCTGGAAGAATTATGGGGCAACAACAGAAAAAAAAAATTTTACCTCAGCCTCAGAATGTCAATAGCTTTCAGAAGGCATTCTGTGATACGTTGTGAGAAAACCCCAGATAGGACAGAAGCTGCAGGCAACGTTCTGTTGTTAAACGCAGTCCTTATTTCATAGGAAAAAAATCCAATATATAGCACTTATACTGTGATTCAAAAGGATTTTGTGTAAGAGGACGCAGACTGCAGCGCAGATGCACTTTTGACAGTAGTATTGGATGAGTTAAAATGGAACACTCTATAAAAAGTTCTTCTCCCATACAGCACCTCTGGGACTACTTAGAAGGAAAGAACAGCAAAGCTTTTTACTTGGCAAATCAGCCAAAACAGTAACTACAGAAAGAGCAACAAAATATCTGGAAATCATGATGTATGGTCTAATCCGCACTGTTCCACAGAGCAAAACTATATCTCATTACTCCCAAAGTTCTTTAATCTTGCCAATAAAGCAGAGGATGAGAGAGAACTGTGTGACAAATTATTTAGCCTTCCAGGTGCTTTTAACAAGTTTCCACATTAAAATAATCCACCCTGTTAATAAACTACACACATTTGATTCAAGAAACATATAATTGGGTGTTGGGGGGGTCCTTTTAAAAAAGGCCAGAAAAGCAACACTGGATCAGTAACTCCTCAGCCCCAAAAATGTAACAATGCAAGGCTCACACTATTCAGTACACTTCAGAATATGGAAAGCAGTTTTTTTGCACATCAGAAAAGAATACAGTCCCCATCATAGAATCACAGAAAGGTTGAGGTGGGAAGGGGCTTCTGGAGATCATATGGTCCAACCCCCCTGCACAAGCAGGGCCACCTAGAGCTGGCTGCCCAGGACCATGTCCAGACAGCTTCTGAATATTTTCAAGGATGTAGGTATCATTACCATAAGTTATGCAGTGGAGTTTCCTCATATATGAGCAGACTGCAGAGAATATGAGCAACAAGCTTCACTCTGAAAAAGACACCTTCCCAACTGCAATGTCTTCCCAAAGCAGTAAACAATATTGTTGACAGCCAACTAGGTAAAATCCAGCACGTTGTCCAAGGAATGACTGACCCATAAACAAGGTAAGGATGTTAGCATCACAACAGCAAATGCAACAGAATGCAAAAAAAGAGTATGAAAGAGGCAACTGCGATGATTAAACTACTCTTACACACTGCAATTAAGTCAGCTAAAGATGACTTGGTATTCTTCGGGGAACCACCAAGCAGATCTTTGTTCATATACATCTGCAATAAAAATATTGCCAAGATACAAGAAGTGAAACAAAATACAGCAAGTGAGCAACGTTTCAGTAGTATATACATCTAGAACTCTAGTGTAGCAGTACATCCAGCATATACATCTAGAACTATCATGGATGTTTTCTGTAAACATACGATAAAATTGACAGATTAAACCAAAGCAATGAAATGTTAACCGGTACCAGTGAAATACTTCAACGTTAAAATGTTTTACAGACTACACACACACAGGCTTTAGATATATGCAACAGATGAGCTGGACACAAACTACTCTTGATCTGACCAACACAGAAAACACATAGAAGTACCACAGCCCAGAACATGCATCTAAAACCACGTAAGAGCTGGGGATATAAAATGTCTCAGCAATTTGATCTTTGAATTTTCTTCATCAACAGGATCTCAGATTTTTCAGATAGCTTTACGAGCCGTACACAGTACACACTCTACTATCTTCCTCTGTCACTTTACTTAATACAATCACATACATATCCAGCATGTCAAAAGTCAAATTTCCTCCTTTTCTACTACTGCCACAGCCAACTTTCTAAATTCCTAGCAATAAGACACAGGTCACAGACAGTTGTAGTAATATGTTTGATTCCTGTAAGATTAAATAAAAATCTGTTTCATTAGCTCAAATGATTATGGCAACTTCCTTACCCCTTTCATGAAAAAGAGGTTATTTCCCTAATAAATACATTATCCATTATGCAACAGTACATAATTAAGAGATGACTCAAACAGTTTGTCTAAAGAAAACTCTGGAACTAGAAAACAATCCACAAGTCCTGCCTTCACTAGCTGCAGGCAACAAAATCATGTTTATTTTGAGAAGTTCAGACCCAATTGTTTCAAATATACTGGTCCAGAGTAAACAAGCATGCAATCCCAGGACCAAACCAAGAGATTCAACTCTTTATGACCCAAAGTCCAGTGTGAACTTGGGCTCGGCTCCACCAAAAATAAACTGTTACATTATGCGAGGATACTCATGGATGTAAGCCTCAAAAGGTGAGAAAGAGAGTAAAACTGCGGAGACACTAACTTAATTCCAGAGAAAAATATTGACTCCAAAGGCATAAAATCTGAGAAAAAAGTGGAATTGGAATATATTGACTCAGCAAGATCAAGAATCAGCCCACTCCAAGAATCAAAGCAGGTTCATATTTTCCTACCTTACACCTTCCAGACCAGCAGGGACTCATCGAAGCTGGTAAGCACATTAATCCTCAGTAAATAGCCTAACTCTGCACAAGCCAGCAAATAATTGCTGTGTACCTCCTGCCTGAAGAACCTCTGGGTATGCTGGAAGATGCCGAGACCACACCCATGGCAATTTCATAGAGAAAGACTATTTCTGAATATTAATGCTGTGGCAAAAGGTCATATCCTTGCAGCCATTGTCATGCGTGGAAGTTTATATTGGTCGGAAGTTCTTTCCAATCCTGAAGATGCTGCAAAATCAAGCACTCAATCAAAATCAAGGCTAGGAAATGAAAGTGTAACTCCCTCCCCTATAAACATTATGTCACCTTCAGTCATTATCATTTTGGATTCCAGGAAGAAGGGACAGGAGAAAAGAATAAAGAACACAAAACATGGTATTTAAGATGGCTGTCAAAGCCTAATGTTGCTTCCCTTCTTGAGGATTTCTTAGGCTTTATGGAAGATTTTATTTACTCTCGCTTCTCGGATGTTAAAGTTCAGTCATTCTTAATGGGTTAAAAGAAGACAAGGCAGTATTAGCCATCTGTCACCACACCCAGCCCTTGTGGGCACAGGCTACCTGTGATCTGAAAAGGCACAAAGGAAGGTAAGAAAAACTGCTGGGTTCCACTTCCATCCAACTCCTCCTGTCCTTCCCTCCCTTCCCACCTCTCCCATCTCCACATAGAAGAGAAGATGGTGATGCTGTTTTAGATGTCTCAGACTACATAACCATTAGATATCACTTGCCACCACCTTCACAGCCCTATTTTATTTCAGCTGTTGAGCACTGAACTGAAAACAGCAGGGTCAAATTGCTAAAAGTGATTGATTCTATAAAAAGGAGAGGTAGAGCAGAAACTGAAAACAAAATAGAAAACCAAAAACCATCTGCCATAAATGGTTTTGAACAGTTTGATGTAAATACAAGGCTTTCTAAATCTCAAAAGGCATTCAATTTTAAGCATTACTGAACCCACCCGAAAGCTGGTGAGGCAAGGTTATGGCTGACGCAGTTTAAGACAATTTTTCAAGGCAGCTCAGAAGAACTCTACTTACAGTGTGCACAGGTTCCAGAACTACTACTTATTAACAGAAGTCACATAGAAAAATTAGTTTCTTAAGTATTAAATTTAAGGAATATTTTAATTTTTTATGCTTCCACAGATTTCCTAGTTACTAGAACACTAGACAACATTTCATTGTTTGATTTTTTTCTAAAAAGTCCATACTATGCACCCATGAAGGTTCAAAACAAGCTTGCTAGGGAACTGAAGAACAGAAGTAATTATGACTTACTCAGAAATCATACACACCACTTTGGAGTTCGGGTTGGTTGTTGGTTTGTTTACTTGTTACTGTATGAAAGCTCCATAGACATGTCCTCGGGTTTTTTCTTCTTTTTAAACTCAACAGGCACTTAAAATTTCCCAGGATCACCACCAGCAAATTCCAGAGTACAGAAAATTTTGAATAAAATTACAGAACTTCATGGACTAAATCCCCCTTGTGCTGGGGATTGATGAGGTGACTTCTGTCAGTATCTGAACCTCCCAGAGCAAGTAACAGTGGCATTTTCTTTGCAGTGCCTTAAGTTTCTCCTGTAAGTGTTCCTGTAGGTTACATTACCACTGGAAACGTCACGTATTTCATTGAGATAATGATTTAGGCATCTTGCCAAATTCACACGAATATGTCAAGCCTCATTTTTCTTTTCAATAGCAGCAGACTGGATGATCTAGTCCCGCTATAGTGAGATGGCCAGATGGCATTCTGAGAAAATTATGTCTAAAGAGGGGAGAGGGCGTGTCAAGCAAACGACTATGCATAACTGCAATAGCATATCCATCTGAATAAAATTAGTGCTCAAGTGATTTATAGAAACCAAAATAAACATACCAAAAGACTACAGATGTATGAAAAACAGAGAAAACCAAGGACCTGGGGTTCACACGTAGCGTTAGTAACACAGTCTCAAAAATTCTGTTGCTTCACAAACACACACAAGAACAAAGTCACCACCGAGCACTTGACTTTGAGTCAATAAACTGTTCCCATTGCCTACCCTGGCCAGCAAGCAGCTGCCAAGTGCTAAAACGCCAACACAGCACTGGGTAAAAGTCAGCCAGCAAAACTCCAGGTTCTCTTCCATCACTTTTTTTTTGTTGTTGTTTTTGTTGTAATACCAAGAATGATGGGGTGGTGGGGGATTTTTTGTTTGTTTTTTGTGAAGGGTTTTTTATACATATACAGATCACAGAATCACAGAACCACAGAATAGTAGGGGTTGGAAGGGACCTCTGTGGGTCATCTAGTCCAACCCCCCTGCCGAAGCAGCGTCACCTACAGCAGGCTGCACAGGATCTTGTCCAGGCGGGTCTTGAATATCTCCAGAGAAGGAGACTCCACAACCTCCCTGGGCAGCCTGTTCCAGTGCTCCGTCACCCTCAGAGGGAAGAAGTTCCTCCTCATGTTCAGACGGAACTTCCTGTGCCTCAGTTTGTGCCCATTGCCCCTTGTCCTGTCACTGGGCACCACTGAAAAGAGCTTGGCCCCATCCTCCTGACACCCACCCTTCAGATATTTGTAGGCATTTATAAGGTCCCCTCGCAGCCTTCTCTTCTTCAGGCTGAACAAGCCCAGTTCCCTCAACCTCTCCTCGTAGGGGAGATGCTCCAGTCCCCTCACCATCCTTGTAGCCCTGGGCTGGACTCTCTCCAGTAGCTCTTCATCCTTCTTGAACTGGGGAGCCCAGAACTGGACACAGTACTCCAGATGAGGCCTCACCAGGGCAGTGACCTCCCTTGTCCTGCTGGCCACACTCTTCTTGATGCACCCCAGGATCCCATTGGCTTTCTTGGCAGCCAGGGCACACTGCTGGCTCATGGTTAACCTGTCGTCCACCAGGACACCCAGGTCCCTCTCCGCAGAGCGGCTCTCCAGCAGGTCCACCCGAAGCCTATACTGGTGCATGAGGTTGTTCCTCCCCAGGTGCAGGACCCTGCACTTGCCCTTGTTGAACCTCATCAGGTTCCTCTCTGCCCAGCTCTCCAGCCTATCCAGGTCACGCTGAATGGCAGCACAGCCTTCTGGTGTATCTACCACACCTCCCAGTTTGGTGTCCTTCCATAGGTATCAGTCCCTCAATATGAGGAAGTTCCCAGACATGAGATAAAAGTAAAAAAAAATAAATTCTCAGTTATCAGGGTGACAGTTACTGCAATGCAGTTCAGTTCCCTTCCATCATCTGGGATGAGAATTAGTATTAATTTCACATAGAAATAGACATAACATTCATACTCCATGAACTTTTCACTGCACTGATCTCGACCAACTTAACAAGTATAACAGTTATTAGATCCACCTTGCCTGTTTTTAAGTACCTAAACCAGGATTTTTAACAGTTCAGAGTAACAACTGGTTAAAATAACGTGCAAGATGAAGTGATAAAACTGGTTACAAATTTGTTTAATTCTTAACACTATTTCTTACTTCTTGTGATTCTTCCTGTTTACTGGAACATGGCTGTTTCACAGACCCATTAATATTTTAACTGTCGAGGATTCTGCTGTCTCTAGAAGGTGGAATTATTCACAAAAGTAGAAATTTTAATTCCTTGAATACTCTTTATAACATCAGAACTCCATTACGCAGAAAAGCCCACGTACCCCTCTGCTGTATTTTCTTCTCCAGAACACTGTGCATTGCAATTCAGAATTCAATACATGTGTTACTTAATAATTTGGAAAACACTTTCCACTCAAATAGAAGACAACGACAGCAGAACAGATGCCTTTGGGAAACTAAGGATGTGTGATTATAGCACTGGGAAAATAGACACATGCTTGCATCATCTGCAATTATTAAGTTTAGAATTAAACAGTCTTCAGTGTTTCCAAGATAAACCTGATTAACAAGAGATTTAAAAGGTCACTAGAAAGATGGTTGTTAGTCAAACTAGTTAACACTATCATTTTTTCAGGACTGAATTTTCTCTTTCTTTGGGGGGAAAATGTTGTATCTGACCCAGGAAAATAACTCCCCCCATCTGTAAGAAGCATCTTTGCCACTACTATTGCCATCTCAAACAAGCCCAGAGAGTGCCGCTGTTTTTTCAAGTTTTATTTTTTAAAGCATAGAGAAAATTTGATTTCATGAAGTAATGAAAACAAGCAGGAGGCCTACAGTCCAGAAAGTCAGTTTTGGATTATGATTTTTTTAAACACGCTACAGAAAGGATGCAAGTATTCTGGAGCAGACCCCCTAACTTGCATAGGGAAAAGAGTAAGTCGCACTCAAAATGCAATAAATTTGTAAAGATGGCAACGTACGCAGATAAATCTGCTGAGGAAACAGCACATGCTGTAAGCTATTCTTACTAGCCAACAAACCTAAACCACGAGTGCAACTGAACCCAGTGTATTCAGCATAAGTTTACTGATCCGGCAGGATATTCAGAGAAAGAACATGTGATCAGATGTGATCTTCCTCTTCCCACTGAAGGATTTAAGGGCTATGCCACTCCCACAGACGAGATGTTTTTCTTACCCTTTGTGAGCACATTCAGTTTGATCCAATATAAAAAGTAAAACGGATTAGTTTGATTTACCACTGACAGTCACCTGCTCATAAGTGGCCTGACTGTACGCTTCAGCAGTTAAAACATGTCAGCAGCTCCCAGAGAAAAATGCTAACAAATTACTAAGAGGGACAAACTACTTATGCACCTTGCCTGTGCAAACTTCAGATGCTGGACTACAAACAGTACTAAACCACAGCTGAGATGAATGTCACCCTGCAAAAGTCTTCAAGCTGCTAACAGCACACATTAAATATGAAAATTGACATTTCTGCATGCTGGTGTTAATAGACACAAAGAAATTTCATTTAACAGCTCTTAAATCTTTATACAGCAAGAAAATACTTTTGTCATATGCAGTCCCTTAAAGCTGTAATTTTGCTCATGCCATACTGATCAGACTACATCATTTTAAGCCAAATGAAAAGCTCAAACTTGCTCTCTCAATTAGAATCACAGAAAATAGCTGCCTGTCCATGGTAAGCCTCAATGGCAGCACTACAGGAAGGAGCAGGGCAAGCATTTGCAAGATCCTCTGGTGGTTTAAGAGGTGACTAACAAGTAAGAACACATATAAAACATTAATGAAACGAATGCTGAACACCATATGCACGGTAATCCAGTTCATGGGTTTGCATCACAGCAACATTTAAAAAACTGAAGGCAGCAAGAGGGAATCAGAAATGTGATTCAATGTCTGGGCAAATAAATCCTGTAAGGAGTAGAACTAACAGAGCCCAGTGTTTCATAGAATCATTTAGGTTGGAAAAGACCTTTAAGATCATCAGATCCCACCATAAACCTAACACTGCCAAGTCCACCACTAAACCATGCCCGTAGGTGCCATATCTAGACATCTTTTAAATACCTCCAGGAATGGTGACTCCACCACTTCCCTGGGCAGCCTGTTCCAATGCCTGACCACTCTTTCAGGAAAGAAATTTTTCTCAATATCCAATCCAAACCTCCTCTGGCACAACTTGAGGCCGTTTCATCTCTTTCTATTGCTTGTTACTTGGGAGAGCAGACCAACACCCACCTCGCTACAATGTCCTTTCAAGTAGTTGCAGCGAGCGATAAGGTCTCCTTTTCTCCAGGCTAAACAATCCCAGCTCCTTCAGCCACTCCTTATACATCAGTGTCTTTTAGCTTTGTGTCCCAATGCTTCCTACAACCTCGATAGGCATCCCATTGCTACTTGTATCCCATAAAACTTGTCTCTTTCCTAACACTGCTTTAATTTCCAACCACCATTCTCCAGCAGATCGGAGAAGAACCAAGCACATGTATTGTGGCTGGTTCACACCTACGCTCGTGCAGGCTGACTAGCAGTACACCAAGCATCACAGATGACTCTTGGGCTTACGGCTGTGAGTATTCCTTCAGCACTGTCCCTAATTAAGGTCTTTCTCTTTCACCCAGCAAAGAAATACGCAAAAGATACAGAAATGTACTTATTTTGACAGATCACCCTTTGCTGTCACAGGGGAGGAAGGGGGAACAGAGAATAGCAGAGGGTCAGCAAGCACTACAGGTGAACATATGGCACAGCCACAGAAACTGTTTGCTTAGGAGACAAGGCTAAAGACACCTTTAAATAGCAGTCTCTAGCTCAGAAAAAAAAAAAAAGGCTAATAAATAACCTACAGCACATCTTCTCAACTTTTTCTTTTAATTTTAGAAACACCAGAGTACCGTGGTGTGCAGTGACCAAGGCTACATTGCAGTGTGGCCTTGGCTGCAGTGACCATGAAATGGTGGAGTTCAAGATCCTTAGGGAAGCAAGGAGGGCACACAGCAAGCTCACTACCCTAGACTTCAGGAGAGCAGACTTTGGCCTCTTCAGGGCCTGCTTGGTAGAGTACCATGGCACGAAGCCCCGGAAGGAAAAGGGGCCCAAGAAAGTTGGTTAAGCTCCAAGGATCGCCTCCTCCAAGCTCAGGAGTGATGCACCCCCACAAAGAAGTCAGGCAAAAGCGCCAGGAGGACTGCAGGGATGAACAAGGAGCTCCTGGACAAACTCAAACACGGAAAGGAATCCTACAGAGGGTGGAAGCAAGAACAGGTAGCCTGGGAGGAATACAGAGAAATTGTCCGAGCAGCCAGGGATCAGGTTAGGAAAGCTAAAGCCCTGACAGAATTAAATCTGGCAGGGATATGAAGGGCAACAAGAAAAGCTTCTATAAGTATGTCAGTGATAAATAATAAGATGACTAGGGACAATGTGGACCCTCTCTGGAAGGAAACGGGAGACCTGGTTACCTGGAATATGGACAAGGCTGAAGTACTCTGTGACTTTTCTGCCTCAATCTTCATTGGCAAGCGCTCCAGCCACACCACCCAAGTCATAGAAGGCAAAGGCAGGGACCAGGAGAATGAAGAACCACCCACTGCAGGAGAGGATCAGATTCGAGATCATCTAAGGAAGCTGAAGGTGCACAAGTCCATGGGACTTGATGAGGTCATCCACGGGTCCTGAGGGAACTGGCGGATGAAGCTGCTAAGCCACCATCCATCACATTTGAGCAGTCATGGCAGTCCGGTGAAGTTCCCACCGACAGGAAAAGGGAAAACATAACCCCCATTTTTAAAAAGGGTAAAAAGGAAGACCCATGGAACTACAGGCCAGTCAGTCTCACCTCTGTGCCCAGCAAGACCATGGAGCAGATCCTCCTGGAAACTATGCTAAGGCACATGGAGGATATGGAGGTTATTCGAGACAGCCAGCATGGCTTCACTAAGGGCAAATTGCATCTGACAAATTTGGTGGCCTTCTACAACAGGGTTACTGCATTGGTGGATGAGGGAAGAGCAACTGATGTCATCTACCTGGACTTGAGCAATGCATCTGACACTGTCCCACACAATGTCTTTGTCTCTAATGGGAGAGACACTGATACGATGGATGGACCACTCAGTTGATAAGAAACTGGCTGGATGGTCACACTCCAAAAGTTGTAGTCCATGGCTCCATGTCCAAGTGGAGACCAGCGAGGAGTGATATTCCTCTAGGGTCAGTACTGGGACCAGTGCCATTCAACATATTTGTCAGCGACATGTATAGTGGGACTGAGTGCACCCTCAGCAAGTTTGCTGACAACACCAAGCTATGTGGTGCAGTTGACACGCTGAAGTGAAGGGATGCCATCCAGAGGGACATTGACAGGCTTGAGAGGTGGGCCTGTGTTCAAGCCTCATGAAGTTCAACAAAGCCAAGTGCAAGGTCCTGCATGTGGGTTGGAGCAATCCCAAGCACAAATACAGGCTGGGCAGAAAATGGACTGAGAGCAGCTCTGAGGAGGAGGACTTGCAGGTGTTGGTTGACCAGAAGCTCAACATGACCTGGCAATGTGCACTTGCTGCCCAGAAGACCAACCGTATCCTGGGCTGCATCAAAAGCAGTGTGGCCAGCAGGTCAAGGGAGGGGATTCTGCCCCTCTGGCTCCACTCTGGTGAGACCCCACCTGGAGTCCTGTGTCCAGCTCTGGAGCCCCCAGCACAGGAAAGACATGGAGTTGTGGGAGTGGGTCCAGAGGAAGGCCACAAAAATGATCCAAGGGCTGGAGCACCTCTCCTACGAGGATAGGCTGAGAGAGATGGGGCTGTTCAGCCTGCAGAAGAGAAGGCTGCGGGGAGACCTTATAGCAGCCTGCCAGTACCTGAAGGGGCCTACAAGAAAGCTGGAGAGGGACTTTTTACAAGGGCATGGAGTGACAGGACAAGTGGTAATGACTTCAAGCTGAAAGACGGTAGGTTTAGATTAGATATAAGGAAGAAATTCATTACTGCGAGACTTGTGAGGCACTGGAACCGGTTGCCCAGAGTAGTTGTGGCTGCCCCCTCCCTGGAAGAGTTCAAGGCCAGGTTGGATGGGGTTTTGAGCAGTCTGGTCTAGTGGAAAGTGTCCCCGCCCATGCCAGGGAGGCAGGAACTAGATTATCTTTAAGGTCCCTTCCAGCCCAAACCATTCTATGATTCTACCTGGTTGGGTACTCAAAAAACAAAAATGGAAGTTGCCAGGGGAAATAATCTCTTCTATTTTTTTGAGATCTTCAAATACTAAATAATACAAATAATACTGAACCTCTAGATTTTTGAGTGAATGAAGCTTCATAATTTGCTCTGTACAGGACACTAGATCGGACAACAACATAAAGACAAAAGGAATCAAAAACCTACACATTTTATGAGCAAACACACACTACAAGAACCTAGCAGTTCTCAAAGCTTTCTCCAGTATTTACCCCTATGAATAAGTGTGTTCACTCTCAATACAATAAGATAATAGAGCAAAATATATTTGTTGAATTTGAATACAAGTAGCAGAGTCATACTGATCTAATAAGAGGTAAATAACTACATTGTAAATGCAGGTACTTTGGAAAAGTTACAATCATACAAGACATTTAGAGCCCTCAGACTTTTTTTCAAACCTTTATTTCAAGGTTTAGGGCAGCAGGGGAAGGTTACATTTTTTCCCCCTTTCTTGGCTTTACTACCTTGTTGGCCTGCTGAACACTCCTTTCCCCAACAACAGTTAACTTGCAACAGAACTCTGAATCTTAGGAACGAAGTGACAATCTAGTTACTGAATTAAAACAGATGATAGCACCCATTTGAGCCTGCACCTGGAAATTAAGGGAAAACAACAAATCCCACAAGCTACATCCAAGCAAACGCTCTGAAGCTCCCACTTTGTTAGCTTGAACAACTACTGTGAGAAATAGCTGCCTACCCATCAGGCCAAACTCTTCTCTACATTTGAGAGCTGCAATAATGAAAACGTGGGATGGTGAAATAAAAGTGCTGACCATGTTTTGGACTCTGTGGGCTTCTTAGGGAAGGACATAAGAAGAGAAGAACGGCATTACAAAATTTTTCCTCTTTGCCCATACTCAGTCTCAGTTCAATTGTCATGAAAACATGTACACAGACAACATGTGATGTCACCAAACTTCTAATTAGTTTTACATACATTTGTTTTAAGGAAGTAAAAACCCACAAGTCAGAATGAGCTGAGTAGGATCGACATGTTTCTATTTACTACAGAAAATTAAGAGGATCAGAAGATGGGAGAACTCTTACAGTGTAATGTGCCCACAGCTAGCCATGCTGCTTACTATTGCCTGCACTGCTACCATCATCAAGCAACCCACATTTATGCTAAAATTCTTTTGAGATTTTAATCTACAAAACTCCAAATGAACCAAAGTGCTACTGCCTCCCACCCACTAGCTGGCCTAAATCCAGTCAGCAGACTTTCTGCAGTTTTCCCACGCCTGACTTTTTTCCAGCATGTAGACAAAGTGTAGATCATGCAGAAAACCAACAAGTTAAATTTTTTTTTTTTTTTTAAGTGTAAAGGATAAGAAATGGAGAACACCAGCTCTTGACTCCTCTCTTTCATAATACAGGAAATACTTTGACAAACTGGAGTACAGCAAAGTAAGTTGAAGAAAGCAGAACTCTACACATCATGTAGGCTGTTCAGCAGATGGGGGGGGGGGACATCTAGACAGATGGTCTAGAATTTGCATTTTGTAATTTGAAGATGAAAGCATTGCTTAGCCTACAACATAATGTACTAATTTCAGCACAAGCTTAGAAATAATACAAGGGGTTACTTCTCCAACTGACCACTACAACTTCAGGAGAAATTCAAATTCAGTTTCAGGGTATAATGTGGAGACTGCAGAAGCAAGCATGGGAAATCAAATTTCTATAAATCTCCAAGTACCAACATCTTTTCTCAAGCCTCTTCTCAAAATGGAGTCCAGAACAGACGATGACATGTGGCTACTAAAAACTCCAACTGAGAAAAGTCTCTAGGTAAAGACAGGCAGTGCTCTTGCAATGGCTTCAACAGCTGAAGACTGACACCAGACAGTTACAACTTCTTTGCCCTAAACATACGAGATGATTCTGAGCCCTAACTCAGAATGCACTTCTGCCCTCTTCAGCTGCACAGGTGTCTCCACGAGGTCCTGCATCACCTGCATGTTGTGCCCTAAAAAGCCTTGCTTCCAGATCAAGCACCTCAGCTTAAACTCAGAGTCCACATTCTACAGAGGCTGTGGAGTCTGCTCTGAAGACATGCTCAATTTCAGGCAATGAAAAATTGGACAGAGTAGGAGTTGGGACACAGGCACTACAGCAGCTCCTGATTTTTTCAGGGGAAAAGCCAGGTTCTCTGAATCACAACAGCAAATACTCTTAATTGCAGTAATGAGCTGTGCCTCAAGTAAAGGGGGGGAAAGGAAGAGCAAAGAGTTTAATGCATTTTTATACCTGATGGCGTGGCAGAGGATGACAGGAGACACTGATCCCACTGAGTAACAGAGGTTATCTCCTCTGCCCACTTCTGCTATGGCTAATTAAGTCATATAGACCAGAGAAGATAAAGGTATTCAAGAGAAGCATATTAAGCCTTTCATGTTTTTTTTAAAAAAAAAAAAAGCAGCAAGATTTAAAAGAAGAAATTAAGACTGAAAGCTCTACAGAATCATTTTTGTTACTTTCACTTCGTAAGAGTAGAGACAGCAGCTGCTACTGCTGTAGTGACAACCATACATTGAGCAACAGAAGAAAGAGCACTTTTAGACTGCTGCAATACAGCTGCTGACCCACAACTGGTCATATCAGACTGCTTATATCCTTGCATAACACAAGTCAATACTCCTTAGCGTCACAGAAGCGAAGTCAAAGGCATGATTTACACTGATCTATACCTACTCACACACAGAAGCCAAGGCAGTTGAGGTGGTCAGTTGTATTAGCAGCACCTGCTATCAGTCTGATCACACAAGGGTTGCTGGGGTTTTTTAAGCACAGGCAGGAACGATGACGAAGTAATACACAGGAACTCAGCAGCTGAGGATACAGCTCTGCAAATTCTGAAGGACTGAATTGTTGGCACAACAGTAGTCCAAGTGCTGTTACAAAGTGGCTTTGCAGCTCATAAAATTACATTATTTGTTGCCTCTAAGATTAATGTACTTTTACCACAGAAATGATCTTTTGTCAAGTAATACAAAGAGCAGCTGCTTGACACATCATTAAAGAAACAAGTCTGCTCAATCTTCGTATTACAGATAATCTTATTTTAAAAAAATCCAGTAAATTAAGGAGATTACAGGGCCTCTGCATTCTCACTCATTTAAATTAAATGCCAAGAAACCATAAGAATTTTTTGGTTTGATTCCAAAGCTATCTTTCAGACCTGGTACTGAAGAATAAAATACCTAAGACAGCTGGAAAGTAACTAGGTAGTGAGAAACACCCTAAGTGTTTTTGTGTGGCAGGGTAGATGCAGAAGTTTGGGAGAAGTGACAGTTGTCTAAAACCATGTAACAAATTTTGAGTGACACACAAGTTTATTTGGCAAGATGTGTCTTTAAAACTGTTCTGCTCTCCTTCCAGAATCTCTGCAATATCCTATTTGAAACTGAGAGAAATTCATCTTTAGGGAATGAAATCGATTTTTAAAAAGCATGCGTATGCACATATCTTCACATGTCCTGGACTAGTCTTTTCCACTCTCCCTCCTCCCAGAGGCAAAATTTTGTGGCACACCTTTCCAAAATTACTAACCCATTCCCTATGCATTATCCTGCAAGCGCACACGAAAAGCCTCCCTGTGAAATGAACAGCTAAAAATTTGTATTAACTTGCAATACAGCCCATCCATTTCCCAAAATAGAAATTGCAATCTTCTTTCAGATTTTAACTATCTTCTTACGAGAAAGTAATTTTTCTTTGGAAGATAGGCAAAGACACTAACTCTTGAACAAATACCTAAGACCCTGCCTGGAAGGGGAGAAGGAAAAAGGGACAGGAGCAGTAAAAAAAATGTGAAGTTAATGTCACCAAGGGGTAAACACTGTAACAATAATAATAAAAACACTAAAGAATGTCAAGGGGCCCCAGGGAAACAGGTGGGAAAGCAATGTGAGGAATACAGAGAAGGTCCAGTGAGAACCCTTGTTTGCAGCCATGCTTTAGTGTTGGGTGTACACGAGAACCCTCTACACCTCATTGCTATATTTTGCTAGAAGATAGAAACACGAATATCCTCCAGTAGCCTACAAACCTCAAAATTTAAGGGGTAGGAGGAAAATGAGCATTAAAATATTATAGCCTATATACCAAGGGAGCAGCATAATAATATCTGGTTTTTATCATTTGATAGTGGTCAATACCAGCATTCACAGAACAAACACTTTCCTTTAGTCACTAAATCAACACACCTGTCATATCATGATCAAGTGTATACTTCATGTGAATGACCTTTGATCCAATTTCTTCTGAAGTGCCACAATTCGAAATATAGCTTGTCAGCCCATCATCACACTTGACGTCTTAGACTGCACCCTCCTTCCTATTGCCAACGGGTTAATTTCCCCTGATCTTTTCTACCGTAACTCCTCAGTGTCATCCAAAAAACAACAGTTACAGACTAGCTGACACTTGACTTTGCTCCTTGATAGTAACATGAACAAAGTTTTTCATCCTAAACTGAGATAACAATCTAGAATCCACTACTGAAGACCCTATACCTGACCAAATACCGTCCTGCAATCTGGGAGCAGGAACCCAGCCATGAAAACGGCACCAGATGCTTCCCTTTGCAGAAGACAGTCACCACAGCAGCTCCACGCTAGCAAATAGCCTGCTGATAAGGCTGTGTGGCAGTAAGCCAAAAAAGTTGCTCCAAAAGTAAAGCACATAACCTTGCTTCACTGTGCATACTGTGGCATTCACACAAGCATCTTGGAATTAGGTTAAGCAGGCAGCCATTTTTGGTAAAAACATGCCCGGAGTAATCCAATGGTTTGCAGGGCTAAAACAACAGGAATAATGTCTGTCCCTGCTCAGGTAACAGCTCAAAAGGCAGCCACAAAAAATTGTCCACAACAGGGACAATTTTGGGTGAGGGTAGGGGGAGGTACACACATTCATAGCTTATGGAGGAACCGTAGGAGAGTTATCTGAAGACAGGATAACAACGTCATTTAAGAACAGATCCCAAACAAGCAAATTGCATTTAGCTCCGACAGTTATGTTACTGCTTATCTACACGACAGACAAAAATACTATGCACTTCATTGCTAACGGTGTAGTCTCAGTAATCACACTTAAAGAGGAAACCTGAAAAAGACCCACATAAGTAGGTTAATCAAGAGCATCACTCCAGAACTATCAGCATCAACAAACTCCTTTTTCTATGGCCCATCTCCTGGGCAACACAAGGTACAACAACCACAGCAGGAGATTTGGAAATCTGAGCTCTTCTTTTTGTTTCATCTGTCTTTTATTTTAGAACTCGATTTTGACTGCATGTACCACAGCGAGTGGGGAAGCTAAGACATAAGATCACAAAAAAAAGATAGAGATAAATATTTCAAAGCCATATTAGAGAGTATCTAAATCTATGTTTTGTGCAACATTTAACCACACCAGCAATTCACATCATCTACAGAAGTAGTCCTTGTTAAATATTAAGCACCCATGCGCCTTCAGTGATGGAGAAAGAGCTTAGAAGTGCCCCAAGATGTCCAACAGCAAAGACGCCTTAAGGAAAAATACCACAGTATTCAGGTAGTCTTTGTAACTCAGATGAATAAAGAGGCAGATATACCCTCTCCTTTTAATCTAGCACAAATAACCTTTAAATAAATCTTACAGCATGTCAATAGGATATATTTTAAACTGTTCTCAAAGGAACGCTATCAGCGTAAGTAACCTTTCTTTAAATTTCACTGTATTACTAATTTGAGTATGGAAGAGCATATATTTTATCACCCATCATCATCACATTTTACACATCTTTGACAGTGAAGAGACATCAGTCAGCTTCACTGTGATCCAGGCACTAGGGTAGGATTTAAGCAATTAAAGTATGTTAGAAGCAAACATACTGTGTAACCCTCATTTGAGTTTTTTAATCTCAAGTTTTGAAAGCTTAACTTCACATGACCCAATCTTGAACATTTAGAGGCTTGCGCCGCACAAAGCTTTAGGTGGCCCTGAAAAGCTATGACCAGCATGACATTTACCCTGGTTACTCTTTACTGTTTTATCTCCAATTTCTTTACACTGGCAAACACAATTAAGGAAACTGAGCCACTGGCACCTCCAATTGTTTGGAATAACATTACAGCAAGCGATTTTAAGAGCCAGAAAAGGCGATTGTGCCATCTGCACTAGTTGCGTGTCCTGCACGTCGCAGGCTGACAGCCTGAGGGTCACAGCATGAAGTCTTCGTCTGATCAAAGTTCTTGCTACACTATTCAGCAACAAGCAGCTGCTTTGAGTAGGCACATAAAGGCTATAGAAAAGATGCAGCAGTTCTTCAGTCGCTTATACTGTCTCCACAAATGCCATAACTGAACCCCCTTCTTTCCACGACTGACCCAGGGAATCGGCTAGGGTGAGGGAATAAATCAGTCACTGGAGGGGAGCTCGTATTCACCCTCCCAGCCCTCGCCAACCAGCGGGAGAAATTCACGCTGGAAAAGAAAACATGGAGCCACAGCATAGAGACAGCAGCTGGAGGACACGAGGCCAGCGCTCAGAAGTTGATCCGCGCCGGAGGGAGGCGAGGACCCCGGGCAGAGGAGCGACAGCAGCGCGGTGTCAGCAGAGACCTCCCTTCCATCCGGCCCCGGCCCCACCGGGAGCCGCTCGCCGCCCGCTCACCTGTGCCGGTGCTCGTCGTGCCCCTGCCCGTGGATGAGGAAGCCGCCGAGGTTCTTGCCCCCTTTGCTGGTGTCTACGTGGGGAATGAGGACATCCTCCAAGCCCAGGTCGAAGCGCTTGTGCTTCGAGGAGTCGGGGAGGAAGAAGAACGCCCCGAAGCACAGGGTGATGAAGGCACTAAGAATAAGGAGCAGGATGAATTTTTCGGAGAGTCTCAAGGTAGCCCTGTGGTGCGGGAAGGCGGAGGCGCCCAGGTTCAGGGGGGGCAGCCTCCGCCCGGAGAGCGGCAGCAGGGCGGGAGCCGTCATCCTTCCGCTAGCGAGCACCCCGCCGGGCGCGGCCCATCCCCTCAGCCCCTGCGGGGGGCGGCCCTGGCGCCGCGGGCCCGGCTCGGCTCGGCCGCCTCCCGGCCCGGCGCGGGGGCTGCGGGCGGCTCCACCATCCTCCCCGCGGGCGCCGGGCCGCGGCCCGCCTCGCCCGCCGAACCGCCGCGGGGGTGAAGTGAGGGGAGGGGGGGGCCGGGCCGCCCCAACGGCCCCCGCCCCCCCGGTGGCTCGGGCCGGGGCGCGGCCTCCCCGCTACCTGCGCGCCCCCCTCTCTCGCCCCGGGGCCAGCAGGGCCCGAGCGGTCGGCTCCGGTCAGCGGCGCTCCCCGAGCTCCGTGGCCGCTCGGCTGCGGGACGACGACGACAACGCCGGTGGCGGCGAGCGGCTGCGGGCTGCTAGGGGCCCGGCCTGACGCGCGGCGCCCCTCCGCCCGCGTCCCCTTGGCCGGGCCGGGCGGAGGCTCATCCCCGCCGCGCCGCCCCGCTGCGAACGGCGATCGGCGCCGGGAACGGCCGCCGCAATTCCACTCCGGACCCTCTCCCCGCCCCCACGGCGCCTGCGCGGCGGCGGACGGCGCAGGCGCGCTGGGAAAAGCGAGGTCTCGAGGATGCCGCTGCCAAGAGAGGAGGGCGGGAGGCGCGGGGGGGCGGGGCGGGGGGCGGGGCATGCCCCGGCCGTTCCCCGCGGCGGGGTGGGGGGGGCCTGGCCGGGGTGCCCGGGGCCGGGGGCGGGTGGCTCGGCGTTGCCCCCTGCGGGAAGCGCCGGTGCCGCTCTTGGCTGCCTCGTCAGCCGGGTCGGCTCCCGCCCGCCACCCGGCTCGCCGAGCCGCTGGGAGCCCGTGGGGAGGTTGGGGTGGAGGTGCTGTGGGAAGGGGGCGCAGGAGAAGCGAGGGGCAGAAAACGTACCTGGGTTTGACCTTCGCAAACATTAAATGCGACGGGTTTGCCCTGCCCCGTTTTGCATCGCTGCCTGCGCGCACGCACGAGGCGAAGCTCCCCGGTCCGTAACGGGATTCCCGCGAAAGCACAAGGAAAGGTGGATGGAGCACAGGCCTGGGCAAGGGGGCTGCAGCACCGGGTTCGGAGGAGCTGAAAGAACAGTACCAGGTCCGTCAGTTTAGGAGACGAGCTGCACCTCCAGCTCTTCCCAAAGTACGGGGTGCTTTTTTTTCACTTTTAGAAGATTTAACAAGATCACTGGAGCCTTGGGTGCTCCCAGGTGATGGAGAGCAGAGCACGTTTAGCCAGCCTGGCAAGGTGAGGCTGAATCCCAGCCAAGGAAACACAAAGGCGGGCGGAGGACAGGTCGGTCCAGCCTGCCAGAGTGAAGTGAGCTGGGCTGGAGAGGACTTCCAAGGTGGAAGGCAACGTCCCCAGACTGTCATGGGAGTGACAGGGTGAGAACTGAATGGAAGCAGCAGGCAGCAGCTCCCTGCGGGGAGCCCCCCAGCCCAGCTCCAGAAGAGTCAGGGATCCAGTCTACAAGTGTGAGAGTAATACACGAAGGAAGTTGGAGCGAAAGCACAGAGGCACATGTCCTGCAGGCAGACAGAGCGGGCATGGAGCCAAGAGTGGCTTCCGCTGCCACCAGTGCTGCCATTGCCCATGGGTGGGGTGCCCTTGGTCCCAGTCACAGCAGCTGCTGGTATCTGAGCAGAGCGGGCTTGATGACAGTAACACCAGGCGTTTAGGTCTGTTACCAGGCCTGTTCTTCACTTCAAATGTTTTGAATCTTTGAGGAATTACACTAGCCTGGGAAAAAAAGGTCACAAGTCCAGCTGGACTTGCTGAATTAATGACGGTTAGTGCTCAACTTCTGGTCTGAATGTGGTATACTATGGATATTAAGCCCTCAAGAAAAGTTAATTTGGGAGGATTCCAGGGAAGGAAAGAAGCTGAGCTAATAAAAAAACTCTAATGGTCAATGTAGTGGCACAGGTGTGGGTGGATCAAAAAAAATCCAGATGAGTAAACACGCAGGGTCAGTCAGGTTGTCTGAAGTTAGCTCATCAAGGCGAAGGAGACCATCTTCTACACGAGACAAGCTCTTCCACTCTGATCACTCCCTGTGTCCTCATGTCCAAGCTATGAATCACACTTTGCTGGATCTTTTTCCATAACATATCAGAGATAATGGCCTTTCCCATCTGTCCACCCAGCTAAACTCTTCCACCAACTTATATTTTTGCTTCTTCTCTGTTTTTTACAGAGGACCCACAACACATGCTGTGCAGCAGACAGCTAGACACTGGTCACTAGCCTTGCACTAGTAAAATACTAGAATAAAGTGAGAACTCTGCCACGAGGTGATACAAACCAAAGAGCCAGTGTGGGACAGAGATACCGAAGAGAGGACGTGCATGGAAAGAGCTGTATTGTCAGTGATACTACAATGCACTCCAACCAGTACAGCAACTAAACCTAACATTTCATATTGTTACTACAGGATCAACAGGCTTCAACTGGTCTGTTGGCCGTTTCAGCTGTCTTCTAGTTTTGATCTCGTAAAGTATCTTCAAATATGTTCAAGTCTTCACTTGTTAAATTGTTTCCACACGCAGTCTGAAAAGAAAGATGAGTCCGTGAAGACTTTTGTTCTTCAGTCTTCTTGCCCTTTGCTTCGCTCTTCTCTGCCAACTGCTAGTTTTTCTTTTGCTTTAAAAGACTGAGAAGAAGCTTCCAATTTTTTTTATTTTTTAGAAAATTATTCTTTGTGTGTAGCTCATTGCAAGGAAGTGACATTTCTGTAGGTTTTGTAGTTTATGATGACCTTTCCAAATTCTAAAGCGTCTGTGTCTAAACCATGATGAAGTTTTGTATTTCTACAATTTTGTGCTTGTTTTGACTTCCCTACTCTTGACTAAAGTATAAGAGTAATTTTTCATCCTCTGGTTCTGTCATACTGGGTAACATGCATATCTCTGTAAGTCTTGCCAGTGATTTTCCACGCTGCAGTGGTGTTGCTCTGTAGCTGAACAGCATTAAATACGGAACTATATTGAATTGGTCATTTTTGTGAGCCTGTGCTATGCTATACAGATTCTGCATCTATTAGTGTTTTCTCAGAGATGCCCAGAACATTCTCAGAAGTGTCTTGCACTGAAACTTAAATGTTTTCAAAAGAACCAGGAGTTTCCTGTACTCAGTGCCTTGTCTTTGATTGTAACTGGGAGCTTGAGGTGCAAAAGTGCTTGATCATCAGCACTAAAGACACTATACTTCCACAAGCCAACATTTCTGGAAAGTTATTAGGGTAGTTCACATTTTTGTAAGGTAGACAAGGCCAGTCCTCTGGAATTGCAGATCTGTAGCCATGTGCAGCCTGGAGAAGAGAAGGCTCTGGGAAGACCTTATTGTGGTACTTTCAGTAGTGGGCTTACAACAAAGATGGGGACAAACTTTTTTAGCAGGGCCTGTTGCGATAGGACAAGGGGTAGTGGTTTTAAACTGAAAGAAGGTAGATTTAGACTGGACATATAGGAAGACAATTTTTACAATGATGGTAGTGAAACACTGGCACAGGTTGCCCAAAGAGGTGGTAGATGCCCCATCCCTGGAAACATTCAAGGTCAGGTTGGACAGAGCTCTGAGCAACCTGATCTAGTTGAATAGGTCCCTGTTCATTGCAGAGAGCGTCAGATCTTTAAAGGTCCTTTCCAACCCAAACTATTCTATGATTCTATAATTCTGTGATTTTGTGATTATTTCTTTCTTGAAATGGCCATAGGGATCCCTTTTAGCATCACAGTCTGGGCACACAGTATGTAATCATTATTTGCAAAGCCTCTTCAATGTTCTCCCAAACATGTTCCAGTCTTTCCTCTGGCCCCCAGGTTCCATACAAAGTCTGACACAACTTGAAATGGCATTCACATTCTCTTGGACCTGATGGTGACTGGGGTCCCATGAGCACATTCTTTGTGAAATCTAGTCTTTCACAGAATCACAGAATCACAGAATGTTAGGGGTTGGAAGGGACCTCTGTGGATCATCTAGTCCAACCCTCCTGCCGAAGCAGGGTCACCTACAGTAGGCTGCACAGGACATTGTCCAGGCGAGTCTTGAATATCTCCAGAGGAGGAGACTCCACAACCTCCCTGGGCAGCCTGTTCCAGTGCTCCGTCACCCTCAGAGGGAAGAAGTTCTTCCTCATGTTCAGATGGAACTTCCTGTGCTTCAGTTTGTGCCCATTGCCCCTTGTCCTGTCACTGGGCACTACTGAAAAGAGCTTGGCCCCATCCTCCTGACACCCATGCTTCAGATATTTGTAAGTATATATTCGGTCCCCTCTCAGCCTTCTCTTCTTCAGGCTGAACAAGCCCAGCTCCCTCAGCCTCTCCTCGTAGGAGAGATGTTCCAGTCCCCTCACCATCCTTGTACCTCTCCGCTGGACTCTCTCCAGTAGCTCTTCATCTTTCTTGAACTGGGGAGCCCAGAAATGGACCCAGTACTCCAGATGAGGCCTCACCAGGGCAGTGTACAGGGGAAGGAGAACCTCCCTCGACCTGCTGGCCACACTCTTCTTGATGCACCCCAGGATCCCATTGGCTTTCTTGGCAACCAGGGCACACTGCTGGCTCATGCTCAACCTGTCGTCCACCAGGACACCCAGGTCCCTCTCCGCAGTGCGGCTCTCCAGCAGGTCCACCCCAAGCCTGTACTGATGCATGGGGTTGTTCCTCCCCAGGTGCAGGACCCTGCATTTGCCTTTGTTGATCCTCATCAGGTTCCTCTCTGCCCAGCTTTCCAGCCTGTCCAGGTCACGCTGAATGGCAGCACAGCCTTCTGGTGTATCTACCACTCCTCCCAGTTTTGTGTCCTCAGCAAACTTGCTGAGGGTACATTCTAACTCTTCATCCAGGTCGTTGATGAAGAAGTTGAATAAGACTGGGCCCAGTACTGACCCTTGGGGGACACCACTAGTTACAGGCCTCCAACTAGACTCAGCGCCGCTGATGACAACCCTCTGCGTTCTGCCATTCAGCCAGTTCTCAATCCATCTCACTGACCACTCATCCAGCCCATACTTCCTGAGCTTCCCTAGGAGGATATTATGGGAGACTGTGTCGAAAGCCATGCTGAAGTCTAGGTAGACAACATCCACGGCTCTCCCCTCATCTACCCAGCCAGTCATGTCATCGTAGAAAGCTATCAGATTGGTCAGGCATGATTTCCCCTTGGTGAATCCATGTTGACTATTCCTGGTAACCTTCTTTTCCTCCACTTGCTTGATGATGGCCTCCAGGATAAGCTGCTCCATCACCTTTCCTGGGATGGAGGTGAGGCTGACCGGCCTGTAGTTCCCTGGGTCCTCCTTCTTGCCCTTTTTGAAGATTGGAGTGACATTGGCCTTTCTCCAGTCCTCGGGCACCTCTCCTGTCCTCCAGGACCTCTCAAAGATGATGGAGAGTGGCTCAGCAATGACATCCGCCAGCTCCCTCAGCACTCGTGGGTGCATTCCATCGGGGCCCATGCATTTGTGGATGTCCAGATTGCTTAAGCGATCCCTCACACAGTCCTCCTCAACCAAGGGAAAGTCGTTCTCTCTGTAGGCTTCCTCTCTTACCTCCGGGGCCTGGGATTCCTGAGGGCCAGTCTTAGCATTGAAGACTGAAGCAAAGAAGGCATTCAGTAGCTCTGCCTTCTCTGCATCCTCCGTCACCAGGACACCCGCCTCATTCAGCAGCAGCCCCACATTGTCCCTAGTCTTCCTTTTGCTGCTTAGGTAGCTGAAGAAGCCCTTCTTATTGTTTCTGACATCCCTTACCAGATTCAATTCCAGGTGGGCCTTGGCCTTCGTCGTTGCATCTTTGCATGCTCTGACAACATTCCTGTATTCTTCCCAAGTGGTCTGTCCCTCTTTCCACATTCCATGGACCTTTCTCTTCCACCTGATCTCCGCTAGAAGCTCCTTGTTGAACCATGCAGGTCTCCTGCCTTCTTTGCTCGATTTCTTTCTCAGGGGGATGCATCTTTAGTAGCTTCTGTGACTCTGTCTTCATGTTTCTCATCCTATTCCTCCAATCATTATTTCTTTGGAAGAGGCTCTTCACCCACACCCAAGCTTTGCCACAAGACTTTGGTCTTTGGTACGTACCTCCTCCCTGTGTTGCTGAATGTATGTAAACATACATTTTACTATTATTTCTGTGAGGACAACTTACAAATCATCCTCTCCAATTCAGATCCCATTTTGTTCCAAGCAGCCCTTACCCTTAGATCTTTAAGAGGCAGACTTGCCTTGCTCATCCTCAATATGACTATAGCAAAGTGATTAATACTGCCCTAATCTCATTCTCCTACTTCCTTTCTTGATCAAGGTGGAGAACTCAATCTTCTGCTAATTCAGACCCATAACCCACGCATGGTCTTCTTCTCCCTCCAAGTTCTGAATCACATCTTGCAATCTGCTTTAAAAGAAAAACAGGATTTACGCCCCATTTGTGGAATCCTAAAAATAGAATTGCTAAGACATCTTTACGATAATGGAGATGAGAAATTTGTAAGTAAATAAATTATAGATTCCCATTGCCAAAAGTTTATTACAGAAACGAGTCAATATAAAGATTTTCAACATTATAAAAAACCAGTCAGAGTCCTCTTAGAAACATAATTAAAAAACCTGTCACCCCTTGCCACAAGCATACTGAGATGGACAACCCTTAACAGTGGCAAATCAATCAATGTTTGAAAGCCTTGTGTTTTTCTTGATATTCCAGCCCAGGTCTGGTAACTACTACAGGGGAGCATGAAAATCAGCTTCATATTTCGTAGTGAAGTGTTCTTCCATTCTGGAGAGGGCAGATTAAAATTTGGCTAGAAAAGAAAGAGATTCGCTCTCTCACAGCTATGTTTTGGAATATCTGCATGTCCCTGTTCCTCTACACAGATCTTCATGCCTGTCTCAACGAGCCTCCCTGCAGGCATATGGGCCCAACTGCACTGATTACTTTGCAGAACTAGGGGTTAGAAATTACAAAGCCACATGCTTTATAATTGCAAACTCACAAACTTATCCCAGTCTTGTTCAATGATCTCCTTTCCATCAGGGCCCATCTGTCACCGTTTCACTAATTCCATGTTTTAATGAGATCCAATTTCACTCCTTGCTTTCAAGTGATTTTTTTCTATATTTGTACATTGAAAGGAAAAAAAAATGTTTTCTATTAAAATAAAGTCAGTCATAAATATGTAGAAAACTGAAGGGCCCCTACATATATTACCACTGAACATTTTTGTCATTGCATTGTTGATAGTTCTGCATTATCTTAATTCCATGCTAAAAGAGAATTAAAAGACATTTCTGTTTAAAAAGAGAAAAATCATGAAAGAAAGATGGACTCAAATATAAACTGCCTTAGAACTACAGCAAGCTGATAAGCCAGTCTTCTGGAAGCCTAATCTTCAGGTAAAATGTTCTCATTCAGCTCGTGCTACAATTAGACTCAGTCCCTGGACAGTCAGTGAAGAATTCTGCTGTTTAAGGAGAATATACCACTTGATGTAAAAATAACAGAGCGAGCTCTCATATTAGCAGCTCCCTTTGTTAGCCCAGCCACAGGTCTGGAGAGAAGAAAGGCTCCAAACAAACAGAAGCTCTCCCAGGCTATGTCTATATTGCCTTTATGCCCGGGATCTCCTACACTAGCACAAGTCTGAGTGTGGAGTTGAAGGCATCAAGGCAAACTGACCAGACATAGTAGCTGTCATTTAGCATGATACGCCGTGGATTATATGAGGTTCATGTACCAATGCTCCCTTGTTCCAAATGAATCAAAAAATTCAGATTATGGGCACCGTCATCAGCTACACTGGGCAAACGCATGACTGACTTCACTGCATGGATATACTGGCATACTGTTGTCTAGCCTGCATTTATCTAGCTAACTGCAGACTGACATGTGCGGCAGGGAAAGCTGCATTTCTGTGTCATCAGCACTGTGCTCATCCTTTCTACCTTGTGAAGCCATCAGGGTGCCGATCAGGACTGGCAACAGTAAGACAGGGATTTCCCACCCACCTCTGGGCAGGTTGAAAGTCAAGCCAGTGGAACTGCTTTCCATTAAAGATTATATTCATCACTCAAACACAAGGCCTTCTCTTAATTTGTCAGTCTGCCCATTACACCTTCCAACAATCCTCTCCCTCACTTACCTAATATGTTCTCCCTCTCCTCCATCATTCCCTCCAAGTTGTCTAAAGGCACTCAGCCCTCAGGTGGCCACCGTTCTTCCTTCCCACCGTTTTCTGAGCTGAGTTCGTGCTTGGGTCTGTAATTACACATACCCAAATGTCAGGCTAGTGCTGCAGGGCTTCCCTGCATAAGCTGCAATGGAAATTTATCCAGCAAAGACCCTATGTGATGTCTCCAAAGTGCCTCTAGTCAGCAGCCAGGATATGCCTTCCGCACCTTCCAATACCGTCCCCACTGCCGCTGCATGAGGCTTTCTAGCCACAAATCCCAGCAGATCCCTGCCTGTATTCCAGCCATGCCATGCGAGTCTGAGTGCCCTCCCACTGCTGGTCTGGGGTTTCCCAGATGTAAGTCGGTGTGTGTGAGTAGTAGGTCTGAGCTTTTGGATCCTACTGCATTTATTAAGGTATGAATCAAAGTCGTACATACACAATGAACCCAGCATTTGCTGGAAATGCTGGTCAGGCTGAACTGACTGAATAGCAGACAGATGGTAACTGAGTGCAGTGCATCCTCATGGTATTAGCTCTACTTGACGAGTATGCAGCAACTGCTTGAGGTGTGTGTTTGAAATCATCGTGACTTCCACACATACAGCCACCCAGCTGGAACAACTATGCAGGAGACTTGCAGCCACTCGGATCTATTACATACACTTAAAAATCCTCCAGTTCCAGGAAGTTTGAAATTCTGGAGAGTAAAACATCTCTGGGGAAATCTAGGCATGTGACAATAGTTGAGGAAAAATGGTGTTTCTGCTGCTGCCTTTACTGGTTGTGGTGACCAGCGTTGCCACTGTTGATGGAAATGCCCATAGAGATTAGACAGGGACCTTCTGTCTACTGTATCTATGATTATACCCCTTCACCATCATTATACATTCTCTTTCTTTTCCCTTCCAGAAACACACACACACAAACACACTTATGCACACACTCTGACAACTAAGAACACTGAGGCATCTCCCCTCAGGAAAAGCAAAACCAACTTCATCCCTTCTCTCTCAAGCATGAATAAAAATCTGCTGATCTTACCTGAACATCTTCAGAGCTCTACAGCTAGTCCTTTCATGCCTCAGAGAGCCAATCCAGCCTCCCTATAAATGCTGCAATGGAAGTTTATGTTCCATCCGATAGTTAAATAACCGCTGGCAGGTCATTGTGTTGTCATCACTAGATTTTCACATACTCCTTCATGGATAGAGGCAGAGACGAAAGTCAGGCTGAAAGATAGCAGCGTGAGTGCTCTGCTTACTGTTGAAGTTTTTTATTTTGTTGCCTAAAATTTGCATTTAATAGGACTGGAAAGCAATGGAGTCCATAAAGTGGAAATCACAAGTCCCAGTAAATATAGAAAAAAGAACAAGACAGTGGAAGATGATGCTGGGTCCTGCACTTAGGTCACAACAACCCCATGCAATGCTACAGGCTTGGGGAAGAGTGGCTGGAAAGCTGCCCGGCAGAAGAGGACCTGGGGGTGCTGGTTGACAGCCGGCTGAACGTGAGCCAGCAGTGAGCTCAGGTGGCCAAAAAGGCCAACGGCATCCTGGCTTGTATCAGGAACAGTGTCCAGCAGGAGCAGGGAGGTGATTGTGCCCCTGTACTTGGCACTGGTGAGGCCACACCTGGAGTACTGTGTTCAGTTCTGGACCCCTCACTACAAGAAAGACATTGAGGTGCTGGACAGTGTCCGAGAAGGGCAACAAGGCTGGTGAGGGGTCTAGAACACAAGTCTTAGAAGGAGTGGCTGAGGGAACTGGGATTGTTTAGTCTGGAGGAAAGGAGGCTGAAGGGAGACCTTATCACTCTCTACAACTGCCTGAAAGGAGGTTGTAGTGAGGTGGGTGTTGGTCTCTTGCCCAGCTAACAAGGGGTAGGACAAGATGGAACAGCCTCAGGTTGTGCCAGGGGAGGTTTAGACTGGATATTAGGAAAAAATTTCTTCACCAAAAGGGTTGTCAAGCACTGGAATGGGCTGCCCAGGGAAGTGGTGGAGTCACCATCCCTGGGGATATTTTAAAAATGTGTAGACATGGGGCTTGGGGGCATGGTTTAGTGGTGGACTTGGCAGTGTTAGGTTTATGGTTGGACTTAATGGTCTTAAGGGTCTTTTCCAAGCTAAATGATTCTGTGAATCTAAAATGTTGGATGAAATTACTAACTTCAGTACAGAAAAAGCAGAATAAAAACAAAGTTCCAAAGTCTCTGTGGTGGCACCATGTAAATAACCTGGCAGCTTAAAAAATTATGAGATGCTGATGAAATCTTGAAAAAGTTCAGATTCAACCAGCACTTTCTATTGTACATGAAAATCATTGGGGCTAGTAAAACAGATGACAATTAAAGGAGTGGCACTGGTTTTGGGAGTATTGGTTGCATTTTCTATAGGGAGATAAAGGGGAAAGTTGTTTTAAAATGCTAATGCAAAGGTAGGAAGAACACTGTGTCCATAGGAAGAAACCTTTTTCTCAGTAAGAATTCAGAAAACAAAGAGGAAGCAGGATTTTTTTTCCCCACCCTGAAGAGTTTTGTTGTTTGTTATGGGTTTTTTATTTCAGTTTTTGTTTGTTTGTTTGTTTTTTCAAATCAACGCTATTCATTAGTAATCAGAAAACTGTGATTCATTAAAGAAAGGAATATCTCAAAGACCACTGAATCAAAATCCCAAAGGCCTTTAAAAGGCACAGATTACATGATACTAAGCAACCCATTTTAAACTATTTCTGTAAAGACTAGAGAAAATGAAATAGCAAAGGAAACAAACATGCCAAACAATGTCAGCAAAACAGCAGCTGGCAGGTGTAATAGAAAACATTCAAATGCCAGGCAAAAGCCCAGCAATTGTAGTGATGAGCCCAACTAGTTCACAAAGATGTAAACACAAGGCAGGAAAATACTTGGGTTAAAGATAGAATGACTGGGAATAAGTTCCTCCTAAGCAGGATAAAGGAAGAATGTGCAATTTCTGAGAATACCTAATAAAAACAGGCAAAAATGATTCATATTCTACGTATAAAACAGACACAAACACCATCAGGGAAAGTGAAAGCAGAAGCAGAAATAACTGAAATAAAATTATTTACACACGGAACAGGTTTGAAATGTCCAGGAGCAAAATGCCACGCTGGGGAAGAAATTCCAGGCCTCAGTAACTAGGCAGCATCAATTTGGAGAAAAGTCAAAACGGGGAAATGAGGGTGCAGTGGTATACTCAGGCAACCCACTGGTTTCCGTCAAAATCCCAGGGGGAGCGCATGTGCTTGGCCTAGACCAGGCGTGCGCAGCTACAGAAAATCGTCTTCCTTAGCAAACCTGACCCAGATCTGAGCCAGCCGGTTGCATGACACAAAGTCGTACTCGCAGGAAAGCGATGTCTCTCAGAGACAAAGGGATATTTATAGAAGGCCTTAGAGATCACTGTAACCTGCAGGTTTTTTGCAACACTAAAGCCTTGTTCTTCTGATGTATTTGGTAGATATTGCCTCACAAAACTCTTTCATAGCGTGCTCTGCAGCTGTGACCTTTCTTCAGATACAAGGACCTGCCTAGCTATTTCCAGGCCTGGTTTCTACCTGACGCTTTCTCCTACTCTGCCTGCTTTTGCGTAGAGGAGCAATTCTGGCAGAAAGCCTGTGGCTAAACTGACATCCTCCCCAACCCATCGTTCTCCTATCATTAGGTCTATCAGCTTCTCAATTTGTCAGCTACATTTTTATGAGTTTATGACATCCCATGCCCACATTTTCTGCTCCCTTTGTGCTATATTGGACTCAACCTGGTTTGCACCGACATCTCAGTGTGCAAGGATGTTCCAGAAATTCATTGTTCAGTGATTAAAATCTTCTGGCATCTGTTTTAAATTTGGTTGGACTAATTTATAGCAATTCATTTTTGCTCAAATGTTACTGTTAAAGTACCGGCATTATCATTCAGTTTTTATGATTTCTTTTTAGGAGGACTTTGAAATTTAGTTTTGGCTGAATTTTTCTCGTGGCAGAGATTCAGAGATGGTTCATGGATATCTCATAATAAATAATGCAAATGTCTGTAACATTTGGTATAGATCTGTGCCTGGTATAGTTCTGCTTGTGCTCTTTCACATTTTTTCATGTCTATTTACCTAATTACTAACAGATAGAAGAAATGTACTGTTTACATTAGACAGAAGGCTTTGAAGTACAGCTTATAGCACTAAACTTCGTATATGGTTGGTGACAGCACATAAACTTTAGATGTTCTTTGTCATCAGCTACACTTCAGATCCCTCAAAGACACTGTTTAACAGTTGAAATGTATTAGGAAACTAATTTGACACACTTTTAAAATCATTTTAAGGTACACAGGTACATAATAGTCTTGGCACAGACCCTGGGAAGCAAAGGAATGAAAAGTTAGGGCAAGAAAACTACTTCCACCTTCCACACCTCTGCCAAAGGCATGTGCATTGTGAAAGTTACCCTCTGAATTAGCAGCTCAGTTTCTCATCTTCATTTGCCTGGGGACCCCCATTACCTGTCTCACCAGCCCACTCCACCTTGAGGACCCAGCACCATGTAGCCACATGGCCAGTCACAGACAGTCCTTTAGTCCCACTTCCCTTTCCATCAGCTCCTTCTTTTCTTAGAAATGTGCTGGCACTGCTGCACTCTTCACTCCCTGACACGAGGTATGATTAATGACAGTTCTTAAAAACTACAAATGCCTTTTTTGTCAGCATGGCCAACAACTAGCATTTCGTATGCCAGCAGCTTCATCAGTCTTCAGGCAGGAAACAAATCATGACACATTCCCCACGGGTCAAAATAAATGTTCCACTGTGGGACTTCTTTATCATTACTAAAAGAGAAATGCACCTAAGAAGAAAGCACCCAAGATTCATTTTGAAAAATGCTTAAAAATTTCCCTTTAGTCTGCCTGTGCTCAGTGCTCCAAGACACAGGTTGTGGGAAGCAGAGAAATATGTGCCTAGACTGAGCCCTTTTTTGGAAAAAAAAAAAAAGGTTGAAAAGTTGAGATTAAACACAAATCAATATCGATGTATTGAATCAGTAATGCTTATTTTGATTAGGCTGCATAAGGGTTTAAATTCTAATCCTTTGTTTGCAGTTACCCGTATCTCTCTCCTGACAAAAATTTCCCATGCCTGGTTTATCCAGTTGCTGAATTTTCTTCTGTTACGCAGAAACAGTTTCAGCTTCTTTCATCAGGAAAGTGGGGGGAATTCCTGTTTCATTACAATCTTATCTCCAAAGCATCTCAAACTTAAACAATGAGTTGAACAATCGAAGTTCTGATTTAATTAAATGACGAGACTTTGAAAATGCCTTGCTCGATGCATGCAGTCAGGGCATTCATTCCATAGCCAGGGAAGGTTCAAGATGGCTTTCCCACCCAAGAAAAGCCAGCCCATGGTTATCAGACCCTCTGTCCTGATTTGCACCAAGTTCCCCTGAGCTACTTGTCTGTGAGCATGGACTATGAGCCAAAGTCTTCCACTCTTTTGCTACGAAAGTGGGTGTTTTCTTTCAAAATCATATAGGGGAAGCTGTGGTCCATTTTACCTATGGTTTTGCGCTAGAGTTACCACAGTGAGAGTCCTCGGGCTCTTCACCATTGTCCACATCACACATGGAGCCGCACTACAACATGGTCCTGCTGAGCACAAACCCACTTACTGGCGTGCACTCAGTCACAGTGTGGCTGCCCAAAAGCAGATCGGGAGGAACACACACCATACACCACCTGACAAGCCCACTGCCGGTGACACTCACTTCCGAGTAATGAAACATGATTGCTCAGTGACAGCTTCTGCTTTGCAGATAGATCCTGGGAGCCATCATTTAGCCAGGTATTTATCCAGTTAATGTGGGTTCTCTTCTCATTGCACTGTGCAAATTTTTTGATCAGTGTAATGAGGTACTGAATCAACTGCCTTAGAAACATCCATGTATACTATATCAAGGTGGTTGTCTTTATCAGCGTAACTTGCTGTCTTCCCAGCAGAACTGTTTGAGCTGACTAATTTCCCTAAAAATATGCTAACTGACATTAATTACAATCTTACCCTTCAGGTCTTTCTGAGCTAATCCCTTAACCACTTTTGCTTTATTTTATCATGACTGAATCAGCCTAACTAACTTATAATTAGCAGTATCATTCTTGTTCTCTTTGAATACTGACACAATATTATCACCGAGATTTGATTTTCTGGTGTTTTTCCGTCATTCCAAGATTTGTTAAAAATTATCAGAGGTGCAGATGTCAACTCGGCCAATTCTTTTATGACTCTTAGGAGCAAATAATTTGGGCCTGCAGATTTAACAATTTTAGCAGATGTTACTTAACATGTCAATAATTAGTGGGTCAGAAATTACTTCATCAGTCTAATTTGACATACATATATCACATCGCTTTCTTCCAAATATAATAAAGAAATTATTGTTCTGTCTTTTCTGCACTGTTAGAAGCAATTTCATCAGCTGCATCTAGCTGTGGCCAAACATTTTTGTATTTGGGTTTTTTTTTTAATACTACTGTTCTTAAATAACTTAATATTGTCCTTTGACCTTCCAGCCAGAGACCTTCTTCTTTGGCAGCCTTATCTTCTGATACCAATTTTCCAAGATTTGTGGCTCTTCATTCATCATTCTTACAACCTGTTTCAAATTTTTCCATTTGTCCCAAATTATTTATTTATTTCTAATCATGGCTTCCCCTTAGCAACTGAAAACTGTACAGCCAATGTCCTTTTCTTTGATGGTGACTTTTGGACAGCTGATAAACCCTCCTCAAGAGCCACTGTCTTCCATTTACATTGTTCTGCCCAGATATATTTTCCCAACTGATTCTGCTTATAACTTTCTTGAGATTTGATAAATTAAAGCTTTTGAAGTTGTCTGTGTTTGGGACTCTCCTGTGGTTGGCCACACTAAATATAATCAGGCCATGAACACTGGTCTCTTGGCAACCACCAACTTCCAATTCAGCGGTTTTCATCTTTATTCCTTGTAGTGAAGTGCAAAATATTTACCTTATGCTGGTAAGGCTTTAAAGTTACGTAAGTGACATTTTACCAACTTTTTGAAAAAAGTGCTTAGGTCACCAGCCCTTTGCAGAAGGCAAGATTAGATCTCTTTTTAAAAGATGCTCTTTGATCTAGTTCTGAAAGAAACATGATCCAGCTTTTGCACAGGGAGGGTCACCCTAGGTGAACAGGGAGGTCCCTTCTGGCCAGAGAGTGTGAAGATCTCTGAGCAAAAAAGAAACTCTGTTGATGTTTAACTGGTAACCGCAAATCCTTCAGTTTTTAATTTCCCCATAATAGCGCAAGTTTCAATTCCACCCATTGTAGAAACCTGCTTAGGTGTAACTCATCAATGTAATTGCTAGCTTTCTAACCCTTTAAAGTGAGAGGGTTGGCCCTTTTCATATTCATCTTATTCTCTCCTTCCACTCTGCTACCTCAGTTGTATTTTCCTAGACAGTGTTAGTAGGCACACTGGTCTGTAGGCATTCAGGAATCATCTTCACTTCTGATTTATCTCTTCTTGCAGGCACACAGCAATAACATGAGAGGCAAAGACACAAGCTAGAACATAACAAGTTCCAATTATACATCAGATTTTTTGATTTGGTTTTGGTTTTATCTGAGAGTGGTCAGATACTGGAAGAAGTTGCCCAGAGATGTTACAGGAGCTCCTTCCCAGGAGGTGTTCAACACTCAACTGGACATGACCCTGAGCAACCCAGTCTAATTAGACCTGCTTTTGAGCAGGGAGATTCCCCTAGATGATCCCCAGAGGTCACTTCCAACCTAAATTATTGATGGTCTACGGGCTAAACCAAGGTAACTATATCTTCCCTGAAACTCTTTTTTTTCCTCTCTGTCCTTCTTAATCATATCATAACCAGAGGTGTTAACATTCACATCGTTAACATCTGAGAGGGTCAATGTAGTTGATAATGTCAGTGAAATTAAAATGTCTTTTTATTAAGGCTGTTCCATTTCTTCAGGTCTTTTCTTCACCAGACTGCAACCCAATGCTTCATAAAAACAAAGTCTTTCAAAACATGTTTTATTTCAAATGTTAATATGCCATAGTGCTGAAGTATTCTAATACCACTCATTACTTTTTGTAGGATAAAAATAGTACAGTACAGAACTAATGCACTGAAGAAGGTGTTTGAATGGTACTACACATAGGCAGATACATCTGTCTCAGTTAAAGAGGTTTTGACATTCTTGCACAATACTAGTTTTGGTACAGGCCTACATAAATGAATGCACTGGGCGAGGCAGGTGGAGCACTATAATGTATGCAGGGATTTCTGAGCTTTGAAGAGCTTGCCTTTGCAATATAAATGTAAATCTAGAATGTATAAAAAATATGTTTGTGGATTATATAATCCTTTTTTGGCACATTCTGATGGACTAAATATTTAAGAGCATTGCTAATAAACTCCACGGCTTTTCACTTGAGTTTGCCAGAACTGTAATGAGATAACAGAAGTACATTATATAACCTTGAAGAATATTTCAAGATCCATTGGCTCTTATATGTAATGCAATTTCAAGGTGAAGTACTTTGAGTTGTAGAAGTTACAGAGGTTGAAAGAGTAGATCCTAATGATTGGGGATGACAAAATAAAATGGGAACTGCAGTGTGGACCAAATAGATTTTTATGAGACCATAACTACACAAACAGTCCATCAAACCTCCTGAAGTTATATATAATTGGAATGTGAGGTACCAGCTAATGAGGATGTGGGTGAAGGTCCATCCAGGGGTTGCCTAGGATGAGTCAGTCAGCCCCACGCATTACGACTGCCTCGGCTAAGAAGAAAAAGAGGGTATTTGTCATAGGCAATTCCCTTCTGAGGGGAACAGAGGGCCCGATATGCTGACCGGACCCATTCCACAGCAAAGTCTGCTGCCTCCCTGGGGCCCGGGTTAGGGATGTTGCTAGGAAACTCCCTGGTCTGCTGTGGCCTTCTGATTATTACCCCCTCTTGGTAATGCAAGTTGGCGGGGACAAGATCAGAGAGAGAAGTCCTAAGGCTTTCAAAAGGGACTTCAGGGCACTGGGCCGACTGGTTGAGGGATCAGGGGCACAGGTGGTGTTTTCCTCCATCCCATCAGTGGCAGGGAAGAGCACTGAAAGGGGCAGGAAAACTCATCTGGTTAACAGGTGGCTCAGGGACTGGTGCCATCAGTCGAATTCTGGATTCTTTGATCACGGGGAGGTGTACACAGCACCGGGCCTGCTGGCGACAGGTGGAACTCAGCTATCTCAAAGGGGGAAAAGAATTCTTGGCCATGAGCTGGCGGGGCTCATTGAGAGGGCTTTAAACTAGGTTTGAAGGGGGAAGGGGACATCGCCCAATTCACTAGGGATGAGCCCAGGCATGGCATGCCAGGGTCAGGGGTGAGATTGATAGCCCAGCTCAAGTGTGTCTATACCAACGCACAGAGCATAAACAGGAGGAGCTGGAAGCCATTGTACAGCAGGATCACTACAACTTGGTCACCCTCACAGAAATGTGGTGGGACAATTCGCATGACTGGCATGCTCTCATGGATGGCTACAGCCTCTTTAGGAAAGACAGGCCAACAAGGAGAGGTGGTGGAGTTGCTCTGTATGTGAGGGAACAACTGCAATGCATTAAGCTTTGCCCTGGGGGCAAATGAAGAAGGAGTTGAGAGCTTATGGGTTAAAATTAAGGGACAGCCTCATATGGGTGATGTTATTGTGGCTGTGTACTACAGTCCACCTGACCAGGAGGAGGAAGTTGATGAGGCCTTCTACAAGCAGCTGCAAGTAGCCTCACAATCATAGGCCCTGGTTCTCATGGGGGACTTCAACCAACCTGACATCAGCTGGGAAGACCAGACAGCTAGGCACAAACAATCCAGGAGGTTCCTGCAGAGCATTGATGATAACTTTCTGATACAAGTGGTGGAGGAACCAACAAGGAAAGGCACTCTGCTGGACCTTGTACTAACAAACAATGACTGGTTGAGGATGTGAAGGTTGGAGGTAGACTTGGCTGCAGCAACCACGAAATGGTGGAGTTCAGGATCCTGCATGGATGAAGCAGGGAGGTAAGTAAGATCAAAACCTTGGACTTCAGGAGAGCTAACTTTGGCCTCTTCAAGGAACTATGTGGAGGAATCCCATGGGCCAGGACTCTCAAAGGCAGGGGGGTCCAAGAGTGCTGGTCGCTGTTTGAACACCACTTCCTCCATGCTCAGGAGTGGTGCATCCCCCTGAGAAAGAAATCCAGAAAAGGAGGCAAGAGGCCTGCATGGTTCAACAAGGAGCTTCTAGCGGAGATCAGGTGGAAGAGAAAGGTCCATGGAATGTGGAAAGAGGGACAGCCCACTTGGGAAGAATACAGGAATGTTGTCAGAGCATGCAGAGATGCAACGAGGAAGGCCAAGGCCCACCTGGAATTGAATCTGGCAAGGGATGTCAGAAACAATAAGAAGGGCTTCTTCAGCTACCTAAGCAGCAAAAGGAAGACTAGGGACAATGTGGGGCTGCTGCTGAATGAGGCGGGTGTCCTGGTGACGGAGGATGCAGAGAAGGCAGAGCTACTGAATGCCTTCTTTGCTTCAGTCTTCAGTGCCAAGGCAGGCCCTCAGGAATCCCAGGCCCTGGAGGCAAGAGAGGAAGCCTATAGAGAGGACGACTTTCCCTTGGTTGAGGAGGACTGTGTGAGGGATCACTTAAGTGATCTGGACGCCCACAAATCCATGGGCCTCGATGGAATGCACCCACAAATGCTGAGGGAGCTGGCGGATGTCATTGCTGAGCCACTCTCCATCATCTTTGAGAGGTCCTGGAGGACAGGAGAGGTACCCAAGGACTGGAGAAAAGCCAGTGTCACTCCAATCTTCAAAAAGGGCAAGAAGGAGGACCCAGGGAACTACAGGCCGGTCAGCCTCACCTCCATCCCAGGAAAGGTGATGGAGCAGCTTATCCTGGAGGCCATCATCAAGCAAGTGGAGGAAAAGAAGGTTACCAGGAATAGTCAACATGGATTCACCAAGGGGAAATCATGCCTGACCAAACTGATAGCTTTCTACGATGACATGACTGGCTGGGTAGATGAGGGGAGAGCCGTGGATGTTGTCTACGTAGACTTCAGCAAGGCTTTCGACACTGTCTGCCATAACATCCTCCTAGGGAAGCTCAGGAAGTATGGGCTGGATGAGTGGTCAGTGAGATGGATTGAGAACTGGCTGAATGGCAGAACTCAGAGGGTTGTCATCAGCGGCGCTGAGTCTAGTTGGAGGCCTGTAACTAGTGGTGTCCCTCAGGGGTCAGTACTGGGACCAGTCTTGTTTAACTTCTTCATCAATGACCTGGATGAAGAGTTAGAATGTACCCTCAGCAAGTTTGCTGATGACACAAAACTGGGAAGAGTGGCTGATACACCAGCAGGCTGTGCTGCCATTCAGCGTGACCTGGACAGGCTGGAGAGTTGGGCAGAGAGGAACCTGATGAAATTCAACAAGGGCAAGTGTAGGGTCCTGCACCTTGAGAGGAACAACCCCATGCATCAATACAGGCTCGGGGTGGACCTGCTGCAGAGCAGCTCTGTGGAGAGAGACCTGGGTGTCCTGGTGGATGACAGGTTGAGCATGAGCCAGCAGTGTGCCCTGGTTGCCAAGAAAGCCAATGGGATCCTGGGGTGCATCAAGAGGAGTGTGGCCAGCAGGTCGAAGGGGGTTCTCCTCCCCCTCTACACTGCCCTAGTGAGGCCCCATCTGGAGTACCCTGTCCAGTTCTGGGCTCACCACTTCAAGAAAGATGAGGAGCTACTGGAGAGAGTCCAGCGGAGGGCTACGAGGATGATGAGGGGACTGAAGCATCTCTCCTGTGAGGAAAGGCTGAGGGAGCTGGGCTTGTTCAGCCTGAAGAATAGAAGGCTGAGAGGGGTCCTTATAATTGCTTATAAATATCTTAAGGGTGGGTGTCAGGAGGGTGGGGCCAAACTCTTTTCAGTGGTGCCCAGCGACAGGACAAGGGGCAATGGGCACAAACTGAAGCACAAGAAGTTCCATCTGAACATGAGAAAGAACTTCTTCCCTCTGAGGGTGACGGAGCACTGGAATAGGTTGCCCAGGGAGGTTGTGGAGTCTCCTTCTCTGGAGATATTCAAGACCCGCCTGGACAGCCTGCTGTAGGTGACCCTGCTTCGGCAGGGGGGTTGGACTAGATGACCCACAGAAGTCCCTTCCAACCCCTAACATTCTGTGATACTGTCATTCTGTGATAATTAGAAATGACTAGATTTTTTTTCCTGGTTCATGTCCTGTAAATATAGTACACACGCACACACAAGTATATGTAGGGATCGAATGTAACGGCCTGAAAAGATAAGGTTAGCAAGTGTCTTACACAGAAGTATATCATGTACCATGAAGAACACAGGTACACATCAAGAGACAGAGACAAATATTTACCAGCAGAGTGACTATAGCTTTTATAACCTTACTGCATTTCTGAAAGGGAAAAACCCTACACCTGCGAGCCTTTTACAAGGATGATTACCTATGAATAAACAAACAAGCTTAAAATGCATGAATATCCTAGTAAAACAGTATTTCCCACTAAGGTAACTAAACTCAAGCAAGATAAGGCTCAAATTAACATTATAACTGGAATAAAGTGAATTAATATATTTTTAAGATATAATATGAAGTCAACAACTGCATTTCAGATGAACACAAGTGGGATTCAGATTGTGAAAGTACCTGTCTGAGCCTTAAAAATGTATAATAATGGTAATATAACAAGTATAACCTTTCAGTCTCTTTGAGGCAGCTGCTAGACTTATCAAAACTGCTGTTTATTGAGAAACTTATGCAATTTTCCATTATTCAACCTCATTGCTCTCGTTTCATTCAAAATGGCTTAAAACCCCCTGTTTCCCATTTTGGCAAGCTAATACTCTACAAACACAGTTTCCAACCCTCGCAAAGCAAGATGATTTAAGATAGAAATTTCTACATGTTTTGATGCGTACATACTGTCATGCACGCACACTTAATCACAGTTTCTAAAGGTTACAGAAATTACTCATCAGTCAGCAAGCTATCTATAGGCCAGTTTGCAGAGTCTTGAGCTGTCATCTGTGTTAGATTAGCCTCAGGACAGCAGTAGTCTGCATCTTGCTGGTCCAGGAGGAAACTACCTGTGCTACTTGCACTTGTGGGTGGGATCCTTCTTTCTCTGTAATTCCCCAAACGTATTGAGGGATGTCACATGTTGCATCTCTGAAATATGCTGTTTCCTCTCCATTTGCTGTCCCCTTGGAGTTTAGGGGATTATCTTCAGTTTAGGCCCATGTCAAATCCTGAAAACTGAACTTTTTTGCTAGTAGTTTGCATATTGTCACCCTCTGAAGGATCTCAAAATACCAAGCTTTCAGGATAAGAAAGAGATTACTGCACAGCTCTTTTATCACATCCCACATAGGATAAGAGATGAGTTGATGATGATGTCAGTTTCCCTCATTTCATCTGGCTGTTTAGTTTCACTGGTGACCTAATTCACCAATATTTTCTCTGGCTTCCTTGATACACCCAGCGCACCTGTCAATATTTTGTACTCTCTCTACGATTCTTCAATCATTCTTGGTCCTATTAGCAGCAAAGGGTCAAGGAAATAAAGTAGTTTTGTTCACTCTACTTAGAGGAAGGTCACTCCTGGCAAAAGAATTGTCTGTAGTTCCATCAATAAGAAATTTAGTTAAGCAAAGAAAAACAGCATTAGCAGAGCATAGCATAGGAGAGTATGGAAAGAGAGGTTTAAACATGCAAGCTTTGTTCCAAGGGGCTTATTATTTCACTGCTGCCGCCAAGTGATGGCTTCAAAGGGAAACTAGTTATTCTCAATACTTCTTAAAAAAAAACACATAAAGGCAATGGTAAATTTTCAACTTAACCTCTTACATGATTATTTCTATTTTTCAGCAATGAGTGTAATTTATGTTGTTACATATAAAAAGCAAACCATTTAAGAGCAAAATCTCCTGTTTCACATACCAGTTCTCATTTTATAACATTTCCACACAGTGGACTTGAACTACAGAACCGACTACAGTCATGTTCCTCCATTTTCTTTTTTCTTTTTCAATTTTTCTTTGTATTTTTTATTAGGAGGACTGCCAGATTCTCTTATGCTCTGGGAAGACTTGAGTTGAAAAGGATGCGCTCTCTGCTCCAGTCCCAAATGTCAAAATTCTTCCAGTTAGCACAACACAGAAAAGAGTGAGTCTATAGCATGCATGGGCAGGAGCACTTCAGTACATCAGCATACATACAGAGTTAAGTGTTTGTAAGCTCATTGCCTGAATTTAAATTTTATATGTTTAATTCCCTTGTATGTTACCATCACTTCCACATCAAAGAATCATATTTTGTTTAAACAAGTTGCTAAACCAGAAACCGTGAGAAAGAAATCCTCTCCAAATGCACTGGTTACTTTAATCTTCATCTCACAAAACTCAGGCATTATATATTAAATAAACCTTGCTCCCAGTTGAACTGGAACATCCTGTAGGACACAGCCAATTAAATAACCTCAAGGACTGAAGTTTAAATGTAGATCCCCTACCCCATAATAGCAACTGTTTCTTTCTCTCAATCAAAACTAGGCAGGTGTGCCTGAGAGCTCTAATGCAGTTCTCATTCCTGGAGAACTGTTTGCACTTGCTGAAACGGGCCCTGGCACTGGCAGAATTTTAAATCTGTCTTTCCTGAGGGCTCGAGTGTCTTCCTAGGCACTGCTGGCCATTGCTCCTAGGAACGGCAGTAGGTACCTTCTATGAGATTTCCTTTAATCTCCAGAAGTTTTTGCCATACTGTGAGATGAGAAGATGTGGGATGTTATTTTCAGCAAGCATAGGTAATCCCCAGCGACTGAAGACCTAACCAAAAGCAATGGAGGAGCTGCCCCTGGCCATGAGAGGAGGTAAAAAGTCTGTCCATTTAGGGCCAAATCCACCAAAGTTTCTCAGTACCTAAGGTGGCTCCTGGGATGGATTTAAGGCACCCAGACACAGACTGACAAACATGAAAGCCACTTTTCAGCTGTTACTTAACCTAAATTCTACAGGCCTCCCGGGTTTCAGGTTTCCAGGTGACAAAACTTGAGATACTTAGAGAAGGTTTACTAATTCAGTCCCTATGAAGACTCAGTGCCAGGAGAAAGCTTTTCTTCTCTTGGTCTTGTTTGATGGACTTGACATGGTTGGTTGTCTCAGAACATATTTATTGAATTAGTCTCTGCACAAAATTGGATTGCAGGCACTTATTTATTTTGAAATATGGTTAAGAGAACAATGTCTCTCTCTGCTTATTAGATTGGGACTATTTTTACAGCTGCTTAGTGGTTACAGGCCTCATTCAGAGGTGGAGGGGGTGCAGAGCAATTCTCAGTCCTGCCTGTGAGATGTCTGTATGCTTCCATCTCTCACATTATGGAATAGCACTGTATATAGCTATTCGCTGGTAGATGGCAATTCTCAACCACTCCTGAACCTGTGAAGTAGAAAGAGGGAACAGCTTTAGCTGTAGGATGAGAGCAGTCTCATAGAAGAAGAGGTCATTCCTGATCTTCTTTTCTCAGTGCCAAGCCACTGCCAATGCCTTTGGCATAATAATATTTAATGCAAAACTCTCAATACAGTCCTGGGAGCTGCAATATGAATCCAGAGCTTCCATGTCCCAAATGAAGCACTAGAAAGTGGTCATTCTGCTCGGGCTCCATCTATGACCCAGAGACTTCATCATTCTTCTGTGCAAAATAGAACTGGTTCAGAAGTGATTCAGTCCTACTCCAGGACTGCCTTTAGCCTGGTAATTGGAGTAGTCCTGCAGCGTGAAAAAGTACATCAGAATCTTCTCATGAGGACCATGAACCTGGGCCTCCTGTGTCCTGAGTGAGTGGCCTGGCTCCTAAAGTAGAGAAAGGGAATTTGTATGCACTCTTCTGATGGAGTGATGCATCCTTCTTTTTAAAAGGAGGTGATGAAGGTGCTTATTAGGAGAATGTGAATCCTGAGGGTATTAGCACAGAATAAGAAAGCCACATCCTAGAAAGAGGTCAGATTGAAGACATATTTGTGCTGGCTTCTCTCATAGATGCATGTAGGTGGCTACCTCCTCAGTGTACTAATTGTCAAAATTTCCATTCTGAAGCATTGCATTCTCCCCGTGAACTGTGCAAACTCCATGTTTAGCATCTTTTGTTTTCTGGATGTGGGCATGCAAAGCCTTAATTATAATAGCAGTCTTGCTGTATCCAGGATAGTCTAAGGGAAGCAAAGTTTGTAGAGAGATGGTTTGCTATTGGTCCAACTCATATAGCAGTCTGTCAGAACTTTTTCAAGCCCTTTCAAGCTCTTCCTTCTTTTCCACCAATATTTGGATCTAATAAAAGATATTTCTCTGTCTACAAAACTTGCCTTATCAATTTATGGCAAAGAACATATTACCACCTTTCTTAGATTTTCAAATTTGTCCCATACAACCTGTTTGGGGAATACTGCATTCCAGGGTTTTTTTCATTTCTCTGAGTCAGCTGTGACTGAGGCAGAATAAGCAAGACAGTTTGGTTTCTCAGTCTTTTTGTGCTTTGTAGTCTCGGGTCACTTAGTGGCGGTTTTGGCCTTAGCGGTACCCAGAGACTCTGGAGGCACTACGCTGAAATAATTCCATAATCATACCTCCAGAGTCTCAAGAAACCTCCTAACAATACCTTGGGTGCTTCCATGTTGTTTACTGAACACACCTTTGTCTGGAGCCCATCTTGCTTTTTAATTAGTGAAGTATAATTTCTGCATCAGCATTTAATATTCTGGGGCTAATGAAGGATGTCTTGGCATCCCTTACACCTTTGACAGAATACTGAGATCCTACACAGGGCCGAGGGGGTTCTTTCACCATAAACTGCGTTGTTCTCTTTGCCACAAGTGCCATCACCCTGGATTTGGGTGCTTGCAATTTCTTACTTGCCTTCCTGGTGGCTACTTCAGCCTTAGGCAATGGCTCACACAGTTCCTTTGGAAGATTTCTGAGGTTCCCGAGGAAGCCAGCACTTACTCACTTGCAGGCCACACCATTTTCTAGGGCACTAAGATCCCTTTTTTCAGGATGTCCTTTACCTCCCTCTCAGTAAAACCAAATACCAGCTTTCTGAGAAAACCTCTCCACAGCCTCATGTGATTCAGCACACCAGATTTGCTTGCCTTTGACCATTTTATCCCATGCTTTTCCTGCTCTGGCAAGTATCTACAAAACACCTGCCTACCATAAGTAAAATCTACTTATAACAGTAAGCTGGTAAGTAGTACCTATGTGTACAATAGTCAAGATTTCAGTCATCTGTGCTTTGGCCCTCTGTCAGCTTGGGGCATCTGCTGAGCATGGGGGATGCAGTCTGAGCTGCTCACAGCAGCCACATCCGTGCTGTGGGTAACAGGCATATGTCCACATATGCTTCAGTTAATCTCTTGCACATCATCTTATCATAATGTAAGTGTCTTGCAGTATCACAAGCAGCTCCAGATTGGCAAATCTTTTTAACCTGCACCCCTGCTGCACAGCTATGAACTTCAGTGGGGCTCTGTGCAGTCCATAGCATCTTGTTCTTGCTGCTACGTATCTTCAGGGGAAAACTCTACAGACCTGGAATCTAGGCTGCAAGGAAACATCTTTCCAGATACCTGTCAGCTTTTAAGGTTGTGCTGTATTAGAAATATACACAATGTGTACTGTGACCTATTTCAACAAAGAACGAGTTTCCTCTTTCTATGTATGCTAACTTGGAGATGTATTTTCAATCCTTACTTTGTGCCTTCATATCGTTTCTTCAATTACAATGGGTTTTTTCAGCAACAGACAAAATAGTGGCTGAACAGTTGATGAAAATTCACTCTTAAGTCCGGGCTTTCAAGTTCAATCTGTCTTTCTAAATAATTGCTTACCTTTTCTTCATGATCGACCATCAAATATTTTTTTTCCCCTAACACTCTTAGAGAATGTTCTCACTTACCTCTTCTTAAAAACTTTCTTATCTGCTGCTAACTCCTAATTCTATTCTACAAAACCCCTGCCTCTCTGTGGTCTTCTTATGCAATTTTTATATGTTTCAATTAAAGCCTGATGTAGTTTCTCTTTCCTTGCCTACACACTGTCTCTGTCTTGCTCCAAACATTTTAGATTCTCTTCTGATTTAGCCACATTGGTTTCCTATATGAGATGCCATTCAACAAGTTTTTAAGAAAGAATCACAAGCAAAACATTGCCAACTGAGCTACCAGCATGAAATAGCTATTGTTATCAGTAACAGTATAGGCAAAGCTAACATATAAATGCATCGCAAAACTTTCACCATGAGCAAGGAATCAAATCCCACTGCATCAAAAGTTACTTGGGCTCATACGAAGGGCACTGCCTCTTCAACTGACTCCAACCAGCCTAGCTAGCTGGTGGTGTGACTCAGATGAAAACTGAGATCAATAGTATGACATGCACTATAAATAGTGAGACTGTGCAGGCAGAAAGACAAAGAATATTTGGCATTTCCAATTTTATTACTTCCAGTACAATGTTTAGGTTTCATCCATCATTAGTTTTGGTGACATCTTAGAGTGGAGGGAAAATACTCCATCATCTCTGAAAATCCTATGCACCTCTCCTGTTTTTCTTATTAACTACAAGACTAAGTTGCAAGCAAGTAAAAAACCTGAAGGCTGTAAAAGCTCCTAGGTTTTAGATTTTTGCTGAACTTGTTTGGAAAACACTTAAACTAGATCCAATTAGTTTTTAATCAATCTAGTTGAAGAAATTATTCTTTTGGCTGCTTTCACAGGAAACTTGAGTTAAAAGAAAAAATTATAGCTCTCTGATTGCTACAGACTGGAGAAAAAACTTCCCCATTTTCACTTATAGCAGCCTACTTCTCTATTTTTAATCAGAGCTGTTCAGTAGTTTGTCCTGGGCAAAGAAAGACATGTAAAGAAACTGATTTGGAATTCATTTCTAATAATGTTTAACAGGCAATAGATATAGGATGTACTTTTCTCCCCAGACAGCTCCTTTTTGAATGCCACGTATAAACTGTGATTCAGACAAAAAAGACTCAGGTGTTAATAATGTTTGATCTGCAGCTGGCAAGCACAACTGCAGTCATTAAGCTGGGCTGTTATGAGGCTCACTGCATGCTCATAAGCCAATTTAAGCAAATCTGAATGGATGATATAGTTGCAAGATTTACTAAGATGGCAGAATCAAAATGAGGTTACAGAAGGAATCAAATTCCCTGTAAATAAATTGGCAGTACAGGAAAATGAAGTTATCCATTTATCAAAGAATTATACATACAAATAGTCAAACACAGAAGTACAACCTCTTTACTCAATCACAGAAAAATCAATTAGAACATGGCAAGAATAGGAGCTGTGGTAAAGGTATGTCCTTAAATTTCTCTAATTTCCCATAAATGTTATGGAATCAGTCCTGATATCACCATTCTTATATAACAATTCATTCAGCTGTATTTTTATTGTGTCATCAGATCTTAAATTAACTTGGTGACTTTCAGCAGCAGAGTATTGGGGAGGACAGACAGTTTTGTCTAATCTCATTGGAGGAACTTCAGCCCTTGCCAACAAATCTATTTCCCATTCTATTAATATAAGACCTGTTTAAGCAAACAAAAGTGAGTGACTTTGCCAGCCATGAAAACTAAACCTTATTCAAAAAGGGTTATTTCCTTCAGACAAAATCCAAGCAAAGGTTTTCTTGAAGAGCAGGGCTACACAGCAGCTCAGGGACACTGTGAATAACTCTGACACATGTGAGAGAATTAAATGTGCTTTGAAAGAAGGGGAATTTCAACTTAAAAAGAGGAAGCTTCTTTTGGACAGAGGGTGCTTGCTGTAAAAAGCACATACATATTTGTGATAGGAACGGGTTGATTTTCTGTAATCTGGGCTTTCTGCATATGGTGGAGGACAGGCACTGAGGAAAGAATGAACATTTCTGCTGTCAAGATCCACAGTGAAGTGTTTTGCTGCCTCTGAGACAGGAAGCCTGGAGAAAGAAATAAGGTACACCCTAGTATTGTAATATTGCTTTCAATGGAGTACTTTTGCTTTTTTATTTGTCTGATTATTTGAGCAGTTACTGAGGCAAGCATTTGTAATGCTCCTACAAACAAGTAGTAGCATACATTTATAAAAACGCAATTGCTATTAGTAAAGTGACTCTACAGCTGCTCTTTCTTTCATTTGAATCACAGCTGCTAACTGTAACAGCTTCACACACATCCCTTATCCCCCGGAGCAAGCTGACCAGTCTATAGCAGAATGAGCTGGAGCCCATTCTGTAGTGGTATCAGCAGAATTATTTCCTGAATTCCTGGAGCAGGACATTTATAATCAGAAACTGGGCAAAAAGACCAAAGTGGATCTGCAGGGCATTTTCCAATTATGCATGTTATAAAGACAGTGATCTTAATTTACACCATTAGATAGGAGAATCAGGTCCTTTATTCCCAGCTACCGTAACTGTGGTGGTTGAAGGGAAGGACAGCAAAACGGAAAGGCAAAACCTCTTCCTTTAGCTTTCTAAATCAGTTAATGTGCCATGAGAAGCACTATGAGAAAATAAGTATGTGTCCTCAGAGGGATTTCTGCACTAGAACTGAGAGCAGAAGGGCTTGGCTTATTCAACTGCACTTCTGAATATCACATCTTCATTTAATAATTGAGATTAATTTATTGAAAGAAAAATTAGCTCCTGATCAGTGATCCTCCTGTTTAAAAAGTACGAGGTTGTGTCACATGCCCAGCTGGTTTTGAAATACACTTATTGAAAATAAAGAATGTAATACCTGAGGGCCAAACATAATATATTGTATGGCTGCTAATCCTTGTTAGGTGTGTTAGGGTGTAGGTTAGAAATTGATTAAATAGTCATCCTTTTGTGTACTGTACATATTTTGTAATCAGAGGTGCCCTGCAAACTGCTATTTGAGGTTATGCCTGTACTGTGTTGTGTAGCCTTGCTGCCATTTCCAGGCAAAGTGTCCTGTGCAGAGGCAGGAGGCTCCGAAGAGGGACAACCTGGCAGCGGGCATTTGAATTCCCCCTTCTGTGCAATAACTCTTGAGGAAACTACAGCAACTGAGTGGTCCGTTAGTCAGCTGGCATCTCTAAACTGTCACCTGTGTGGGAACAGGGGTGTGCTCCTTCTCTGTTTCATTACAAAGTCAAACTGGTTAGTGTGATCTGGTGAGAAGTGAATCTGGCAATTGCTACTTCCCAGCTGAGATGCTCGCTTGGCTAACCTTGAGGCAAGTGCAAGGGCTGGGAAAGGAGGACAGACGTCACCTGATGTGGTACCTGTGATGCAGAAGTGGTTCAACCAACTTGCCAATTCTGTGGCCTGGTGCAGCTTAGAGTGTGGAAAAATATGTCAGCCGGACCTGTCCTTTAGGTGGAACTCAGAATAAACACCACAGCTAATCCCAACGAATGTCTCATTCTGGTTGATGATGTTCTTCCCCTCCGAATTTCCCCCGCAGTTTCACTTGTGTGGAGTACATGTTCGTGTCCTATGATTTGTGCTGTGGGACTGCGCGTCATTAGGCAGTCGCTGTGCTCTCTTTCAGAGATATGTGCCCTTTAGTTGTGGATGAAGAAGAGTGTGCTTGCAGAGGCAGTGGAATGCTCCATGATCATTGGACCAAAGGTATTATTTAAATAATTGGTGGTGTTTAATTGTTATTGAAAGAGCTGTTTCTGGTTGTTAGAGCAAAGCGATCCCAGAATCATAAAGACAGTTCTCCTGAAGGTCTTACATATAATAAAAGGATACTACTGAAAGAGGGGATAGTGGGAAGGAATACAAAATGCATTCACAAATCAAAAATTAGGGAGACAGAGGGTTTTTTTTAATGTAATAACAACATAATTGAACAACAAACCCAGAGTTTTTAAATGTAACTTGGAGTAAAACATTTTTCTAAAAGAATGAGCAATAGAAAAAGTTTAGCAATTGATTAAAACTGTGCTAGTTTCTAACTGGAGAAGCACATAGGAAACACAAGTTGCCTGAGTAATGGTATGTTTTTAAAATATGTGCCTTGCTGATATTTATGTAGTTGTATGGCTTAGTATTTGGGTGGAGGGCATCCTAGAATTCTCTGATCTTGCCACATTAAGGGAGTTTTCTTAGATTGTTCCTTTGATAACACCTGTTCAAATCAACCTGTGTTTACAGCATGGGAGAAGGCTGGTAAATGCATTTTTAGCAGAATTTCATTTAGAAGTCTCTAGGATAGCTTTCAGGTCAGCGGTAGAAAGTTTTAGTCACAGATGTCCTGTCTTCAGGAGGCTCACAGCACTGCTCATGGAGCTACTCAGTGTTGCACAGGGTGGAAATTTTAGAAAAATTCCCTACACTAGAAAAGTCAAAAGAGTAGGTTTCTAGTTCAGTGGCCAGTTTTGTTTTGAGTTCATCGTGAAACACAGAGAAGGTATGTACCTAATACAAGAAAATAAACTCACTACATGTAAGAACATGTAACAAAGGAACATTTTGAAAGGAACTGAAGGGCAGTGAAGAAACTTAGGAGTCAAAGAACACAGATTTGACAGTGTCTTTCAAAATATAATGACTACATCCAAAAACGAAAACAGGAAAAAAAGAGAGCAGATGAAAACCCAGGCAAGCATACCAGGTGCAAAGCTCTTGTTTACCCCAAGACCTTCACGCTTCACTGTGCGTATTGGTCTTTCACATGCTGGATTCATACACTGGATTGAGAGGAACAAGAGACAGAAAGCACAAGCCAATCTCAGAATAAGTCACACCGAGGTTTCTGGCAATTTCCCTCAAAAGCAGAGGGAGTGAAGTTACCTCTTTTTTCTCAACATCGATCGTAGAGTTCTTCAGGGGAGGAGTCGCCCTGTACTCAGCCAAGTGGCAACTGCTTCATGACTTTTCTAAGACTGCTTTGGGCCAAACCACAGCAGTCATGAATAGGGCCAGTGCATGTACTCATACGGTTTCTTCTCCTTTCAGTTGTTGGATTGCAGAGATAGTAAATAGAGGGTTGAATGTGACTACTGACTGCATACTGACATAATTTCAATTAATATGCTTCTGCATTTTTCATCTCTGACATCCACACATGATTTGTAATTATGAGTCATGGGGACATCTCCAGGAATGGCTGACAAAGCCTCAAGAGGCAAGAAAGACATGCCATATAGTGCTAGCCTGATTTAGCAAGGGAAAATGATTACCTCCCTGTGGACTCACCTCACATAATTCTGGACGTCAGAGATAATTTTTAAGCCCTGGGTCTTCAAACTGCTCCCATCCCATCAGTTATCACTAGCATCATGAAAAACTGCCACTTCCACAGCTGGATGCAGGCAGCATGTGAACAGAAAAACTGCACATCCAAACACAGACCCACAATGCTCAGAAATGGAGCACAGTGCTCGTGGACTGGGCCATGGCCATGAAGAGGGCAGTTTGGGCTGCACCATTTGCCAGCAGCGGGCCATACCCTGCAGCAAAGTCTATCTTTCCTGTCTTACCTAGTCACCTTTGATTGCTAAACAATTCTGGGACAAAACCAGACTTTCAATGGCCTGCAGATAGAAAAGATAATTGAGGAAGAATTTGTATTGAATATGGCAAAGAAATGGTGTAAGTAGCCAACACAGAGACTGTGTAATTCTGCTTCCTCCCCTCAGTCTTCTGGACACTGGGTCCATGGATTTGCATTTGCTGGTTAAAGGCATCTTGTAAAAAAGGGGAAAGGAAGCTTCTTGCAGCACTGAAGTTTTGTTGGTCCGACTGATGATTCAGCAGCTCTTTATAAAGCAGCTCACGTAAGAAAGGCAGCTTGTCACACTCAGTGACCTCTGTCTGCAGGAAATGTGGGCATACACCCCTCTGCAGACTCACGGGATCCTTCTTCATGCAGCCACCCCCAGCAACACGCCTTCTCCTGGAAGACAGCAGCCAGGAAACCACATAGGATCTTTCAGACTTCTGTCCTCGCAGCTCCAAATCCAACCCAGAAAGAAAGGCAAGGACTGTTCTCTGGTATTTTTGCCTGGGTTTTACTTCTCTCTCTCACTCTTATTTTCAGTTCCGGTGTTGCTGCTGTGAGACAGTCATTGCAAAACATGCCTAGATATAGCAGTACACTCTGTCTACTTCATTTATGTTTCCAGTTGCTAAATTGTTTTAATTTCTCCTCTTACACACCTGCACAGGATCAAAAAAATAGCTCTATCTTTTTTTTTTACTTCACTGCAAGCAAAAATTCTTATTCACAGGAGGGAAATAGGACTGCTGAGAAGGAGTTTCTGTAGTTTTCAGAGGCTTGGCACAGGCAATTTTATTCAGGCAATCAGTTGCGTGGTTTAATTCAGTGGGCCCAGCCTAGGAGGAAAACCCCTTCATAAAAGTTCACCATGCAGTAAGACAGCTGGAGCAGGAAGAGAATGACCTCTGTCTACAACCATGGATTCTGCACAAGCCCTCCCTCCTTCTATGAAAAGTGGATCACAAAGAAAATTATCTATACCCTCTGAGACATTTGGTCTTCTTTTTCCCTCCTAAGAAAAGGCAGGACGAATCTGGTCTGGAAAAAATAACATTCACACCTCTGTACGTGACAGTACACACACACAAAGAAACCTATCAGCAGTCTCAGGGGAATTCTGTGTTAGAAGAAGATAGTCTTGCTCCCAGAGACCTGGGGTAAAGGTAAAGACCAAAGTGTGCCAGCTTTAAATAAAACATGACAAAAAACGGGAAACCATCAGGCAGCTGTACTACCAGTCAGGACAGCAGACAGCAATCTCAATGTTTTTAAGTAGTATAAGAGCTGAAGTTATTACATCTGCTCCAGCAAAAGAGGATTCTCTGGAGCCATTTAAAGGAGGGGAGTGTAGGACCTTGGCATGGGTGGAGGCTTCGCCCAAATATATGGAAAAGGAACCAGAAAAACACAAAGGTACCGCTAAAATGCAAACCAGCAACCACAGGCCAGTCAGATGCACATGCCATTCTCTCACTGATGTATGGGAATGATGTTTGGCTGTTTACCAGGATTATAGGTGCTTATGCCACATGAACCCAAGCAGCCATAGAAGTGTTTTGTTTGTGAGATGAGTCATAGGGCTTTTTTCTTTTTCTAAATAGACACCAGTTTTTCTTGACCACAAATTATCTGCTGTTTAGCCTCAACTCTTTAAATCATATAGGATTTCTCTCCGTTAGGTTTTACTGTCGTGAAGGATAGGTTCATGTTACAAAACTGAAGGTCACACACTTCATTGCTTCTGGGAGCTGACATCACCGCGCCATGTCCCATACCTCTTCCTTCTGTGTCACTCTCTCCTCCCCCTCTACTTTCAATTCCCCCATCTTCCTCCCCCACTGCCAAGGCCAAGCATGCTCCCCATTCCTCTTTCCTCTGCACCAGGCGTTTTGGGTACTCATTCTGTCCTTTGCACCCCGGGGGCTCTGTGTTCCTCCTATGGCATACCCTGTCTGCAGCAATCTTGCGCCACATCACCGTCCCCGTAAACCAGAGATCTGTCATGGCATGCTTCTTGTTGCTAAAGGCTGTGAAGCACACAGAAGTCATTGCACCAGTCCATGGGAAAAGGTGAGATTAACTTTCTCAATAGTCTCTCTCTTGCTAAAGCTGCTTCTTGTTTTATCACTTCTTTGTGAGTACTGGAGAAGGTACTGGAGTGTTTTCAACCTCTAACATATTTCTTTTATTCTTCCTTCTTACAGCGTCATGGAGATCTGCATATTCTTCCTTTATGCTATGATACTTCTCCCAGGTAAAAGGCGCATTTATAATTGTAAAAACTGTTTTCATTATTGGGTCCTGCTATGTGATAATTTCTCATTCTCTAAGAAGCTCATTCCTTAGTAGAAATTAATAATTTCTATTGCACAATCAAGGTTATATAGCCTATGTGACACGTAATTAAATTGTGTACAGGGACTCTATAAAATATAGAGTAAGTACTTTCTCTCTTCAACTTTATACGTTTACTTTACACTTATTTTATGTTGCCCTTAAATTTTCAATTTAAATCTATCTTTAAAATGTGTGTATATCACCTCTGTATATCATAGATAAGAGCAGTATTAAACTGAAAACTGACAGTTTGATATGGGACAGCTGGAGTTTTAGGCAGCCATGGAGATTATTTTGCAGTCTGGTGCTGTGGAGGAGCAGTCAAAACTTTGCACCGGTGTCACGGTTTAAGCTGGCAGCTGACAACTAAGCACCAGAGAGCTGCTCGCTCACCCCCCACCCCTGCAGTGGGATGAGGAGGAGAATGGACAAAAAGTAAAACTTGTGGGTTGAGATAGAGGCAGTTTAATAAGAAAACAAAGAAATGAATAATAATAATAGTAGTAGTAATAAAAATAATAATGATGATGATGAATATGCTAAACAATGAATACACAATGCAATTTTTCTCACCGCCCGATGCCTGATTGTTCAGCCAGTCCCTGAGCAGCGATCACGGAAGTCGCAGAACTCACAGAAACTCACAGAACTTGCCAAATTCACAGAAAAACGTTGAACTCGCAGAGAACTTCAAGCTCACAAGAAAAAGAATTCCTTCCCCCTGGCCAACTCCCATTTATATACTGAGCATCATATCTATGGTATGGAATATTTCCATTGGCCGGCTTGGGTTAGCTGCCTGGCTATGCTCCCTCCCAGATCTCGTACACCTGCCCATTAGCCAAACATGGGAAACTGAAAAAAGTCCTTGATTTCTTAGCAACAACTAAAAACATCAGTGTATTATCAACATTCTTCTCCTGCTAAATCCAAAACACAGCAGATACTGGGAGGAAAATTAACTCTATCCCAGCCAAAACCAGGACTACCAGGAGAAAGACTGTAAATCATCTCCTTTTGAACACAGCAGAGGTGTTTGTATCTTCTGCGGCAGAAGACTGTATTTCTCATTCCAAGAACAGACAGTCCTCCTGGCCCATCACCACCCAGAATAATGGATGCATGCAGTGATGAAAGCAGGAGAAAAATCATCCCTTGTGTAATACAGTTCATGCTTTGTTTGCACGAAGGCATAATTATGTTTATTGACTGTTTCTCTTAAGAAGATCAGCAACAGAACAGTTAAATCTGACATTTAATCTGTCATTAAACGCTAGATTAATTACAGAACGGTTAAATCTGACATTTAATTTGTCATTAAACTTTAGATTAATTCTTCAGTGAGACTGGAAGTGTTCACCTGTTTCTGACCTTCTGATCATATATTCCCCAGACACTAGCATTTAGCACACAGTGCACACTTTGCATTTTCTTCGAAATTGTAGTGCTGTGTTATTTTATTAGGCGAGTGAACTCAACTTTTTGAAAAGAAATTGTGCAACTATCTCCTTTGTGGGAGAATCTCACTAAGAATGTGTATACAAGAATCGTTTGGACCTTTTGCCTGCATGTAAGTCTTCTAAAATACAGACACATCTCTGGGTGGTAGGCCTTCCTTAGAAAGTAAAATACAGGAAGAAAAATAAGAAACACTTTATGACCTGAACTTCACAAGACTAAGCGAGTCAGTTTGAAGAACTATGTGTCCTGTCATACCTAGTGGGAGAATTTGTGTCTAAATGCTGGCATTTTTATTGCTACTGTCATTAAGCATTGCCTCTGTGAGAGCAAATACTTGGTGTTCTTTTGTAGCTGATGGAAATCTTAATTTCTTCTCTATCTTTGTCTAAGGTATTGCTGCCAGTGTGCATCAGGTGAAGTCATTTCTCAATCACACTGCATACCTATCCTGCTATTTTCCAAACTCTCAGAAAACTGACATAAAGGATTTAAGAGTTTTTTGGCAAAAAGGTGCTGCTGAAGTGGTTCACGAAGTATACTACGGTCAAGAAATACATGATAACCTTAGTCCTAAATATATAAATCGCACCAAGATGGATATGGAGAAATGGACCTTGCAGTTGTTGAATGCAGGAATTGTGGACGAGGGAGAGTATACATGTATTATACAGCACAGAGATAAAGGATCACCAAAGGTCATACACACATCTGAGTGCTTACTGCACATCATCGGTAAGTAATCTCTTCTAACAGTCATCTGGTCTGGGGTTTTTTTGGAGGTTGTCTGTCACTTTGTTCAGTCCATAAATGTGTGGTACTGTCCCCAAGCCACTGAAGATGTACCTGCACTGGACCAGAATTTCTAAAGATGGATAGAAGCGTTCTCAACAGAAAATCCTCAGCTCTGAATGAAAAGTATTCAGGTGGAAGCAATCAGAAGAAGTAGAAAATGAGGCAACAATTTGCTCAATATTGCATCATTCCTGCTTCCTACCTTGTCATACTTTATAGTGAAAACCATTCTGCCTTCTTCCTCTTGCCTCCTGCAAGTTTTATGGCTTTTAGGACTCTGGAAAATACACTTCTTTATTTGCATCTGATGCACTACCTTCTATTAAAAGTAGCAGTAGTTATCATTGGCGGTGGTAAATTACAGTTGAGACACAACAAGATTTCTGCAAACACCCAGCTATTTTATGATCATATAAATCTCAGGAAAAATAAAGAAAAGAGAAGCTCATATGTGGAGGAGTAGAAATTCATATGTTCAGTTAAAGGAAGACCAAAATTACCTCTGAAGATAAAATGCATGCGTTGATGAGATTCAACCTGTTTTCTTGCATGAGGAAAAGGCAGCAAATCTTTTAAAAGGGGAATAGAAGTGAGGAAGCAATCTTTTCCTAATATTTTCTAATATTTTTTGTAATTCCTAATATATTTTTCTAATGTTTTTCAACTTTACACTGTTCTGTTAGTAATCTTTGTCCATATGCCTGTGTTCTCTCTTCCACTGTGACAGTGCTAGTCGTTAAAAATAACAGCTTCTAACTTCCACTGGTGTTTTCAGGCTTCAGCATACTGCTTCAAAAGAGAACAGGCCATGTGTAACAACAGCCAAAAATGGAGTGCCAGGATGTCTGAGCCCATTTAACTTTGTGCTACCAGCAAGTGTTCCCTCGATCCACAGATAGAAAATCTAGATTGTTAATTTTTATTCTCCCAGAATCTACTTGACAAGTATTTTCAGCAAAGTTTTAGAACTCAGAAACTCATAATGTGGACTCTATATCAAGGCCTCCAATTTAAGAGATGCTTAGCATCAACCACTCAGTTAATTCAAGCAGTTAAATCATATATCAACTTAGCCAACATCTGAGAAACATGTTATAGAAATCTCATACTTAGGCACTAAAACTCTCCCAGACCTTTTAACGTTTATCTTGGGAAGACTGTTTTAAACTATGTGCTGCTGTGTTCCTTCCAAATGACTTTTTGTTCAATAAGCTACCAAAGGAAGGAGCAGTATAAAATCGTATTTAAAAAAAACCCTTAAAAATAATTAGAAGAAAAATACGAATGTTGAAATGTACTTGTGCTTACCTTCTGTTTCTTAATTAGAATCTCATATGTGGAGGGCTTTTTGTAGTATGGCGTGTCACACCTGAAATGGACATAAGACAGATTGAGTGCTGTGCAAGAATGATGGGGCAGTCATGCAAAGCTATCTAGATCACTTGGTGACCAAGCCCATTCAGAAATACTGAAGCACCTTCTTATACAGTTTACATGTGTTATTTATATGTATTACATTAGGACAATATATATATAGATATATGTGTATTATATGTATTGTGTACAGCCAGGATGGTTTATGAACACAGATCATTCTCCAGAAATGAGCAAGGGAAATTTCATGATGGAAAACTTTGGCTCTTGAAGCAAACTAGGTAGGGACCATGGTGACAAGCAGGTTAACTGCAACTTCTGCTGCTATAGCGTGGCTCTAGTTCTTCTTTTGGATGGATCAATAAGGGAAGTAGGTGAGACTAGGGAAGCTATTTCAAAATATGTGCCACTCAAAGTGCTGGGAGTGAAACTGATGTCAGAATAGAGATTTAACAGTTTGTTTCCTCATTTTAAAGGGGATGTTGAAAAACTTGAGTGAAGAAAATCCCTGCTAGAGTTATCTGAAGGCTGGAAAAAATACAGTCCAACTGGAGACATTAAAAGATCGTTCTAAATACCTTATAACACAGAAGACTGAGAAGAGTCTTGTTTTCAGAGTGTGGGAATCTGAAATGCACATAAAATACTGGATATTAAAAAAAAGGCTAATTAATTCAGTGAAAATATGATATAAATATATATATAAATATATAGTCAGTCAGTGGCTGGAAGCAAGTGAGAAGTAAGGCACACCATTGTCACTCTAGAAAACAGAACAAAATCAGGTAGGATGATTAAGCCATTGAGAAAAGTATTAAGGGCTTGATCGATCTGCTGTCTCTTGAGGTATTTAAATCTAAGCCCCTAGCGTTTTTGGAAGACATGTTATCTTTAAATAGAAAACACTTCCTGAAACATGTTTTTCTGTTAAAAATCCAAAGCTCACATATACGTAACCCACACCCTGCATGCAACAAACATCACTTTTCAGTAAATTGAGGTTCCAGAAGCCGTAAAAACAGAAGTGCTTTGATCAGGTTGTATTCCACTATTTCCACATGTTTACTGTCAATAAGATTGAAACTCTTAAATGACTTGGAAGATTTGGCAAGTTTCACAGCCATGGATCACATTCCTGCCCTTCCTATAAAATGCCAAAGAGGGAATAAATACTCCAGACCAGAAGCTGGAGTCAGCAGTCAGCTAAGCAAGTCAGACCTTGAGGACAAAGAGGAAAATTTAGCTCTCCTGAGGGAAAACTTCACTAAATTTTGGGGTGTAGAACAGGTGATCCTTTTTCCATTTTGAATTCAAAGCCATGGACTCTCCTGGGGATTTAAGTGACTAAGCTAAAGCCTTCTCTCTGTGTGCTGACATACAGCAAATAAAAGCAACATCATATTTCTTCATCCATCCATATTAAGAATTCACTAGGGCAAGGATTAGAGTCTGAATCCCACACATTGAGTGTGTGTGCAGAAGAGTCAGAGCCTCTTAGGCTCATATTTTTCTAAGGGTCCTTTTCCCTTTCTCCAATATTTCTCCGTATTGTCTTTAGTCCTATCAGCACTAAAATAATGAAGTATTTTCAATTAAGTCTTAAGTCTCATGGTTATGTTGTTGGGTTTTTGTTTTTTTAACTTGCTGTATGCCAACATGCAGTCAGTATTGTGTCTATATTCTCTCCTTCTCCTTTTCCATTACAGTCTATTATTTCCACTATGACCTTTTCACCAAACAAATCCTGGTTGAGAATATTTGGGAGATTATTTAATAGAGGGTATTGGTTAAAACCTTCTATTTGTTATTAATACTTTATGTTTAAATAATTCTTTCCAATCCTGTTTCACTATTTCTTGCCTGAGAAACATGACTTTTTAAAGCAACAGATATGTTTTTAATTGACTGGGATGAGTATCCAATGATACAAAGCAGAAAAACTTGTACTGTAGTCACTTCCACATAAAAAGCCAAGCTAAGGGAGACCTAGCATTATGTTGAGTGAACTACTTTATATGCTGCAAAATGGTTGCTCATAATACTGAAAGACACCAAGGATATGTCTACCTGTGATAGCACTGGACCTCCAGCTTAGCCCATCTGAAGTGCCTCAGATGATTTCTTTCAGTACTTTTCACAGTTACAAGTTTGTGGTTTTCCCCTTACCTAATCAGGAGGTCGAGAGTAGGCAGCGCTGTGTCCCATTTCCATTTTGTGCTTACACATTGACCTGCAAGCAGGAGAGGTTTTATTACTCTGAGGTGTCTATGGATCTAAAGGAGATAGGAGAGACAGAGGCTCAGTGTCTGGCTGATCAGACTTAGGTACTCGAAAGAGCCTGAGGACATGCAACAGCAAGTCTACAGGTACACCAAAAACGTAACAAACCCTTCTTGGGACTCCCATTGTTTTCCTGGGAAAATTGTTTTGACTTGATTCTGCCTGAAAATCTTAAATAATTGGCAGGAGCTGTCACAAGATGTGCTATGTCTAACTCATGATGCTTTCTCTTTGGTCTGTTTCAGCCAACTATAGTCAACCTGAGATAGCATGGCTGCACACTGGGGAACAAAAGCCCAGCGAATACGTGAACCTTTCCTGTTCTTCCAGTGGAGGTTATCCAGAGCCCAAGCAGATGACTTGGCTAATTTCACGTGAAAACACAACATACACACAAATACGTCACATGGATGTTTCACAGGATGCTGTAACAAAGCTGTACAATGTTACCAGCAAGCTGAATATCATAGTTCCTACAAACACCCTCACTAATATTAGCTGCTTGCTTCACCTTGGAAAGCAGATGGGGAGCCTTGTCTCAGTGCCACTAGGCATAGGTGAGTCTTCATTTGCCCACTTCAATTTTTGCATGGGTAGGAGCAGGACACGCTGCAGTAGAGCTGATCACAGACAGCAGCATTGTCAAGGCAGGGAATAAATCCGAGGCAGCAGTAGGAGTTGGTTGCAAGGGCTGTATGTTCTCCATCCTGTTCACCAACAGGCACGGCCACCAAATTCCCTCTCGTTTCCATATGGGAAATTTTATTACAGAAAGGAGAGGTCACAGAGAAGGAAAGCTACTGCTACACAATCCAGAACACAGCCCTGTTCATCCCCTCCTTAGATGCTGCTCCAGTAGCAACAAAGCAATCTGGATATCTGGGTTAGGCAGCAACCAGTCTCTGGAGGTGACATTTAACTGTTAAGAGAGGTTGCCGCTTCACAAAATCAGAGAACTGTTTAGGTTCTGGAGATCTTCTAGTTCAACCAGCCTGCTCAACGTAAGGTCAATAGGTAGCACAGGGCCTTATCCAGTTGGGTTTTAACTATTGCCCAGGATAGAGACTCCACAACTTCTCTCAACAAACTGTTCCGGTGTTTGACCACCCTGACAGTAAAAAAGGTTTTTTTCTGATGTTTAAGTGCTTGAGCTGCTATTCTTAATCATTCCCTAGAGGGGAAGCCTAGAAGGCTACACAGAAGAGTCCCTTGGACCAGATTTGGCTCACAAACTGCCAAATAGGTTGTGCTGAGTTTAAGTGTAAAGGCCATGAAACTTTGACTAGTCTTGGAAGCATTCTTGGCGGTTTTCATAACATTTGTCAGAATGAAGTGCACATTCCAAAATGACTATTTGGGGATTTTTTTTTCTCTGGGATTGTGTCTCTTGTCAGACATCTCTTGCAAGAAGCAGCTGGGGACCTGAGTTCCAGTAAGACTTTACTGGTGGATTATATCAGGGTTCCACATGACTGATCCTTTCTTTAAATTAAAGCTGTATTTTATTTATTTCCTTGGACAGGAAAACATCCTTTGACATATTTTTGTTTATAAGCTATGGTACAAATGCATCAAAATGAAGACAATTCCCACTTTGGTCATAAGTTTGGTTGGCTTGCACACGTCTCCTTTAGACAACGTTGAAGATGGAGACCTGTGCTTCAACTGACACGAACAGCCAAGAGGGAATGGTAGCACTGCAGGAAAGCCTACCAGGGTAGTACAGGCAAGCACCTTACTACTGCAGATGTAAAAGAATCTTGCCATTTGTTCTGAACAAAGTTCCACAGTGCAGTTTTGTTCATATAAATTCAGCTAAAGGGTTAAGTCATCAAACTGCCTCTGATGTCCTTACATTCTAGAATTTTAAAATAATATTAAAGTACAATACAGAAGTCTTCTGAGGTTTGCACAGCTCTGCACATTGCTCACGAGTGTTAACATGGCTATATTAGCTATATTAGCTATAGTGCTGCATTCTCCTCTTCCTTATTCAATTTTTCTTTTCTCCTCCCTGGCTTTATGAAAGTAGCCACCTGATAAGCTATAATGGTGGGTAAGAAACCAGGAACTCCACATAAACAAAAGCTTTCTTTGGTGATAACTGAAGCTCTATCAGTTTCTAACCCTACCAACCAAAAGCTCAAAAGCATAATAATCAGAAATAGAGGGAAACTCCTTTGCATTCCCTGCTACTTTCACAATTGCCAGGGATGCCTGACAGCATTAATTAGGCTTTGACCATCATTTGCAACAGGTACATAGTAACATATCTCAGGTTCTTCAAACGTGCGCAGTAGTACAGAGTAGCAGTAGCACAATAGCAGCCTCATAGGTTCTTGTATTAATCAAGTTGCTGATCACTCACGTTAGCCAAACTTCAGAAACAGTACTTTGCCTTACTATTGTTGAAGTGGACAACAAGTAGCTTCACTTGTTGTTGGAAATGGAAATAAAGCAATGTGGATAGTGATTTATCGATACTATTAAAGCACTGTAAAAGCAACGGATGCTAAGGACCTTTCCCTAAACTTCTAATTCACGTAAAATTGGGATAGACTGTTTAAGCTAATTGTCAACAAATTAAATCTTTGCTGTGTGTATCGCCTCTGTTTTCTTATTCAGAGATACGGGGGGAAGAAATGGAGCAAATGAAGATAAATTTCTTTGGCCCACTTATAGCTGTGATTATACTGATCACTCTTCTTCTGGGTTTTGTGATATTGAAGAAGAACAGAAATATCTCATCTACCAACCAGAGTAAGTTATTACTTCTCATTCAGCTCTACTGTCCCTGAAGTCACAGGCTTTGCTCTTTGTAATCATCCCTTTACCTACATTCAAGCCGCTGACAGAAAGTTAGGTTTCACTCTAGTTTTAAGCTAAACTTCCTCAGACAATTTAGTTCCTGCAACAACTTAGTCCATCCAGCAACAAGTCAAAATATCTTTCTCCTGTCTTGTCCTGGGATCCACTTCTCCCTCTTCTTTGTGCTCTGTGACACTGCCATGGCACCAGCTTACCACTCTTTCCTGCAGTTTCATCTCTTTTTTTCCAGTTTACTGGTAGATTTGGCTCCTAAAATCATTGAACTGTATAGACCTTTCTTGTCCATCACCACTTATAAGAAAGGTGGAGCTGGGGGGAGGGATGAGGTGAGGCTTCTGTCCAGTGCAAGTATCTTTCATCACAGAGCTAAAGGATCAAGGCATTGCTCCACCACATGCTGTCCAACACTGGACTGGAAGAATCATCTTGTACTGGGAACAGAATTCAGTCTTTGCATTGCATTTCTCCGTTTTGTTCCAACACTAGGTCTCAGCAGTCCCGGGTTTGTTGTGCACGGAAAGGATCCTGATGCTGACATCAGAGCCTGTCCTTCCTTGTAGCAAGAGGGAAATGCATTCCTCACAGTCAGTCCTGTTCACTTACACAGCCAACAGTCCTGAGCCCTACCTCATTCTTTCTCCAAATCCCAAGATAACTGGACATCTACTATCAACTCATTTTCAGCTCCTATTTCTCATGTTTCTGTAAATCACATATTCATCTATTTTAGGTGTCAGTCTAGCAGTCTAGAAGCCATCCAGCCTGAACTGAGGCCATCAGCCAGACTGCTGACTGGGAACCATATCTCCACATAGCAAGGCCTGAGGTCTCATATTCTTAGATGATCTGCCAGAACAAGAATCCTTCCCAGATACCCTACAGAACAACATGAAGCATTTTTGTCTGATGGCTGAAATCCACTGTCCAGTGTTCTCTGCTTTTATTTTTGCTCCAGAACGGTACTAAATGTGATGCCTGCCTGTCTGCATGACCATCTTTTAGCTGTATCTTTCATTATGCACTGTGACATTGTAAAATCCTGAGAGTAAATAAAGCAAGCAGTCTGCATGGGTTACAGGAGGGAATGTCTCAGAAATAGAAAGAGTTAGGCCACAATCTGTGAATCATAACCATCACTGGAAACATGATCAGAGACAGGCTATTAATCATGAGCACTTTTGGCAGAGCTAGTGTGGCTTTGTACCAGTAGTTTTCTTGTAAAGCTCCACAGCAGAAAGAGGAACTTTGGGGCACTTCTCCATCTTCTGAGAAAAGTCGTGCAATTGCTATCAAGCATTTGAAACTAGAAATCACCTGAAGGAAAGTCTTGCTTTAAACGTAATTTCTGGTTACCGTAAGTCTTTTCTACTACCATCCAAGCTTAATATGCCCAGACAGTTAGTACCTCCACACTTTGTTCCTCTGTATTCTGACCAGATGCTGTACTAGTTGTTCAGGTGGATGTAGGGATAGAAAATGAAAGTATGAGGTATCATTTATAAGCGTGTAAATCTAAATATACAAAATTAAGCTAAGCAGATAATGAAAAATTATTATATAAGTAGATCATATTCTAATTTGGTTGACTATGTTCTCTCTTTCTTAATTTTGTTTCAAACCTTGAAGACAGATAGGAAGTAATTTTATCTGTCAGAAAAGACTCTCCATTTCACTCAAAATGTGCCAGTTCTCCAATCCCTTCAGTGTATTTTCTTCGACAGCACTGTCATCTTTCAGGAGGAAGAATGCAGCAGAATTGAGACAAAATTCTTCTGAGGTCTTGATTGTGTTTGTAGGTCTGACATTTTCAGCAAGAGCAAGGACATTAGCATCACATTCTCAAGAGAAATTTCAATTCAGAGCTGCAGCCTGGGGGCATAAATTCTTGATGGTTTCTGCTGGGTACAAATACTTTTCTGTTAAATAACGTTGTGAGTTGCTAGATTCCACCTCACTCTTACTCCATTTTCAAGTGTGTGGAAGAATGTACGTGTCCTATTGAGTTAGTTAAACTATTTGGGAGTCAGTTTATTAAGCTATTACACTAACATTACAAATATTTTCATTCATATTAATATAATTCAAATTTTGTTAAAAGTTAAATGTTTTATTTTTATGTAAAATTTTATATTTGCTAGAGACCTTATTTAATGACTTATTAAAATATAAGTCTTTTTCTGTGTTGGTGTTTTCTTCTCCTGCCATTAAAGCAGTATACTGGGGGATAGCCTCATTTGGTATTCTCAGGGAGGAAACACTCCCAGAATTATTTCTTGGAAGCAAATGAATAAAAAAGGTATTGCTGCAATGACCAAGAATGGCACAACTAAAGGTTTCATATGTCCATTCATGGAGCTGGATGTATGTGCACAACTCTGTGTATGCATACCTCCTTGATTTATTGACCTATACACCTTAAAGATCAGATACAAAACTCCAGTCTGAAAATTTGGCCATTTGATTCTATGCTGCATGTTGTCAAATATATCTCCAGTGGATCACACAGTCTTCTCTTACTCTTGATGAACATTTGGTTCCTTAAATAAAGCGTGTGTTACGCTATCAGGTATGCTAAATCAGATAGATACTAACTAGATTTGTGTTATGTTTCTTGCTTGTCTTAACACATGCTGTAATTCAGTTCATTTTTTTCAACATTTTCCCTTCCCACTCAAGTCATCCACCTCAAATCCTCCCTAATATGAGGTCGTCAGAACAACAGCTAAACCCCACATTGCTTCTACCCAAGCAACAAGCCTTGTGGGTCTTTTGTCATCCATATGACTAGATTCACGCACGTAGACATACACTCTTGAACTCACAGTCTCAGAACTCTCTTACTAGTCCCTAAATCCTGATGTGCTGCTTATCTGGTTAGCTTTATGCGCTGAGGGAAAAACCATCACCAACCTTTCATGTTTGTCTCTAGGAGAAAAGCAATAACCAGTTCCTCCACAATGGATAACGTATCTGGAAATCTGCGCTAGGGCTCAAGTCCTTTTCTAGCACATTCACTTAGCACAGAAAAAAAATTCCTAGCACCTGGAAATTCAACAGTTTTTGCAGCATGTATGAATACCTCTGAGGGGGCTTTTCACCCTGATACACTGTCTAGTATCACTATCAGCAGCTGTAACTAGCGGGAAAAGTCACGTGTTTGGTTAGGTTTACCTTTTCACAACTCCCTTTCATCCTTAATTTTTACGTATTTAGTGAAGTTGTTTGTTTTCTCCCCTTGCCATCCCTCGACTTTCGGCTGCCAACCTCCTTCTATTACCTGATCAATTTCTCTACCTCCTCTTTTCTTGCCCTTAAAATCAACTCTAATTCCCTCCTGCATCTAAAGAGAGTTAAGGGGAAAAAAGCAGATGGGATTCAGGGAAAATCTTAGTTTGTCTCTATCTGTTGAAATGCATTAATCCTCTGCACTAGCAGGTGTAATGAGAACAGTAGCAAGGCACAGGAAAAGCATAGCTGATGTGCTGGCATTTTTGTCCTCCATACGAACACATTCAAATTTCCAGGCAATCCCCTCACCCACTTTATAGCTTTCTTTTTACAGCATGCTTTCAGTCATTTAGTGACTCTATAAACACGGCAAGCAAACAGATGAGCATACACCTACTACATACCACAGCATGTAACAGCTTCACTTAAAAACACCATTCCTTTATTTTTAGGCGTAATATTACGAATTTCAGAAAATGCTAACAGAGAAATGGAAGCAGTGTGTTAAACCAGTATCCAGTGCCCTAAGGTACAATTCTGTCATCAGACTTACAGTTGTGATAGATTGCTGCAGGTTCACTGATTAACCAGGACTGAATCACAGAAGAGCTGAGTTTGGAATGGATCTCGGGAGATTGTCCACTTTAACCCCCCTGCTCAAGCAGGGTCACCTGGAGCAAGTTGCCCAGGTCCACGTCCGGACAGTTTCTGAGTATCCCCAAGGAGGAAGACTCCACAACCTATCTCAGCAACCTGCTCTAGGGCACAGTCACCCTTCAGAGTAAAAAAAGGGTTTCCTTTCAGAGGCAGCCCCCAGTGTTTCAGTTTGTGCCCACTGCCTCTGGTCCTGTCACTGGCACCACTGAAAAGAGCCTGGCTGAGTCTTTTTCACACCCTCGCTTCAGGCATTTATACTTACTGTTGAGATCTCCCTGAGGCTTCTCTTCTCCAGGCTGAACAGTCACAGCTCGCTCAGTCTTCCCTCAGATGAGAGATGCTCTAGTCCCCTAATCATATTTGTGGTCCTTCACTGGATTCTGTCCAGTATGTTGATGTCTCTCTTGTACTGGGGAACCCAGAACTGGACACAGGACTCCAGGTGGGGCCTCACCAGTGCTGACTAGAGGGGAAGGACCACCTCCTTCTGCCTGCTGGCAATGCTTTCCCTGATGCAGCCCAGATACCATTGGCCTCCTTTGCCTTGAGAGCGCACTGCTGCCTCATCTTCAACTTGTCTGCTAGGCCATCCATGTCCTTTTCTGCAAAGCTTCTTTCCAGATGCTTTGCCCCAGCCAGTACTGGCGCATGGCGTTATTCCTCCTAAGGTGCAGGACTTTGAATTTCCCTTTGTTGAGATTCCTCTCTGCCCATTTCTCCAGCCTCTTGAGATCCCTGTGGATGGCAGCACAGCCCTCTGGTGTGCCACTCCTCCCAGTCATCAGCTTTAAACTTGCTGAGGGTACATTCGCTCTCATTATCCAGGTCATTAGTGAAGAGGAAAGTCAGTTGGTTTCACTGCAGATTTCTTAATGTCAGCCAGTGCTACTGCAACAAGCAATACTTCCCTATGGCTATCAGGTGAGGGGACAGTGAAGTGTTGTATTTCCAGAATATTCCTGTCACTTCTGAGGGGATTGTCATTAGCAAACCACCTCATAGCAAATATCCTTTAGCAAACCTTTTCCTCGTCAGGTCAATTATTTGCTACTGGAGGTTACATTTGACCACAGAAATATGGCAATTCTATTAAAGAAATCTAGTTCTTGTGTGTATTACCTCTAAGTTTTGGTTTCAAATTCTCTTTCTCCCTACTTTCCAAACTCAGAAGGAAAAAAGAAAAAAAAAAAATTGGACATTAAATACTTTTCTACAATGGAATGATGGCCTGTCATAATTCATAACTGGTCTCTCTGCATTCCCAGCTTCTGCCCTGGGTGTGCCATAATGCTGGGGCAGAGAAGAGTCTAAGGAAGACATGTTTTCTGATCTCAGGATGGACTACCAGAAGGTTCTCAAGACAAAAAGTACAATTAGGCAGGAAAGCTTGTGGAAGAAGAGAAAAAGGGAGGAAATGGATGAGGGCTGAGAAAGTGTAAGGAAAAGAGTGACACACTGGGCTGGCTTGAAACAGGAAGGGCACGTGCATCAAGTGCAGAGTCTAGGCACAAGCACCTGTTTCACAGAACCCAGGAAATAAAGGGTTCTGGCAGCTGTCTGCCCATTGCCTTCTGAGGAGGTCTACCCCCCAGCCAGCAGCAGTTCCACTAGCAAAGAGAGCTTCTGCACAGAAGTCTTGAAATCCAGAATATTCTCACAGTCCTTAACTTGCCATACCTCCTTACATACCTGCGAATTTTATGGCAGATATGGAAGATTTCTTGCATTTGGTGTGTGCTTGATGCTGAGACCTGCATACCATTTTTTCCGCTGCTTTTGTTAATATAGCTCTTAAAACAAAAACTCATGAGAATCATAACAATTATGCCTAGCCACCCATCCCTAATAAGCAGTGCTTATTATTTCAGAAGGACATAGAACTAGGAAAAAATGGAAAGGTGAGGTGAGAATAGCTCAAGCTGCAGTTACACACAACATGCACAGCTGATGAACCATGTATATTTCCCACCCTTTTCCCAAAACATAAAAGTTAAATCAAAAGCATAACTAGGTTGTTTCAGAATAATTTTCGAAAGCTTTCCTCAGCCTACTTCTATTGCTGTTAGCAAGAGAAAGTCCTCCATTTTCAGAGTGTTCAAAACTGAGAACTCTTCTACCATGTCAACAATGTTCTTTTAAGCCCGTTTTCGTCTTTGCCCTCCCTCTCTCCTACAAATATTACAGAATCCACAATCTGACAAAGACTCTTCTCAAGGGTCTCAAGACACACCATGAAAACAGCTTTCACTTGCCTCCCAGCTTGCCGGAACTACAGTCTGTTTCACAGCCGAGAGGGCTAAAGCAATCCCTGCAGGTATGAAAATGGGACTACGACACAGAAGCAGAGGAGACATCTTTTTTACCTTGCACTGTTAAAAGCACTACTTATGTGCAAAACCGTAAGTCATATTTCAAAAAGTTGTTAAAATATTAGAAACAGAAAAGAAGCTATAAAAAGTGACTAAGGCTCTACAAAGCAAGTTTACAATGTGAAGTTTATGGAGTTCAAGCTATGCAGATGATGGAGGAAATGGAGAAGGGACCTGATGAATCTGTCTAGATAGATAAGAAAGATGTGAGAGATCCTTCCTACCAAGTGACTCTTGTACTGGCGAGCCCAGAATGGGACATAGGACTACTAGGTGTGGCCTCACCAGTGCTGAGTAGAAGGGCAGGATCACATCCCTCGACCTGCTAGCAACACTCCTCCTAATCCAGCCCAGGATACCATTAGCCTTCTTTGCCACAAGGACATGTTGCTGACTCATGTTCAGCTTAGTGTCCACCAGGACCCCCAGCTCTTTTTCTGCAAAGCTGCTTTCCAGCTCGTCAGCTCCCTGCATGTGCTGCTGCATGGAAAGGAGACAAAGAAGTTGAGTTTAAAGAGACTGATAAGCAGGTTGCTGGAATGTATCTGAAAGAGCCAGCATATAACAAATATTTGTACTGTAGAATAGAAAGGGATTGATTTTAAAAAATATTAGAGGGGGAAAAACTATGACAGCTAGCAAGAGACTCTATGTGGGAAGAAAAGCCAAGACAAACCCAAGGAAAGAAAAGAAGATGCTCAGTAGCATATTCCTCCACAGCTAAATACCTTCTTGAGAGAATTGTCAGTGGTCACAGCTTCCACTACTCAAGTTGCCTATGATAGCAGAGCATATTTTGAGTGAGGCAGAAATCAAGCTTTTCCTATCAGATCAGACATCCAGAAGAGGAGGACTCTAAAACCCTGAGATCTTCCTTCTTCAGAGATTTTCTTTCTAAGTCTGGGATATTGTACAAGATCCAACTACTGTTTGGAGAGTGTCTCAGGCGAGGTTTGATCTGATTGGATTGGCTGAAACTGGCAGAATTATGCTGATCGGTATCAGCAGACCATATGGCTAGTCGTCTTTGTTCAGCTATATTGGAAAAGATGGTTGAAAGTAATGAACCTCTCAATAACAGCTAATTCCTTCTTCTGCTGTAGTTCAACTACAGTTATGGCTGATCGTTACAAGGTAAACGTACTTCTTAACATCTTTGAAATCATAGGGTATCAGGTTAGAAGTGCTCAGGAATGAGAACTAGATTGCAGACCTAAGCCTTCACAGAAATCCAGTTAGACTATAAGGACTAGGAAGGGGTTTTTTAATTGGGTCAGTGGTTAAGTCCTCCAGTATTATGTATGCACCCAGAGCAGAAAAAGTATAAAACCAATTGCAGTAGAGGAACAGAGTAGGTTTTCTCAAGTGAAATACCAAAATGCTCTAGCAGCATAACACACTGACACATGAAGACCCAGCTTCCCCTGAAGTAATGCAAAGCAGCTGTTTGACTCCAGAAACCAGAGTTAGGTACTATGGCACATACTTCTCTTCTCCTCTCGGTTTTTACCACTCCTTCGCTTCCTCTAATTGGCGAAGAGTGTGTGGAAAACTGGATTCAAGGGTATCGCATCCCAGACATCCACCTGCAGGGGAATTTTGGGAAGCTGACTGTCACCAGCCTTACTAAAACCCAACGTGAACACCTGCAGTGGCAGCACGACACTGAGGAAAAACGTCGTCATGTCTTACAATGACAGTCCCTAGTCAGGCCGCTGGGCTTGGCTCTTTATTTCCTCTTTCTCCTCCTCTGCTCTCCAGGAACGCTCGACCAGCAGCGTCGCCAGGCTCCCGAGCAAACCTGGTGGTCTCCTCCCTCCCACCGAGCCTCCCTGAGGCAGGGAGCACCTCCAGGAGCCCGGGCTATGGCCTCTCTTCGGGCAAAGGCCGCCGGTGCTCACCGGTTGCACCGTCACCCCGGTACCCTTTCGATACCACATCAATTTTTTTCCTTAAAGAAAGAAAGAAAAAGAAAAAGAAAGAAAAGAAAGAAAAGAAAGAAAGAAAGAAAGAAAGAAAGAAAGAAAGAAAGAAAGAAAGAAAGAAAGAAAGAAAGAAAGAAAGAAAGAAAGAAAGAAAGAAAGAAAGAAAGAAAGAAAGAAAGAAAGAAAGAAAGAAAGAAAGAAAGAAAGAAAGAAAGAAAGAAAGAAAGAAAGAAAGAAAGAAAGAAAGAAAGAAAGAAAGCAAAAGCAAGCAAGCAGCGAGGGGCGGTCGCGAGAGCCAGGCAGCCCGCCCTCCGCCGCCTGCCGCGGCCGTGGGGCGGCCATGCGCGCGCCTCGCCTGCCCCCTGGCGGCCCCCCGGGGTCCCGCCCGAGGCTGCCGGCCGGCGGCGGCTCCCTCAGCGCTCCCCGGCGGCGGCGGCAGAGGCCCGGCGGCCCTGACGGACGGGTCTGCGGAGAGGCTGCTGATGGCAGGGGCCGTTTGTGGCGAGGCGTGGGGCTCACAGGCTGAAAGCTACGTCAGGGAGCCTCCAGTCCACCCTTCAGCTCCAAACGGGGTCGGCTCTGAGGCCGGGCTGGGCTGCTCGGAGCTTCGTCCGGTCATGTTTGAAGACTTCCTAGGATGGAAACCGCACAGCCTTGCAGGGGGCTTTGCTGCTTGACTGTCCTCGCGCAGAAAAAGTTCTCCTTTGCACCCAGCCCGAACCTCTCTTTCGGTTTCTCTCTCTCATCCTCCCACCGTGCACCGCTGTCAAGAACCTGGCTCCATTTTCTCCATAACCTCCCTGGAGGTGTTGGAAAGACGCAATTCGGTGTCTCTGCTCCAAGCCAAAGGGAGCTCCCTCGGCCTCTCCTCACAGCACAGATGCTCCAGCACCATCACCACCCGGGTGGATTCCCACCAAACTTGCTCCAGTTTATCCACGCCTTTCTTGCATCAGGGAGCCCAGGTCTGGATACACTGCTGTAAAAGTGTGTCTTCTAAGAAGTGCTGAGTAAAAATGGGTAGCGTAGCTCCCCTCGCTCGATCTCCTGGCAATGCTGCTGTCAGTGCAGCCCCAGATACCGTCAGCATGTTTGCTGCCAGGGCACATTTCTGTCATGAGCTACATGGACAGAAGTCATCCCACCAGCATCTTCCTCCCTGCAGGTGGGACTCTTTTTATCCTTTCCCCAGAGGCAGCTAGCAATTTTTGGAAATGGGGTATTGAGAATCTATGTATTCTCTTTGCCAGTCTTGAATGTTGCGTTGTAGTTTTATTGTCATTTCTCTTCCTCTTCTCAGGCCTGGCTCATGACCAATCCCACAAGTCCAGCCCACTCCCAACAAATTCTTTGCGATTTGTTCCACTCACGTTTTGGGAACTTTTCTTGTAAAACTAGGAAGTAGCCAGAAGATACAAAGATTTATTCAAGTGAGCAGAACTGTAAGGCAGTCTGGGCAGAAAAGAAGCCATGGGACAAGTCTGAGGTTTAGAAAAGCCAGAAAATTAATTATAGGATGTGTTTGAAAGTGAAAAGATATTCAGACAATTGAATGCAACAGGAGGAATGGAGTACGTACAGATCATTGAGAATCCAGACACATCAGAGACAGAGACTCTCTAAGGGGAGAGGTACCTTTTTCATGAAACTTATAAACCCTGAAGGTAAAATTTGCAGTTGATAGAAAGCCGTTTTCTTCGCAGGGAAAATGTTAATAATTTAAAGTATATTCTTACTCTTTAAAGGGAAATTGTGAAAAAAGCATTTGTAAAAACTGGGAAAAAAATCTAGTCAAAGCATTTAATTTCAAGAGTGTCAGTACTATACAATCCAAACAAAGTAAGGATCACAATGAGAACATATAAATATAAAAATAATCCTTTCTGAGGTTTAATTCTTTGCCCTCCTCCCAACTTCTAAAGAAATTATTTTGCAAATAAAAAATCTGTTGAAATATTATTTTTCATACCTAAAGTCTTTTCTGTACTGAATTTTCTTTGTGGGCTGATTTCAGCTGACCTAAAGAGAAACACTGGGAGACTGATCTACCAGGGAATAAAGAGGCCTGATAGTTTTGGTTAAATAGATTCCACTATCTAATGTGTGATTAGACATGTATCAATGTAAGTACAGTGTTTTTTAAGCTACATAGTACAGTACAACCCCATTGCATATACTCTTCTCCATCAGCTGTATTTCCTGAAGCTTCTATTGGTGTGAGTAAGTACAATTTCAAAAGTAAATAACAATATGAAAAGAGTAGAATTAAGTAATACTGCAAAGAGCAAGAAGGCCAGAGAAGGTAAGGCCCTCCAAAAAGTCTTCATGTGGCACAACTGTGAAAAAACAAGAAGTGCTACAGCCTTTCAGTTTGCACTAGCACTCCATACAAGCCATCTGCCATCACCATACCCCGTTGGCCATCTGAGACATGAAAATTCATTCTCTTACATACCTCTGACAATTTCCAAAGATTTAGGTAGATTGAATAGGCACCTACAGGGGAAGGCTCCAGCGTTGCTTTTATTACACACCCATAATGACACCCACTGTACAATGCAGAGTAGCACTGACAAAAGTGTGAAGCTGGGTAGGGGTGTCACTGTGGCATTTTGCAGAACATCCTTTTGCCACGTTCCCTGGTGTCCTCAACATCCTAAGGAGACGCAGTGTTATCATGTCCTTATGGCATTACCGGAGACAGCAAGCAAAGGAGATGTAAGGCTCTGTCAGAACGAAGCAAGTATTCCTGTGATTATGGGTTTTTAGCAGCCAACTTTTGCTTTCCCTGGTCATTTTACGACGTAAACTGAAGAGCACATGGGACTTACAGTATTGGAGATATTACCATAACTATTTATTGGCTTTATATAAAAGTGTTACTTGCCTATTAGTGATCTTCTCTGAGATACTTTGTGTACATTCCTACTCTGGCTATACAAGCAATATTAACTGAAGTTTCTGCCTTGGCAATATTTGAAAAGCACTTTAAACCCCCAGTCCTTTTTCTTCCCTTTCTCCCTCTTACGTGTGTAGGAAAGAATAAAAAAAAGAAAAAAAACAACAAAAGAACAGGGAATGCACCTCCCTTCCAGTCCTGGCAGGAGCTCTGCATGTTCCAAGAACACATAATATTCTGGAGAAAGCCATCAATATCACTTGAACTGTTGGAGTTAATACCTTGACTGTAGTAGGAGAAACTATTTTCTACCTTTCACTGTATACGTCTGAATAATTTGAAGTAAAAGAACAGTCTCTGTGCTGATCTTGTGAGCCCTTATGTCTCCTTGGCTCAGAAACAAAGTCATTGGACCCTCCATGGACTTAGCCCTGCTAATATGAGAAGAAAAAGTTGCCTGAAAGCCAAATTGCACAAGAAGCTTCAAAAATGTATGCAGAGAAAACATTCAGAGAAATAAATTTCCTGATTCAAGTGCAGTCCTTAAATAACCTCAAATAAGTATGTCAACAAATGCAGTATATTTGATGGCAGGCAACTTCAATGGGTCTTTGCCTTCCTAGCGCTTCCAGGTGATGTAAATACGACCAAAATGCTGTTTATGTGAAAAGATGAAGACAACAGGAGACCACCACAGGCTTATGTGATTTCTCCACAAAGATTATGGGTGAAAAAAAATGAGATTCTCTGTAGCTCCTGATGAAAATTTTCTGAGCATTAGTTAGGTGAATCTAGATCGTGGTGCATTAGGAACTTCACAGTAGTTTGGTGAGACAAAATCAGAAAAATATACATTCCTTAGTATATTATGGCAATACTGCTACTGAATGCATACTCAGCATTCAGTGGGCAGATCCACTGCTTTTATTTTAAGCAATTAGTCCAATATAGCTGTTAGAAATGCAGTGTCAGAAAAAAGTGAGTTAGATTTTACACACAGTAGAGAATGCAGATTGTTCTGACATGTTTGTCTAGTGGTCTTCTCCCAGTGATTAACAAAAATATCTGTTACTTAAGAGGAACAAGCTTACTCTATTCCTCAATCTGAGATCTGGAAGCAGCTGATGTGATTTAGCAGCTGAGTGATAAAGCCACTCAACTGAAATAAGAAGATCTGTGAGAAGAGGCAAAATTCTGACACTTTGTACCAGAAAATAGAACAGGCCCTGGAACCAATCCTGCAAGCACCATGCTGGGAACTAGCAGAAACATCACAGCCTCATCCCTTATCTTTCTGATCAGTATGCATAGACCAGCATCGGAAGGAGAACTTACCTGTGTGAGTTTGCATATTTGGAGATGTGGGTGTTTCCTGCTTCTTTACACAGGAAAGAGTAAACACATTTGCCTGAAGCTCCATTCTGTTCAGAAACTTCTGCAGCAGGGTGCTAGGTAGGATTTATTTTCAGTGAAAGAAATGTGGTTGCCCTGTTAGTCATCCAGCCTAGTGTATAATTAAACAACTTGTGTGATGTATCAGAAGGCAAAAAGTATGAAGATGCATATTTTGGGGGGGATTGTTTTTGAACCAAGTAAAATTTCTTGACTCACAGAACAAAGGAGGGACCTGCCACCTTTAAGACACAGAAGAAAATAATTACAGGGTACTCTGCAATGTCCCTGGTGAGAGTAAAAACCAAGTCACTGGTGTCGTGGACCTTACCCTGAACGACTTCTCTCGCGCAGCCTAACCCCCACATGAAAATAGAGAACTGAGATCTGGTGCAGAGTTATCTGCTACTGGTTTTCCAGGAGACTTTGCTATGGAAACACATCTCGAAAATGACCCTGCAATGGAATCTCAGCCACAAGGAAATGCATCTGAGAGGTTAAGTTACCTTCAGTGAGGGAGCCATGTGAAGGCCTGTCTAATTCTGTATGTGTCATATTCATTCTATGTAGAAATAGCTCACCACTGAAATATCTGAGATGAACCACAGCAATTGTTTAACATTTCCTACAGATAAATGGTTCGAAGGAAATCAGAAGGACAGCTGACTAGCTGAAAATTCCAAAGAGCTTATTTCCTGCATCTGAAAGTAGATTAAAAAAAAATTAAATGGCTGTTACCATTAGCTGCAATCTGGTTTATAATCTGGCAGAAATGTAAACTTTCAGCAATAGAGAAAGACTGGAACTGAAAAAATAGAGCTAAGCAGCTCCAAAGAAGAGCTGAGGAAACACTTAGGAAACTAACTTTAAGGGATGGCACCTGTGAAGGTCCTAGTGTCTTTGTAGCACTCAGGTGTATGTCCGGGCAGATACAGAAATTGGCATTGGAGCTATCTAGTCATTTAGGTGTCCAGTTTGTCAGCATTACTATAATATGCAAGCAAGTCCCAAGGGAAGTAGACAAGTACTGTCACGCTGTGCCATGGGAGAACTGAAACACAAAGTTAAGCAATCTGAAGCCATACAGGAGGGCTTTGAAAGAGCAAGCAAGGTACAGAATCTCACCTCCTGAGAATCACTCCACTGTCTGATCCACAATGCCATTCTTCCTTGTTGAACCAACTGCTCAACAACTGATCTCAGTCACTGCAGAACACTTTTCCAACAGGAAATCTGCATTTTGGGCTTTGCTTGAACCAGGTTGAAAAAGGATGTAGAAGTTTCTGAATGGCAAACAGGCAACAAGCAGATTTAGAATCTGGACAGACTTTGATCTGCAAGGGGAAAAGAGCACAGTGGAGGAAACAAGTCAAGTCTGAGGCTTGAAATAGCAGTTTGGCAAATGGGGATTAAAGGAAGTATTGGTTTACTGGTTTAAATATCCTATATCTTGTCAGAATATGCTTTTGTACTATCTAGAGCAAATATTCCTGCTTGTCATCCATCCAAATGAGTATACTTAATCTTTTATTGATAACTGCATCTCTTAAACCAGCCACTGGCATTTCCATGGCGCCTGGATCCTAGACCACAGTACATGTGCAGTCAGTACACAGCAGTGTTAATAGATTTTCCATAGTAATCCTTCTGTAGTTGCTCGCTTCCCAGACACCTAAGGAAATGCATCGCAACAACGGTATGGTGCAGATATAGCTAGTGGGAAGTGCCAGGAGGCTGTCAGTAGGCAGTAGGGACCAGCTTACTAACCTGATCGAGAACTTTTGAAGTTTACCATCTTGGGGACAATATAGATATACACAGATTGCCTTGTAAATAATTACTTGTCTCATATGCAGTCATAGAGAACACGCTTCCCTGTGTGCATATCCATGTGGCTAATTGATGCCTCCACTAATTCCAGCCCCTGTAAAAAACAAACCTGTCATATTATCATCTGCTCATCTTGCATGGTCAGGCCTCCTACTCAGGATACCTGCATCAGCACCTTTTTTTCTGTGCTGGTCTTGCTGATCTGTACCTTTTGACAGCTCTTGATAAAAAGCTAGTTACCACCCAGTGATGATAATTTTGTTACTGACAAGCAGCATGGGCTCCCAGGCCCCGTGTGAGGAGTTTTGCCTTGCTTTTAAACACAGTGGTTCTTAAAACTGGTTACAGATTTTCTGAAGTGACATTTTGCATTAGGAAAAGCTAATTCTTTGAAACCATCCCTGCTAGTGAGAAAGAGCAGCTTTTCACAAATTGACTCAGAAAAGTCTGGGGAAAAAATTATGTAGTTATGATATCTGAATGTAATGTTTTCAAAATGAAGCCTTCTTTTTCAACTGGAAAATCTTTTTGTTTCCAATATTTATGTTTTAAAAGATTTAAAATATTCAGAAGCTCAAATGGAAAAAGTGGGTTTCAAAATCAGCAGAACAATATTTCAAATCTCCCCAATCTTTTTTTTCCCATAGATTACTTCCCACAGAATTTCCATTCACTATGTTTATAAGTTTAGGGTCTTACTGCCACTTCAGGAGGAAGACATACTTCAAAATCAGCCCTTCACAGAAACAAAAAACTGCTTAAGACTCCTTTGTAAACTTTCTCTATTTTTTTCACATCACTGATGCCTATCCAGATACTGCAAATCAGGCACTCTTCTAACGCGGTTCTTATTAGGGCCTTTGCCAATAACTTTGCCTATTTTCCAAACATCTGCTTATGTTTAGCACGGTTCATTCAAGATCACAGACATTGGCAAAATGAATACATTCCATCATGCCCTTTCCTGTAGATCATTTTGGTCCTCTAGGTGTTATTCAGACTTTCTAGATCAAAGAAACAACCACTTCATATTTCAGTTCCGTAGTCTGAAGTACTGCAAGAACAATCTGATCTATCTGTACAGCACTGTGCTATTTCTAGTTTCATTCCTGGCTGATGAGAGCAAATCAAGAGATACGTAAGCACTTACAAGCATAAATCGAATTTAAACTTTGAACACTGATGTTTAATACATTGGATAAAACATGTCTGGCATTGCTGTAGTCAAGCTCTATATGCAGTAAATAACTTCTTTTATACTGACTGGATCAGTACTGCAATGTACAGTGTCCCAGGTGGAGATTTGATGCTTAGGGCTCAGGGAGTCAAGCAGAGCCTGCAGTAATGCTGAGATTTAAACGAAAGTGTTGCTGCATTGTCTAACTGCATGTGTTTCAGTATGTGCGCTCTTGCAAAGGTGGGCAGATACATGTATATACATATAAAAGTTGTTTCAAATGTCACTCATTCATTAGAACACAGGACTGAGTGTTGAGTATCTCATCTCTACAATGGGAATAATAATACTTCATTGCCTGAGTAGGCATCAGTCTCCCCTTTGGTAAATCACAGGTATTTCACTACAAAGGCACATTTTGGTGGTCTTTTGGCTATAGGAAGAATTAGCCAGTTAATTATTACACTACTGACAAATTTTTGGCCCTTTTAAAAATTAAATCCTTGATGCTGTAAAAACAAGGTCCACAGAGAAAAGAACAGTCTCTGCTGTTGCCAGCCCTTACGTTCTGATTTCGTGACTTGACTTTGCACCTCAACTCTCTGCACATTAGCGTCCCTGATTGTTAGATAAGATAATGGTCCCCCAAGCTACAGAAACGCTTTAGCATCCCTAGACAAAAGACACTGTGGAAGTAAAAAAGAACTGTTTACATGAGTTAAAAAATAACTTTTAACCTTTGATCTTGAAGATCTATTTCACGTGTGCACCATATGCTCAAAGGCCTGGCAGCTTCCTCTTCACCTTTTTCCTGTGGATGCACTCTTTGACTTCACAGCCCTTATGCTTTTAGCTTGATGACATCCAAGATGTTTCTTAGCAATCATATTCTGCCAGCAGCACACATTCTTTGCTCCTCAGGATCTGGGAACTTTGCTGCATTCCTCTCTTTCCCACACTGCTCTTTGGAGAAGTTAACCTCTCAAGAAACCCAAGCAAACAAACAGAAATCCCACAAGCATAAGGGATTTACAGCATGTTGAAAATGCATAGGGGTGGAAAAACAACTCTGTAGTTGTCAGCTGAACCTAATCCAAACAATCTGATCAAAGATGATAACTCGACTTTGTTTTGTGCAAAAAGACCTTTGTTTATACATCGGGTGTACAACAAGGAGAAACCATTAGCAACATTAAAGTAGCTGGCCTGGAATAAGAAATATGATGGCTCGAAGAGAGCAACAGCAGCCTGCAGAAGAAATTCAATTTTTATAGGGCTTCTGGTGACAAAGGAGATGGTATGGAATGTGGAAGGTTTACTTCAGGGCAGATATTTTGAACTGATACCTTGCCTCTAATATTTGGTTTAGGGAATGTTGTGGGGTTATGAAAGGGGCAGGAATAGGAACAGAGATGGCCACAAACATCTTACATATGCACCTGTATGGTAATCATGTTGAAAGATTTTTAAAAAACAGAGACTGCTTGCCCAAGCCAAAGGATCACAAAGAGAATGAAAACATGAGAAAGACAGGAAACAAGAGAGCGGCCTTACACTGAAAACTGCAAACTGAGTCGCTTGAAAGTACAGGGCAAGGAGAGGAAAAGGCAGATTCCTTCCCTGCTCTCCTCATCTCTGCCTTTCCCACCTAGCAATCAGTTATCAATCACATCACTCAGCACAGTCTCACTGATGACTTGTTCTCATATTCTAATGCGTTCAGCTCTCCTCTCCATCTCTCCCTCCCTGGTTCCAACCTTCCCAAACATAAAAGAACAGCCATCCTTAGTTGTACTAAAGGCCCACTTAAGAAGGTAGCATACTGCCTCTATAGGCCAGTGGCAGATGCTGAGGGAAGGAGTAAAACAACAGTCCAAATGTGGTTCAATTCTCTCCCAGGTTCTAGAAATCCACCAGTTTAAGTCCTCCCTAGAAGCCAGAACAGTCCTGGGTGGACCTTTGTTTCACGAGATTGTCAAATCCCATTTTGAACCCATTCATACTTTTGGCCTCCATGACGTCCCTTGTCACTGAACTCCACAACGTATGTGGAAAAGACACTCCATCCTTTTGTTTGTTCAACAGTTCTCCACGTCGTTTCACTTGCCTCCCAATCCACTTGTATTATGAAAAACGGCAAATTTCTTTTTTGCTTTTTCCAAACCATTCATGATTTTGCAGACCTCAGCTGCCTCATCTCCAAACTCATCTCGCCTATTTAGTCTCTCCCTTTACATACGATATTCCAGATTATTCTTACTCCTTTACTTTGTGCCTCTTCTAGTTCCAGCGTATCCTGTTTTCAGTGGCAAAGATGAGAGCTGAGGACAGCATTCACGATGTGGACATGTCAGGATTTTAGTCTTCCCATGGCATCTACTAGTCTATTGGATTCAATAAGAAGCTGAAAGGCAAACAGCCTGGTAGCTGAACTGCAACCAGTTGTAATCAGTGTAAGTAAGTCCTCTGTGCTATACAAGTACTTCTAAAAAACAGTGAAATAAACAAAATTAGCAACCACTAAAAAAAAAAGAAGAAAAAAGTCCATTGACTGCAAAATAAGAAAATTTTTGCCGTTACCCAAAACAAGTTGGTAGCAGAAAAATGAATTTGAAAAAGCAAAAAACAGTTGTATTCTTGGAAAGTTTAGAAAATTGATAACTATAATACTTTCTGAGGGTGGCAAGTGCTACTTAGAAAAGCAAACAATGCCAAGCGAGTGTAATGACTAAAAGAGAAGGCAAATGGCGAAAGCAGTAAGTATGACAACTATGGATTCAGGACTCTGCAATGATGAACATAAAGAAAAAGGTAGAATACTAATATTAAGACTCTGGAATACTACATTAGATATCGTCTCTGAGTACTGTCATTCAGTCATCCCAGATTGGAAAATTGTGAAGTGATGATACTGATTGCTGAACCATTGTTATAACAAATAAGTTTTGTTTAAAGTGCTTCCTGCACTGTCAAGAGTTGAAAATGTGTATTAAGTAACTAGATTATAATTATAATCGTACTTCAATCAATCTTTCCCCAACTTCCCAGCAATCTGAGGTGAGCATTGAGAGGCAAAATCTTGAATTAATGTCTCAATGAAACTTGATTATACTAAGAGTAGGGGCCTTTCAATCTGAGGAGCGACTTTAGCTTACAAAAGCATCTTAGGAACTCCTAAGCAAGTGTTAGTCATGTGGACTAATTAACGTTTTCTGGGTTATTTCTCAGAATAGTTTCAGGAACCTTCCAGGAATAGAGGCATTCTTTCAGGCCACAGTTAAAGCTATTTCTCCTGATTCAGGCAGGTCCCCTTTCTGTTCCCATCTAGCCTCCTTAGTTGTGATGATACCAATGATTGTGGGGCTGTACAGCGAACAAGACCAGATTAAAAACATACATATTTTTAATTTTGATTCTTTAATCAGAATAATCTGCTAATATCCTGTCCATCTCCACAGTCAACCACAAGCAACAAAGAGGAGTAAAAGAGTGTTTGGGGCCAAAGCAGGCAAGGAGGAATTTCTTAACCTTGTGGTTCTGCTAGGAGGATTTTCTTGGAGCCATAGCTTCAGATACAGACAGCTAATATACAATACTCATCTGTATATCTTGTTACGCGCTTTCTTTCTGCTAAAAATCCAGGACTATCAGTGTCATGAAAATAGGTCCATTTGTTTTGTTTCAATAGTGACTTAGTTATTGAATCAGCTGCCAGGGAGAGGAGTGGATATGGCCATGGAATCAGTTAGTTCAGCTGCCCAGTCACTGAAAGATAATGAGGCAAACAAGATTGTACCAAGTTTTGTTACAGACAATCAGACCAAGTCACAGCTGGTAAAGTGCAGAAATTGTTTTCAAATACCCAGCACTAAAGGCCTATGTAATAAATCACTGCCCAGCAGAAAAGAGAGACTGATTGTTTGCAGAGTTACTCATTCTTGTAACTATTTGAAACTAATCTCTGCAATGCTGAATATGGATATCAGTTCAAGTGAGTTGATTCCTATTTGCAAAGGAGAGGCAATACGTAACTAGTGTGTCTTTGGAGCAAAGAAGTTTCCAAGAACCAAAATACCCACTTAACTGAGACATTTTATCATAGAAACTATTAAGACTGATATAGAAAAAGAATGCAGTAGGACATATAGCTAAGCATGATAACAACTCTTCTTCCCTTGCCCTTCAAATGTGATGTCAATATTGACCAATAACTGAGTATTTAAAAGCCACCCAGAAATTTCTCATTGTCTATAAAAGCCTGAAGACTCACTCTGTATAAAAGTATGTTCTAAGGCATAAGGGTGGAAACACATATGACAAAAAGTACATGCAATACAATAGCAACATTTTAAATTACATTTCATGTTTTTAAAAGGAAAGAGAATGTACTTTCTGATGTACGTTATAGATACTGTGTCATCCCACTAGCAGCTGTGACACAGAATACGAGAGGAGATTAATTATTTCCTTTCTTTAATGACTAGATTTATTCAGTAATGACTGAACAGTACATGTGACCATTTCACAGGAAAGCAGAGGTGGTTAATGAGAGCTTCATTAAGACTGATGATCAAACAATACTGTAATAAAGGCATAAATTCAGAGGCTGGGAGGTTATAAAGACAGGAGAAAGCACTGTGAATGTGTAGTCCGACGTCTTCTGTAACAGAGACTGTTGGATTTGGAATTAATGTCCTGACTGTTAAAAAAAACAATTTTGAATTTGAAAGATTTCCGTTGCAGGAGATTGTACCAGAAATTGTTGGTAATTGTCTGATAACTGTATGTCAGCAATATTACAATATTTACTTGATTTCAAGTCTGAATTTGCTTAAATACAATTCCGAGAAGTGTCTCTTGCCCTGCTAGGTGTCTGGGTGTAAACACAGGCAAATGGGTGTCTGTCCGTTTCTGAGGAGCTGAGGGCGCACCCATCTCTTTTTGCCTAGCTTGGAACGCCAAATGGGTAAGGTTATGCACTTTTTGCTTTAATACCATGAAACTGTCTTTGGCTTTGAAACTGAAGAGCTCGATTACCACTTTCCCTCCTGCCATGTTGGTACTTGATGGCTGTGATACACTCACACTTTCACCTTCCTTTTCATAAATTAAATCTCTTTCACATTTTCACTGAGGCATTTTTTCCAAATCTTTAATAATTCTCATGTCCTTTTTCTTGCTCATCTCCAGTTTTAAGCCCATCTGTCTTAAAGTGAGAACACTTGCACTTGACACACCGTTCCATCTGTTGCCACAGTGGTGCAGATCAGAGGCAGAAGATCCCCAGTTTATAAATTAACACTTTTCTGTGTAGCGTTGTTCAGGTGATCCTGAGTTCATCTACATGTCCATTGAGATGTTCAACTGCTTTCATAGCAGTTGAGGACTAAGCCATAGTGAATACATACACAAATGTCAATGTGTGAGGATTTCTCATCATGAATAACCCAGTATCAGCTGAAGAGATTAGATTGTTGTGAAAGACTGAGTAGAAGTGCTGAGGTGATACCGATGGAATTTTGTGTGAATCTAAAAAGACACTGAGAACCACATTCATCCTGTTCTTGAGATTATTTTTTTCATCCAGATTTTAAGGTCCCGACTAAAGTATCTTGGTTAAAAGCAAAAATCCCCCAATGCTGCCTCTACTCCACAGAGACAGGCACCTCCAGGGGTCTGTTCAGACCTTTTGAGGGGGCCTTATGCTTTAATTCACCTTCTGTTATGTGTTGTATAGTAAGTATTCTGAAGGATCTGCATTACAGATCTTGCACTGCCAGTTCTTCATCTGTCTATTGTTATTAGAAAACAACAGGAGACAGCAATTAATTTGTAGAAAGGCAAATCCCTGTGATTTATATGGAGGAGTGCATTAGCATTCAGCCTTTACTACAGTAAAAACTTTCACTTACAAAGATTGTAGGGAAAAGTACCTATTAACCTTCATCATCATGAATAATTAACCACGACAGCAGCTGAACTTAAGATTCATCTCTCAGTTAATGTTTGTCCAGACAGATAATACCTGAACTGACCAAAACCAAACACAAAACCCACACCACACCCAAGTCAATCTGTCAAAGGCTGCTCACTCCTGCAACCACATGAAACAGAACTGAGTCTTTAAATGAATGGCATTTTAAAAAATGTTTAGTGTGTGAGCTAATTAAGATCCTTCTGTTCTTAGAAGAACTCTTATTTATTAGTCAGAGTGTAAATTATCTGGGAGTGCTACAATCTTGGGACAGATTGTGTGTGCAACTCAAAAGTGGAACAGAAATTACAAGAGAAAGCAGTTGGGAGAAGAACCCAGAAAAGCAAGCTTAGGTGTATATGGCTAGAAATCTGCCTAAAACGCAGCAGTTCTGTGACATTCTCTCTTAACAGAAGTGCTGCAGGAGCTCAGGGGGGACAGGAGCTAAGGATCTGTGGGAAACATAAGGGAAGATCAGGAGGCTTCCCAAGAGTAAATGCGAACTTAAGGTTCGGTTTTGACGCTGACATTTTTGAATGCATACATACAGGTCCTCCAAAAGCACTACTAAATATAGGGGGAAAAACATTCTTAAGCTATCCAGCTGTAACTTCAAAGTCTTCTGATTTTAATGCAGTTCTGTGTTTGCTTTTAATCCTATGGTATAACTTTTGCTTGGGTTGTCAGTGCTGAAGGGATTTTTGGAAGCCTCATTTGAGGTCAGATTCGGCAGGTCTCCATCCCAACACTTCACTTGCACTAATTGCAGATTGACACAAAACATTTAGAGACCTGCAGACTTAACAACCACTATTGCCTCAGATGGATGTGCTGCCTTTGTGCTTCAGTCTAAGAAAAAAAGACAGGACAGTGCGTGCAAGGCTTCTCTGTAGCTCGCCTGAACCAGACTTTGGAAGTATAGAGAAGAAATAAAGATGTGAAAATGAAGCAAAACAGTGAGACAACTAATATCAGCAGGAAAAGAACTCCTGAAAGTTACTAAGGAAAGAAGATCAGAGAATACAGGACGAGCCTGACTGGAAAAAGCAGACAGCCAGACACTAGTAAATTTTGCCTTCAGTTCAGTTATTGGGCTAATGCTGGAAAGCTTCATCCTCAGTGGCCTGTTTTTTCACACCAGTTGTCTCTTTTCATTTATGAGCAAACAGAGATACTGTTCACCACACAGATTTTTAAGTAGCTGTTAACAGGCTTTGGAACTGAAATGTGGAAAGCAAGTCCTACCTTTCAGAATTATTGTTTGAAGCTGGCAGCTGGTGCAGATATCACTACATCCATTTTGACTGGCTCACATCTGGAAAGTTTTCTTTGCAATCATACAGTGTGGACGTGAAACTGTTATTTTATCCATGGCTAGCTCCTGAAGCACAAGATGGCTCTGTTGTGAGGGAGAAGAGCCAGCTCACTAAGCTGCCCCAGCTAGGCAAAATGTGACTTATAGATCACACAAATGCAGGGACTGAACAACAAACAAAGGAGATACAATAGTTATAAATAACATTTTTAACAGAAAATTTGTTGCTGAAACATTATAGCAAAATAGGATTTGAAGAAGAGTGTGCTTGGCTGTAATTAATAAAGAGACAATGTTCTCTGTGTGCTTCTGCTTTGGTATTCAGCAAATACCTTCGAGCTTTTGTTTTGGTTTTTCATACTCCCCAGGGCAGGATATTCCAGGGTTGCTCAACAAATAACTGCTCAAATGATATTGCTTGGGCTGCTTGTATCTGCCAGAGTAGCCCTGCCCAACTGCACAGATCCTTTTAAAAAAGCTAAGGAGGGAGAAGAAACACTTAAGGATAACCGAATAAGAAGTGCCTGTGTTCTCAGGAATATGAGAACAAAGAAGATGAAGAGGGAAAGGAGTAAAGAAAAGGTGAGAATGGCCATCACAATTATTTCTAGATATGTACATGAGGAACACAGACCCTCACCGAGAAAGCAGAATGTTTCAAAATGAGTTTGGAGGTGGTCCTGGAAAATGTACACGCAGAACAATTCTGCAACAGCAGCAGGGGGGATGGACTGGATGTGAACTTACTGGGTCTCTTCCATCTCCAGTTTCTATGAAAACAGTCACCGTTCTTTAGCAATATGGTAAATATTTAAAAAATCATAGATACAAACTAAATAAAACATATTAAATAACAAGTTCAGCCAATTTAATCATGACTTTTCAACTTTTTAAACCAAGACAGCAGGGGGGAAGAAGGAACAGGCTTGAGATTTTTAGTCCTCTTTGTTTAAGGCTAATTCACATAAGACACACCTTCAGGAGACTTGTTCAATAACATTTGTGGAGCTGGGCTGGAGCTGTTGTTGGATTGTCCTCAGTCCACAGGGCTGCTGGTTTTATCCAATGCACACTGGATTCTGGTTTTATCCAATGCACGCTGGATTCTGTCTCTTGCTAGCAGCCTTTAATTCAGATTTTGCTTTGTTTGTGTTTTTCTCCTAGCTGGACCAGTAGATTTCATTTTGAGTCGTGTAATACCAGTTTAGTCCTTTCAGCATTTAGTCACCAAGAGCTGATTCCTTTCTTCATTCTACACTGACCAAAACAACATCAACTGCCCTTCAAGAGCAAATCTGCTCCTCTGTAAGGGATCATGTGTTACAGACACACAGACTTCATGGTCCTCAGCAGGGGAGGAGGAATTTTTGGCTTCAAAAACATAGAACTCATTATTTGAGCACGTGGTGTATCCATAAAGTCTAGCTGCAGCCAGGGGACTTGTGTTCCATGGGACAGCCACTAGACAGTGTTATAGCCACATTTACACAGCCAAAGTACGTCAGCTTCACACTGCTGTAATAGCCCCAGCCTCTCTCTAACATTTCCTTCACAGCCTAACAGCTCAAATTTTCTCTGAATCCCAGCGAAAACTCAGCTCGCATATGTCCTTCTGAGAACTCGTTCAGTCTCAGCAGAGAGGAAGGCTTGATTAAAGCCTTCTCTCCTATACGAGCCAAAGATGAGGAAAACTCTGGGGTAGAGGGAACCAGGGATATGCCTTGCCTGTGGTGCTCAGCTTGTCCAATGGAAAGAAGACCTCAGCCTCCAGGCTTTCAGTCTTCAAACTATCAGTCTAGCTTCTTTTATTAGCAATAAAAGTAGTTTAAGAAGTTGAGGCAGACATAGTCATTCTCCCTGTCACATACTTCCCTGATGTAACAGAACAAAACAACGGAGAGGCTGGTTTAGGCTTTATCAGCATAATTCTCTTCAGTGCATCAGGCCCTGGGAACAAGACTCAGCCACCAGTAACCTGGCTCAAATCTGGGCTTCAGCTTCCCAGGCAACTGGTTCAAGCCACTTGCATCCACACCCATTGTATTAAGCATATCTCCGGCAAGCGCCAGCTGCATTGCCAGAAAGCTTTGTCAGAATGAACATCAGACTTTCCAGTTACCCCATCTGACTTTGCACCTTGCCATCTAGCCTTTACACCTTCTTCCCGACCCTTTCTTCTTCCCCAGCCACATCCACAACCTGGATAAGGGACACAGATAAGCTAGAAGGGGCTAACTTACAGGAGCAGCTGGCCTGTCCTAGCACCAGTCTCCCCTCCTGACTACAGCCAGGTGAATCAAGAAGCTTTCAAAGCCCTTTTGGAGAGCTGCCTGACTGCTGCACTTGAGAGCTGCAGGAGTTCTGTTTGGGAGGTCACTTACATCTTTGTCCAGAAGATGGACAAAGAGCTCACTATTTAGAGATACAATTCTATCTGTCCTCTTAACCCTCTGCAGAGTTTCTGCAGGAAAATGCTTCTGTGGGATTATTTTGTCCTGCACACCTTGAGGGGACCAACAGTGGGTGAACAAAACAGCTGTATGCAAAGAGCAACCTACTCTGCCTTATAAGCTGACACCTGCCCTGTTCACATCAACACATGACCTCACTGCTCCCCATGCCTTTCTGAGACTCCATCACCTTATGGCATCTGCACATTCCCTACTCTGTCTACTCACTAGAAAATTAACTTGGAGTAGAGAAAGTTATCTACGCAGCCATTGTAAGATGGGTGTGCGATGCCATTCAACAGAGCCATTGTTCCTGACCAGGGATCATCAGAGACATCATCAAAAGAGTCATCAGCCTAACATAACTTGTCCAGCTGGGCCCTAAAGGACAGTCCATGAGACCCTGTTTGCCTTAATGCTGCACAAGATGCGTTACATACATAAATCCTAAGTAGGTCCAACTGACTACAGATGCCACTCCAGTGAATGGTCTCCTCCAGGAGTCCCTCCCAGCAGTTGCCCACCTCTCTTCCAACCCGCTTTTGCCTCTGAGTTGGTAACACGCCTGGTCATCTGATGATACACAGTTGGAAACCATGCCAGCCCTGCAATCAAACAAAACCCTTGCAAGAGGAAAGCAGCTGTTTCTGAGGGTGCTTCCATCCTTCTGAACTCTCTCCTTTTTCTGTGAGACACCCCTTGTTGCTCACTGGAGAATCTCCCCACTGACTCCACAGGTGTCTTTCTACCACAAGGAACCTGCAATTTGACAGACTTGCTGGACAATGTAGCCTTTGATCCTTTGAGATCAAATCATAAAGGCCACAGTGCAGCAGAGCTGATCACACCACCCTGGAAACCAGAGAATTCTCTTGCCACCTCAGCTTTTCTCTCCTTCATGCTTAGGTCTGGTGTTCCAGCTCAGCCCTTCCTGGCTTTTCCTTGTGGTATTTCCAGGACATATTAAAAGGTGGCTTTGACGTGTAGTTTTAAAGGAACAAACAGCTATGTGTTCTCTGTAGTTGTGTGTATTTGTTTTCTTTTTACTCTCACACATGCCTTTGAAGTGGTCCTCAATATTTGTTGGTTTGCTTCTTTCACAGGCACTGTATCACTGAGCTACTAATGCTACTTAGTATTACGAAGACATTACAATAAATAGGGAACTAATTAAAAAAATAATATTTAGCTTTTACTTGTTATTCCTGTGCTATATTTTAAGCGTATGCTGCATATGGCAAAGGCAGAGAGAAGCTCGGATATAAGGACTAACTCCCAAATCAAGTCACTACTGAAGCTGACTTGGATCCAGAGTGTCTACTAAAAATGGCAGCTTCATCTGCAGAGACGGTGATAGAGTCAAAACATCAATCAACTGTCATTAGCACAGGACTCAAAATGTTTACTTGGTGTAAGGAACTTACTCTTTCTGTTTCTTCCCAGCTAATTCAAAATAAAATGAGGCCATGTGAAACAAAATAAAGGACAGCGTGGGTTTCAAAAGGATAGCACAGGTAGTATTTCCTCTGCAGGGCCCCTGTGGCCAGTTGGTTAGGGTATTTCCTTGCTGAGCGAGGGATGTGGGTTCAGATCTGCTTAGACACAGGAGGAGCTGCACTTTCTACATCCTGGCTGAGCTCTCCAAGCATTGGGATTTGGGGGTCCCCTGATAAATGCGTTATGGTATTGTCTGCTTGAACTCCATCGGTGCGACGAAGGAATAAATGCCTGCCGTGTTGCTCAGGCTTAGGTACGAGGGCCCGGAAGGTACGCAACTTTACTACTTTGACATGTGTAGCTCAGTGCTATGAAGCAACGAGTACAGAAGGTCCCTATGGGCTTATCCTGCTGCCTCTCCATTGTCCCATTTCTATTGGTGGAAACAGTTTTTGCCCTGTTGCTACTATCATAGTGAAAGAGGTAATCACAAAATGATGAAATGACAGAAAATGGGGAGCTACAATTCATATCAAGAGAAATCAAAAAATAAAACCTTCTGTTACATTGTTTCTTATTTGATACAGCCATGACTCATATACTGGGCCACTCAAAACCTATGGCATAAATTCCATGGTTGGCTTAGTCGGGGTAGTGCAGCGATGAATACATCAGTATCTGACTCACAGATTTTGCGGAAGAAGTTTGGAAAGGTACCACGATCTGACATCTCAGCTGGGTCTTTTCCCATGTTAAAGGTTTAGTTTTCTGCCATCGTTTTTGTCTCTGCCCCATAACTGTAGCTACATGATTACTTAAAAGAACCAGCTTCCTATTCTTCTCCAGTTTCTGCACATCCAGAGAACAGCTGTAAAAAAGTTTAGTTTTGCTGCCATGCTGGGGTGTGGTCCTGAAAAACCTGACTTCAAATACTTGGTGTACAAAGAAATCTCTACTGTTTCTTCAAACGAGTTTATTTTGATTTGGGATTTGAAATATTGGCACTTTTGACTGCTGCAGGGAAGTGTTCGGTTTGCTTGGGTCCCTAAATGAACACTTAGTTTAACCTTAATAGGAAATTCTCTAGATTTGTAGACCTTTTATCTGCAACCATCTCTGATTAAGCATGATTAAGAATTAACGAGGCTATTTGTTCAGCTTTGCAATCAGCATTTTTTTTTTACCTGAGAGTTATTTGCGGTCATTTCATTATGATTGTGCAATTATACTGCAATAACTGTCATAAGGATGATGATCTATTTCTTGAAAAGTTAGTGTACTGCAGTAGAAGGGGGAAAATAAATACAATTATTTATCAAAATCGACAGCATCCTGATACAGGAAACACTATTTGAGGACCTAGATGACTTCAAGTCCACTGGTCCTTCTGCAATAATTCACAGCCCAGTCATTTACTAAAGTTAGGTCTCACAGATCTCCTTCAGAAGTAACGGTCTCTGACACCACTTCAGGGTGAAAAATACAACACACCTTGAACATATCGTGTCACTCGCACCAGTACATTGCAACTCTAACAACATGTTTGTTGTTACTACTTGGGAAAACCAAAAGTGGACTCTCAGGACAGATCCAGACCCCTAGAGTTGGGCATCTGAATCTGAGTATAGGACTACGTGCTGCTTTTCCTAAAAAAAGCATTTTATAAGGTGAAGAGATTTCAGGTATAAACTGTATGATGATCCCAAAGGACAGCGTTGCTCTCAACCACCCTTGACAGATCTTTGGACATGAACAGCAGCGTAATGTAAGCGCTAGCAAATAATGATGGAAACATTTCGTTCTCCGCATTTCGTTTCTTCGGATCCGAACGCACTGCCCATTTGGGTGCATCAAGCGGATCTGGAGCTGTGTGTATGTGCGCAACGGCACAACACAGCTTGGCTGCGCGGAGCGGGCTGAGCAGTTTCTGTCTCGGGAGATACCGGGCTCCGGTATCTTCACTGCGTGGGGGTCAGGCACCGGGGCACAGCACAGAACAGCAGGCCAGGCTCTTTCGGTGTGAACTGGAAGAAGACCCCAGTCTTCAAAAGCAAACGGAGCGAGCGATGCTTCCCCTCCCCACAGCGACGTCCCGCTGCACGGCCGGGAGCCCGGGTGCCAGCCCGCCGGGTGCCGAGCCGGGCGGGGACCCGCCAGAGCCGGGCGGCAGCGCCGGGCGCCGCGGCCGAAGCCCCGCGCCGTGCAGGGGAGCTCGCACGCCGGTCGGCGCGGCCCAGCCTCGCCGCGGCAAGGGCCGTGAAGCGGCACCCGGCTTTCGGGCACCTCCGGAGCGGTACGCGCGATGCCCCGGCCGCGGGAGCAGCGGGCCGCGGGGCCGTTACCTGCGGGCGCGGCGCGGGGCGGCGCGGAGGGAGCGGGGCGCGCCCGGGCGGGTCCCCGCGGTGGCCGCCGCCGCCCGCCCCGCCTTGCGTGGCCCGTGGGAGCGGGCCCGGGCGCCGGAGGCGGCGGGGAGGGCTGGGACGGGGCCCTGGCCAGGGGTTTCTCTCTCCCCCACCCCCTCCTCCCGCGCCGCCGGTTGCCGGGAGGCTGCAAGTGCCGCCGCAGCAGCTGGGGGGCCGGCGGGGGATGCTGCCGCCGCCCTGCCCAGTGCCGGAGTGAGGGCAGGAGCTGGCGGCGGCGGGAGCAGCCCCGGCGGCGGGACGAGGTGAGCGGGGCGCGGTGGTGCGCGGGGCAGGTGGGTGCGCGGCCGGGAGCGGGGCCGGGGCGGGCAGCGCTCCCGCCGGGGCCAGCCCGCCCGCCCGGGAGGCCGGGGGCGCGCGGGCGGCGAGGCGGGAGGGGAGAGAGCCCGGCGCCGGGGTCTGGCTTTGGGGGTGCTGAGACCGGCGAGGCGGGGTGCAGGGCAAGCCGGGGCGGCGGGGAGGCAGGGGCATTGCAGGCTGAGCCCGGCCGGCCGCGGCGGATGCAGACGTAATTCCACGGAGGGACCCCTCCGCCTCCCCTCCCCACATCTTGGGCAGGGTGGCTTCTGATCCATGTAGGATCGGGGAAAAGGACGAAATTTCCGCAGTGCTCGGAGGTGTTTTCTCTGGCTGAAGTTATCTTGAAATAATATTGAGGGGAAGAACAGTAATTCATAACAAAACTTGAAAGAGCAACAGGTTGTTTTATTGAAATCAGACGCGCTGGGAAAAAAAATCACCCCAAGTGGTCCTGATAGAGAGCGGCTAAAGCAGTATCCTGCAAACCAATTTATAACACAATTAGGAGTTTTGGGAGCTCCTGACACCACTCAAAACAAATTTCACCGTATGTCTGAAGGGAGATTCTAAAAACTAATTAATCTGCCCTTCAAATTTTCATTTTGACTTCTGTGGATACAGTATATGATCTTCAGAATTATGTTGATATGTTTAATTGAAGTGTTTCCCTTTTTACTGACGTTTTTCCTAATTGGAATGGGTGGTCCATTACGCACAGCCCTTCTGCTCACTGTTGGGCTCTGCTCCCCAAAACCGTCTCTGTGTGCCTTACTGCGCAGTCGTGCTGCAAGCGACAGGTAACCCAGCTGGACAGCCCAGGCCGGACTCAGAGGAGCAGGGGAGGTAATGGGCCAGTAGCCCTGCACCTCCCAGCCATGCCCAGTGTGGTGCTCCTGTTCAGTCCCGTGCGCGGCGGGAGGAGAGTGGCTTTGCAGGCTGTTCCTGATCTCCCCTTCGAGCAGTGCCTCTACCACAGTCAGAACTTTTTTTTGCCTCCTACTCGAGTTTCATCGCCTGGTGTAAACGCAAAGAGGATGTTCTGGGAGGGGCAATGTCGGGGGAGTATTAGTGAGGCGTTGCTATTTCCCAGGCAGTGTAGGGTCCTTGATAGTGTTTATGCTAATTGTGGAAATTAGAGCCCTTAAGTCTTGTTCTTGATTTAGGCTGGGGCTGGGCAACTCTGAACTCTTTTCACGTACTGTCCTACCCTTCTTGCCTCACCATGCTGCAGGACTAAGCTCTTCTTTCAATGAAAAATGCAAGTTCCATCCCCGGGGACAGGATCCAGTTCTGTTCCCTGTGCATTCACTGGGATCTGGTCATTGATCCATTGTGAGGTCTAGATCCATACATCTCTTCCAGTTTTGAGCGTGGAAAAAGTTAGTAGGGTGATTATTAGGAAGGTTTTTGCTGAGATTTACTGAGCAGTGGTGAGGGGATCTGACGGCTGTTCAGATGAAATACTGTTTCAATAACTAGCTTACGTTTAATTAATATAATTGAAGTTGTTGAAAAGTAGATAGTTTTAAGGCAGGTTGATTATGGCAAATCAAAGACATCTCTTTTATTCTAGGACATGACATGGCTGATGTTTGGGGTCATCTATAAAATTATCAGGGTGATCCCAGCTTTGTGCCCAAGTGTGTATTAAGTCTCATCACAGTATTTGGCACCAAGCTGTCCTACCCATAAGCTCTCAAAGAGGCTAGTGATGGAGTGGGTGGCATGCTGGCAAAATTTTGACATCATTCTCAAAGTAACAGTAGAGCAGTATTGACAGAGAAGGTTGTACAGTTACCTCCTGTGCTAAACTTTGTGGCTCAATGAACGAATTCACATCCCAGGTCTGTCCATCTGACATCCTCTGCGCCCTTCTCAAACTTCAATACTTTCTTGCTATTCAATAACCTTGTTAGAATTATCTTCCAAAATATAAGCAAAAACATCAAGTGAGACAGTGGGAGCTTTTTAGTCAGCTCCCATTCCATCTGCACGTTGGTTGCAAACTGTTGCATCTACTGTTGGTTGCAAACAACCTCTTCTGCATAAGTTGATAGTCTTTCTCAGTCACTTATTAACTGCAAGAGTGAGGAATGCTTTAACTGCACTAATTTGTGCCAACGATTGTAAGAACATTATTGACACTCAAGTAGACTGAGGGGGGCATTGACAGAGTGGTAGCTTTAGTACCAAAATCTTCTCAGCTGATGTATCAGGGCTAATTCTTTATAAGCACATTTTTTGTTCAGCTGAGAAAGTTAGGATAGATGAACTGCTTAGCTCACAAAATATGAGAGATTGTGATCTCTTCATGCGTATGTGAAGTGCTAGTGAAGGCAACACGATCTGCTAGCTTAATTGTAAAGACTATTCCAGAACCTGTTCTGGGCTTGGACACTGACCTCGGGCAAACAATTTCCTTTCAGTTTTCCAGTTCCAAAAGTGGGGATAAGAACTGTGCCTCACAGGATCTTGTTAGAAATGTCTTGTTTAGAAACAGGTGTTTCTAAAGCACACTGGAATTTCCATGCCAAAAGTTCTGTATTGTTGTAAGGTATGGTTACCACAGGGGAACAGGCAAAGCAGAAGGGTTCAAAAGTTTCTGATCCTTTTTCCCGCCATTTTCAGAAGGCTTCATCTGACTGTTGTGGTGCATAGGGTCAGGCGACTGCTTTTCTGTTCTGCAGTCTTCAGGTGGACCTTATAACTAGATCCCCTGTACCTGAAACTTGCTTTATTTATCTTAATCCATTTTGGAGTTGGAGGGAAAACTTCATGCTACTGAACGTGGTAATTTACATTTATTAATAGTTTGGGGCACTTGAGGCTGGCGTATTAACCTGTCTGTGCCTACAGTGCCTGGCACTGGGACAGAGACTACTTGGTGCTGAATACTTTGGTGGACAAGATACTGTACACCTGGGTGAGTGTCTGATGACTGAACACCTGGGTGAGCATCTGATACAGGTACGGCATTTAGTAAGGGCCTGGGTTCTAATTCTTGCTTCTTGAAAAATGGGGGGAGTGGTGTTAAACAGCTGTGACATTGCAGATACAGCAATGTAATATTGTTTTGTGCAGAAACTGAGCGCCGTCGTGCTACGCTGTGTCCTAAGTCTGGAGGTACATTTGAGCCATTGCTCCTCAGGACTTGTCGGAGTGCAAGTACTTGTGGTTAATGGTGGTACTTTGCATGCTGACAATGACCATTCCAACACATTGCACAGGGAAGGGGAATTTGTGATGACATATACAAAGAGAAGAAAAAAAAGACAAAGAAAAGAAAGAAGAATGGGGAAGGAAAAAGAGACAGGAGCAAGGGTGGCAATAATCCTAGCAAAGGGAACATTTTCCAATAAGCAGTTCTGAAAGTGATGTAAAAAATAACAACTGAAAGTTTTATTTTACTACACAGAGCCCAAATTCTTCCTTTGATCTCTGTACAAGCTTCCTTTTGGCATCTGTGGGAGATCAGTGGAGAGAGGAGAGTGTGTAGTCTTGAATTTATGATGCAGCCCGTGGACAGTCATGAAACGGAATTCAGTCCTTTCAAAAAATGAATACATAGCCATGAGTCAACCAGAAAGGTACACTCATGGTCCTGAAATAAATGATGAAAATCAGTCTGTTCACAGACATCTCACTACCAAAATAGTAGGAAATTTATCTGAATGCTCCATTCATTGCAGCTGAACTGTTGGCATCTATTTAAAAAAATTAACTCAATGTCCATGCTACTGTCTACAGGAATTCCTTAATACACTTGATTTGTTTAACATGGTGTACAAATACACTATTTTTGAGACTTTTATCAGTGTTCAGCATCCAGAAACAGTTATTTCAGCTTAATAAATTAGAAACATGTTGTTACCTCTAATGACTAAAACAATTTCTCTACAACACTTTCTTAAATTATGAGATCAGTTTAGTAAGTTCTGCTAATTAAACTTACTACTTGAAAATAACAATATGTGAGCTTTAAAAGGTATGTAACAGATGCACCAACCTTTCTGAGCAAACCAAATACATGAGAATTCATAGAACTTAAAAACATTTGATTTCAGGATTTTTTCAAGTGTTTATCATGAATAAACAACAGGGCTATTCATCTCCAGAAGGCTCACTGTAACTTGAAAGAATTTGACATCTGATGCTTCTGTTTGCCTGTTGTGTTGCTTCTACTCTTGGGCACTTGGTATCTTTAATGAAAACATTAGGAAGCTAGGGGCTTTGGGTTTCCTTACACGCATCTTAGAAGAAACAGAACATTTAGGTGCAACTCAAAGCAAAATCTAACATTAAAGTGTGACTATAAATCATCTGTGCTGTAAGAAGTTCTACCTGCTTTCTACCTTCAGTCAGCAAATCCTTCCAGCACCACAACACTGCTCAGAGCAGTCTGCTGGGTTTTGCAATAGGGCTGCTGTCCTGTTACTGTTACCATTACTTGTCTCCTCTTAGGAGGATGTTTCATAAAGCAGAATAGTGGTCTGCAGTATGCTCTGTGAACAGGTAAGAGAGCTGGTCCCTGCCATAAAGTGCTGAAGTTGTCGGAGGCTGATTAGGTTAAGAAGATGAAAGACATTTCATCTGTCCATTTCCTGTCATCATCTCCTCAAGGCAGAGCTTAACAGATGTAGTCCTTTGCTCTAACAAGTTTAGTCTGACCTGTATTTTCTGCTTTCTGTTTTCTGTGCTTTCTTTTTACCTCAGAACCTTAATCTTCTTGAAAAGGGGACATTCATTCCCCATTCCTGTTTTTTTGCCCTCTGGCTCACCAATGGCCTGGCACCATTAATTAATCATTTGCTCGTGAAGCTTCTTTGTTTGAGAACTGCCTATGCTGAAGGAGCACCACTGAAGACAAGCTGTTGGAGAAATGTAATATTATGGGGAGATATCCTCCAGCCCCATTACTCCTGGTTCTTCTAGTACCAACTGGAAGCATCAGGAGGCCATGGGGGTGGGAGCAGACTGTTTCAGTGAGCGTGCAACAGATCTATGGCTCTGAACATGAGCTAGCAGTGTCTGAACATGTGCCAGGAGTGTGCCCAGGTGGCCAAGAAGGCCAACAGCATCCTGGCTTGTATCCAGAATAGTGTAGCCAGCAGGAGCAGGGAAGTGATCATCCCCCTGTACTGGTGAGGCCGCACCTTGAATACTGTGTTCAGTTCTGGGCCCCTCACTACTAGAAGGGCATTGAGTTGCTGGAGCATGTCCAGAGTAGAGCAATGAGGCTGGTGAAGGGTCTAGAGAATAAGTCTTATGAGGAGCAGCTGAAGGAACTGGGATTGTTTAGTCTGGAGAAGAGGAGGCTGAGGGGAGACCTTATTGGTCTCGATAGCTACCTGAAAGGAGGTTGTAGCAAGTGGGTGTCAATCTCTTCTCACAAGTAACCAGTGATAGGATGAAAGCAAATGGCCTCAAATTGCGTCAGGGGAGGTTTAGATTGGATATTAGGAAAAATTTCTTTCATGAAAGAGTGGTCAGGCATTGGAATAGGCTACCCAGGGAGTCACCATCTGTGGTGGTGTTCAAGAACCGTGTAGACTGGCACTTAAGGACATGGTTTAGCAGGCATGGTGGTGTTAGGTTGATGGTTGGACTTGATGGTCTTAGAGGTCTTTTCCAACCTTAGTGATTGTATGTTTCTATGATTCTTATACAGGCTGTTAGTGTCAACACATTCAGTAAACTCGGGAGCTCTCTGGGAGCATCCACTCATAGCTGTGTTCGCATGGTCCATTGAACAAAACTCTCCAGAGAGACGAGGGAGAAAAGGGGAGTTGATGTCTGGTGGTAATGGGGTTCGTCAATGAAGTTATTGATTAGGGACTGAGGTAGCAGATGGGTTTTTCATCCAGTCTTCTACTTAAATTCTTCTTTGAAAACCTGAGCTGATCTAGAGCTTGCTGTCAGTTTTGTTGGCACCCCTCACTCTTCCCAGAAAGGTTCAGGTACTTTTGAAATACACAGTGAGTGCCATTTCAAGTGCACAGCAGTATTTTACCTAGCTCATGGCTGCTGTGCCTCAGAAGGGCAAGGATCTTTTGTAGGTCCTGTGTCAGGTCTGCCAGATCGGTGCAGGTATCTCTGATATTCTAGCAAGGCACGGTGTAGGCAGGTTTGAATATCTGGACTAGTGCCTCAACAGTTGGTGCACGTGGGCAGGGATTGCCTCTTTATTCTGATCTCCTTCTCCCTTTCACCCCATTGCTGTCTTTGGCACAGGCAATACACGTTTCTACTCAGTTCTTTGGCACTGCATGAAACTCCGTTGTGGGAAGCCATGACTGAATGGGTCCACATGTACCACACTCAGTCTGCTATGGTAGCTGCTTTCAGCATGACCTATTTAGCTGTATGTGTTTTTAAATATTTTGAACATATCATAATTTGTACTTGTTAGGAACTTCTGACTAACCCTGAGCAAGCCAGCTGTCCAAGCCCTGCAACAGCAATCCAGTTTTCAGATCTCTCTTTGTTTACATTTCAGAACATGTTTTACATTTAGCTTTTGAGGAGGAATTTAACTAAGCTGTACCCTGTCTAGACCAAGCAGTACACTCTACACCATGCAGTGTTGCAGCTGTCCAAATGCCATTCTTTCTACACAAGTGTTTTGAAAGTGTTTTGAATTGTGGAGGTAGTTCCTTCCAGGAGACTTTGCATTGGACAGACAACAGTCTGCTCAGAGGACAACTAATCTATGCCACACTTAAGTCCCACAGATATTTGATGTCTTCTGCATAGGCATATATTTTGCAAGACAGTCATATTCTTGCACAAATGATAAAATGTCAAACCTTACTGATTAGTTTCCTCTGTTCAGTGGCCTTCAGTCTAGGGAAAATTAACAGATTTATAAACTGAGCTGTAATCCTAAATCTTCTGCTGCCTGTGTTTATTATTTCAGGGAACCTGCCTATAGTCCTTATCTTACCTTAGGGAGGCAATTCTCCTGTTTGATGTATTAGAGATTGAAGGGTCTGGATCCAGTTAGTGAATGACAAACTGGCTGTAAAAGTCTGGTTTCTAAACAACAGAAATAGTTTCCACCTGTTGCACCACAATGTCCTTTAAATACATTACTCCATATGGTAGCCTTGTCTAAAGCATTGTAATGAGGATACAAACGTTAATATCAAGTGATGCGTGACAGTATATATGAATGTATAAGCATGAATTCTTGATATGATTTAGACTTCTGACTTTAACAAACGTACCAATAGCAGATTATGCTTCTTTTACTTCCCAGGATAGTCTCAGGTTGAGTAACTGCAGCAGCTAGCTAAGGTACAGCTACTGGTGCTCCCATTTCTGAGGAAGCGGTGTTTGCACAGTTAATGGTTTCTGATGTGTCATGTCCATTTTCATGGATATTTGCATACCTAAGCCTTTGAAAGCAGCTGTCAATCAGAAAGGTCTGTTTGATCTTTAAGGAGAAGCCTTTATCCTCCCTTCTCCACAGTTAGAGCACGTACTTTGAATACATGCTCAGGAGCTTTCCGTTGAGAGCTTTGAGCAGTGTCTCTCTCTGAAGTGGTGCAGGAGGCACAGTGTCAATGTCCTGGCTTACAGAGATGAGATCTCAACCCTCCAGGCTTAAGCAGCAACTGGATGACACTTTTGAGGGTAGAAAAATCTCTGTGCCTAAAGTGGATGCTGAATGTGTCAAGAATCTTTGAGGACCTGAGCTTTAGTTCCTCAATGTTAATAACTGCAGTCCCTTCCTCTTCTGGAGTGTCTGCAACATTTACTGTATTTGTTTCACTCTACTTAAGCATTGAAGTTTTGGTTCACAGTTATGAGAGGTAAAAGCGTTTAGTTTTAATTGAAAACTGAGGTCCAAATGAAACCACATGTTCCCTGATCACCAAAGTCATAGGTACATTCTTGCTGAGTTTGTGCTCTGATGAGGGATGTATCATTCACTCCGCGGCTGGAATCTCACACAGGCAGGATCTGTCGCCATATATTGGAAATAGCCAGAATGAAGCACAGTAAGTTTTTAGGAGTTTTTTTCTGTAGTTGTTTTCGTTGCTTTCATAGAGTCTATTTCAATTTTCTGTTGGGGCAATGAAGTTTTTTTATTAAGGAAGAACAACAAAAATAGGACGCAAGGCACTCTGAATGGGAAGGAGTTTCCACAACCAGAAATACCCATATGTACTGGTCATAGGTGAACAATATGGACAGCAGAGGTGCAGCCCTTCTGTTGGACTCCTGTGTGGTGATAGAGCTGGGGACACTCAGGTAGGGGCCTGGATCTAGCCATTTTTCAGTAGCTGTCAAACTGGAATTACCATAGCTGAGGTAGGACATGTCTGACGTTATATCATCAGCACCGGACGAGGCAGCTGACAGCACAGTACGATGAGAGGTGCTGCAGTGGTAGCACTGAAACCAGCAGTAGTGAGAAGGTCTGGAGCAGACATGGCGACCTGACAAGAGGCAGTGGTGGTGTGGGAGTTGGAGTAGGCACAGCACTAGCACTGTCCGCCCTCTTACAGACCTGCCTAAGTGAAAGGCTTTCGACACAGTCTCCCATGATATCCTCCTAGGGAAGCTGAGGAAGTGTGGGCTGGATGAGTGGTCGGTGAAGTGGATAGAGAACTGGCTGAATGGCAGAACTCAGAGGGTTGTCATCAGCGGCGCTGAGTCTAGTTGGAGGCTGGTAACTAGTGGTGTCCCCCAGGGGTCAGTACTGGGCCCAGTCTTATTTAACTTCTTCATCAACGACCTGGATGAAGAGTTAGAATGTGCCCTCAGCAAGTTTGCTGATGACACAAAACCGGGAGGTGTGGTAGATACACCAGAAGGCTGTGCTGCCATTCAGCGAGACCTGGACAGGCTGGAAAGTTGGGCAGAGAGGAACCTGATGAGGTTCAACAAAGGCAAATGCAGGGTCCTGCACCTGGGGAGGAACAACCTCATGCACCAGTACAGGCTTGGGGTAGACCTGCTGGAGAGCAGCTCTGTGGAGAGGGACCTGGGCGTCCTGGTGGACGACAGGTTAACCATGAGCCAGCAGTGTGCCCTGGCTGCCAAGAAAGCCAATGGGATCCTGGGGTGCATCAAGAAGAGTGTGGCCAGTAGGACGAGGGAGATTCTCCTTCCCCTCTACACTGCCCTAGTGAGCCCTCATCTAGAGTACTCTGTCCAGTTCTGGGCTCCCCACTTCAAGAAAGATGCAGAGCTATTGGAGAGAGTCCAGCGGAGGGCTACGAGGATGATGAGGGGCCTGGAACATCTCCCCTACGAGGAGAGGTTGAGGGAACTGGGCTTGTTCAGCCTGAAGAAGAGAAGGCTGCGAGGGGACCTTATAAATGCCTACAAATATCTGAAGGGTGGGTGTCAGGAGGATGGGGCCAAGCTCTTTTCAGTGGTGCCCAGTGACAGGACAAGGGGCAATGGGCACAAACTGAGGCACAGGAAGTTCTGTCTGAACATGAGGAAGAACTTCTTCCCTCTGAGGGTGACGGAGCACTGGAACAGGCTGCCCAGGGAGGTTGTGGAGTCTCCTTCTCTGGAGATATTCAAGACCCACCTGGACAAGGTCCTGTGCAGCCTGCTGTAGGTGACCCTGCTTCGGCAGGGGGGTTGGACTAGATGACCCACAGAGGTCCCTTCCAACCCCTACTATTCTGTGATTCTGTGATTCTGTGAAATGTGGGAAGAGCTGTGTGGCTGTGGGAGTGAACAGGGTCAACGAGGTGAAACAAGGTACTGCGAGGCTGATTGCTCCTCATTTGTTATTTGCATGAGGATGACATGCTTTTCGTGTATAATGCCTTGTTCCTTTCTCCCCCGATAAAGTATTCTTTGCCTTGTACATCAACACGTTGTTTGTAGAAAGAGACTTATTGCCTATTAATGACAGTGAGTCATAGCACTTTATTTCCATGATTCTAGGTGGGGGCTGTTGCTGATGATGGCTGCATTTGATGATCTTTTTTAAGAACCTTTAGGTTGGTGACAGTGCCTAGCAAACGACACTAAAGATCCCAAGGCAGAACACACATAGCCATAGTTCGGGTGTTGACATATTGCCCTCTGAATGACATCCTGCAAGAAGAGACTGTTGACAAAGATTATTATTGTGTAACAGATTATTTTAATGTCACTATATCAAAATAATTTAAATAATTTATTCTGAAATTACTTCTTTTTCCTGAAAGTTTTAGAGTTTTGCCAAACTGTCTTTCCTATGAGCAATGCCATGATATTGTTACTTTTTGCAATTTTTAAAGTGAATTCTTATTCTGAGAGGTGATTTGTAGTAGTCCCATTTTCTCATTCAATATGTCTGCTTCCGTATTTATCTAAAAACTAAAACAAATCTTGGGCACTATGGTTTCTATTAACATTGCAAAACCGGAGAGCTGACACAACGATTTGTATCATCTCTCTTCATATGCATTGCCTAAAGAATTACTGACTTCTAATTGAGAATTGTTGACAGTTGTGCCAACAAACTGGGGGATACGGAAAGAGTGTAGGTGACACTGAGGGCGCAGTTTGTTCTGACGACTTTCTGAGGCTGTTAGCAATTTGCAAACTGGCAGGTAAGCTTGGAGGGATGACCATTAAAAACAAGAATATCTTGTAAATTATAAAGAATATACTTGCATGCAACACATGTGGAGTATTAAGATTTTGTTTTTATAGGCACTTTTTGAAACAGCCCTACATTATATGGCCTTGTTTGAAAGCTCTGCTTGTAGTAAATCACAGCACATTGAAATAGCTGTCTCGGAATTGAGAAAGGCTGGCTTGACTGAGGCAGGATTTGAACATACGATTCCAGAGAGTAAAAACAGTTGACAACAGCTTGGCATCCAGATACTGTCTTTCATCCAAAGATCTAAAAGAGCTTTTAAAAATGTCTAACTACAGCATAATGGGTTCCCATTTTGTGTCAAGGATTATCAAAGTAGAAAAAATACACAATTTTCAGGTTCAGGTTTCTATTGTTGGGTACTTACATTCATATTCATGTTATTGATCTAAATATGGGTTTAGATGGCAACTTGCATTCAAGTTTGAAAATGATCTGATTTCCAGGCCCAAAGATGAAAAGGTGGAATTTTTGATGAGCCTATAAAACATTTAAAAGCCTAAATTACTTGGTTTCTTACTGCGATTTGTGCTCTCAAATGTCTTTTTTGCTTTTGATAGTTTGTTCTGACTTCAGCCTGTAGTTGCCAGCTAACATATGTCTATGATGCTTACACTAATATTATGCAAACTTCTTTAGAACTACAAAAATTATTCAGGGAACGTTACAGGAACAGTAACTAGGAGGAAAAAGAAGTCATAATTCTTAGTTAAGCATGTAACACAGCTGTGCTGGTGTGCACCTAGCGATGCACATTTCCTCCTAAATGAAGTGGTTTAGGTGAGCAAGAGTTCACATCCTGTTGGGGAAAGGGATTATGAGAGATATACCTCTTAATTAAGGGAACTCAGTTGCACTAATACAGCTGGCAGTGGGGTTAGATAACTCACGGCTCTAATCTTTTCCTTTCAATACTGTGGATTGATAGAAATTGAGGATGATCACAGTAACCTATGGGATTTCTTTGCTTTGCCAGTATGCTTTGTCCAGTTTCAATCTAAGTGCTCTTATGTTAATTTTATGGCATTGCTTCATCCAAAAAGGCCATGGAGTACGGTTTTTAAATTGAGATGTTTCTAAAATGCAGAGACCTGTTTCCTCAGTACCTGCCAGCTCCCTTAGTGTTTGCTGTACCTGGGGAAAATACCCATGGGAATTAAAGTTCACCTTCTCCCAGTGGTCCTCAGTTATCAAAACCCCTGTTGGAACCACAGGCAAGTGGGTGACAAACAGAGTGGTCCTGTAGCTATAGGGTGGCATGCAGGGCTGGGGCTGGCCTCCCTGTTGGTTACTGGATTTGGGCAACTGCAAAGATAGTATAATGCTATTTTTGTTTCACCTTCTCTGGTCTTATGCCAAGAACAACTTGGAGAATCCGTGCATGACTTGTACAGCAACATTTACTTATGTGTAATTGTTCGTTGCAGCACATAGTCCTGTCTCAGTCAATCGTTTAAGCTATGGGTTGTAACAGATGCCTAGATTCATTGCTTTCTCCTATCTTTATTTTTTATTAATAAAGTAATGAAATCCTTATCAGCATGGATTGGGTAAATATTAAAAAGGCAAAAAATAAATCCGTCTTCCACTGCTTATTTAGTTTGTAAAGCCCACTGCAGTCCTGATATCTGTTTAAACAATGCATGTTTACAGTGCAACTTAAATAGTTTAGAGTAGTAATTGCATATAAAAATATACAGATGTCCTCACTCTGAACAAAATCCATAACTATATCAAATGGCAAACCTTATCCCAACTCTTACTCATTATACCTCTGTTTTTCCTAAATGCCTGAAGAAACAGAAAGGATCTCGTGGTTCCTCTGGAGACTGCTAAATGAACTATTCTTCTTATACTATCTTCTTGGATCATTTCTTCAGAAATATTCTGCATGTTCCAAGACTCTCATTGATACATATAAAATTACAATAACAGCTGTCTGACATGATATTATTCCAGGAATACTGTATGACTGTGTAAATAAAGATTGCATGATAATACAGATCTCAGTTAGTTGAAAAATCAAGAGGTCGTTCTCATTCATTCTATACTGAGACAAAAAATGAAAAAATGGACGAATAGAGCAGTACGAATTTGAGCTTATGTTTTGGAGCTGAGCTAGTTAATTCTTTGGCTCAGTTCTAGTTAACATGCCACCATGACTGAAGTTATTTCAGCTCATTTAAACAAAATAGCAAAACAATCATTCGGGTTCAGCTGTGGTTTGAGGAAAAGCTCCTGCTCGCTGGTTACAGGGTGCTTTAATCATGCACAAGTAATCAGATAATTATGAATTGAATATAGGTAAAATTGATAGCAGGTTCTGAAATTTTAGCTAACTTTACACAGATTTTAATAGTTGTTCAGACATTTGTATCAGGAATTAATTTCCTTTGCAGTTCTTCATGTATTGCTCACTATTCCATAGTCTTGAATTATTATTAGCTTAGAAATGAGAAAGCACATACACAACTATTGTATTCTTTTAAGGTCACATGATATCAAGAGAAAGAAGCTTTCTCAAACGTTATTTGTCTGAACAACTCTTCTGCACTCACTGATTAGAACAGAGTTTGAACCTTTATTCAAAGCTTTGTCCTTTTTTAATCCACCTCCTGGCTTCTGATACTGTGCACTTTTCTCACACTGCCCCTAAATTAAAAGCCTTGCTGCCGAGACCTGAGCCGGGGGTCTGAGCAGTTTGCCAGTGTGTGTGGGTGCATTCACAAACAAAACAGCAGGTTCTGCTGGTTCTCTGTGAATAGGGAAGAGGGAGACGGAGAATGTTTTGGATGATACTGCTCTGAAAGAGAAATGGGAGTAGGATTAACAGAGAAAGTGAAATTATGTAAATGAAATCATGGAAGCATATAGAAGTTGTATTGGGAAAGTTTTTTTCAAATACACCATACAGTTTTGGGTCAAAAAGAGGAAGACCCATTTCATAATTGAATGACCATAACCTAATGTGCAAGTGGCTCACTTGGCAAGTAGGATGGCCCGGTTCTAGTCTTTCAGCCAAATCAGAGCCAAGTCAACTTGTTTGGACTCCAGAAGTGGTGTGTTGCAGACAAGCACCTGCCTCACCAATGGCACCAGCGTTCCTGGGCAATGTTTCTGACATTTCTGGCTTTAACCTAGGGAAGGTCTTGTAGTTATTCTGATGTGGAATGGAAAAAATACCTTAAGTTCTGACAGCATTCACTACATGGGGGAACTTTTTTTGACAGAACTTCATTATAGGGGTGGCTGACATGGTTTTGAAACTCTGAAAGACACCTACATGGTAAACAAATAATTCGTGGACAGATGTGAGCCAAAATCCTGCTGCTTTTCAGCACCACTTAGGTTCTCAAGAGTCAGATTTTTAGAATTAATCAATACCTAAACATTCAATTAGTTGCCTGCTGGGCTTTTGCAAGTGTCCCTAATCACCTAGCTCTTTTCAGCTTCAGTTCCCAAGTCTGAGGACCCAAGTCTGGAGTGTCCATTGAAATGGCAAGTGACCATGGTGTGTCATAAACTATTAGCACTTCTTTTAAACTGTAGTCCAATATGTTCTCTCTTACTGAATGTCCAATTCTTACTTTCAGTTGTTAATTTATTTCCTGTTATTATCAATCATTGTAGCTGTCTTTATTCAGCAATGTAATTTGCTGGAGGCTTGCCAGAAATAAGTCTAAATTTATAGGTCTGTATATATATTTATGTCTATATAAGGCACACTGGCTTAGGAAAAGCTGAAGTAACTACAACGATTGATCTATTTCAACATATGTCAAATGCATTCACAGAAAATGGTGCTTAAACAGATGCTTGTCTCAAGGCCTGAACTTCTTAAGGTGTTGGACCTGTGTAACCATACTGGTTTGGAACCCATGTCCTTGCAAATGAGACATCAGTTTTTTCTGTAAAAAATGTGTTGTTTTAAAGCTGCAGGTAAAGACTACTTTGCTTATTTTTACTGAGCTGACATGGTGCAAGCTTTATTCAATATGGCTAGATCCCACAAGACACAGCACAGCTGACAGTTTTACTAGCAAGGCCAAAGCCAGGAACAGCAGATTGACAGACAGACAAAGACACACTGCTGCATTTATGTGATTCTAAATACACAGACACATGAAATACCTGAATATAAACATATGTTTATATATTCAGAAATATTAATCACACGAATATGTAAATAAGACCAGTGATGGTGTCTTGATTGATAGTTACTGATAAAAGATATGATGACAAACACACCTGGTAAGGACAACTGAGTTCAAAATGGCTCACTTTTGAAAAAGGAAAAGCAACAGCTGGACTGGGGTTTCTGGATTTCAGCAGAGCATTCCTCTTTTTTTGTCTCCTAAGTGCAGTTTGAGCATTGTCTCTTGCTGATGGTCTTAACGTGTACCTGATAATACATTTAGAGACACTTACCTAACTCTGTCCTTCAGTCAGGATAGACAGAAAAGCAGTATAGGTTTTTAGAAACCCCCTGGATATGCATGTCAGTCAGTGGAAAATTTAACACCAGAGAAAATTTACTGTCCCAAGAATATAGCAGGCTTGCAAAAATGATTTTTTAAAAAAGTAATAATGAATAGTCGTAATAGCAAGAATATTCATTGCTAACAATTACACTTGTAGGTAGAAATATGAAGTCCGTTTGCCTCACTGCTTAAACAACTTGTAACTGTTGGAGATGAAGGTGGGACCTGAGGTGGGAGGTTAGTTATCCCAGCTCAGCTTATCTTGTTCTGAAATGACCAGCAATGATTTCTGCTGGAGAAAGAACCTGGGCAAGATATATAGAGGTGCGGATCCATTTTTTTCTGTGTCTGTACATACATTTTGGTGCTCTTACTGAGATGCTGACAGTCAAAATAACATGCTGTTATAATATTCTTCTCTTACTGATCTCTCTCTAAAATAAAGAAATATTTTCTGTCTCTCCCTTTGCTAGCTTCCTCTAAACTCTGAAGACACTTTCTGTCCCTTGATACTGATGTTCCAGACAGAGCTATTAGTGCTGAGCCTCCAGACACAAATTGAATTTACAGGCTCGATGTTTTAAGGCTTCAAAGAGCTGAAGGGGTGGCATGAAATAGTATATTTTTCCCTACTTCACTTTCAGGAAATTAAATAAACATTTACAAATAAAATAATGAAAGCATTTTTTTAAATTAGGTGTATAAGCATTAGCTGTTCATCGTATTCTCCCACTTGAAAACTGCAGTGACGAACCATTTGTCTTCCAAGAGTGTGGTAGCAAGGCTTAATGTTTGTTAGGAAGTCTTGGATCCTTGGAGAGAAGCTATGAGAGGAGTATGCACTATCATTATCATAATTTTATATGTAATAATAATCTGTCCTTTTATTTTGCCGAGGAACAATGATTCAGTCTCAACATCCTCCACAGAAAAGGTCAAAGCTAATTGTTGTCTCTCTATTTACTGGGTAGGGAAGCAGAGATTTCTCTTGCTGCATTCAACATTGCACAAGAAGTAAATGACAACAAGAAATGAAGCTGGCAAGAAATAAGGCATATACAGTGAGCACTTGAAATCTTACTGATGTAGTTGTTTACTGGAGTACCTCCTACTACTGTTTTCTTAGCGATGTTTTTGTTGCTAATGGGTTGAGCTCAGAAAGAGGTTACAAATGCTAATGTTAGTTTTGTGCTCGCTTTGATTCCTTGCAGAAGGACCAGGAGGGGGGTGCTTTGTTTTGTTTGAAATTGTTTCCTTCAGCTTTGCAGATAGCAAGAGAGGCGAATATGCTGTCTTCTGAAGGTTTAGGAGCAGTCTGCCTTGATATTTTATAATTTGAAAAGGGGATTGTGCTGAGTCTTTAGCAAGGCTTTTTATCAGACATAAGCAAGTAGAACAAAAGAAACAAAAGGGGTTGAACAATTTGATTAAAATTTGCTGCTCCCAGTCACTTTCTAAATGTTTGTTGCCTAGACTGTTGTGGTACTTTTTCACTGCCCGTCTGGTGTTTTCATAGAGTTTGCTAGTTTATACAAATCCAGATGTGCTTAAGTGCATTTCTGTGGTACACCTTAGGTCTGTCTTTTCAGTAGTGGGAAGGGAGAAAATAAGACCATTTTTTCCATTGATAGATTAATTTTAAGAGTATTCTCTTTCACTTTGTATCATATTAGCTTTTTTAGCTGGCTACAGTTCTGGTAGACTTGGGTTTAACACAGGCACATTTTAAGATTTGAATCTATACAATCAAAAAGAGCAGAAAATAGGACATCACTTTTTAGTGAGAAGCCTCAGGAGGGTTTAAGAACGAGTTTTCAGGTGCAATGTTTGCACTTCCTCTTGTAAGTGTGGGTAACTCTCATAAAAGTGAGCTATCCATGAAATGACCTCTTGCTCGTCTGTATTTATTCTCCTTTTCAGGCTTTTGTCTTTGCTCTATTCAGTTCTAAGTCAAAACAATGTGTCACACCGTTGCTAACACTGCAGGTTTAGCCTGCTATCTGGACATCAAGCCAGGCTTGTTCTGCTTCACTACAGTAGCACCCACAGGAAAAGGACTCTGGATCTGGAACTTATCAGGTTTTTTTGTTTACGCACAAGGCAAGTATACATGTGACCTAGACTTCAACTTTTACTGTGCTGACACTATGGGAAACACTTCCCTTGTCAGTAAGTTAATATGTCAACACCAGAAGTAGTTGCAACAGTTCTAACTACTGGCTACTTTTTAAGCTGGTTTTCTGGTCATTGTTTTAGATACTGTAAGAGGACTGCTTGAACAGCTGAAACATGACAGCTGTGCTAAGTGAGTTAATTCCTCAACAACCAAATTTTAGATAATCTGCAGCAGAAATCAGTGTCACATCGTTCTCATTGTATGACAGTGACACACGTGTAGCACACAATATATATGTTGGCTTTCGTTATGCCCCCAGGAGCTTGCAGTAAACTGTCGTGAGACCTGCAACATCACACATACCCTTCCTTTACCCCAATACCATGCATGTCTTTTTCTCTACATTTGCTCAGAAGAAACAAGCCTCTTCGAGTCATACAGTGATTGCATTCCCTGAAGAAATATGTCTTTTTTTTCTGTTAAAATCTTGTAAATCTATCAAATCTCTGGGTTTAAGTTTGTTATTTGCATTTCCCTGTGCAAGTCTAGGGAGATAAGAAGAGAAAACAGTGAGTTAGCTACACTTGGGATTCTCGCCAGTCTTTGTGAGATGGAAAATTCCTTCCTAATTCCATATCTGACTTTAAATTTGACCCTCAGCATGTGAGCAAGATAGACCAACACACACACTTCAGAAAAAAAAAGATCCTTTGTGTCCTAGCAGGATACTGGTGCAACTTTTCCAGGGTCCCAGTCTAACTGCTGCCAATTAGTGAAGCTTTGTCTTCCTTCAAGCATCCTAGAGTGTGTGGGTAAATTGGGCATCAGAAAAAAGTACTGTCCTCTCCCTCCTGCAGGCTGTCAACAGAAGCCTTGAAACATGAGATTACATGAGTGATAGAGTTCATTTCAACGCAGAGCCACCAGAAAGATGAGTCTGTTGAACACAATACAGAAAACCGCTGGTCCCCAGGGGAGAGCTGTAGTTTTGTATATTCCAACATTAGTGATCATTTATACATTAAAACTGTCTTCTTCATTGCTAACTTGTGTATTCTTCTCAGTTTTTGAGAAACAGTTTCATTTTACTATCTAGAAGACCGATTAAAAAATACTGAATAGATTCAGAATGAGATTGATCTCTGAGTGATGTCTTTAGAAATAACTCCACTCATTGAAACCATCCCTTTAACAAAACCTTTGAGATCTATATGTAAACTAGTTTTTAATATCTCTGGTAATTGCAATTTTTAGATTTGTATGGTCATACGACTTGGAGAAGTCGATGTTGTACTATACACTGTTGCCTTTATCAAGTCAGCTTTTCGTAAAAAGAACAGTGGTTTTTTTTGACAAGATGGTTCACATTAATTGTATTTTATCATCATTGATTTGGAAAGAATGTTGACTTAACTAATTCAATTATTCTATCCAAATTGATACTGGGGTATGGTGCCTATAATTTCCTGGGCCTTCCTTCTTTAGTAGTTAATTTAATACCTAGATACACTTGCAGTTCTCTGACCCTTTGGAATTTTCTCGTTTTTCCATGAGTTGTTCAGTATCAACACTAGTGGTTCGGAGAACTCCTCACTGAGTTTATGTAAGACTCCAGGCCTGTTGATTTGAAAACATTTAATTTTAGCAGATCACGTCTCAGTTCTCCTTTTATTACCTGCAGTGAATTTTGTTGTGCTGACGTAATATGTGATGATACATTCTCCAGCTTCATTCCAAGGACAAAACAATGTGCGAAGGACAAAATGTTTATTGGATATTTCCGCCTTTTTTGGATTGTCATTTACAGTTTTATCACCCGCATCTAACAGTGGGCTTGTGGCCAGTCTCAAGCACACTAATATTTATAAAAATATCTTTTTTGCCTCTTTACCTCTGTTAACTATTAGTACTTCATTGATTTATTAACTTCCCTCATAAGTTCCCTGCATACTGTAACTTAGAAATGGTTACTAACTTTTACTTTCCCCTTTCTTCCATGCTACAAATAAGTGATTTTTAGTATGTTTTATTGCTGTCTTTTATCCCAGATAGCTTCTGGTTTAGTATCAATATTTTTGTGCTTAGAAGTGCATTTTTGGCCCATGATTCGACAGGCTTAACACTTTATTTACATTTCCCATTTGATGTTACACTAAAAGTCAATTGGACTGATGATTTTTCTAAACTTTCAAAGTTTTTCCTGTTTAAAGCTCCAGGGCTATACTGTGGAACCAGTCCTGTCTTACTGGCCGATGCCACATTCTACTTGCACATTGTAATTGTAACCACATCACCAGTATTGGTACCTAGGCAATTGCCAGTTTGAGGCAAGCACTTCAAACTTCTAGTCCATCAGAAACAAGTCTGTGGCTGAGCTGTTTGAGCTTCCCCAGGGAAACTTTTATGTTACCCCTAGAGCCGCAGGAAACTTGTTGTTTTGTTATTGGCCGCTTGACAGATATAGCACATACTCTTCAAAAGAGCACATCCCCCATTACACAGTTTATTTCAAGTTAGACACTGTTTATGTCAAGTTATCAAGGAAATTGTAATAAGAAGTGGGCAGGAAATGTGGGTAAAAAGTGATTAGGAACAATTCCAGTGAGATTCCCAAAGGAAGCATGAGGGGTTGCCTGAAAATCCTTAATTTTTTTTTCCTCCCACTGGCTGCTTGTGCTTGCTCCGTGCTGTTTGCCGCCCTTCCTGTTGTGCTTCTGGAAATGTTTATAGGGCTGTGCTGTAAATAAGAGTACCAAAACCCAATCAGATTTTTAAAATGTCACCGGTGAAGATGTGTTCTGATTTATAGCAGGGTCCCCTGGAAGTTTTATCAGACAAATATCTATTCTTGGAAATTTTAATACTAGACAGAACAAAGCACAGGATAGTATGTTTTGTACCAGTCCCCAAGGCAGAGAGCTAAAATAAATATAGGTTGTCCTTTGCACAGTGGCAAGTATAACTTTCATGCTTAGTTCTCCAACTTCAATGTTGTATTAACAGTTTTGGCTCCAGCTTAAGGAGGCTCCACTCTGAGATACTATAGGGCTCCCCCTCAGAGAGAAACGGGAGAAAAAAAAGTCACTTAACTACCTGGGCTCTTGCTGAGGATGATGAAAGCACACGAAAAAATGACCATCAGAAGGGAAGGCTGTCCTTTCCACTACGAACTACACTTTGGATTTATCTTTTGGTGAAGGGGAATCTGGTTCATCCCCCGGTCTTGACTTGTGTTGGTGCTGCAATCCCTGAAAGAAGAGGCTCCTCACCTTCTGAAACTTAAAAATGATCTGTCTTGCCTCCTTCTCGTTCTTTTCTGAGATTTCCCGAGGGCAGAGTTAGCATTTCCTTCTTTAGGGGTTTTATAGGCTGCCAGGAAAAATTACAGGAGTAGCTCAAGAGAGGGCAGGATGGTTTTCCTTTGGTAGAGAGCAGAATTCCTCCCAGGAGAGGAAAAAGTATGGCTAAGAAATGGTGAACAAACATTTGGTTAATGGCACGAGCTCCTGCCATTCCTGTGCCTGGAACAGTGACTCCCATCACTCGCCTTTCCTCCCACTTGTCTTTCCCCTCCCCTGCAGATAATGAAAGCACCCATTAACTCTGCCCTTCCCGAGAACCACGTGGGGCTGGAGCGAAGCCCAGTGGATGGGGGGCTGACTCCTGTGGAAAACGTTACTGGGAGTGAAATGCGCATCCAGGTTTGGCCCTCTCCTAGCACTCATTCATTTGCCACATTAATCCTAACAGCAGCACAACCAGTCAGCATAAAGCCCTGTTATAAACAAAGATACACACATAAATATCTAGTCAAGGCAGAAAATGTGGATTTGTTTTTTTTTTTCCTTTTCTATTCTTTTCTTTTCTTTTTCCACTTGCTTAAATAAGCACAGCAGAGCTGGTTTTTTATCACGCTCCTGCTCCTGCATTTTTCCAACCCAATTAGGCCATTACTAGGGCTAAATGAGGCATGGAGCCTCCAAAAGTCACACCGTCGTCCCGGAGATGAAGAGCGTATAGCTGCGGAGTTGGCAGGCAGGCGAGGTGGCTGGAGCTCACCGGAGTGTGACCCCGGGTGTTTTTCTGTTCCAGAAAGATCACCTTCAGAAAGGAGGAGGGGGAAAGTCAATTAAAAAATATTATTTTAGAAGGGGCTGTGTTAACAAGGGGTTGCCACATTGTGGTCAATTAACGAGGTTGTGTTTCTTAGGGATGCACAGAGGAAGTGGGTGGCCACAGCGTCTTCTGATTTCTGGACAGCATGGCAAAAGGGCCATGAAGACCACGAAAGCCTTCATGTATCTTCCAGTGGTACTAGTTTTTTCCTCGATGGTCAAGAGCTCCCTCCCTGTTACAGCCTGCCCCCAGGTCTGTAGTTCTCCTGAGCGATCCTGTTCCGCTGGGGGACAACTGGTACCCCAGCAGTCAGGCTCTCTTTCTAGCTGAGGCCCTTCAAGTCGTAACATGCTAGCTTGTGCAATAAAGCAGGGCGCTCTTCAACTCTTTCCATGACACAAAGCCTGTATTTGCTTCTGTTTCCACGCTGCTGGGAACTCTTTGTGCTGGATATAGAAATGATGCAGAGGAGGGGGTCATCTGTCCTGCCCCGGAGCTCTGATAGCCCTCACCAATCATTCTTAACTATGAACTGGAAAAAATTATGTCGTGTCTAACACAAGGGGAAAAAAAGGCTTCACTTGGAAAGACAAAGAATACAAAGCCTAACAACTAGACTCATCAAAGACAAGCTGGGGATCTCCTGCTTTATTTCAGAGAGGAGCTCTGCCAGAAAGGATGACAATTTTCTGTCATGTACTGTTTTAAGCACAAAAGATTCCGTGTGCTGAAAGAAAATTAACATGCACTTCTATGAATTTTATTTTTGCACAATGAAGAAAATGGATGAAGTCCTTTGCTCTGAATACAGATTATTTTAGAAGCTGAACAGCTTCCCTTGTCCCTACCTCCACCTCAGTTCTGCTATCTTTACTCACACTGAGCAATACCTTAGTTACCAGCTGAATCATATGAAACTTATTGCAGAACATGGTAGTAGAATCATATGCAATACTGAATTCACCAGGTAAATAAATCTGAAAGTGAGAAAGATACAGTTCCTAGCCTTTTTTTCATTTAAAAGTGTGATAAAAGATGTGTTGACATAAATGTAGTCATAAGAAGCCCACACCTGAGCATTGGACCTGTTCTTCTGGATCTAGCTGCAGCAGTTTGAGGTGGTATTCTTACATCAGCTTGCTCTTCACCTAGTCAGTCTCCCCAGCAAGAACCATGCTCCTGGTCTGCTTCAGTGACAAACCTGGCTGATTTTGTTAATGGCATCTTCACAGCAGTTTGAGCTAAACTGCCAGAATCTGCAGGAAAAAGCTAAGGTGAAGGCTCAAGATATATTTTGATGACTCTTTGGACCTCTAGATGACCTCCAATAGTGGTGCAATAAAAAACACGTCAGATTTGGATATCTTAGATGATTGTATCAAGTGAGGAGAGAGACAGGGAATTTCCAATAGGGGAACACCACTCAGGGATATATATTTTGTTCACAGGAATGTGTGCGTCTCAGTTGTGGAGATAAATGAGTTTGGAAAACTTTAAGGTGTTGATTATTTTATTCTAGGACTGACTTTTACAAAATTAGGGCTGTTTTTCACAAAACTATTTGCTTAGGACATTAACCAGCTGCTAACTCGTGGAGGTGGAAATGTTCCTCGTAAGACACTGACGCTACAGTTGTCTGGCACAACATTTCTGAAGCAGGTATCACTGGGTACTGCTAGAGACAGGCTCTTACACAAAATGGACTGCTGATTTCAATATGGATGAAAATTTCCATCGTCGTCATACATTACAGGACAGAAAACATGCATCTGTAGGGCTCAAGATGAATCCTCTGAAGAATCTAAGTGGGATTATTGAAAAAAATGTTTACGCTTGTCCCTCTCATCTTTTACAAATTATCATGGAAAGTTTGCTTCATACAAACTTGTAAATAATATGGTGTGTCCCTGAAGAGGGCGGGTGGAGCACTGTGGGAGAGCTATGCTGGGTGCTTGCCTGTTGCTGCTTTGGTATTGCGGCTCACCAGTACTGGCTGTATGTCATGGGTCTGTGGTATCGTCTTACTGACATCTTTAGCAGGGAACTGCAGCCCCACAGGCCCAGCCAGCATTTCTTAGGTGAATGATATAAATAATCATAACTGATAAACAAGTCCTTGCATATCACATTGATCTTCCAGTGAATTGCATAGGCAACTAAGGGTCACTGTTCCTATTCAGGGGTCAGTGTATAGCGTACAGTATTGCATTCCACCCTGTGCTCTGTCCCCCATGAGACATGCTAGTGCAAGCCAGCCCTGCAAGGAAGAGTCAGCAAAACCTGCCTTCTCTCCCCATAGGACTAGAGCAGGACATGTGCCTGTCCGTGCCAGTTACTCACTTCCTCTCACACCTGCATTTCTACTCTTGATTTTCTTCTCTGCCTTCCACTGCCCAATGTTTAGTGATTTTATGTGTTCAGGAGAACTTCTATCCTTGCTAATGTCCAACATTTCTGTTGAGCTTACCGAGATGCCCCTTACATTGGACCTATTTGCCTTTTCTGGGGACCCTATTCACTCCTGCCTTCTGTAACAGGAAGAAGCTACACACAGTATACAGGCAAAAGAAATACAGAAATAGGAAAGAGTGTTTTGGTAATAGAATGAAAGTAGTAGAGAGAAGAAAGCTGGAGAAGGAACAATAATTATTCTGTTCAGAAAATCATAAAGAAGAGAAAATAAGCAATGGAAAAATAGGAAAAAATTACATCCTGGGACAGTAGAGAACTAGAAATGTAAGACAAAGGGTAGGAAAAAGACCACAAAAAATCGGTAGGGATTTATTAATAAATCATGCTGGACTTCATGTAAAAATAAGCCATCCAACACAAAGAAAGTGTTTATTTGTTTTTAATGATAGTATAAATGAGACTGGAACAGCCAGCCAGGGGCTACTTTAGTCTCTGATTCAGCAAGCCACTAAAGTACATGCTAAGCTTTTAGAATCTACTAAATTTCATTAAAGTCAAGTCTCACTAAAGTTGAGCACATACTTAAGTTTTTTTTTCTGAATTGGATTTATGTTGAAATTGGCTCAGAAGTACAATTGTCCTTATTGTTTGGTTCACTGAGGATTCTGCATGGAAAAAATGGGATCAAATAAAGTGCTTTTCTTCAGATGCAGAGGTTTAAAAAAAATCATGTAAAATTAAAGGAAATTATTAAGCGAAATATGTTTTTCCCTTGTAAGCAATTTTACAAAGTTGAACTGGAAAAAATGTTCAACTCTCAAGTATTTTTTTTTCTATTTTTGCTAGAGAAAAGCCTGAATCAGCCTTGATTCATCTGATATTCAGTTTGACATCTGTTGACACGGATGAAGCATAGCTGCAATACATTTCTGAAATTATTTCTGGCCACTATTACAAATTAGGAAGCCAAGCCCCAGACAAAAAAGTGATTGGCATAAGGCTGGCCAGCCAGCCAGGAGAAAGAAGCAGACATCAGGTCAAGGATGCTTCCCCACACCAGCTCTGGGAGAACATCACTTTCAACAAAACCATACCAAGTTTTTATCAGAAGTCTGTTCTCCTAGTTTATTTAAAAGCTGCACTTCATAGACAAATTGACTTTTCTAGTAGCTTGCACCCAATACCAGTGTGTCACAGAAGGTTTTAGAAAGAAGAATTTTGCTGATACAAACCAGATTCTTCTTCTCATGTTTACTTACATGATCCAAGTTTATTTGCTTCTGCTATTTTATAGAAGAGTCATCAAAAGCTGGTTGATTAACTCAGAGAAATACAGAAAGATAATTATGGTTTTCCTTATTCTAGTGTTCTTATTCTGTTATTTCATGTTCCCTGACCTTTCAGCTTACTAACCAGCAGATCTTCTGCTGGCAAATCAGAAAGTGTGGCATCTCTTTTGAATATCACCGCAGTAAATTGTGTATTTTTAACTACTTACAAATGACCGACTACTTTGTCATCTTCCTCACCACTCCCCCATTCTTTCCCGCCTCACAATGTAGCACAGAATGAAAACAGTATAAAATGCCTGACCCTGGTGACCAGTCCTTCTAACCTATTATTTTCTAAACAGAAGAAAGAGAGACAAAAATTAAAGACAAATGTAGGTTATAGAGCATCCAGGAGTTGATAACAAGGATAGTTCCTTCTTATTCTTTCCAAGACAGAACTGCACAGCACAGTTTCATAAATTATGTTCTTGGATTGGCATTTATTGGTATTCAGTTGGTTCTGTTCAACTCAGTATTGGCTCTGTATGTTAGGGAGTGTTTTGACTGTACAGAGCTCAACAATTGTGGTGATGAAGTCAAGTCCTTATGGGTAAGGATGAGGGGGAAGGCCAACAAGACAGATATCCTGCTCAGAGTCTGTTATAGACAGCTCAACCAGGATGAAGAGATAGATGAAGCATTCTGCAAGTGGCTGGAAGTAGTCTCACAGTCACTGGCCCTTGTTCTCGTGGAGGTCTTCAGCTTACTGGACATCTGCTGGAAATACAACACAGCAGAGAGGAAACAGTCTAGGAGGTTCCTGGAGTGTGTGGAAGATAACTTCCTGACACAGCTGGTAACTGAGCCTACCACAGAATCACAGAATCACAGAATAGTAGGGGTTGGAAGGGACCTCTGTGGGTCATCTAGTCCAACCCCCCTGCCGAAGCAGGGTCACCTACAGGAGGCTGCACAGGATCTTGTCCAGGCGGGTCTTGAATATCTCCAGAGAAGGAGACTCCACAACCTCCCTGGGCAGCCTGTTCCAGTGCTCCGTCACCCTCAGAGGGAAGAAGTTCCTCCTCATGTTCAGACGGAACTTCCTGTGCCTCAGTTTGTGCCCATTGCCCCTTGTCCTGTCACTGGGCACCACTGAAAAGAGCTTGGCCCCATCCTCCTGACACCCACCCTTCAGATATTTGTAGGCATTTATAAGGTCCCCTCGCAGCCTTCTCTTCTTCAGGCTGAACAAGCCCAGTTCCCTCAACCTCTCCTCGTAGGGGAGATGCTCCAGTCCCCTCACCATCCTTGTAGCCCTCCGCTGGACTCTCTCCAGTAGCTCTGCATCTTTCTTGAACTGGGGAGCCCAGAACTGGACACAGTACTCCAGATGAGGCCTCACTAGGGCAGTGTAGAGGGGAAGGAGAACCTCCCTCGTCCTACTGGCCACACTCTTCTTGATGCACCCCAGGATCCCATTGGCTTTCTTGGCAGCCAGGGCACACTGCTGGCTCATGGTTAACCTGTTGTCCACCAGGACACCCAGGTCCCTCTCCGCAGAGCTGCTCTCCAGCAGGTCCACCCCAAGCCTGTACTGGTGCATGAGGTTGTTCCTCCCCAGGTGCAGGACCCTGCACTTGCCCTTGTTGAACCTCATCAGGTTCCTCTCTGCCCAGCTTTCCAGCCTATCCAGGTCACGCTGAATGGCAGCACAGCCTTCTGGTGTATCTACCACACCTCCCAGTTTGGTGTCATCAGCAAACTTGCTGAGGGTACATTCTAACTCTTCATCCAGGTCGTTGATGAAGAAGTTAAACAAGACTGGGCCCAGTACTGACCCCTGAGGGACACCACTTGTCACCAGCCTCCAACTAGACTCAGCGCCGCTGATGACAACCCTCTGCGTTCTGCCATTCAGCCAGTTCTCTATCCACTTCACCGACCACTCATCCAGCCCACACTTCCTCAGCTTCCCTAGGAGGATATCATGGGAGACTGTGTCGAAAGCCTTGCTGAAGTCAAGGTAGATAACATCCACGGCTCTCCCTTCGTCTACCCAGCCATTCATGTCATCGTAGAAAGCTATCAGATTGGTCAGGCATGATTTCCCCTTGGTGAATCCATGCTGACTACTCCTGATAACCTTCTTTTCTTCCACTTGCTTCATGATGGCCTCCAGGATAAGCTGCTCCATCACCTTTCCTGGGATGGAGGTGAGGCTGACCGGCCTGTAGTTCCCTGGGTCCTCCTTCTTGCCCTTTTTGAAGATTGGAGTGACATTGGCCTTTCTCCAGTCCTCGGGCACCTCTCCTGTCCTCCAGGACCTCTCAAAGATGATGGAGAGTGGCTCAGCAATGACATCCGCCAGCTCCCTCAGCACTCGTGGGTGCATTCCATCGGGGCCCATGGATTTGTGGACATCCAGATCACTTAAGCGATCCCTCACACAGTCCTCCTCGACCAAGGGAAAGTCGTCCTCTTTGTAGGCTTCTTCTCTTACCTCCGGGGCCTGGGATTCCTGAGGGCCAGTCTTAGCACTGAAGACTGAAGCAAAGAAGGCATTCAGTAGCTCTGCCTTCTCCGCATCCTCCGTCACCAGGACACCCGCCTCATTCAGCAGCGGCACCCCGTTGTCCCTAGCCTTCCTTTTGCTGCTGATGTAGTTGAAGAAGCCCTTCTTGTTGTTTTTGACATCCCTTGCCAGTTTCAATTCCAGGTGAGCCTTGGCCTTCCTCGTCACATCCCTGCATGCTCTCACTACGTTTCTGTACTCTTCCCAAGTGGCCTGTCCCTCTTTCCACATTCCATGGACCTTTCTCTTCTGCCTGATCTCCGCTAGAAGCTCCTTGTTTAACCATGCAGGTCTCCTGCCTCCTTTGCTAAATTTCTTTCTCAGGGGGATGCATTGCTCCTGTGCATGGAAGAAGTGTTGTTTAAAGAGCGACCAGCACTCATGGACCCCCCTGCCTTCGAGAGCCCTGGCCCACGGGATTCCTCCCAGTAGCTCCTTGAAGAGGGCAAAGTCAGCCCTCCTGAGGTCCAGGGTTTTGATCCTGCTTATTGCCCTGCTTCCTCCACGCAGGATCCTGAACTCGACCATTTCATGGTCACTGCAGCCGAGTCTACCTCCAACCTTCACATCCTCCACCAGTCCCTCCTTGTTTGTTAACACGAGGTCCAGCAGCGCGCCTTTCCTTGTTGGTTCCTCCACCACTTGCATCAGAAAGTTATCCTCGATGCTCTGTAGGAACCTCCTGGATTGCGCCTGCCTAGCTGTATGGTCTTCCCAGCTGATGTCAGGGTGGTTGAAGTCCCCCATGAGAACCAGGGCCTGTGACTGTGAGGCTGCTTGCAGCTGCCTGTGGAAGGCCTCATCAACCTCCTCCTCCTGGTCAGGTGGCCTGTAGTACACACCCACCGTAATGTCACCCGTGTGAGCCTGTCCCTTAATTCTAACCCACAAGCTTTCAACTCGTTCCTCATTTGCCCCCGGGCCAAGCTCAATGCATTCCAGTTGCTCCCTCACATATAGAGCAACTCCCCCACCTCTCCTTGTTGGTCTGTCTTTCCTAAAGAGTCTGTAGCCATCTATGACAGCATGCCAGTCATGCGAGTTGTCCCACCACGTTTCTGTGATGGCGACCAAGTCGTAGCCGTCCTGCTGTATAATGGCTTCCAGCTCCTCCTGTTTATTGCCCATGCTACATGCATTGGTGTAAACACACTTGAGCTGGGCTGTCAATCTCACCCCTGGCCTTGGCACTCCAAGCCTAGGCTCATCCCTAGTGAGCTGGGCAATATCCCCTACCAGGGGAGGTGCCTCACTTGACCTGCTGTTCACAGAGCAGGACTGGTGGGAGATGTGGTGGTCGGAGGCCATCTTGGGCTTAGCGACCATGAAATGACAGAGTTCTCAATTCTTGGTGAGCTAAGGATGGGGATCAGCAAAACCACCACCATGGACTTCCGGAGGTCAGACTTTGGCCTGTTCAGGATGCTGGTTGAGAGAGTCTCTTGGGAGGCAGTCCTGGAGGACAAAGGGGTACAGGAAGGCTGGAGATTCTTCAAGGAGAAGTCTTAAAGACACAGGAGCAGGCTGTTCCCACATACTGTAAGACAAACTAGTGGGGAAGACAACTGGCCTGGCTGAACAGGGAGCTTTTGCTGGGACTCAGGAAAAAAAGGAGGGTCTACTACTTATGGAAGAAATGGCAGGCAACTCAAGAAGAGTACAGGGATCTTGTTAGGTCAGGCAGAGAGAAAATGAGAAAGGCAGAAGCCCAGCTAGAACTCAATCTGACCGCTGTTGTAAGAGATAACAAAAAATGTTTTTACAAATACATTAACAACAGAAAGAGAGCCAAAGAGAATCTCCATCCCTTATTAGATGTGTGGGGGGGAACATTGCCAGCAAGGATGAGGAAAAGGCTGAGGTACTTAATGCCTTCTTTGCCTCGGTCTTTAATAGTCAGACCAGTTATTCGTAGGGTATTCAGCCCCCTGAGCTGGAAGACAGGGACAGAGCGCAGAATAAACCTCGCAAAATCCAGGAGGAAGCAGTTAACGACCTCCTATACCACCTGGACACTCACAACTCTGTTGCGCCAGATGGGATCCATCTGAGAGTACTGAAGGAGCTGGTGCAGGAGCTTGCCAAGTCCTGGTTAACAGGGGAGGTCCCAGACAACTGGAGGCTTGCCAGTGTGACGCCCATCTAGACAATGAATTGCTGCAGCATGTCCAGAGAAGGGCAACGAAGCTAGTGAAGGGTCTAGAGAATTAGTCTTATAAGGAGCAGCTGAAGGAACTGGGATTGTTTAGTCTGGAGAAGAGGAGCCTGAGGGGAGACCTTATCACTCATCTCTCTTCAGATGCCTGAAAGGAGGTTGTAGCAAGGTGGGTGTTGGTCTGTTCTCCCAAGTAACCAGCAATAGGATGATAGGAAACAGCCTCAAGTTGCTTCAGGGGAGGTTTAGATTGGATATTAGGAAAAATTTCTTTCCTGCAAGAGTGGTCAGGCACTGGAACAGGCTGCCCAGGGAAGTGGTGGAGTCACCATCTGTGGAGGTGTTCAAAAGATGTGTAGATATGGCACTTAAGGACATAGTTTTGTAGGCGTGGTGGTGTTGGGTTGACGGTTAGACTTGATGATCTCAGAGGTCTTTCCCAACCTTAATGATTCTATGATTCAAGAAATGAGAGGAAGCCTCTTTTCATTTGCTTGTAGAGAAGTGCATCTTAAAGAAATGCCCTGATGCAAAGAACATAACACAATCACAGTGTTTTATGGGCATGCCTAGCAAGGAAGAGACACTGTGCTAGGGGCATTGAGCTCTCTTGTCAACCCCAGAGATATTTGTTGTGAGAGAGGAAGAGGATAGACTAGGATAGACTAGGAGCTGGGAATGATGGAGAAACTTAGTTACCTCTGCAGGGTTGTTCTGTAGAGCAGTTGTGGACTTTACTTCTGTGGGCTGTGAACACAGCACCCATTAACATTTCCGTATCTTCTAAGGCCAGACAAGCTATTAATCCTGCAAATCAGGAATGAAGAGCTGTTCAGTTGGGTGACACTTGCCGGCAAAACTTCTGCATTGGATGTAGGAGGAAAGGCTCGCTTGAGATGCAGGAATATGCAGGAATGTAAGGTACCCTGAAAGGCACACAGGTTGAATGCCTGACGGTTTCACCTGCAGGCAAAAGTCTGAACTAATCAAATTTTGCAAACAACATCCCACTGCCATATGCACCATCCTACAAAGATGTAGAGTATCTTCATTCTGCAGAGCATCCCCCAGGCTTGCTTTCTCCATCTGTCCTGGAAGGTCTAGTCACTTCCCAAAAATATGGGGTGAGGTAAAACAACTGTCACTGAAATGCACGCTTGTTAGCATGGTTGGTGGGACTTTCTTCAGAAACAAGGAAAGTTAGGGAAACTAATTTAATATAAAATGATACCTTAGCAAAATATTTCTCCTCCTATTTTATTGCAACTCTTAACGGTCTAAATCTCCCCTGTACATGAAGAGAAAAATCATTGAAACAACTGAGAAGCCTTGGACTGGTATTCTGTGTAAGCCATCATTTCACTCACTTTAAACAACTGATATGATGGTAGACTTTTAACAGGAAGGGTTGGAAACAACCAAGTTAGGAAACTGTGACACAGCAAGAGAAGGTAAGAGTCTAGAACGCAGAGAGGCAAAACAGGACAGCTTTAAGATGCAGACTAGATAGATTCCCTGGTCCTTGTACTCTCTAAATCTGAGATTGCTGGAGAGTCTGATGCAGCTTCCAGCATACATTAGGGTTGTCAGTAACTGGTAGGTTTATGGCAACTTCCCAAAAGGCAGCAGATGGGCTGCTGTGCCTCTGGAACTCCCTAGGACTTGGAAATCCCTCCAAGCCCTGCTGTTCTGCCACAGCTCCTGTGTGATGCTGTAGCTCCTCAGCATTTCTTAGCAGTTCATTAAGCAATCTAATGAATTTGTCAGATGTTGTTTCTTGTCTAGTCATTTCTCAGTGAGTGCTGGGGGTGCAGCAGAATGCTTTGCTTAGTAGGATGCCTTAATAACCTCATGCATTTCAGTACTCCCTTTTATGTATAAATACATGCACTCTTGCTGCACATGTACTGAAAAAGGCTGAGTGGAAAGACAAGAAGTTGCAGAATTGTCTTATTCCCTTCTGGTATTTGTTTCAGAGCTTTGTTACATGTTTTGTAAAAATGAGCTTTAGCTCTTATTGCAGAAAACATCCTTCAGAGGAATAAAACCTGTCATGTCTGTAAGGGCCATAGAGCTGCTTCTCAGGCTAGCTTACAGACACACCTGTGTAGAAATGGCTCCAAACAGGTCACCTTTCACATAGATTTCCACCAAGCACTCACTACTCAGAAACCACTTACAGCTCTGTGTCTGCTAACACATCCCTGCATCTGCTAATGGTGTTCACTGAGTGCATTCGATGAGTCTCTAAGGTATTTTCTATTACCACTTCTGTTTCTGTTTTTGCTTCCCACCATCAGCAAACTCAGAATTATTTCCACAAAGGGATATCAGTTCCCAGGACCCAAATCATACTGATCCGGGATTTTGAACATGATACTGATGAAAATTACCTGAGAAGTGTTATGCGAATCCCAAAGTCAGGTACAGTCCTGCTTGAAAGGGGGTTGCTATAAAGCCGCTCAGTCCCAGCTGCATTGCTTGGCATGTGATCACATGCACTTTACGAGCCAGCGCTGAAGTGGGAGGGAGATCAGAGGCCTCGTAATCCCACGTTAAATCCGCACACAGTAAATGCTTCTTGTGGGCATGTTTGGGTTTTTACCTGGTTGTGCAAGAGCCACGAGCTGATGCTCTTTTGACTGCTGTTGCTACCACCAAATTTGTTTGAGACTCCTTGAAATAAAGTCTTCTGGTTAGTCCTGGCTCCTTTTTCTGTATCTGCAGTCCCCAGAGGCTCGGACATCAGCCTCTAACAGTTTAGGCTTACTTGCTCTCAAGTTGCAGCATTGAGCAGAATATCAGCAGTGGTACCCTAGGCATATTTCTGTCACTCCTGCCACTCTTGTATTTTGTAGCGCTAAACATGGATCAGGGTGTGACTCCATACTCTTTCGTAGTAGGCTCTTTATTATTTGGACACAAGTACATGATCGTAGGAATAAAGAAAAACTAATTATATGACTGCTACATGAAAATAATGTTATTGGTACAAAAAATTTTAGAAACTTAAACAGTAACTCATTTTTTGTTATGTTTAGTTTATCTTGGAGAATTGAGAATGTTACTCTAGGACAAGTGCTTAGGTTTTTCATGGCCAACTTTAACACGTTCTTAGGCCTACGTTTCCTTTTGCAGGCTATTCCTCCCAGCGATAAGAATATGGCTTTATTCATTTGAACTGCCATGTCTTGTTATTTACAAGCTTCAGCAGCTTCTTCAGTACCATGTCTGATCTGTATGCAGTATTTTTGGCCTCTTAGCTTTTCCAATGCCAAATGTGACTGTAATGTATCTTTTTTTGACATACATTTACTGTAATGTAATAGGATATTAGCATCCTGATTCCTACCAGCAAAATTTCATCTGTAACAGATAACACCCCCTTAAGCTAATAGCAGGTTATGGAAATACTGTCCTGGAGATCCTGTGATGGTCATCTTGATGATTTTGTAAAAACTCTAGCATTCATGTTTTGTATTTAGTTCAAAATCAAGTGTATGGGTAGTGTTTTTAAAACAGAGTCATTATTCTAGATCTGAATTTTGCTCTACACTCCTCTTGTCTCTCCCCAAACTTTTCTGAGGCTGAGATTCCGTTTCCCAGTCATGCTATTTGTCTGGACAAATACGTCCTTGTTTTGGGGAGTGAGTGTGGTGTGTAAGAATTATCTCTTTCAGCTTTGGCAATAAGTGCTTTATAGTAATTTTCAGTTACCACTTGCCTTCTTTAAAGACAGAACAGTTGAATGGAGCAGCTTAGCTCCTCCAAACCACCCAACGTTGCAGGTCTGGGGCAACCTTGCCTGCAGGCTATGCTGGCCATGGGACATCCAGGCCTCCCATAGGCAGGACAACGCTGCTGAATAGGCTGTGTGGGAGTCCAGGGTCTTTTGGGGTCTGGGACAGCCCTGTTGCTATGGCCAGGATCAGGAATCTTCCCCAGCTCTCTGCTGTAAAAAGGTCCTGAAAGCCCAGGACACTTAGCTGAGCTTGAGCACACTGGTTCCTTGTTGTTATCCAGGTTGATCACATGAAGTTTAGCAGGTTCTACCTTTAGGCTGAATGGGAGAGAAAACCTTTAGGAAGGTGAAAATTTCTTATGAGGTTTCATGGCCTCGCAGATGTAAACATGCTCAGCTTTGCCTTGTGTTCAGCTGATGTTCTACCATAAGTTAACAATGTCTTGCTGTTCCAGAAAAGACAAGTGCCGTACAGAGATATATAAACAGGGCTATAGTCTGCAAGATACATGAAGTAATCCTACCACTCTGCTCCATGCTGGTAAGGGCCAAACAAGGACACTGTGTCCATCTCTGGGCAGCGTTCTGCACTAAATGTGGAGACATGCTGGAGAGAGGCCAGAGGAACAAAACAAGAATAATACGAGCTCAGGAAAGCATCTTTATGAAAAAATATTAAATTAATTTAGTTTGCTGGGTCTAAGAAAAAAGAGAAAAAGGGGAGGTGAATTCAAATCCCAAATAAGGCGATTATGAGGAGGGAGGCACTGGACTGCATGTGATAGATGGGAGAAGAAGACAGGCTTAAGTTCCAACAAAAACAATTCAAGTCTGACGTGAGAAAACATTTGCCTCGGTTAGAGCAGAGAAGCGTTGGAGTAGGCTGCCCTGGGTGTCCGACAGGTCTTTTTCCTCAACAGGTTTTAGAGAAAATATGCTGATAACAGCACTACTATTAATGAGCCCTTCTTGGACTAAGGGACAGGCTGCATGACCACTTGAGATCCTTTCCAGCTCAGCTGTTATATGAACTTGAGCAGCTGCTGTTTAGAGTTGGGGTTAGTTACTGTTTGATTAAGAAGTACTTCATAAGTAATATATGCCATGAGTGTGCCATTCAGCTTCTTTTCACCCAAAGAACAAACATTTACTGAACATTTCTGGCTTTTCTGCGTGATTTAGTCTGACAACTAAAACATTCATTCAACTAGAAAAACTATCGATTGCTGTAAGCCCTTCAAATACCCACAACTGTACCCAGGGTACAACCTCTCGCCCCTCAGGTACTGTTTCTGCTATGACAATAGTGACACAATGTCTCCCTCTCTTCCTGGAACCACTTTAAGTTCTTCCACTGAAGCTTAGGCGAGATAGCTGCTACTTTACTTTCACTTCCAAGAGAGTGCAAAACCAAAATGTCTGATAGTTACAAAACAGAGTGGAAAAAAAACTATTAAAGAATATTTTAAAGAAGGGGAGGGGGATTAAAAATAAGGTTGTGTCAAAAATAATGGAAAAGACAGTGCTTATTTTTTGTATTTTTCTTGCAAAATAAATCTCATGTAATTGTATTTGCTAAATATATGGACAGGGAAAAAGTGTTCTGCACTGAAGAGCTTATAATCAAAGAATTTACGTCTGAATACTAAATAATGTTTTAAATGTAAAAATATTTGCAAAGGAAAAAAAGCGCAATGGATTCTGAGCTTCCTTCTTAATTCAGTTGCTTGTTAATTTAATCTTTCTAATTTATTATCTTAAAACTGCAGGACCACAGTAATTGTTCTATTAGTAGTACAGTTTCCACCTACATGTTGCTAAGTTTTATGTCTTCAGGCATGCATGAGCAGGTAATTCAATCTTTGGCCGCATAATACTTGTCTTTAATAAGGAAGAGGCTCATAATCTTAATCCAATTAAAGAAAAGACAACTGAAGGAAGATTTGCCACAACAAAAGATGATAGTAGAGGATATTATCTTGGAGTACTGGCAGCAAGCTAATAACTGTTCATCAGGAAATCAGTGTCTTCAAATATTTTCAAACTCTGGTGTGGAGAGGAGTTGAAAGCAGCTGGGAGACTTATGTCTTCTATTAAATGAGTTTGAGATACCTGGTTTTTCCCAGCTATAGTTGGTATTTAAGTATGGAGAGTTGTAAATTTTGACACTGAGATTTACAAGGAGCTGGTCATACACTTAGTTTTGCTTTTTCTGGATATCATTTTGTGCCAGTGCATCTTTGGACCTTTATCCCTCAGATGCTGCCTCAGGGATGTGTTTTATGTATACACATGCCGTCTTGTTCACAGACAGCACCTCTGGTATTACTGCAATTCTGTGCTCTGTCCCTGAGAATAGCCAGTTCCAAATTTTTCAGAGGGATACCAAGTATTACCCTATACCATGAATGAATAACTTTGTTTTCATTGTATAATCCCTTGTCATGCTCTTGAGTGACATCTTCGAGTACTGAGTGCTGTAGATGCTGTTTTAAAACGAACCCTGTTTTACCAGTTTAGATCTTTCAACTTTGCCTGCTGTGAGAAAAGAGAAATAAGAATATGAATTTGCTTTTTCTACATTTAATACTTCAGCCACGTACTGTCTGGGGGTAGAGTGGTTCCTAAATATTCAGCAGCACCAGCTCAAACCCCTCCATAGCATCCCAGCAAACTAAATTACATTGTCTATCTGTTCATGATGCAAATGGTTTCCTTTTTCATAAGCAAAGAACCCCAAAGGTAAAAGAAAGCCTTATTAAAGGAAAAGCAGAAAAGCAGAGTAATAAATCAGCAGGCTGTGGTCTCGATCTCACCCTTTTCCCAGAGCAGATGGGGATGACACTGATGTCATCCCACTGTCCTACACACGGTTCCTTTCCCAGTTCCATAGCTGGGCACCTCCATTTCTGCCCCTGAAGGAGCATGCAATCCAGGCCTTTGCCAGCTGGGAGGGAGGGAGGGAAGGGGATGCCCTAGGCCAAATAGCATTAGTCAAACCATCCCGTCTCTTTGCAGCCTCTCTTCAGAAATTATTCTCCCTGATTCAAACATCTCACCTCTAAGTGCTGGCCCCATCTTTGCTGGCCCTCACCTCAGTATACTGTATCAGCTTTTTTTCCTTCTTTTTATTTTTTACTACTGAAGAAATTAAAATCCAGACCCCTCTTCCTCTTTGTTTCACTTTCCCAAGACTCCTCTCTGCTGTCCTGGAAGGCTACATTGCTGGCTGGGGAGATTCCTCAGCCCTGGGGTGACCCCCCAGCTTGCCCTTGGTGTGGGCACAGCAGGGTTTGTCCATTCATTACCAGATGTGATTAGCAGCGTTCTATTCATACTATCCTCAAACCTGGCAGTATTTAAACAAGAATGCTCTTCCCTAGCACGACTGCTGTGCTTGTAATGCTGGCTCCCCTGGACCCCTTCGCTCTCTGGCAGATGCAGGTAGAGGGCTCCCAACAGAAAGTGGGAGCTCTTATTTCCCTTTGCCCACAAAGTTCTAGGTTGCTCTTCTTTCCCGTTGTCCACAAGCGTCAACCATGAGCTCTTGCCCGTCACGTCAGGCTCGAGGTACTGTTTATCATTTCAGATCTTTTCTGCTCTTCCCTTTCCTTTGTATCCTCTCTTAATTTCAACAGTACCAGCCTTTCTAACCATGAAGTCAATCCTGGACGCTCAACTTTTTTGCCAGCTTTCTGAGCTGCTTTCATGTGTGCTAAATGCTACGCTGGGACAGGTGTATCTAAGCCAATATTATCTGCAAGCATATTTGACTTTAATAATACCGCCGCATTACTTCCCTGTTTTTAATCTCACTTTGCTACCCAGAAGAACATTTTACTTACTTTTTGGCTGGTATTTCTTACTGAATTGTCCAGGAGAGGTCACAATTTTGGCCTGTTGTTGATCTTCTTGTGACTGCTCATTATAGAACATGCACAGAAGTTAATCAAAATTAATGTAAAAGTATTTTGTTCAACTCATAGTTGCTTGTAAAAACAGAAGCTCCCAGCATAGCTCTTCATGCCTGTGCCAGACAGAAATGGTGGTTGAGCGGGAGATGTTCAGATAGATTAATGAAGCAGGCAAGGACACAAGGGCAATCAGCTGCACCAAAGGCCAAGCACCCTGCTCCACTGGGATATGTCATTCACGATGCAACTGGCTGGACCAGAGATCATGTGACAGACCTCACTTGTCAGCCTCAGTGTGTCACAGACCGTTTACAGACCCCAGAGCAATTCGTGAGGGCCCTACCCACCTTTGGATGTGGTTGAAGAGCAGACTGCAAAACAGGTGAAGCAGTTCAGCTGGCAACAGACCACACTTTTTCTTAGGGACCCCATGCTATCAGTTCACTCAGTGTTGGGAGAATGTCCTTGGAAGGATGGCAGCGAGGAACAGACTGACAATAGTAGAACAGTTTGTCTGCATACATCCTTTGCTGCCTTATCTGAGCAGTGCTTGGGAAAAAGGACAGATAGAGTAGCTGCAGTGATGCTTTAGCCATGGTTCTCCATGTGGGTGGAAACTTTCCTAAGTGGTCCTCACACTGGGGCAGGGAGTGGGCTGTGAGCAGATGTAGACAGCATGCATGCTATACTTAACCTCCTCATCTGCAGTAAATTTAATGTACTCCTGAAGTGCTGAGCTTGCTGTGCATTCACAATCTGTCCGGATGTATGCACAGGAAAGCTAGCTATGTGTCAAGGCAGTGGGTCATGGCGTAAAGCTCTTTTCTGCAGCTGGCAGTCCACATCTTTCATCCTGCCACAAGGCCAGACAACCATTCTGTAGATGACTGTAGGTATTTCCATGGGGCATCAGATGGCAGGAGGGCTTTGTGAACCAGGACAGAATGGAAAGTATCTGCAATTGACTGCAATGATTTTTTGCCTTTCAGTAATTCATCCTATAGGACCTGGCAGACTTAGCTTCAGCCAGGTGGAAAAAGAGAACATCAGTCTAAAAAATCCCTGATATGCTTTTTCTTATCTTTTCTGAATCCATAAGTGGTGGGAGGAAGATGACCTTTCCCTAGCTGAAACATAGCAGTGTTTCCTTCCTTATTCTGTTGGGCAACGAAGAAGCAAGAACCACCATCCATCTGCCAGGAAAAAAGAGAACCCAAATGCTTGGGAACACTCACTTGTTGCATTGCTCTGTCACCTCCTAATCCTGGCTCTGGTTAGAGTTCTGTCATCCTGCTGTGAAGGGGCCACATGCCAATACCAGAGGCTCCTCAGTAAAAGGTACCAGTCATATATTAAGACAACGGGCTCCCAAGTGATAGACGATATTGCATCCTTGACAAATCAGTGTGACACAACTCCAGTTGCTTGCCAGAGGAATATCCCAAAGTGTTTTCTGACTGCCAGTGGCAGCAGCAGCTGGACATTTAATGTCCATGTTTCAGATTTTTAGTATAGTGTTGAAATCCCCATTCAGGAGTAGGTATCTAACAGTCAAGTTTGTTAAAAATGGGAGTTCCTGATTTTGGATTGAGTCAGCTGGATGCTGAAAACACGAAATACTTATTTTTTCATATGAAAACCAGTATGTTCCTACAAAATCTTTCAGTGTGAATCCACATTTCCTGGTAGAAAATTGTTTGCCTAGATATATTTTGATCTCTAGCCAAAGATTCGATTGGCCTTGCCAATAAAAATGTGCTTATTCAAGCCAGGACCAAAGAATGGTTTAGAATGGACCTGCCACAGAGAAGTGCAGCGTCTACCCAGCTGTCTAAATGTATTTACTGCAGAGGCATGAGAATGATGTGAGCTTTGTCTCTCTTCTCCCATTGACTACTACATCTGGACCTTCATTTTAACAAAAATGTGTGAAATATTTCCAAATGCTTGGTGATTATGCAGCATGCATAATCATTAAGTCTGGCTACTAGAAGAACCCCCATGATCACAGTGTTTCGCTGAAGCACCTCCTTTTTTGAAATAGGTAGTGGTCATATCTGTCTAGGTACATTTGGTGCGTAATAAAGTCATCCTCATAAAAAGGTTCACAGCACTTGAGAATTCTTGATTACTTGCTTCAGATGTTAACTGTCCTTAGGATTAGCAACGTATGCCTAGCTTCTATTCTGAGTTTGACTAACCAGATATATATTACTAGCTTTTAGATACATTCCATATGGGCTGAAGAGCTGTTTATGGTGAATTTTTTGTGCTACCTCCTCCCCCATATCCATAGCCATTTTCATATGCCATAATTAAATTAGTTCTTCATTTGGCATGCTTGTAGATGTGCTGCAGGGAAAATGTATTGAGCACAGAGAAGCTGCAATGTTTCTCATCCCCAGGATGCAGACTTCAAAGCTCTACAGCTACACTTGCAATGACATGATCACGAAACCTTTCAAGCCTTCATGATTCATTGTGGAGAAGTATCTTGATTTCAAATGCTTCCCTGGAAGTCATCCTCACTTTCGATGTCAAAGAAGTCTTTCTTGCGAGCTTGTTTCATTTTTAGCAAGGATAAGTTCAAACCAGAGAGTTAAGAATGATCAATGGAAAGGAAGGGATGGACTGACACCAAAAGGAATACCATAGTTATTTGCTTAAGAGAAAGGTTTGATTCTTACGCATTTGATGCTTCCTTATTCCCCACTTAGCCATCCAAGTCTCACAGCGTGCTCTGTTCATGGAGGTCCAATCACAAGTTTTACAGGGTCTTCTGCGACCAGAGTCACACAGAACCATAGGAAGATTTAGTAACCCACCTTACACATGTGACAGAGAATTAGGCATCTGATGCTTGTTTGAGGAGGTGTGGCTGGCACCACTGGAGTGCCTGGCTTAGTCTGTCTTGGTATGTGTGCCGGGTGGGTTATTGAGTGGGGGCAGCCTCAGGGGCATACTGAGGGGTTGATTTGACAAAGCAGAACCACAGTGGCAGCGTGGGGCCCTGGTGTGTAGCTGGGATCACTTTTCATGTCTTTCTTCTACAGTGCTCAGAGATGGGCTTTCCATAATGCTTTGGTATGAAGAAAGAAGGATCACTGAATTGTCGTTTTGCAATGGAGAATATAGAGGGAGAAATACCAGCACTGTGGCTCCCACCTTGTTGCCTATCTCCCTGGAGACATGTGTCCCGAATCCTCCCTGCGCTGTATTAAGGAAAGGAAAAGCTTAGACATTACGACATCTGCTTTCCTACATCATATTTTCCAATTTTGCATCCTATAACCCCTTGGTGAAAAGAGGAACAATGACTTTGTATAGCTACGGCTTGATTCTTTTGCTATTTACCTGGAACGCTGCTGCCTATGGGCCAAACCAGCGGGCACAGAAGAAGGGAGACATTATTCTCGGAGGATTGTTCCCCATTCATTTTGGAGTGGCTGCTAAAGACCAGGATCTAAAATCAAGACCAGAATCAGTGGAGTGTATCAGGTAAGCTACAAAAAGGAAAAATAAAAAGTTTTGGTGGGAAAGACTTGACCTCTCTCAACTTCAGGTGACAGGCTATACATTGTGTAAATAAGGTCTGTGATCTGATGCTTGAAGAGGCAATGGGAAGGTATGGAGTAAATAATAGAAAAAACAAGTGTGTAAGGACAGGAAGTGCATATGTTAAACAGTAACATAAATTATATTTGGACAGTGAAGGAGGACAATTTTTGTATTACCCAAAGCTGCCAAAACATGAATGTAATGATCTCTCTGGCCATTCGCAGGGGACATTTGAACAGTATCTGAAAATTAGCTTTTCTAGCAGAAGGATGGAAACTAACCCATAGTGCCCTTAAGTTCACTTGATTGCAGTCATGCATGGTGAAATATCTTAGAAATCAAATTCTGGGGTTGTTTTCCAGTTCTGCCTCTCATCTTCTAAGACTTTACAAACTGTTCAGTGGCCTAAATAAGTGAATAGGTGAAAGTGAGACAGGTCATTGCTTTTGAAAAATCCCATTGAACACATAGATGTCTCTTTAGGACCTTTACAAAGTCCCATACTTAAACTCCTTACCCAGGCTTTCCTCATCCAAGTCCTTTTCTTCTGTGTAAACAGTGCATATAGGTTTTGTCTTCAGTCTTTGGCCGTTAACCCTGGAGGGAGAAATGCACATGAAAACAAATTCTCTCGTTGTTGAAGTGTAGCCATTTTTATGATGAAACATGAACAATTTTTAACAGTACAAACCTGCACATAATACATACAAGTGGAAAGTGTGACAGAAACTGATTGCAAATCAAATGTCATATAAACAAAATATAAGAAATTGATGTGGAATTTTGTCATGACCATGCATGGGAAAACACTTCAGTGTTATGGGCCATCTTCTGTAATAATACGTGAAAAATTGTCCATCTGGTGTTACTTGGACCTCTCATCCTAGACTGGGGATCTAGTACAGTTTTGTTGCAGATGGTAATGAAGGATGGCTGACAGCATTCCTGCTATGCTTACAGACTTCAGGTGCAGTTTCCCACTGAGACACGGAGCAAGACACATCCGTCTAGGTTATAAGATCATCTCCAGATGCTCTCATAGGGAACATGCAGAAAGAAGCATAATTAAGCAGGGGTTCTTTTGGCTTTTTCTGTGCATGCACAAGAAAGTCATGGACTAAATGTACGTGGAATGTCTACTTCATGGAGCAAGATGTTCTGCCAGATTTTCAGCATTTTTTTCTCTCCCAGAAGCAGCATTTTAAAACTGGAATGCTGAAAAGCAATGGGTGTTTTCAGCTCCGTTGTCTTCTTCACCTTGCTCCAGGCGGCAGGCAGGACAGTGCAAATATTTGCGAACTGAACATAGCTTTCATTTCTGTCAGCGCTTGGTCAACCTCGGTGACTGTCATGACATGGTCACATGATTAGAATGGATCACAGGAGAAAGTTCCCCCACGAGTACTACAAGTGTGTGGTGCCAAAAGATTTGGTAATGAGGTAGCACTGCAAACAACAGGCAAATCCTGAAAAGCCAGACCAGCTGCTTTAAGGGCACAATGGGAGATATGCAAGATGATGATGAGCAAGTCATCAGACCATACAAAAAGCTCCTTGCTTTGAAACCGAGAAAAGCCCTGAGGGACCCACTGAAACCCTGTGGATGGTTTGCCCCAGTCTTTTCTGGAGTTCAATATCAAACAATTTCAGATAACGTGGCTTTCCTTTCTTTTGAGGACTGTTCAACTTGGTCTGTGCTGTTTTGATGTCCTCCCACACATTTAGCTATGTTCAGTGCCATAGCTGTGCTCCTAAACAGGGCTTCTCAAAATGGGTAGGACAGTTTTTTCTCCACTTTTTCAGTTTTCACGCTGTTCATACTCTTGTGGCATGGTACCTTTCACCCCAGCTCAGCATATGTGCTGGCCTGAACCTACTGTGCATACCTTGCACATGGTTATTTGGAAAATTGTATGCATAACAGCAGCAAAAGGCAGGGGGAACAGTAATGATCTGTTCTCTTTTCTTTTTGTGCTATTTCTACTGAAAATGCATCTTCATTCTTTAAGCACTGAGTTGTAGAGTCCAAAGTGAAAACTTTCTCATGATTTTGCCACACCAAATGTCAAATAGGAGTACAGAAAGTGAGAGCAAGTTGGTTTCATGTTTGTTGTTTAAGCAATCAAGTAGCCCGCATTTGGTATAAATATACCTTCTGCCTTTTTATGCCTCAGGTGCTGTTGCAGCAACTTTCCTTGCAGCAGTTGCTGATGCGTATCTGATGTGTGCAGTGGAGGCAGAGCAATCTCTGACCCCCATTCCCCGTCAGCACCCACGGAGGCCTATTCATATCCTGATTTCTCTGTCCTTTCTTGATTTCAGGTAGATTAGCAGTAGTGGTGATGGTGGTGGTGGTAGTAGTATCGTTAGCATTATTGCACAGATGGGCCATACCCATGTATTCTTCTTGTTGTAATGAACAGCTTGCAGTGAAGATATATCTTTACTGAGCTGAGATACGGCGTTGCCAGTATGGTGTCACTAGGTCATCACTTTTAATGCCTGTTTCCTGTATTCTGATGAGCAACCTAGCAAAGGCCTCACACTGTGACACATAGCTTTCAGACTGCGAAACTGTGGTGACACACTGTCCCCATGTCATAGTGCAGGACTTCCCAGAGCATGGCTCTGGGACACTTTAGCTCACTGAGTCTGTCTGTCCATCTGAGAGAACAGAGAATTTTAATTCTACCCCTTGCAGATGTATTTGCTAATCCCACTGCAGAACTGAATGCATAACATGGTATTTAGAATTTTTTTCCTAAGACCGAATTAACTCCTTTTCCTCTTTCTGTTCCACCCACCTGCTGAATTTTTTTTTTTAACTTTTAATTTCCCTTTGTCTGCACAATTCCCTTTACCCATAGTCCTAGCTTGTAAGAATGGTAAGCAACTCAGTATACCTACTGACTTCAGGAATCCAACAAATGACTGAAGGTCTCCCTTTTGCATAGCTTAGTAATAGCAGTGGTAGTAGCAGCAATAACATGTAATTAATGTACTGGAAATCTAGAGAGGACATAGAAATTAGTATGTGCATACAACCACTGGAGAAAGAGGAGTACTGGCATGAGCCAAGAGGCATTTGCAGGCTTTGCCACCATTCTTGGATAGAAGTACCTGTCGGATATGGGTGAGTAAGTGTAAGCTGTATTTAGAGCTTTCACATTACTTTCTCCTTATTTTCCTTCATATTCTATCGCTCTTAGGTTAGTGCCTTGCAAGTGTTCATAAATGAAGGTCATGAATTCACAGGAGGCTGTAAATTATTCCTTTATGGAGACAAACAGGGGTCAGGACTAATTTCCCTGCTGCATCCAGACAGTAAGAGCTGTTCAAACCAAACCAGGCAAACAAACAAGCAAACAAACAGGGGATGGAGCTATGGGGAGCTTAAACTGTGCAGTGAGCTTGTGTCCCTTAATTTACATATCCTTGTTTTGTAACATTGACTGAGACGTTTAAGCCATCCTGAGCACCCCTTGACTGACATGTTTATACCAACTAGGAAGAAACCTGTGGGAATCAGTGAGATCTTGTGAGTCTACAGTCTGGCAAACTGGGCTGCTGCAAAGATAATCTGTCCCCTGCAGATGTGACAATTAAAATGAGGATTTGTGGAGGAATTGTTTCTGATTTCTCTTTCCCTCTTTGTGCTCCTGCCTGGGAATAGAAAGATCAGTGGGATGCATACTCTGACAAGTGGGAGAACAGGCATCAGAGTGGAAACCTTTAAAGAACAGAGTGTAAATAAAAATTTCCTATCTACACCTTTGGGCACTGATTTATTTACATTAAACTCTCATTTAGAGTTTAATGGCCTCTTTTCATAGCACCACATCTCAGAAATGTTAAATACAAGACTATGCCAATGTACCTGTAAAGTAATATGGCAGAAAATAAGTTTCAGAGGCTGCTTTTGGTCCACCAAGAAAATATCAGTGGCTATTTAAATATTCTGGAAATCTAATGAAAAATTTGCTTCTGTTAGCAACTCCTGTGCAGTTTCTTCATGGAAATGACCAGTCAAATTTCTGCATGCTTGACAGAGCATTCCAGTAACTAGTCATATTGGTCACAGCAGCAGCATAGCACAGGAGGTCAACTGGATCAGTGTAACCTGCTGCCAGGCTCAAAAGCTGCTCTTTACCATCACTCATGTACTCACCAAGCCAAGAGGAACCTACCTGCAGCCTCTTTCTGGGGTTTTAGAGTACAATGGGAGAGAATTTATCCACACAATTTCCATTCACAGGGACTGAAGGACTCATCAAATCTTGCTTCATTTAGACCAGTTTTGTGGCCATATTCCGTGTTGCAGTACTGATACAACACTGTATCAGTTAACAAAATGAGACCTTGTCTGAAGCTCTATCAGGTATTAGAGAAGACAGAGCAAGGTGTGTTTGTCTCCATCCCATCTGATCCTCTTCTCCTGATCTGCTGATGCTTCTATCAGCAGAGGTGTAACTGAAGAGAACTGCAGGTCTCCTGCCCAGGCCTGTTTGAGGTAAAGTATCAAAAGCACTTCAAAGACATTTTGGAGTCTAGCTCCCAGAAAACACCTCTACCCTCCTTTCCCCTCTGAAATAAAACCAATCCAAGCACAAGTACCTGAAGTACAGGTCTTATGCTGTAAATAAACATTCATCAGGAGCATATGTCAGAAAGGAATATAAAAGCAACTGTGTGTCATAGGCCTTACTCTGCATTTACTGAATTAAATGGCAAATATTTTCTTTGAAGTCAAGGGGAAGACAGTCCAGTTCTCACTGTGTTTGAAGATACCACCTTGTGGTATTTTAAAAAAATTAAGCCAAATTGCTGGTCAAGCAGGCAACATATTTTGTGTTGTACTCCACCTGTATAATTTAATGTGAGCATGCTTAAATTTACTTTTACACATACTCGAATGAGTGAAGCTTTTCACAGTAGTATAGCGGTACCTTTGAATTTCCCAGCTTCTCAGCAGTCTTCCCTTTAAATTCAGAAAATGCTTTCAGATTTTTCTCTTTTACGTGAGGAGCCTGAATATAGTTCCTTGTTTCAAATCCTATTTTCATTTTAATTAAAAATATCTGTAAACACATTTAGCTTTCTCAAAAGAAGTGTCACAAAACCCCTCCTTGCTGCCATTCATCCCAGTGGGCACTGCTGACCATGTGAGGCAGCATGCTGTGCCTGCCGTGTCTTTTTTCTGTACACAACACTCACTGCCTCGTTCACTCTGAGACTTGCCCTTTTATGTGAGAGCTCTCCCATTGCGTCTCACTCCTTAATAGTTTGGAACTAGAGCAAAGAATAATAATCTAAATGACCAAATTACTTCTAAAGGTAACCCACACTCCCGTGTTCTAAAGGGTATCCATTTTCTGAAATGTGATCTTAAAAAAGCTGGTTGTCCCTCTGGTTATAGGTTATAACTAAGGATTTTTATTGGCCTCAAACTTTTTGACTTGAAGTGATCTGTACTGAAACCATGCTGTCTGGTCTTTAGGGTGCAACCTCAGAGCAGAACCTCATTTGGATTTTGGCCAAAGATGTCTGGAGCAGGTGGAATCAAGTTGAATAAATGAAGTTTTTAAGACTTTAAGAGAAACGTTAGATGTGATATCTTTAGAAATTCTGATCCCAGATGAATCAGATAAAACTCCTGGAATGGAAGTGATGTGGCAATGTTCATTCAGCTTTGAAGAAGTCAAACATAGCTAACAACAGCTTTGGAAGCAATTCATTTAATCCAGCAATTAAAAAATGTTCAGGTCACATATATGTCAGAGATTGAAAGTTTGTGATTTCATGAAGCTTATCTTTAGAAATCTTCACCTTGGTAATGGAAACATCTCTCAAAGCATTTCAAAATGGCACTCATGAAACCTAAAATTTACCATTTCATATAGAATCTGTTCTTGGGCAGGCTATTTCCCCAGGCTCCTCCAGTTCTGGGGCCCGTCAGTTTTCCTAATGGATCTCAAGCATAACAGCTTTGACACTTTCCTGTTCTCAGCTGCAACTCAACACAAAACTGAAAATCAACTGGTATCCTGAACCATAGTGCATTACAAGGAAGGGCAGGTTTCAGTTTGGTTTCAATTTTGCCGTTCCAGCTGAATTACCCTAAAATATGGCAGCTTCACAGGCACACAGCTGGTTGCTTGTGCAACTTTATGGGGTGAAACACAGTAAATAAAACTGGAGAATAACATGTGTCAAAGATACTTTCTTCCCCCTGCTTTTCAGGAAGAAACTTCTTTCTTTTATGGCTAAGTAGTCACTCACACTGCACCAGCTTCTTTCACTGCCAGCCCATGTGATGCTCTAAACAGGGACTTCCAGGTCCTGCAGCACACTTGCCACCACTCCCCAGCTCTGGCTGAGCTCCAGGTGCAGCTGAGAGATAGTCAGAAAACACAGCTTCTCCATTTCAGAGAATAGAAACAGCTTCAAAAAACACAGTTTCAGTTTCACAGGCCAGCTCTGATGGCATCTTCTGAGCTCATGTCTAAAGCAAATGTATGAAAGCACTACAATAATGAGAAAAGTTATTCCTTCAGTGAAAGCCCTGAAGTATCCAATTAACAGGTTAGCAACTTACACTAGGATTTACATTTATAGCATGTCTCTGTTCTCTGGTATAAACAGGTTGACTGTGCTCTCTCTCACAACGTGAAGTGTGTGAAGTGAGGCCAGATTTCCCTGAGCAGAGCTCCCAGACCCCTGTGCATCCAACGGCATGCCAGTGCTGTGTCTCAGCTTGCTCTGCCTGCGTAAAGCCACGAGGAGCTGACACACCGAGTATCCCTGAGCCCAAGTCCCTGGCAGCATCGAGCTCAGCACAGGCTTAGCAGACACTGCCATCTGCATTCAGAAACATGTCAGAGGAGCCTGGAAGGAAACCTGGTAGGTGTAGCTTTGTGTCACAGCATTTGCTGAGGAATCATGCTGAGGATCCAGGTTTAGGGTCCTGAGCGGAAGGGACAGGCCAGAGCCAACACCCCAGGCATGGGCTCTTTCAACTTTCCCAGACTTTAGGGGACTTAGAGAAGTTCATTTCATCCTCACAGCCTCTGAAGAGAGCTTCCAAACTGAAGAGTTGAATACCAGAACGAAACCTTGTAGCATATGTACACCTCTTCTGTAACCACTGAAGACAAAAGCAAAACTTTCCAAATTTAGTAGGATGCAAGAAATAGTATAAGTTGCTTTTGCCTTTTGTATCTGGAATTCTTAACTCTGTCTCAGTCATGGTCTCATCTCCTCTGTTTCCCTTCTTCTCATTCTATTTTGTTTTTATTTTTGCTTCCACAGGTACAATTTCCGAGGCTTTCGCTGGCTCCAGGCTATGATCTTTGCCATAGAAGAAATAAACAGTAGCCCAACTCTCCTTCCCAACATGACCCTGGGATACAGGATATTTGACACTTGCAATACAGTCTCTAAGGCCCTGGAGGCCACACTGAGTTTTGTGGCCCAGAACAAGATAGACTCCTTGAACCTGGACGAATTTTGCAACTGCTCAGACCATATCCCTTCCACCATTGCAGTCGTGGGGGCAACCGGCTCTGGCATCTCTACCGCTGTGGCAAATCTGCTGGGACTCTTTTACATACCTCAGGTACACTTTCACCTCTCTTGTTCAGGTTACAGAAGGGACCTGCCTCTCTGCTCTGCAGAGATTAAACAAAGGTTGTGTAATCTTTGCCATTTGCAATAGAATCTCAAGGAGAGAAACAATATAAAATGTGGGGGTTTTCTTCTGGTAGAAGTATGTCTTGCTGGCAATGTGCAATCCCCAAACACAAAGGTTACTAAGCAGCCAATAACAGCAACTTAGTCTAGGAGGACTAGAGTCCTCTAGAGGGGTTTAGTCTGTGAACAGGGATATTTTAGGTCAGTCATTGGCAGTTGCCAGCCTTGACAGGTTAGTTGTGATGTTACTTCATCATGGTCACTGTCTGGCCATGCCCAATTCCCTCAGAGCCCACTTAAAGCAGAGCTCAGTCATTGCCAGCTACTCTTAGGTCTCTCAGCATCTCTGATCTTTCAAGCAGGTGATCTGTAAAGTTGTTGCATGTGCTGGTCAGGTGCTGTGAAGGTTTCTTCTGGGCTGACATGCCTTTCTTTTGCCCTAGGGCCTCTAAAACAGGGTTTGTGAAAGTATGTGGATATGCCCCTCCTTGTCCTGGGATCATCTGTGGTGGTGTAGTTGTGCCACCTCCTGTGTCAACAGTATCTGTCTTGCTGTTTGCTGACTCTACTGGGGCCAGCGCTGGCATCCATGGTCCCATCCTTTTGTTTAACAAGCTGGTTGGTCTGACAAGACCCTAAGCAAAGTATGAGGCTGGCATATTATAGCTCAATGTTATTGCTCTTGATTTTAGATTCCTACACTGAAGACAACTTTGGAAAAAGTGCTTGGCCTTATCCATTTTTGTGTTGCTTTGCATAGCCTAACATTTCCAATTCCTCTTCTAAAAAGAATACAGGTGCCAGAGCTCACAAGAGTCCTTGCAACAAGATTGTGTCATGCTGCACTCTCAGTCTGTCCTGAGAAAATATATCTTTACTTCAGCCAGGGCTCCAATTCCCATCTGCACCACAAATGAAGAAGAAAGGATTCTTGACTGCCTGCACAGTAATATATCTTGTCTATTTAATGATAACAGCCTGACTCCCTTGCAAGAGTCTGAAAAAAATGTACATTTGGTCTCTGAGCAGGGCAAGAATGGCTTAAGCTAAGACCAATATGTGCTATCTAGGTATTGCCTGGAGTAACATGGGAAGGTGGCATATAATAAGCACTGTGATGGCATTTTAAGGGTTATTATTGATTTACACAGCACATTACCAGGTGAACAAGGGCAGCCAAGAAGAGTCGGTGGGTTGGACTGAACAGAAGAGATGTTTGCAGTTCTCGGACTTCCCCTTTGAACAGGGAATGGCATTTGCTACAAGGCAGTAGCCTTATCTAGAGGTTGCAGCAATGGGTATACGTTAGGAGGTTCAATTCTGGAATGAAATCTCAGCCAGGTGGTTGACGTATGACAGCTGAAAGCAGGCTTTTAAACTGGGAGTTGTTGGGCAGCATTAGAATATGCATTATCGCTGTCTTTTATAGCACAGCCATTAGCAAATCCATGCTTAATAGACCCTGCATTTCAGTACAAGCTGGAGATGTATTTTACAATTAATGTAAGGCTCATTGCTCATTCCGTTGACATAGAAACTGAAAATGTTATGACTTCTGTTTCTCAGTATCTCACCTCAGTGTACCCTTACAGCACATGTGGGAGTGGGGTACCTTGCCTGTATCTCCTGGCAATAGGTTGTAGGAGATGAGGGTAGCACTGGGCAGGAGCCTGTCCAGAGGAGAAGACAATGGCACTTGTTCTGATTACAACAAAAAATATTTCTTGATAGCTTTAGGAAAGGAAGTAAAATCCCATTTTAACTGTAAAACATGGTGGCTCAGGAAGCATGGGTTCTGGCCAACAATCAGGAACTACTGCTAAGGTAGTATCGATCAGCACTACCATAACAACTTCGCAGGGTCAAAGTAGCTGATATACATCACATTCTTCTTATTTCAGCTGGCAGGGATTGTATGTAACATGCATATGTTGCCTGTTTAAGGATGGGAACAGAGGTGAGAGGCCAGGAGAGACAGACAGAGCAGGTCTGGGATGGCAATACCAGCCTGCTGTCTGATGTCTGGTTTGGAACAGAGGAAGCCTGCATTTTGTCTGAGTTATATACGTTGCCCTCATTGTCTGAATTATGTGCATTGCCCTCATTTATCTAAAAGATACATTCTTGTTGTTTCTGGATTTGGCAGGAAGTGCAGTGAGATGCGTGTAGGCCACCCATGGTTCACCTCTTTGCCATGCCTCCAAGCTACTGTCAGTGTCTCTCTCCCTCAGATGCTTGACCTTACAGGTGGACACAAGCTTGCTCCAGCCTCTCAGGTCCAAGCAGCTGCTCTTGTACATGTGCCCCTGTAAGACAATCACAGCTACAAGAACATAGACTCTCAGAGTAGGTTGTGTGCAACCACAGGCTAAGAGTACGTAGCTGCCAGTGTGGTGCTCAGCTCTCTCTTCATCCCATCTGAGGTTACACAGATTGACAGGGCTGCTAGATAAATGTAGGCAATTTATTCCCAGGCAGTTCACTTCATGGTGTGTTTTGCTTGTTTACTATGCTCTCACAGGTCAGCTATGCCTCATCAAGTCGTCTCTTGAGCAATAAGAACCAGTTCAAGTCCTTCCTCCGCACAATCCCCAATGACGAGCATCAGGCCACGGCAATGGCAGACATCATCGAGTACTTTCGATGGAACTGGGTGGGAACAATTGCAGCTGACGATGACTACGGCCGGCCAGGGATTGAAAAGTTTCGGGAGGAGGCAGAGGAGAGAGATATCTGCATTGATTTTAGCGAACTCATCTCCCAGTATTCCGACGAAGAGGAGATCCAGCAGGTGGTGGAGGTCATCCAGAACTCCACAGCAAGGGTGATTGTTGTTTTCTCCAGTGGCCCAGACCTGGAGCCTCTCATCAAAGAGATCGTCAGGCGAAACATCACTGGCAAGATCTGGCTGGCAAGCGAGGCCTGGGCCAGCTCTTCCCTGATAGCCATGCCAGAGTTCTTCCGTGTCATCGGCAGCACCATTGGATTTGCACTGAAGGCAGGACAGATCCCAGGCTTTCGTGAGTTCCTGCAGAAGGTGCATCCCAAGAAGTCCAACAACAACGGCTTTGCCAAGGAGTTTTGGGAGGAGACATTTAACTGCTATCTCCCTGACGGGTCCAAAAATTCTCCAGCTTCAACTTCCTTCCACAAGGGCCATGAAGAGGGACTGGGAGCTGGAAATGGAACGGCTGCCTTCCGACCTCCGTGCACAGGGGATGAGAACATCACCAGTGTGGAGACACCGTACATGGACTACACACACTTGCGGATATCCTATAATGTGTATTTGGCAGTATATTCTATTGCCCATGCCTTGCAGGATATATATACCTGTACCCCTGGGAAAGGACTCTTCACTAACGGATCCTGTGCAGACATTAAGAAGGTTGAGGCATGGCAGGTAAGTCCTTCATTTGCATCCTGGTGCAATATACTTGCAGAAAAAAGAGCTGTCCTGGATGTCTTTTAGGGTGCCTTTCGTAATCCTGGGTCTCAGACGCAACGTAATGCTCTTGGGACTTAACATATCACTGTGTGTGAGTTAGGTGCACACTCCCACCCCACCAGGGAAAGTAATGTAAGTTGTGTTAGGTTTGCCTGCGGTGAAAGGGGCTTAAACTAAGTTAAATTTTCTTGCATTTGCAACTGGCCAAAAGGGCACACACAGACAATTACTGCAGCCTGGCTGATGCAAGGTAACTTGATCATATATTGAGCCCTTACATAAACAAGGGGGCCTGGAGAGAGCACATAAACAAGGAAAACAGTTTTTAGAGTTCATTTTCTTTGGCAAGCTCTACGTCTTTTGCAATCCCACAGCAATTTTCCATACAGGCTGTATGTTTTTGCCATAGTTTTAAGCTTATATGGCATCAGACTAAAGCAGATTGAGTAATGAAGGAAAATAACGTGCAGCTATTGGGCAAATAATAGATATTTGCTTTGATTCAGCAGTGGCATTTGTGAACTGATAAAATGATACTGACAGTCGTATTTACCCATTCATTCAGTGCTTTCTGTCCACTGGCATATGGATGGTATTCTGGCATTTTGTCTTCCAATCCTTTATGAATACTCTATGCCTTACCAGACGTTTGATTGTGCTATCCAATGTGACATTCAGTATGTGTTTTAAATATCCTCTGCATTCTTAAATAACAGATTTAGCTTGTAAGGCTATCAAATGAAGATATGCCAGATATGTAGCAAATTCTGTTTGCCCCATTCTGGTCATCACAGAAAACATGGACTCAAACAGACCTGAAAACAGAACAACACGGATGAATATAAGGAGGATCACATCCCTGTTTGCACGTGTAATTTCCTCTGTTTCAGATAGTCTAACTAAGATGAAGGCTATCCATGCCACAAACTTTGCAGATGTTGGGTCAGCATTCGCATGTGGGAACTGTAGTTTGGTTTCTGCCTAGTCTTGGTCAACTCAAAAATATCAGTCAGATCAAAGTAAAAAGGCTTTGTCTTGGCATTTGTGGGAAACCTGCATTGCTCTAGGTACCTGATTTGGGTTTACCAAAACCATTTTACTCGCAGTTGATGAGTGCAGGGTTTGACCCTGGTTTAGAGGAATCTTGTAATTGCTGTCTCACTCTGAGGTTTCTATCTTTCAAAGCTATTCTGCTTTTCAGGAGCATATTGGCAGAAATGGGCAAGTCACAGACAGATTCAGCTTTCAGTGTGTCAGTAAAAATGAACCAGAATAAATATACTTTGAATTCATTCCCTTATGCCTTGTCAACTTGGAAAGTAAAGTAGGATATTCATACCATAGCTAAGTAAAATAATGTGGTGTTTGTTGAGGATTCCACAGTTGGGAAGAATGGCCTCTTATTTCTGTGTTGCTCGTCTGGTGCTGAAGGATGGCTGTATCAAAATATAAAGCGTCCTGCTGATCTACACTTTTGGGTATCCATACTTGCCTTAAAGGAGGTAATCAGCATCAAGAAAGAGTATGTGGGATATAATATGATTGGGTAGGAATAGTAGGTGCTACAAAGGAACAGGCTGTATTTGAAATGACCACTATTATGTGGTGTTGACTGTCAAGCATATTTGATATTTGTGCATTTTTTCACTTCATTTCAAAATCAAACACGTGAATAGCAGGTACATGCCAAATATGTGTGCACACCTACTTCATATCAGGCATTGTGGCTCATTACCCTCTGGAAGCTTTCCTCAGTCCTGGGGATAATGAGTTCACCTCACAAACGTGCATCCTCCAGCATCTCCAGAGAGCAGTTTCTTGACAACCAGAGAAAAGAAAACCTTTCTACTAAAGTCAAATTCATTTGCAGTGGTACTTCTGCCAGTCGTTAGTGCCTGCTCCCTCTTCTCACTGTCGGTTCAAGAGTTTCTTCATAGGAAGCGACCTGGGAGGGCGAGGACAGTGTTAGGAAGGCTCCAAGCCTGAGACTAGAGGCAGCAGCCACTAACAGTGTCTGCAACCACCGACCAGGTGGTGTGTGGGACAGATACAGTGAACCTGATGAACTTGTGGCTCCATTAGCCTGAGCTCCTGTCCAGAGCAACCCTTGCAGCAGGGTCAGTGGCTGCGGAGGATAAATGGTGTGTTCCACAGTTTAATTGTATACCATTTAATTTTGTTGCCTTTCAATAGTGTTATCCCATTAGCACATATTATTTATTCGTTGTCTGCTAATTGTTAATTTTATGTACTCAAAATATAACCCTGTTTGGAGGAACTGGTTTATAAAATTTGTGGAGGGTGCTTGTGTGGGTGTATGTATAAAGATAAGATTTTTACCTCAGTGATCAGTTCATTTGAACTGGACAGCAAGAAGCCTAGCACAGAATTACTGTGAGATGGTTAAATTGCAATTCTCCTGTGAAGAATTTACCATCTACTACTTAAGAAAGCTCCAAGTATGTTTCAGCATGGGGAGCACAGGATTTTTCTGTGTCTCCCAAGATGAAATATCAAATACTAACAACTTTCTTGTCTGTTTCTTTATAGCTACTTGTTTAAGAAGCTGCTTACTCATTGTTTCCACCTATGTCAGTGGTCTGTGACAGACCCTGTCCATAAACCTGGTCTTGCTTCCTTTTGTTTTACGAACACCTCTGAAGCTGGCAGTGAGCATCCCCACTAGAGATGGGACTGGGCAGCCTGGGTTCGCAGGCTGCCACAGCACGAGCTGCAGCGATGCAGGCTCAGGCAGAGCTGGTGAGCAGGCAAGGCAGCTTCCAGGCAGGAGCTGTGTCACTCATTCCACACGTGGAGCTGGCCGTGGGCACACCATTCCCACATCTCTTCCGCGCATGGGAGCTCTTCTCAGCGGCTGCGTATACAAGACAGAGTAGCCTGTGTGCACTTTGCAAGATCTCAGCTCAGTCTTTTCTGCAGGGAATGTAACCAAAACACACAGTAGTGCTACCAAGGTTCAGAGTTCTCTGTCTGAGCTGGGAAAACTGGCACTTCTGTACTCTACAGAAAATTACGTACTTTAAAAGCGTGTCTGTGCTGCCCTTATTCTGAGCAATGTATACGCCTGCAGCTGGCATGTTTTAAGAACCTACGCTGCTGCAAGGCAGGAGATAATCTGGGTGCACACCCTTGCAAGATGCTTGCAAAGAGGAGACAGTATTCTCTGCATGTGCCATTGTTGTGTCCTGTACTATGTTGATCAAGATCACATTAATTACTTCTTTTTACAGTGTTTTGTTCTGGTAACAAAAAGGTGCAGGGCAATCCAGAGCAAAATCTATAAGCAATTTCTGTCACATTTGAAAAAGGCAAAATTCTACACAAAGCACTAAGGATTAAAGTGCATGACTGCAAATAGTACAATAGAAAGAATCCTCTTAAAGAACACTATCACCTCTGATTATCAGATGTCCATTCTTTTTTGCCGGTAGGCTGTGATTTTTTTAGGAGTCTGTGTTGAGTAGGGTTAATTCTGTGTGTTGTTCTGGTTCATGGACTGGCCTCCCCCAAATACAGGCTCTCCCATAAGCTGTAGAACAGCAGCAGGAAGGTGTAGTAAGAGGTGGACGTGGGCTCAGGACTCCTCTACTGATGCTGCCTCTTTGTCAAAATTCCCTGCATCTTTGGACTGTTTCTCCATAACAGCTCAAACAGTCTGGTTTTGAAGCCTTTTTTCTTCATATCTTCCTTGATAAGATTTCCCAGGTCCCCCTGTTTCTTTTGTTTACTTGGTCTCTGCTCACATGCCTATTCCCATGGTCACTTCTAATAGCAAGTCCATCTATTCTTTTTTCAATTCCCCTCTGAGTGAAGATTTATATCCCTTTGGGGCATTTACAGGAGCCTCTCTGGTGTCTCTCTCATTTCAAACACTGGGTGGTCCTGCAAAAGATAAGAGGAAAACCAGCAGGGGATCCTAATCTGTCCTTCAGAGAAAATATTTATTACTTCATATTCTTTCTGTGTAAGAAGAGGAAAACCCTATCCTGACTCTATGTTTCTGCCCATTCATTAGGCTTCTTGATGATTGCCAACAAGCAGCTGATGGGCCTCTCTTTCTGTCTCACAGTAAAAGCATTGCAATTAAATGAGGAAGATAAGCTCCCATGGATTTGAGAAGGCAAAGGTGTGCAGTCACAGGGCCGTGGAGCAGGGCACCCTTAGGTGGACTCCCAGACAGTTTTCTGGCTGTGGTTACACTGCAGGCTGTGGACTTTGGCAGGCTCATGAGTGAAAAATGAGATAGCTCTTCTAGGCATCAAGGCAAAGCATGCTGCACAGACTGAAAAATGTGGTGTCCTAAATATAACCAGGTTAAAGACACACTCATGTAAGTTATTCTATGCCTAGAAATCTGATTGACCTCGGACTTAGAGGAAAGCTGCCATATGCTCTTCCACAAAATAAATGCAAATACAAACTGGCATCACCTAGCAACACCTAAAGTCTTTTATTACACCTGTGCACCTCCCAGCCAACAATTCCTTCCTCTGTGTTGGTGATACACATTATGAAGTGGTAAAAATGGATTGGTGCCTTCTCCAGCTTTACATTTAGGTATGTCTGGCTGGCTGGAAATTGATTCTGCAAAGCTTTAAAGAAGCGAATGATACCTGAAATGACATGCGTCTCTCCAGACCTTTGAGCCTGAGCACTTATCTAATCAATTTTGTGTCTCTTGAACTATATATGCCTGTCTGAACAATTAAAATGCTGTATGGAAAACAGCTGCTTTGTGGTATAGAGAATGAAACAGTATCAGAACAGGTATTAACTGAGGCTGGTGTGAAAATTAGTCATTTGGGAAGAACTGCAATGAAGATGGAGGAAGCTGCTAAATATCAGGCAACTGCAAAACCTCACCTAGTCTGCATTACAAATGCACTGGACATATATTTGTTACGAACAGAAAACAAGCATTTCACCAGTGTGCCTTTGTTGTGGGAGACTGAATTGAGAGGCAGACAACTTGAGCCACACACAGAAATATGTGGGTCAATACAGCAAACACAGCTCTTTCCCCATAAGGGCAAGAACAGAGGATCGCTTATTCATCAGTTTGGAGATAACAACTTGCCGTCAGCTGAGAACATTACTTGTGAGCTCTTCAACTAAGCAGGCAATAAATGGAGTATTATTTAGATGTCTCTGCAACTAAAAGGAGAAAGACTTAACTGGACCTTACTAAAGGGCAGTCAGGCCTGTAACGACACCAGTGGATAATGCACAGGGAAACCATCGCCCTAATAGCGTTGCTAGAAGCAGAGTGAATGAACTGCATGCAGCAAATACACAACCTCTATGTCGTGAAGTGAGGAGTTGTGGTTATTAATTACTTGGTAGAGAATGGCTGAGATTCTTCTGAATCAGGGTAGTACGCACTGCTGGATGACAAAAAATGCAGTATTCCTGCCCACCCCCAAACCTGCTGAATTTTTAATAAAAGTCATTTTTAATGTAGTCACCTATACGCTGCATTATGACAAAAGCTGTATTTGAAAAGAAGCATTTTCTAATATTTATGAAGCTCATTTGTACCTTTGTCACTTGGGGAAAAGAAGTCAGTTTTTCAGCCTATATTGGACCTGGGAATTGTAGGGAAGGCTCCATGAGATGCTCGTATAATGTCTCTGTGTGTAGCAACTTCAGATCATAATTATGCCTTGAATTACCAAGACATCAGTATCTTTTACTAAGACATGTCTTTGTTACACAAAAGGATGTAAAGTTTCTTCTAGGACTGACCTTTCCTGATGCTACTCACAAATGGAGCTGATGACAAAGGGCACCTTGAGAGTCCCCTAAAGGCACTCAGGAAGTGAGGTGAGGAAACAAGTGGATTTATCAAAAATTCAGTTTCATGTTATAATCATTCCTCTGACTTGGCTGATTTCCATTTATCCCAAGGTAGGGTTGAAGCTAACTTCAAAGGCATGATAATCAGAGCATAGGTTGTTATTTCTTTTCTTGCTGGGTGGTCACCCATCTTCACAGATGCTTTACTAACCAGCTACATAGTTTCATCCTCAAAGTGAACTTTCATGCACTATGAAGGACTGGTGTTGCTCCACACAGTAGGTGAAGTTTGGAGGAAGGAGAACAAATTACCTTTTATGCCACGTAAAGGACCATTTTGCCTTGTAGAATCAAGAGAGTAATCTCCCCACTGGAGCAGAAGCAATACTTTATTCAGAAAGGGTTGTGTCTCTAGGAGGAATTACATTAAGGTTATTTAGGAACTGTAGAAATCAAAGCCTTGGCATGAGATTTCTTTGTTGGCCAAGACTTATATTGATAAAGGACATGGAAAAAATGGTTTTAAGCTAGTAGCCCAGTGGAACATGCGCCCAAACACAGTAACAGGGAATCCACCAGGACTTCAGTTGACCATTGATGGGACCTATGACTGTGCTTGCAACAGATGCCCATTCTAAATGTCTGAAATGATTACATGAGTTCAGTCAACTCAGTGTGACTGTAGGAAACTTTAGGACTCTTTTTTTTTTTTTCTAATGGATAGTAGTTCTTGAATAGATTATAAACAACCACTGAACTCATGTTTGACGAATGGCTATTGTTTTGTTAAAAGAAATGACACCAGGTACGCAGTATCAGTTGGTTCTCATTGCAACAGAGAGGCAGCTTACTCAAGCACTGAAGTAATTCATCCTATAGTTCCAAATAGGAAAGAATTCACAGTCAAAAGTTATTACTTCCTCCTGGCCTAGAGAAAGGCACAGTTCTTCAAATCAATATCAGCAGTATTCTGTGCAGGATGCAGTTTCAGACCTTGCTGGGACTTTGAAAAGACTCATCCATAAAAGGCTATTAGAAGAAAGTGTCAGCAAATGGGTGCAGAGAGACACATATACAGACTCATTCTCTGCACAGCTGGGTAGAGATGGCATTAAACACCTTCCAGAAAAGCCATTGCAATCAGATTTTGATTATGCAAGACATTATATATGAATTGTGCTACTTGAAAACACTGAACTTGTAGGATTATCATTGGCTCTATTATTAGCTTTAATAATTGGACAATTAATTCTGTATTATTTAGTATTAAATTTAGACTTCAATTAATAAAGAGAGCCCTATCTTCAGCTTCTAGATACTTCGCCATAACAGTTATTGTGCAGTATGATGACCTCCCAAGAGCACTAAAAGATCGTTTACTCTGTCAGGACTTCTGCTAATAGATCCTTCACCATTAGTACACACAGCACCCTGGGCCACTGTACCCAATGCATTTCTCTGTGTTCTATTTGTTACAAGAAAAAACAAATCAACTATGGCGTTAAGTCTAGACTGGGTGACCATGATGGTTCTTTCACATCGTGGCTGTAGATAAAGACAGTAGCACACCGAGTGCAGTACAAAAATAACAGCACTGACAGTTAGTTCTCATACTACCTGTGCAGCTGCCTTTGTCTGTCCAGAGACTATCTCTCTCCTCGAAACCATAATAGGAACCTAAAATATGTTCAGTTGGAGTCACTTTCCAAATGATCATGCAGCTTGAAATCCTTTGTATAATAAATTATATAAACTTATACCACGTTCAGGAAAGTAATCTTGATCCAGCTAAGGGATGCTTCACATTGGATGTAAAGCCTAGGTATTTCACTTCTGAAGGGCTGTGTTTGCCAGTCAAACTTGTATTTAGCGAGATTTATTTTCCTCAAAGACATGTGAATAGTAGACCTTTTTTTATCAGTACGATCCATAGCAGGTAACATCTTTTGTCACAGATTGTGTCTTATTTCTAGTTGGGATTTAACTGAGCTTTAGTTTCATTGGTCCTTAGTGGGCTTTGCTCTATTAGATTTAAAAGTCTAGATACAGTACTCATAATTTTGCTCCATATGGTATTTATGCACATTGATTAAATTATTCCTTGGTCTTATGTTGATAATTTAAACAGAGTGAGGTTTTAGTCATAAGATATGTTTTCTGCTTTATTTTTATATCTTGTCCGTTTACTCATCCTGCTTTTTTGGCGTGTATTCACTGTTGTTTTGACAGCTTCAGCAGAGCCAGACAGTGAAAAAAATCCCACATTTACACCCTCTGATTACTTCGTCATTTTTATGTGCACAAGTTGAATTAGCCTTCCTTGCCTGCTAGCAAGCAATGGAAAGGTCGGATCAAGTTGCCAGTAATACTTTGCAGGGTGTGGTACCCTTTCTGTACCTATGGCTCGAAATACCAGTGCCTTGATGTGTAAATCTGAATTTCACTGCATTAAAACCAGACGTTTGAGAGCAATCTGAGGGAAATGCTTTGTCTTGATTGTTATTTACCATTGCCTTAATCCATGCATTTTCTCCAAATATTCCCAGCAGCACCTTTGTATTTGTTGCCAGAGTATTGATGAACATATTGGGTAACAGTGAGCTGTTTACTGAGGCTGGAGGAATGCGCCATCAACTGATGATCTGTCTCTGTTGACATCTGTTTTCACAAATCTGTTGGGCAATTCTTGATCCATGAATGGATGCTTTACATTAAATGTAAAGCTCAGATATTTCGCTTCTAAAGGTGTGTGTTTGTCAGCCAAACTTGGATTTGACAAGATCTGTATTATTCAAAGCCTTTTTGACTGGCAGCAACTATGTTTCTGTCCTACCATTTTGTATTAATTGATCCTCAACCCAAAGCTCTTGTTTTCCCATTTTTTTTTCCTGGGATTGATATCAGGCTATCCAGCCCTTGGTTACAGACGACATCCCTCTGCCTTTTACGATATTGTCTTTGCTTGGCAGCTATTGCAACGCAGCAGAGGCCGACTCTGGAGCAGCCCACCAAGCAAAAACACAAGCTTCTGTAAGAGGGGTTAGCTCTGATTGATGTCCTGCACAGACTGACACAGGGAGAAACTTCAGGCACGCTGTTGGGAGTACAGTACACATGTACCAGAAAGGTGGATTGGGATTGCTGTGGAATAATATTAGATAGCATATTGACTTTGCCATTTAAAGCCAGTGGCATTTTTATGCATATATCATAAACCTACTGTATTAGTGCTCTTTTTATTGCTCATGGAGTGCTGTGATGAACTCTATGGTTCTGTCAGCCTTTTAGATCTGATTTAAATTGCTTGCGCTGTTCCCTAATCTCTTTTTCAGGACCTTCTACTTCTGTTAATGTTCAATTATGGCTCCAAAATAAGTGCCCTTGGGATGAGAATGTCCAGGGTTTTTTTCTTATAGCAAGGGCAATAACATATCATTCATTTAGCTTTCCTGCTCCTCCTTACCTGTCTCTTTAGCTTTCCATCCTCTTTAGCTGTCTCTTACAGCCTTATGTCATGAGGATCTGGCATACATGACGGCCTTGAATTTTAGTATGTTCAAGAAATTTCTTCATATGCAGCCTAGTGTTTTTTTCTTCTTTGTTGTCGAGGGTGTTTTAACTTTTACTTTCTGTTAGTATAATACTTGTGTTTCGCAGCCTTGTTTGAATGGTCTGTGTTGGACTTGTGCTTTTAGCACACACCATAATAAATACTGCTGTTTGAGCTTTATTTGTGTGATGAGGATAGCAATATATCATTACGCTTTCATTAATGAGCTTTTATTTTAATGAACACAGCCAAAATTTCTGAACTGATAATGGGCTCATCATGCATAGGGTACAGTCTTTCAGTCCTTTACTTGTTCACGGATTTTCTCCATTCTGTTCAGTACAGAGACCTCCATCATCACTGGCCTACACTTGTATGCCACTGGGGCAGAGACTAGTCAGAAGCCTGCTTAATTTTGCATAGCATTATATTCCACATCTAGGGATTCTCCACAGACATTATTTTACATTTCTCTACCATGATTTTTGTCCTGATTACTAGGAACTGCATTCATGCTTACAGTGTTTGTAAGGAGGGAAGACATGCTGTCACTCCAGTCATTTTTCTCCAGAAGAAATCTACTGCAGTTAGTAGATCAGATTAAGTCTGTTTGGGATGGCATTGAACTAGGATGGAGGCTACTCCAGATGCCTTAACTCCTGAAGTTACTTGTAGGAAGGACTCCTCTGAACTCTAGGGAACTAATAGCACAATATCATGCTTTGGGCCATACAAATGTATTGGGGTACCATCATACAGCTGGATCTTAATTTAAAACAGAAAAAGGAGATAATGTTAGAGGGAAAAAGCTCTTTTGTCTTCTCTCTTCTCCCCTGGAGTTAGTCAAACTCACTAATTGCAGTTAATTGAAACAACACTGTCCAAATGAGCATTTTGTCAGACTCAAAATAAGGTGTTGCACCTTTTTCCTACTTAAAAGTAATTATAATTAAAAATGAAAGTCTGACTTGAAGGTCATATTTTGAAGTTTGACTTTAAAAACATAATTGCACTGGATTTCAGTTGACTGGATTTCACATAATATTTTCCTGTGTAAATCTTTGGTTTCAGAGATGTATGCAGAGGATGTTCCCACTCTGTTTATTTCCTCATATATCATGTGGATCCAGTCAAGGCCAAGCACATGAAAACTTTCTTGCTATATTTTCCAGTCATGTCACACTAAGAAAAATCATTTTACTTTATCATAGCATGCTTAAGCGATGTGCTTTTAGCTATCAGCTTTGCTTTAAGCAGTACAGGCTCGGGACTTGTGTTCTATAGACAAGTGCACTTCAAACAGCAGGTGTGCACATGGCCAGCATGAGTTTCAGGGGACCTTCAGGAAGCAGAATATCCTGGTCCCATCCTCACTGTGTCCTGTGACCTCCTAACTGATAGTTAAATCAGTCTGGAAAACCAGCCATGCGATGCCAAAATACTGTAAGATCATTTCCTGATTCCTTTGGGAACCTCTGTGACTCAGCAGACAGCTCTTTCTGAAGCATTTTAGACCCAGTTCTGTAATGGCATTCAGGCATCTGCAAACACTAGTAAATACCTAATGGGGTTTTCTAAAGTATTTCAGTTTGACTTGACTTACGCAGCCTCTGTTGTGAAATCCACTAGGCTTGTGTTTTTGAATTCTTTCTGGATATGCTTGTAAACATACTACTGCAGTAAATCTGACCCCAAATCAGATTAGTTCTGTTTTATATCAAGTCCCATTTTGAAATGCACTCCTTTGACATTTTTGGTTGAATTTACTTTCTCCTACTGTTGTAGCAGCTATTAATTTGTTACTTCTGTCACCTTTCACTATCAAGAAAGCGTCAAAGCTGCTGCAGTTTTGAATTAGCAAAGCAGTGTCCCTTTGTTGCTGGCAAGAAAACCGCATAAGCTAACCCATCAAGCCCAGTTACAACCAGTCCAGCCGGTCCTTGTCGTAGGAAACTCCAGGCTTCATCAGTTTCCAAGCAGAGGGAGCACTCACCGCACAGCACGAGCATGGAAGCACCAAGCACCTTCCGCTGAGCAGTGAGGTGTTTCCAACGCAGTCCATCTGGGTTCCTCCCTCTTCCAATTTCTGCACGTTTCTGTTGGAGGGCCTGCTTCTCTCTCACAAAGAAAAAACAAAATGTATGCATGGGAGCCCACGTCAGCACCACTGCTGTTCCTGCTCAAGCAGAGGACACTGGTCAATGGAAGAGCGGGAGAGATCCATCTCTCGGCTGCCTGGGGATCTCGTATCCATGATGGAGGCAGAACCAAGCCAAACTAATTACCAATTAAAATATGTCAGTCAGCACATCTTGTCATGGCAGCTTGATGTCCTGTAATTCTCTGGAGACCTGAATAAAGTCAGTCAGCTTTGCAGGGATAGGGGTCTCTGCTTCTGTGAGAATATGTCACCTCTTTCCCACAAATCACTACCTGTGTCATGAACAGTTAAACAATCCTGCACTTTCATTTCTCTTCAAATGGAAGTCAGATTAACTGTCTAAGAGCTATCATCACCACCTCTGGACCTCTGGACCCCTCTGGACAAATGGCTCTTTCAGAACTGGCATGGACGTATTTCCTCCTGATACTTGACCACTGGCAGAAGCCAAATCCTGTATGCCGTTGACCACTGGGCAAATGTGATAGCTGAGCTCTCAAGCCCTTATGCTTACTACAGCATTATAAGAGTATCTTCTCCGAGTGCTTGATTAGGATCTAAAACAAGAGGGTGGAATGGGCCCTCAGCAATTAAGAATGAAAGGGAGGACTTGCCGTCTTCAGCACAGTTGCCAGCTTTTCATCTTCACATGGAGCCATGAAGTGGAATGTTTTGCTGCTCTCAGCATGGGCACCCTACCAAAGCAGAGAGAAAAACATTTGGTAGCGATCGGTCCAGAACTGTTTTACAGGCCTGGATATAGCTAGGTAGACAGAAATTCAAACCCAGTGTGGGAAAATGTACGTTAACTGTCAAGACAGGATTCCTTCCAACTGCATGTTAGGAGGGGGCATCGTTTGTCTTTTGTGGAGACAGACACCTGTAATGTGCCCAGGTTCACTTCCCTTGCAGGACCATTTGACCTAGTGAGGAAACATGTTAGAAAGAAACTACAGAAGGAAGCCAAGGATATTAAACCCTTGCCAGTATACGGAGACTAGTTAAGGACCCGTCACAGTTAAGAGTAAATGACAACCCATAGCAGATCTGGATACCGATGTTTATTTATGAATTAACAAGACCAGAGCTTTCAACCTGCTTACTATCTCACACACTCGCTTGCTTTCCCCACAGTGTTACAGTCACTAGGTCTCACCTTCCTTTCCCAGCAGGGACATTGTGGGTGATCTGTCAAGGTGGAAGTCATTGTTTCATGCTGTGCAGCTCCTCACAGTTACAAGTCTCAAGTATTACTGGCCAAGGTCACTGGGCATCCCCCAACATTCATCTCCACACGTCTCCTTCATCTCCAGGATCTTTCCCCACTTCCAGTGTTTTTCATCCAGACATGATCTTCACCTTCTTCTTTCGAGCCCTGAGCCCTAGGTTTTGGTTGCGATCAGCCTCCTAACTGGCAGTTCTGTCTCACACCTCATTACTAATCAGAGGATTCAGGGCATGCCACTTCTGTTTAGTCCAGCTGCTATCAGAACGTACAACTATTGCATACTGCTTGCACCTAGCTTGTGCTCCAGAGTACAAAAATTCAGCTTTGGACACACACACACACACAAAATCATCTGCTGCCTGACAATGTTTGCAGTTTAAGTGGGTTTTTTTGCCTGCCGCCAGCCCTAATACTAGTGACACAAAGTAAGTGTCTACTGTGGATCAAGAAAAGGTGGAGAAAGGCTAAGGAAGCTGGCAAGGCAAAACAAAAGTATTAAGTGGTATTTATTAAAAGTGAGACAGCATCCTTCAAATAGCTGAGTTATGTCCAGTGAGTAAAATTGGAAGGATCATAAACTCTGGCAGGTTAAACGTAAAAATAAAATAAGGCAAGCCAAAAACCACAATAAGGAACAGGCTGTAAATGGGGTAAAACCTCATAAATCGTTTTTTAAACACTTCAGCAGTAGGACTGTCTGTTGAGCCATAGATTATCACCGCAAAAGACAAGGTAAGGCCACGGCAGGAAAAAAAGTGTGCTCTTCATGGACAAACTTGAGAAGGTTCCTGAGTTTGTTGATTTATGGGGGACTTGTAGAGAATCTGTCTGAAGTGACTGTAGGAGAAGCTATGGGACACAAGAGCAAAATGAACCTTAATACTTCAGTGCAAGTGAATGATGTTCACCCAAGAGCTCTGCCAGAGCTCGTAGATGAAGTAGCTGAAGTGCTGGCTACAGTGACCAAACCCTTACTTGAAACAGTTTTATTCCCTGAGGCCTAGGAAGTTGACCAATGTGACATCAGTTTTCTAAAAGGGTTCTGGAGGAGATGCAAGGAACTAGCAGAGCCTGGCTGAGCCCATTATTAGAAACTGTTGTAAAAAATAATAATAAGAAAGGAAAAATAGAATATACTAAGGAGGAGTCACCATGACTTTGTAAAGAGAATGTCTGCCTCACAGAACTCCTGAAGTTCTTTGGAGGCATTGGGATGTATGTGGATAAGGAAGCTCCTCTTCATACAGTGTGCTCAGGCTGCTAAAAAGCTTCTGGTAATCTGTCACCAAATTTGGCCCTCTCATGGATGAACAGTTGGTTGAAAGACAGTCAGCAGAGAATAAAAATAAATGGTGAGTTCTGACTAATCACAAATGAGATCTTCAAGCCTGAAGAAGTCCTTGGGTAGGCTGAGGAGTCGTCAGAGAATCAAATGCACTCTTAAGAATAGTCACACTGGAAAAGGGACAGAAAGGTAAACAGAGTGCCCCGGGGCCACTTCATTAAGCCTTGGTGAATCTCACTTCAATGTCTTCTGGAGGTCTTAGAACTGATGAAGGAGTCTGGGAAAGTTTGGAGAAGGGTCAATGGAACAGCTCCTGTACAAGAAGCAGCAAAGTTGGATAGGGTGCATCAGCCTGGGGAAGAGGTGGCTGAAGAGAGGTCTGAAAAAGGTTTGTAAAATCGTGAGAAGCATGGAAAAGGTGACTAGCAAATGACAGTTCTTTGTCTTTTCCAACATAAGCATGAATGTTGTCAAAAGACATTAGCAGCTGCTCTGTTCCAACAGCGTAGAAAGCAAGAAGAGGTGCTTTTCTCATAAAACACAGATCTCTTTGCTGCAGGAGGCTGCGAATGTGAAAAGTTCACACAGGTACAGAACACAAATGTGCAACGTCATGGAAGAAAAATCCACTGCAGGTTATCAGGTACAAAGACCTTTGGCCCAGGAAGTCACTGAGCTGCAAAATGTGTGAGAGCATTCCGGGGAAGTGTCACGTCCCCTGCTACTCTTGTGTAGGCGTTTGCCGTTGGCCACAGTCAGAAACAGGTCCTGGGGAGATGAGCTGCCGGTCTGACGTAATACAACTCTATTTATGTTATGGTTTTGTGTTCCTTTCGTGAGAGTGGAAACCACATGACCCAGAATATCTAGCCTGGATAAAGCATGGGATGCTACATGGCTGGGAATGGCCTTACCAGGAATAATGGGAAGGTGAACTAGAGGGCAGCTTGCAAGTCCTTTCTCAGAATAGGTGTTTTAATTAAAAGGCATTGCAATTCAACGTGGAGCCTGTGACAGAGGGAAGAAAAAAGAAGGAAAAATTGCAGAAAGAAACATGTGAAGACAGCAGCTTGCACAATGCCCTCCTCACGGGCTTCCACCAGCTGCTGATGGTGTATTCAAGCCACAAGGCCAACACTTCTTTCGTAAACTCTTGGTTCCAGGATATGATACATGCACCCCTGACACATGCTCTTGCCCTTGCTGAAGCAGGGTCTTTTAAGTCTTTGTGGGTTGAGTCCTGGGTATTTCTGTTTCTATCTTTAGTTACAAAACACAGTGACGTATTTTTAACTGTAAAGGCTTTAGCTAATCATTGATAGACTGGTGCCTATAAAAGTGCTGTAGTTATTCAGAGTCTACAACTTACTCTTTTAAAGTTTAGTGCTTATATAGTCCTTGGCTGTTGAAACCATATGTTCATCCTGTAGAGAGCAGAACTTGTGTGATATACAGATATCATCCTGAGATTTTCTTACCATCTAAAACAGGAACATGCCCTAGTAGCCGTTCAGTTACCCTTTCACAAGCTGCTCCTCAGAAATTTAGACTTGAAGACAAACTTTGGTATTTGCTGGAAAGAGAAAACAGGTTTTGTTACTCCTGTTGTTCCTGTTGCCCCTCCATTTGGGCTTTTAAATAGGGCATGTGTCTTTCCTCTATGAACTGGTACACTGTGGCCCTCCTGCTCCATGGCTATGGCTGTATAGTTGATGCTGCTATTCTGTGCCTGGGGAAAGACAACATTAAGTGCAGATCAGTGTTTTTATATTAATATTTACCTGCCAGATAGAGATATCAAGTCATACACGAAATGGTTTGTAACCTGAATCCTCAGGTGTAGTGTGTGACCAAGGGAAACGCGCTGCTAAACTAATCCTACAAAAACCCACCAGTAACCAGGGGTACATATTACTTTCTAAGAGGCCTAACGTCAGGAGGTAAGGCAAAGGAATAGAATAAATGAAATTAATATTATGAAATTAAACAAACAAAAAAATGCATCTAGGTAATCCAGAAGTTTTTCCACCCTTCACCTCACTGACCGTAAGACCAGCCAGCCTCCTGCCGCTGCAGCTGGCCAGGAGAGGCAGGACTTGAACTGAAGAATCTTCAATATGCCTCTTGCAAGGTTGTCTCCTAATGTGTGTAAGAGTATGTGCGCATTTTGTGTAATCAAAAGAAGTGCAAGGTCTGCACCTCCTGTCTAGCCAGATAACGGTCAACCCAGCAGTGATGTCCACTCAGGATATCCTAGTGTCGTTCAGCAGAGTGCTACAGTGCTGCGTGAGAGAGCAATACGGAGTTGGAGTGAGGAGAAACAGGGCATTCAGCTCAAGGTAACAAATCTGATCTGGACATCAAAGCTGCAGCTGTTACCCTGTGGTAGGTGCTAGAGGGTCCAGAGCAATGTGGGTTCCCTGCTTGGAACACACACTGCTGATGGACAAGCTTCCTGCTAACATGTCTAGGACTGCAGTCTCGCTGCAGATGAGGCCAAAGTGAGCTGATGCAGTACAGACGTCACTGTGGCTCTGCAGACCCTGTGTCATCCGTTCTGATCTCAGAGCTGCTTCTGCCCTGTTGTCACTGTTCCCTGATGGAGCTGGACAAGTAGCATCTTCCTGGGTGCCCCTCAGGGACGAGGGGGAGCAGAGGGGAGCAGCCTCCTCTTTTCTTCCATACAGCAGGCCATGCCCCGCTCTCCACAGCAAGGTGCCAGAGCAGAGCACCTTCTTTTGCTGTGTCCATCAGAGGGTGAGGTCTTCCAGATCCTGGCTCTTCAGTGAGATCATTTCAGCTACACGCCTTGTGGGGGAGCTGGTCTACAGAGGAGGGCCAGCAGGGATGAGAAGGACAGAAAAAAATCCTGTTTCCGCCATCTCACCCCTTATTCAAAGGCTGAGTACTGTGGCAATATTTTGATGTACTTCCATCAACATCAGACAAGGTATTGCCAGCCACATCCTGCGTAGTACTGCTATGAGTCTTCCAGACTCAGGCTGGCATTGATATAGCCAGTGAGAGGAGGTTATCTCCGTAGCTCTGGGGATTTTAGCATGAGATAGGAGGATCCCAAAAGGAAACAGAGAAAAATGAGACAGTTAGCAAAACTGACAGGAATTAATGCAGTGATTCTGTTCCCCTGCCCCTGTGTTTCCAGGTGAAAAGGCTTAATCAAACAATATTGTCTGTTCCATGTCTATGGGCTGAGGAGCGGTCTGCCTGCCCAGACAAATTAATTTCATTTTGGTTTTTCTTACACTTTGCCATCCAGGATTGTATGTTTGGGCACTCGCAGATGAGAGAGAGGACTGGGTTTACAAGCTGTCGCAGGCACCAGAACCACAGCAGTAACTATGCCGCAGTGGTCTGGGGGCAGCTGACAGCCCGGGGCCCTCAGAGTTACTGCAGCTTTCCATAGATGAGCTCCACACAGACAGTAACTAAGAACATCCGTTAAATGAGAGGGGAAAAAAAGCTGATAAGTGCATAAACCAGCAACTAACTTTTGAAGACAAACACGAGGTGGATGAATTGTATCACGGCTGCCAGTACAGGCTTTCTTTCAGGCTGCGTTTTCTTTGGTCTAGCTGTCAGGCTATCTAGATCATGAATTTTCTGACTGCAGTTGTCCCTGGGATTAACTGCTCTTGTCCGCCGCGTATGACAGTTCAAGGCATGAGCTGAAAATTACAAGAGTCAACACGTGGGGACAGGTGGAATGTGATTACTTTAAACTACACAACCAGGAGACAGCAGCCACAAAAAAAGTGGTATGAATTCTCCAGGCCTGCCATTAGGCGAGCAAGCTTGATTTGTTGTTTTTTACTGAAGTGCATCAGGCTTGGGGCTTTTCAATCAGAAGTCAAGTTTGAATTGTTTCTCAAGCATTCCCATTTTTGAGTGATCATTCAGAGACGAGTGATGCCAACTGAGAGCATTTATGCAGAGTAGTTGCAAGAGCAGGGTGAGAGAGATGCGTGGGTGACTGAAATACTTCAGTGGCTGCTGCAACTTCTCTGCTCCCCAAGAAGAGCTACGGGCTTGCAGAGGTGGCTCAAACGGACTGAAAAGGAATGCTAAATGGCTGATGGGGTAGCAACTGGTAAGGATTACAGATGGGTGCTGACCACCCTGAGGGCCATGATACCTTGTGCCATCTATGAGGTTTGTCCACGCTCTGTGTGTGCGTGTGATGTCTATGACAGAGAGCCTGCTAGTGCTGTGATTCATTGGTTTTTAAGAGATTAAGGACTGTAGGAAAGTGATTATTTCCAGTTCTGTCCCCATAGCAGATGTGTGCTGTGGTAAGGTTGTGACAAGCAGGCTTTCACCATGCTTCTCTATCTCTCTCTAGGTTCTCAAGCATCTGCGGCACTTAAATTTCACCAATAACATGGGAGAGCAAGTGGATTTTGATGAGTTTGGGGACCTGGTAGGGAATTACTCAATAATCAATTGGCATCTCTCTCCGGAGGATGGCTCCGTTGTCTTTGAAGAGGTTGGACACTACAACGTCTATGCCAAGAAAGGGGAGAGGCTCTTTATCAATGAAAACAAGATCCTGTGGAGTGGATTCTCTAAGGAGGTAAGTGCTTAAATCCTCACAGCAGTGTTTCCCAAGTTTCCACATCCAAAATGTGAATTAACCCTGCACACTCCTTGTATTATAGGTCCATGTCTAAAAGATCCATTCATCTTACACTATACGTAGCCTCTGCCATAGTCTTTCACACCCTTGTTACACACTTCTGGAAATAACTTCTTTTTTCTGGCCTAAGTATATAGCTTGGAATTTTGCAGTGTTGTTTCCACAAGGATGAGAAATTCGTTACCCAAGTCCAGTTGTTGACTAAGTCAGACTTTCCTGAGCTCAGTAGTTTCATTGCTGAAGACCTCTATCTCTTCCACTCCCAGCATCTCTCTATCAAGAAGACTTTCCTCCTGTTCCTAGATAAATTAACGACTCTTTCTGCTGACTTTACCCTCCAAGTCCCAGAGCCATCCTCACACACTTGCCTTGCAAACCGAACAGAACAAGCACTGTCAATCTGCCTAGCTTAACTTGGATGCGCTGTTCAAATAGCAGGAGATACCAGTACCTGCTAACTTTTGTTAATCTACCAAAAGGTGCTTGTGCAGTCTCAAAACTACGTGATGTAGCCATTGACTTTAGTCAGGCCTCAGTCCTCCTGCACTTTCTTGCATATGTTAGATCTTTTCAGCATACCTGTATCGTCACAGGCAGCCAGGGCCGTGTCTCCCCCGCGTGATGGGAATGTGGTGCAGAGATCTCCGGCCAAGAGCCCAGTGAGCTGCCGTCATAGCTGGCAGCAGCCCACTCCAGCCTGGACAGAAACCCTGGCTCCTGGAGGCAGATACTGAGCAGGCATCTGGCTTGTGGCCTGGGAGGTGACACCGTGAGCGTTAGCTTAGAATTGTCACTGCCAGGCCCTGCTGCAATGTTTAGACATGGTAAATCAGCACCTGATTAATGAATAAGGCAATTCACTTCCAGGTAATTATTGACATTGGTTGACAGATCAGGTAACTGCTTCTGCAGTAGCTACACTTACCTAATGTACTTACACCATCAGTTAAGCCTTACCTTTACTCCAGACACCCCAGCTTCACTTATGGTTTAAATTCAGAGCTCTCTGAAGGAGGCATGGGTCAGACACGGCACCTCACCGCAGAAATACTGAGCTCAGGCTTTTCTGAGCCCAGCTGGAGTCTCTGAGCACAAACTACAAGTGGAATGAAAAAAACATTATATTCTAACCCCTCCTTCTGATCATTGCAAATGCACCTTTTCCAACACTTAGGGTTTTGGGTTTTTTTACTTAAATTGAGTAATTGTGACCTCTTGGTCTAAATTGCTCCAAGAGTGCAATATTTATCTTCATTCTCTGTCCTAAACTGTTAAAATGTTAAAATGTGGCTGGATGTTGCTGAGTGTCATGCCAGGGCATGTAAATTGTATGCCAGTGGAGGGGTTTGTCATGTCTATGTCTGCTGCAGCCTTTTTTCGGTTTATAAGTTTGAATTTATCTAGATAAAAGGCTCTGCTCAAAGACAGTAGCCAGTACTTCACTCACTGAAGGCTGCTGTGCCTCTGTCATCCTCAAACAAAGATTAAATGTAGTTAATTTTAACACAGGAACTTCAGCATTGGACAGACTTGTAAAAGAATAAGTTAAGGAGTAGGTGAGATTGATAGATTCATTTTGGCAGAACTTGATTAAATTCCCCACAGAATACTTAAGAAGGCAGCCAAAGCAATCTCAAAAGTGCTAGCAACTCATCTTTGAAAAATGTGGAGGATGGGTGATGTCTCAAAGGATTAGAGAAGTGTAATCATAATACCTGTTTTTCAAAGCAGATATAGGAGAGCCAAGGGCATTACACACAATTGAGCTGAGCTTCTGTAATCTAAGAGTTGATAACAAAAATTATTAAACAGTTTATAAACACTTAGAGGATAATAAACTGATAAGAAAAAGCCACCACGGATTTGTCAAGATGAAATCATGCCAAACCAATTTAATTTTCCTCCTTGTAAGCTCAATCAGCTTAGTAGATAATGGGCAAGCAGTGCATGACTTCAGCTGGGCCTTTGATTCAGCCCTGTTCAAAATCATTAGCGGCAGCCTAGGGAAAGACAGTCCAGGCTGAGGAAGTCCTCTTGGTGGATGCACTACCTGCCGAAAGTCTGTCCCAAGGAATGGGTATTAACAGCACACTGTATTAGTAGCAATAGGTATTAACAGGAAAGAGTGATTCAAGTGGGGAGCTGCAGGGATTTGCCTTGTTTGTGTGTCTGTCCAATTAGGCAATCCTGATTAACAGCCTAGAAACGGTGCTCCCAAACCATGCTGCAGCTATACTTCGGAGTGATAGGCAGCAGCGACTGCTCTCAGCTGCAGGGGAATACCTGAGCCACACAACGGGCATCTCCGCACGGGAGCTGCCACTACCGAGGGCTTGCTTACCCGGTGGCTGAGGTCAGTGCCTGCACACAGGCAATTTCCAAGTTTCACCCCAGACTCACTGCCTAAGCGCACACAGACAGGAGCTTCCTGGAGCTCTGCAGGTTAGCAGCACTTGGGCACACTAGCAGCAAACTTCCAAAAAGGTGAACGGAGGCTTCCAACCAGAGCAGCCCTTACGTATGCCCAGGTGATGGTACTTTGCTGGCAGTGGAAACTGTGGATTTAACTCCCCTGAGCTGATAAAGCCGTGTTCTGTGTCAGCTCTCTTTCCTTAATTTAGTTGGGAAAAGGTGAGCTCAACCTCAGATTGTGCTTCTGTGTAAAAAAGGCCCAGGCTTCCACTTACTATGCTGAACTCCTTGTTGTCAGTGTGCATTAGGCATGCGGTGAGCATGCCCATGCAACCATCTGCTGCTGGGATATGACCGTGCCCAGGTGAGATCCCACATAGCATAAAGGCACAGCCGGCAGGTGAAACAGCTCATCATTTGCAGCAGCAGCAGCAGTCTGGAAGCCATTGGATCTGCATATAGCTCCTGATCTGCACCTTTAGATGCTCAGTGTTCTAAAAACGGGGCCTTTCTTTCATATGAAAACTCCTCTTGCTCAGTTAATTTACCATTTTTGTTTGTAGGTTGGAGAGGGTCTTCAGGAGAACAGGAGGAAGTGGGTTTCAAGAAACTGTTTAAATTCCCATAAATCATTAGCAGTCCATATGCAACATAAGGGACTGGGGATCAGCCATCAGAACCCATCATCGCCAAGGCTGACTCAAATTCCTGCCAGCAGAGATGGATTGTCTTTTCTTTTAACCATCTAATGACTGTTTTCTGGTATGTGTATCATGGGTCACATACCAGTTCGCAGTGCCCACAACACAGCAGAGATTACAAAGATCTGCTGATCTTCCCTACCATTCCTTGATGTGTTCTTTCAAACAAAGATCACTGCAGTGGGTCGAGGAAGGACTATTGTGCAAAAATGTGTCTGTTCTGTGGAGGGAAGAGGTGAGCCTCTGAAGCTCTCCATCCAGCATGCTACTCAAGCAATAACACCCTTGGAGGAAGCCCAAGGTCCTGCTGTAGAGAGGCTGCATGTGGGGCACTGCCACCGTTAACCCTCCCCGGGCTCTTTTCTTGCAGGTGCCTTTCTCTAACTGCAGCAGGGACTGCCTCCCAGGCACCAGGAAGGGCATCATCGAGGGAGAGCCCACCTGCTGCTTTGAGTGCGTGGACTGCCCCGACGGGGAATACAGTGATGAAACAGGTAATTCCCACAGAGCTGCTCTGGGACCCTGCGAGCCCTCTGGGTGTCACCTGCAGTTGCGCTGAAATCGCTTCCCTGCAGTGCTGAACTGGAGGCTGCTTTGCCAGGGGGCTTCCCTGAAAGTCTGGACGCGCTTCTTCTGAAAAGCTTATGGGATTCGAGTCCTGTGGCCCTCAAGTCCTGTCTTCTGCTAGGCCTGCTTGTCCCTTGTGCTCTGAGTTAGGAAGAGTAGGGCAGAGAACTTGAAAAAGGACTTGTATATAGGAAGCCTCTCAGGCAGCCACAAGCAAACTCCATTTTGTTCCTCCAAAAGACTGGAGGAAGGAGACAGGAGATACTCCCTACCCTAACCCTAAATTCTGTAGTTATCTGTCTGCTTTTCCTCATGTTGTCAGGGTTTTACTTCATGCTTAACAAAAAAAGTCCATTGCATCCCTGACTTCACAAGCAGAAACGGGTATTTCCCTTTATGGGGTCATGAACCACAGCTTCTGTTGAGCACTGCTGCTACAAGAGACCAGAATATCTGGGTCCTATCAGACACCCAGGGACATCTTTTTCGTTGATTTCAGTGAGAGCTTGGATCGAGCCTCTCGGGTTCTGCCGTGGAGGGAAAAGGTAACCTCAGTTTTAGAGTTCGTTGAAAAATTCTGAGTTTCCAACACCATTAGTGCTCCCTCCGTGTTGGGCATCCCCAGGGTAATGAAGGCAAGTAAATCCCTTCAGAACAGCAGTCCCCATCACACGGCATCTCCTCACAGCCTCTCCAGCAGCACTGGTCCCAGTTCACACTGCAGACCTTGCCTGAGATGAAAACTTCAGTAGGCTGCATGCGAGACTGAACAACTGTTCCCCTTTGGGATAATCTCATTTGCATCCTATCAGAAAGGAATGACAATTTTTTAGTATGAACATACAGTACTGCAAGATGCCTGGGAGCAGCATTTTCAAATGAAATAGAGGCAATTCTTGTCGTGTGCCATAGGAGTCTTTTGATGTTTTTCACAGGATTTTGTGAGCTGGCACTGGTGTGCTGGTGAAATTTGTGGGGTGGCCTTCTGACTCCACAGTTTCCTGCTGCTATTTCAGCTGACAGTAATGCTCTTTATCTCCTGTGCTTGCCAGTTCTATAGGCATAGAGAGCAGTATTATAACCAGTCTCATCCAGCTGAGACAGTGATACCACCAAAGGAGAGAATCTGTCGTGTCCTCTCCCGGCTGTTTGCTCCCACCCGTTGCCTGGGAGCAGTGCTGATACTCGTGTGACCACAGAGTGAGTTGGATCTGGTCTCTGGTCCTCCTGAAAACAAACTCTTGGCAGGTTGATTTCCCAGCTAGAATGAGAAGCCGTACGACCTCTAGCGCTAACCCAAAGCGGCAGGAATGAGCAGCCTTGTAGGAGGAGCTGAATCTAGTTTACTCCCTTCGCTGGCAGCATGGTCTCTAAGTCACCTCAGGAGAACAGTGAAAGCGCATCTTTAGGATGCAGCGCTAAATAGCTGCCCCTGTCTCTGGCAGAAGCAGCTGAATTCCCTGCTGCGTGAAGTTAGCTCTCCTTGCCTGCAGTTTGCAATAGGCCTCCGGGTAAAAGGCAGAAGAAAAATAAAAATGATTGGCTGAATGGATGTAAATGAAACGACATGTGGTGATGGGAGCTTCTCACTGAGCTTTTGCATCAAGTGCGAGTTTTTCACATGAACAGCTTAGGTGAGGCAACTAGTCATTAGGAAAGCAGCATCATATCACGTCACAGATGCTCCCTCCAGCTACCTCTCCAGAACGAGAGAGCTTGAAATCCTCTGCCCTCATTAGCTGGTCATTCCTGGCTTTCTCATTAGCATCAAGTTCTGCTCTGGAAGCTATGCTCTTCGTCTCCATGTGTGCTTAGGCGCAAAGCTCAGAGAGAGGTTGCTGCTAAAGGGGTTTTCTGAGTGTTCATTCCCAGAACTCACTGCAGCCCATTGCTATACTGCTGGGATCCTGAAGGCTGAGGTAGGTTGTGACTTTCAGCTCATTGCTCTCAACCCCTTTCCACTGCCATCAAGGGAGCCGTGATCCTCCCCACTGGAGCATGAGATCTATTTGGGTCAAAGAAGAAGCAGCAGTTCCTTGCCTTTTGATCATGGCAACCGCTGGAGGCACAGGTTGCCATCCCAGCAGGCAAAACTAGTTTCATGTAGAGTAAAGAGATGGAGGCATCAATTTTCCCTTTGTAAGTATCAGTGGGACACTTTGCTGGGTGTAGGGAGAGTGATGTCGTTAAGACACATCTTCCTCTGATGTTCCAACATGAAATGAGAGAGTGCTGGGACTCCAGGGCATTGCCTGCCTTCAGGGAAGAGCAATTTAAACACTCCTAAGACTTGCCTCCATGGAATATGAAATAGGTTCTCAGAGCACTTAAGGATGCAAGCACGTTTTTAATTTTCTCTGTAATAGAGACAGGCAGGATGTTTCAAATGATGATAAAAGTGTGAGAGGTATGAAGACAGAAGTAGATAATAAAAATGAAGCAACAAGAAAGAGAGAAGGACAAAGCCTGTGTAACAGGTGGTAGCAATCAAAGTTTGCAAAGTTTTGCCAAGAAATGGATTCTAAAAACATGAGTGCAGGGGCAGGATTTTGTTTAAGCTGGAACTAACCATACTTTGTGTTCTGCTATATAGCTCGTGAGACGCTGGTTGTTTCAGTGTAAAACACTCTGAGACATCACCATATGGTTCTGGGAACCTGCAAACACCTAAAGTGAATGCCCCACATATTTAAGTTGAAGGCTGGTGTGTAGCTGCCGTGTATGTCATCTTCAGCCTCCCATTCTGACAAGCCTTCCCTCTCCCTGTCGCTTTTTTTTCAGATGCAAGTGCCTGTGACAAGTGCCCCGAGGATTACTGGTCCAACGAGAACCACACATCTTGCATCCCCAAGCAGATAGAGTTTCTGTCCTGGACCGAGCCCTTTGGGATTGCTCTGACTCTATTTGCTGTGCTGGGAATTTTCCTGACTTCTTTTGTCCTGGGAGTCTTCACCAAATTTCGCAACACGCCCATTGTCAAGGCCACAAACCGGGAGCTGTCCTACCTCCTACTCTTCTCCTTGCTCTGCTGCTTCTCCAGCTCGTTGTTCTTCATTGGTGAACCCCAGAACTGGACTTGCCGTCTGCGGCAGCCAGCTTTCGGCATCAGCTTTGTCCTCTGCATCTCCTGCATCCTCGTGAAAACCAACCGTGTCCTGCTCATTTTCGAGGCAAAGATCCCCACAAGCCTCCACCGAAAGTGGTGGGGCCTCAACCTCCAGTTCCTCCTGGTCTTCTTGTGCACATTTGTGCAGATTGTCATCTGTGTGATTTGGCTCTACACAGCCCCGCCATCCAGTTACCGAAACCATGAACTGGAGGATGAGATTATCTTCATCACCTGCCATGAAGGCTCCCTGATGGCCCTTGGCTTCCTCATTGGCTACACCTGCCTGCTGGCGGCCATCTGCTTCTTTTTTGCCTTCAAGTCTCGAAAGCTGCCCGAGAATTTTAACGAGGCCAAGTTCATCACCTTCAGCATGCTGATATTCTTCATCGTGTGGATCTCCTTCATCCCTGCTTATGCCAGCACATATGGCAAGTTTGTCTCTGCCGTGGAGGTGATTGCGATCCTGGCTGCCAGCTTTGGGCTCCTGGCCTGCATCTTCTTCAACAAAGTCTACATTATCCTCTTCAAGCCCTCCCGCAACACGATTGAGGAGGTGCGCTGCAGCACAGCTGCCCACGCTTTCAAGGTGGCCGCCAGAGCCACGCTGAGACGCAGCAACGTGTCACGCAAGCGCTCCAACAGCCTGGGAGGCTCCACTGGTTCCACCCCTTCCTCCTCCATCAGCAGCAAGAGCAACCATGAAGATCCTTTCCCTCTACCGGCTTCCGCTGAGCGGCAGCGCCAGCAGCAGCGTGGGTGCAAGCAAAAAGTCAGCTTCGGGAGTGGCACGGTCACTCTGTCGCTGAGCTTCGAGGAGCCGCAGAAGAACGCCATGCCCAACAGGAACGCCAAGCGCAGGAACTCCCTGGAGGCCCAGAACAGCGATGACAGCCTGATGAGGCACCGGGCCCTGCTTCCCCTGCAGAACAGCGAGCCTCTCAGCACTGAGATCGGCTTCCAGGCAGCTTCCAGCCCGGAGACGAGCTCACAGGAGTCAGTGATGGGAGACACCAAAGAAGAGGTACCAAGCCCTGAGGTGGAGCCTTCCCTGCCATCAGCTAACTCCCGAAATTTTATAGGCGCTGGAGGTGGCTCTGTCACAGAGAACACAGTACATTCCTAACGAAAGAAGATCATGAAAATCACACCAGCCCCCAAGAGGAACTTGCTCACCTCTTGCTTCTGAGCGGGAAAGACAACAAAGACACAATCCCGTGACACAGCCCCACCACACGTACTGTTAGTGGCAGCAGGGTAACACACACGCCTCCAGAGGAAGGACTGTGTCTGGGGAGCCTTTGGACTGAATTTGCGTTCACTTTACTGAAACCAGGACATCTCAGAAGGACAAGTGAAGATCGCCTCTGGTGGGGCTTAAGCAGAAGTCTGCACGCTGCCTTGCCTCCGTAAGCTTTTCCTGCCAGACTGCAACTCAGCTGACTATGGGAGGCACTAGGCAATTCCACTATACTCTGCTTTTACATTTATGTATAATATTCCTCTTTCCCACACTGTATAATATTCCCTCTTTATCCAGTATATGTGATCTGTAACCATGTGCATCAGGACTCTCAGCTCTACAAAAGCAAGGAACACGGTTTCACTTGGGGAAAGCACGGTCGCGGGGAAAATAAAAAAGCCCCCAACATCCTGCATGCTGTGTACAGCCAAGGGTGTGAACATGTAAAGTATTTAATGTGACAGAGCGCCCTGCTATTTATATTTAGTAATGTCCCAATCTCTCCTTTCTGCCCAGCTGGAAATACTGGACAATACCCTTCACAGACTCCATTGCACTAGACCAAGCTACTAGGTTCCTACTGGTTTCCTCTAGCTGAGGTAGCTTTACCTCCAGCCTGCCTGCTTTGGTGGAGGGGGAGAACAGCTTGTAAATCCCCCTGGAGAACGTTGCAAGAGGACAATGAGATGTATCCATGATTGATTATGTCGCTAGTAGTTGTATGCTTAACAAAGTGTTGCTGCTGTAATATTCCACATGGCATACATGGCTAACCCTTTCACACCTTAGTCAGTGTTGTGCTTTGCCAGATTAATCTGCCTCACACCTACACAGAGCATTGCGCTAGTCGTGACGGTACTGGTGGGCCTGACACAAAGCAGATGAAAGAAGGTGAAATGGAGGAGTTACGGATGGAGAAATAGCTCCCAGATGTAGTAATGTGATTGCAGGAGTGGGTGAATACCTGAAGTGTGTGTGCTGGTAGGTGACTGGATGAGGGAGACATACAGGCCCGGGCTCTGAGACACGCAGAAAGACAAACATCCGTTTGATGTGTTTTGGCTCCTATAAGCCACCTACTAGGTTATTTCCCTCCTGGCCCATCTTGAAGAGAGGGCACCTAGAACAAGAAGGGTGGACTGCACCTAAAGAAAAACAGTAAGGACTTCAGCAGAGAGCAGAACTTCATTACTCCTGACACTTGTCCCACTTCCCCAAAAGTAGACATAGGTGCTCCTGGGTTTGCAAGGCATGCCTGGTTCTTCTCCATCCAGGCTGCAAAGGTTGAAGTAAGAGAGTCTTTAGAAGAGATATTTGTTGCAGCCCGATGAGAGGAATAGCACCCCTCGACAGCCTGGCAGGAGGGCGTGGGGCTACGTTGCAGAATTTATTTTGCTCTTCTCAGATCCCATGTGCAAGAACAAGCGTCTGACATGAAGGCGTCAGCACCCTCCCTCATCAAACACGAAAGCAGCCTAGGCCACTATGGAAAGCTGGACGGGCTGCAGCTTCGTGTGAGCAAAGACGAAAGGACGGTGTGAATGCGCTGGGGACAATACTGCAACTCTCTCGTTACTGTTTTTGCTTGGTTGTTCTTTTTGCCAGGGCAGGCAAATAAAACTTACAGGTGACATTACTGCATAAAACTTTGTTTTGCCACCTCCAGTTGTTGCTGACAACGAAGAGGAGCTTTGGCTTAGGAGAGCAAAGTGCAAGTCCAGAACCCCAAGAAGCACACTATTCAGACAAGTTATTTTAACCCTTGTGTTGATCTGTTACATTCCTCTCCCAGTGGGCTCAAATTTTAATTTCACCATGTAAAAACCAATCCAACTTTAACTATAAGGCCTGCATATTACAATATTTGATTAAAGCTATGGCACAGCTGGTTAGAAGGAAAAAGAAAAAGAAAAGAGTTTGAAAACACAAACCCTTGTGGCCACAATTTTGGAAATGATGTTCTACCCCTGGACCTGGTGAGAGTTGCTCACTGCTTCTGAAAAGCCAAGCCCCTGCCCCAGGCTGCTGAGTGTGGCCTCTAGGCTTAGTTTAGGGTATGGAATTGAGACCCGTGGTCTGCTGAGCCTCAGTGCAGGAACGGAGTTGGGCACTAGACGGCAGGAAGGGCTAAAAGTGCCTCGGTTATGGCCCACACTTCTGAAAATTTCAGCAGCCAGATGGTTTTAGTGCTAGTGAATCCTACAGTCCAAACCCAGTATGGTAGCCCCTGAAGTGAAGCCAACAGCATTGTAAGCACAGAAGAGCTTAATGAATTAAACGAAAACGACACAAGATACAAACCGAAGACTGTGCACAAACACAGGCAACGTGAGAAACAGAGAGTCACCACTGGCTCCCTTGGTTGGAGAACAATATTCACCGGCTACGCACACCGTAGATTATGTGGACGTTTGGGTGGTTTTCATCCTTCGGGTGGTTTTCATTCTTTAAGTGCTTTTCACTCTTTACATCTACTTAACAGGAACTGGTACCCTGGCACACGATGAGGCTTCCACAGCTGCCATAATTTCACAGCAACCGACTGACCATGCTCAGTGTGCTGGGGACCCCCCACGCCCCCTCACCGCACACGCGCCTGAGCTCTAATCCTCAGCTCCGCACGCCGTGTGCGCGCCACAGCTGCGGCCTGTTGTAGGGATGCACAGCTGGGCACGGAGGGAGTTTGGTAGAAAAGGACCAGCCCCCTTTGTGGAGGTGATCTGCAACCAAACCTGCTTTCCCACGCATGGAGGGCAGAGTATGTTCTCATCCTGCCAAGCCCAGGAGAAGAGGTGTGCTCAGACGCCTGCCCAAGAGTCTCTGTCTCACACAAGACGACACTGATGGAGGCAAGCTGGGTAATGTCCTTCTGTTGAAAGCTCAAGCCTGAGAACCTCCACTGGCACGTCCCACCAGAATTTGCCCACGTGAATGGCTGCCCCATCGCGTGCACACACCCACCCCCATGGCTCACAGACCTGCTGGAATCAGCTCTGCGGTGGGACTACCGCTGGCAGACTTGGCTGATGGGCAGGGAAGGTCCAAGTGAAGAGCCTGATCCTTCCTCCCCACCTTGCTCACAAACCCGGCAGAGCTCTGCCTGCCCAAAGCCCAGCGCAGCGTTGATTCGCTCTCCAGAGAGGAGAGAGATGGTACCAGGGGAAGGAAACCCTTCCTCGCCGCTCCGTCGCACGCTCCTCACCATGCTGCCGGTAAATCTAGGCTCAGAGCTACCAAATACCTGGTCTGGTGGAAGATGTCCCCGCTCTGGCAGGGGGGCTGGAACCAGATGATCTTTAAGGTCCCTTCCAACCCAAACCATTCTGTGATTCTATGACTCTATAAATGTACCGAGGGACGCTGGGAAGCAGGTGGTGGCGGTGGTTGTTTTTCCATGGAATCTGGCTGTTTAACTCGGGGAAATTTAGCTGAGGACCTGAACATCCAGGCTGAAGCCTCACCAGGGCGTCTCCCGAAAGCCGGGTAACCCTCCGTCCTCCCCCAGGCTCCGGTTTGCGGGCTGAGGAACAGCAAGACCCGCGCGGGGGGGGGGAATGATGGGCACGGGCAGCGGTGAGTCCCGGCGGCGGAATCTCCCACCCTCCCACAGACAGCCGGCCGCGGAGCCGAGGGCTGCCGCCCGCCGACCAGCAGCTCTGAGCCCCGGCCCCGGCCCCGGCCCCGCCCCGCCGGCAGGCCCGGCCCCGCCTGACGCGGGGAGCGGAACGGAGCGGCGCGGCGCGGCTGCCACCATGTTGTGCGGGGGCACCTCGGCGGCCCGGCCCGCCACCGACGAGACGCAGAAGATCGCGGACGAGGTGAGGGGCCGGCGCTGCGGAGTGGCGAGCCCCCGGAGGGACCCCCCGGGCCCGGGAAGGGGCCGGCGGCGGGCGGGCGCGGCGGGTCTCCCCGGTGCTTCCCCCGCCGGGCCCGTTGGCGGCCTGAGCCTGCCGGCTTGGGCTGGCAGCCGCCGGCTCTCCCTGCGGGCCGGCCCGCCGAGCGTCCGCATCCGCGGGCGGAGCGTTCGGATGGCCCCGTCCCGGGGGTGGCCGGGGGCCCGGCGTGCTTGGGCGTCGCCGGCGGCGGAGACGCCCTCCCTGCCCGCTCGGTGAAGGGCGGGAAGGCCGGCAGGCCGGGGGTGCGCGCCCCGCAGCCTGCCCTGGCAGCCGCGCTGGCCTCGGGCGGAGCGGGCTCGGCACCGTACGGCCACGCTGCGGAGGGATTCGGCGAGGAAGCGGGAGCAGCGCCGAGCGCTCGGCGGTAGCCGGAGAGCTGCCATCCCCGCCAGGTGATGGCTGCCGCCAGCCTCGGCGCAGAGCCGCCCCTCCACGTATCCGCTCGGAAAGCTCCGGTCTCTGCAGCCTGAGGAAGGAGCTCGGGTGGTGCTTGCGGGGGGGGGGGGGCAGGAACGAGGAAGAAAATTTCTCTGCTGCTTCTCTGCTTCTGCTGTTCCCCAGCGCGGAATCCAGCCCGGACCGCTGCCAGCTCCAGATCCTGCTGCCACATACAGTAACTTAAATTACTGCCCATGTTAATGAAGCACATGCTTTTGCTCTGAAAATGCCAATATACAACGAAGTTCTTTCAAAGCGCTTGTCTGGTTTCAGTCACGGGAACTCAAGTTCCCTTTCCTTTCTGGTTTTATCAGCTAGGGTGGGTCAAGCCAGCGAAGGCAGATGAAGGCCGAGCTGCAGCTTCGTACTCTCTTTGTCGTTGTCCAGATTCGTTCCTGAGGCTGCGGCAGTTCCTAAACTATGTACATACAGAGCACCCAAAGGCACAGCAGTCATTGAAATTAACATTTAGCTTGCAGAATCTGATGATTTTTAAAAAAAAAAAAAGATATGTGCATCTTCTAAGCACCAACCTGAGTTTGCAGTAATGAGTACATTACTGAGAACTGCGGAGAGTCACAGTTGTTGTTTTGACCTGAAAAGGCCTAAGTGTCATGTTAAAGATAATGCAAATACGCAATTAATGTTGCACATGGACTGAAAACTAGGTTTTAAATCGTGACTTTCTATTCTGTGGCCAACTGCAGTCGTTTGGTAATCCAAAAATAAAAGGAAGAATATATAAACAAAACCTAGTTGGATTCAGGAGTGAACAGAATTAACAAAAAGATCTGTCATCTCCATTTAAATCATGTAAATATTTCAAAGTTTGTCCAGCTTGTTTTGACTGCCAGTTTAAATTACTTTAGTGAAATACAAGTGGGGAAACCCAAAACTGAAATTTGCCTGTGCAGTCATATCCTTATCTGGATACATACTGTGAAGGAAACATTAGTTTTGTTAAATCAAGGCAGACGTCTCAAATGGGTTTGTCTGCTTAAAATTAAATCTTTGTGGAGATGTTAGAGCCTGCCAGTTCGCTTGCCATAAATACATTTCCTGTTCCTGCTTTTCCAGTTCTTGCCTCCATTGTAGCGTTTCGTAAGGATTGTGGCGATGGCTGAACAGTGTTCAGATTCGTGGCCCGTGCAAGTACTGCTGCTCGCCCAGAGCAGGCGCAGCGTGAGACAGAGCAGGGCAGCTTCCGCCCCACGGCATCTGGCTTAGGAGTCCCGTAGCAGCTGCCTCTCCACGGCAAGGTTTTCCACCCGGAAAGCCTTTGGCTTCTCACTGGCAGCTGTGGCAGAGGTTAGTCAGGGAGATTCTGAACCATGTGCTTTTTAGTAACTGCTCTGGGAGTAAGCAAACAGGCCATGCAGAACAGCGAAGAGCCTTCTGGGCATGATAATGTTCAGCCCTGTGACTGAATCACAGATTGTTAGGGTGGGAAAGAAGGGACTGCACCTCCTCCGAGCACGGGGTCAGCAGCCCCAGGCTGCTCTGGGCTTTGTCCAGTCAGGTCTTGAAAACCTCTGAGGACGGAAACTGCACAATTTCTCTGGGCAACCTGCTGCACTGCCAGAGTGTCCTCAGGGGAAAAGTTTTTCCTTATAACCAGTCTGAACCTCCAGTTTCGATTTATGACCGTGAAGTCTCGTTCTTCTGCCATCACCTCTGAGTAAAGAGCCTGACTTCTTGCAGGTACTGGAAAGATTTCCTCAAAGCCTTCTTCAGGCTGAGCAAGCTCATTTTATTCCTCTCCTCACAGCACGAGTGCACCGGCCATCTGACCTCATGGTGGCCCTGTGCTGAGCTCACGATGGTTTACTGACATCTTTCTTGTACTGGGGGACCAAAACCAGACACAGTATTCCAAATGTGCCCTGACAAATGCCAAGGGCAGTATCCACTCTTGTGGCTAGGCCGCTGCTGATGCAGCCCAGTATGCTGTTAGCCTCCCCTGCCACCAGCACACAGGGCTGGCTCATGCTCTGTGCACCGGCCACCGGGACCCCCAGATCTAGACAGAGATCATGAACTGGCAGGGTGGGCTGATGCCAGGTCTTTCGGAGCGTGCTTCTCTCTGGGCTCTCCCTCTCTGTGCTGAATCAGGATGCCTGTTTGTCACATGCTGTGGTGAGTCATTGCCACGGTGATGAGCTCACAGCTGCATGAGACTCTGTGCTGTCCGCAGGCACGGAGCCCAGTGTTCAGCTTGCTGGTAGAATGCAGGATGCGCTGAGGCGGGGTGCTTTGGACACCTAAGAACCCAACCTTGCACAGCACCTAGGATTGCTAAAGGAGCACAGGACAGGATAGGATAAGTAGGATACTTACATCTGCTCTCTTCCCCGCTGCTTAAAATTTGTAATAGTAGCTCTCGTGGTTGAAACTCAAACCACTTGCTCCATCCTCTGACTCAGGGGAAGGGGAGGAGGGAGGACTGAATCATTGTGCTTTCTGGGGCTGTGTGCCCTTCCTTGCATCACAGAATCAGAATCACAGGATGTTAGGGGTTGGAAGGGACCTCTGGGGGTCATCTAGTCCAATCCCCCTGCCAAAACTTAACGTTATTTATTTTGGTCTTTTAATAACTTGGAAAGCAGGAACTCTGTGTCTGTGAATTCAGCAGCAGTGACCTGAAGGGTGCTGAGGCACCCTGATGGTGTGGGCTTTAAGTCATAAATACTCGAATATTGGATGAGTCTTAAATAACCTATTGTTTCCTTAAGGTGAAACCTCAGCTAGAAGAAAAAGAAGGGAAAACGTTTGATGTCTTCACTGCAGTGGAGTTTAAAACTCAGGTGGTTGCTGGAACAAACTACTTCATCAAGGTAAAGGACACTGGGCAATGGGATTTTTTTTAATTAATGTGTATTATATTTGGAATGGTGGGTTTTTTTCCTTTACTTACCTACACAGGGATGCTTATGATTTGGCCTTAACAAGAATAAAAAAATCTGTGCATTTAAAAAAAAAGCCAAAACCATCCCACCCAGCCCGTCTCCCTGCCTGTGTTAAATGGAGATAAGAGTACTTCACAATTTTCATAATGATTTGTACTTTTCAGTTATTCTGTGAAAGCTGGTTCAGGGGATAATTACACATTTGTGATGCTGAGTGCTAACACTGCATTAAGCGAAGTCCAGATGTGCAAAGCTACAATGAAGTATCAAACCTGCTCTGACTCTGCCTGTAGTGATACCACACACAAAAACAAGCAGCAGTGATCAAAGCATTGAAGTGCTTGTTGTGCCAGATAAGATTAGAGCATTTTGCAGGTATTTAATGTATTAATCACTTCTCTGCAGCTGTTTGTCACATGCTGTGGTGATTCCCTGCCTGTATGTTCCCTATCTCAGGCACAGGGAGCATTAACAAGCGTAGAAGGCTTAGGTGGTATTTCCACAAAGTCCTGTCTCCCAGTCTGGTTTAAAATGAGACCACACCTTCCAAGGTGATGGCTTTTCTTACCGCATCTCTGCTTCTCCGTCCTCAAAACACACCAGTCTACACCAGCCCTCCTGGAGAAAGCTGCCATTACTCCATGGAACTCACTGGTTTTCACACTTCACAGGTCCATGTTGGCAATGACGAGTTCATGCACCTGCGGGTGTTCAGAAGCCTTCCTCACGAGAATCAGCCGCTGAGTCTCCACAGTTACCAGAGCAGCAAGACTAAGCATGATGAACTGGCTTTTTTCTAGCAAGCTCATCTTCTGCGTTTTCCTAGTGGTTTCTTACGTGCATTTTCTATAGGCTGCAAAATGTTGATTCCTGTGCCAACAAGAGAGAAAGGAAGTGTCTTTTGTTAAACTTAATGCTGGAAAAAATCAATTTCTTTTATGCCATTCCCTTCCTGTGCAAGATCTAAATTTTAGAGTTGCATGGCTCTCCTTTCATCTACACTAATGCAAACCCAAGTAGGTGCGCTGACTTGGGCGCAGCTGAACAGGAATACTGCGGCTGAGTGGTGTTTGTGGATTTCCTTGGTCTGGAAATTGAAAGGGGAGTGACACCAGTACTCCTGTATTTACAGCAAGGAGCAAGAGGAAAACCAGGATCTTTGTAGTACTGTTTTTGTTTTGCAACTGTGAATCTATCTGTAGGTTTCAGTTGTACTATGTGTTTTATTGGCAAAGACCAGAAGGGAGACTTGAGCTGAAGCAATTTTAAAAGCAAGACAAAGAGGAGGATTACAGCCTTTCAAAATGCGCATTCTCTTGGTAATCATGTTTATCCTCTTGCAGCAGTATGAGACAATGTCCAGTAGGGGGTGTAGGAGTTAAAAAAACCAAAACCAACTTGCTTATTTTCTCAGTCCTAAGGGAAAGTCCTGGAAAGGAACTTCAGCTGGACAAGCATTTCTGCATTAATGACAATAAACATTTCTCTTGAATTGAGATGGCATACCTGACTGGTGTTTCACTGTTCTCTTTACTGGTTTTCGATATTGGCTCTTACCGTACTCAGAGTTTTTTTCCAGGAGAGTTTCTCATGTGCAAATAACCTTATGTTTACTCTGTTTTAATTAGAAGTATTTTATTTTAACCTGGTGAGTTCCCTGAAAGACAACAAGAAAGGCAGGTGTATCAGTGTCTCAACAGCAAAGGCTAAGAAAAATGGGGGCCCTCTGTGCTCAGCGTAGCAGGAGACCTGCTGACAGAGGACACCGAAAAGGCTGAGGCAGGCCACAGGCTGTCTTCACGCTTTGAGGAATTAAAGCATCTGATCCAGGATACTGGCAGGCAGAGAAATGGGCAGCTGTCACACTTCTCTCAGCACTGTTTGCCTGTGACAATTCCAAGCCCATCCTTCACTATAGCATCAAACCAGCAATACCAGCAAGGCATGGCCTGAAACCCGTTTATGCATTTAATGTCTCGCAGCCGAGCCCCAGCTCCCTGGCAGCTAATGCAAAGGCCCCTACCTGAGCAGCTGCTAACAGGGAAGGGTTTCTGTTGTGGCTTGGGCTTGCCCTCTGCCTTTGTCACCTCAGAGCTCAGGTGCAGACTGCTCTCACTGCAGGTGGCTGATGCTACCAACAAAAGAAGCAGGAATCGGCTCCACAGGTCTCCAGTAAAGCACACCCTCGACATCAGGACAGCCATTCCCTTGCTCCAGGGGCTGAATGCTGGGGTTCAGCTGCCCTGGCTCCATCGAGGAGCTTGTTCCTGCCACTCACCCTGCTCCCACACAGTGCAGCTAAACTTACAAAGGGGGACACAGTTTGGCTTCTCAATTCTCCCTTGACAAAAATTACCTGTCATCTCTCTCACACACTTTCTGATGAGCAACCAATAATTTGCATTTAATGCACTTAAAGCAAACGCAAGAAGCCTGCCAATGCCTAAAGTACACCCAGGAGGCCCAAGTTTTGCCTTCAGAGCGAGCCTGACAGTGTTTTGGAAAGAGGGGCTGCAGTGGGTGTGCTCTGTCTTACAGCTGTAGTACCTCAGGTGGCAGAAACAGCCTCGAACAGTATTGCAGAGCCGACCTGAGCTTTAGCCAAGCAGCAGACCTAGACAAGACACGCAGTAGATGGACAGCTTTCAAAACTTAGTTTATTTTCCTGCATTTACTGGCACAAGCAGAATCCACACTCGATTTGCAGAAGCGAGGCACCATTCCCTGTCGTCTCTCAGCAGGTCAGGGGATCATCTCTGGTTTTGCCAGTCTGAAAACTGACAAGGCTGGGACCTTGGTTCTCATAAGGAAGGCTCTGAAACACCTTTAAGTGGACATACTCGACGTCAGAAACTTGGACCTAGAAACCAAAACAGCAGGAAAGTGAGGATCATGGGTGAAGCAGGTTCAGACAAAAGTATGCTCTTACATATGTGGAAGCATAGCTTTGCGCAGGAGCTTAATTTTAGGTATATCTCCATTTTTACTTCAACAGCTCTTAACCCAAGTCTGGATAGTAACGGGCGGCAGAATCTGTCTGCACCTGTAGAAAACTGTAATAAAACCCTTCAGGCTCATGTGAATGGAAAACGAGTAGGACTGCTTGGGTGTCGAAGCACCAGAAGGCACAACAGGAGAAAGGTCTTGATGGCGTTCTATTTCAGTCATCAAGATCCCAGCGCATCAGCGCACAACTTCTTGGGACACTCCAGGCAGGAGACAAGAGACAATGAGTAAATCTTAATGACCCAGGGGTCAGGCAAGATGCAGAGACAGTGTCGGCTCCGAGAAGGTACAGAAAGATCTACTCAAAACCAGCACCTGCTCCTTGGAAGCAGTGACAACCTGAAAGCCAGGATCCCTTGTCTGCAGAATTACTGCAAGCACCTCAGCGCCTGAACAGACCACTGGATGCATCTTGGTGCTTGTGGGCGGGAGAGTGAGAGGCTGAAACAGCTTTTAAAATGAACTCGCCTTCCCCTGCAGAAAGCCCTTCCATAAAGACTCGCCATGGGGTTGTGCATAATTTCGTACAGACAGAGCCAAGCCCCAGAGCTGCTGAACTCCCACTGCATGAGGGATGTAGTATTAAGGGAAAGTTTAACGCCTTAGGCTCTAAGAGGTTTTTACGTGCTGTCTGGTGGCTGCAACCCGGCACTATGCGTGTCTTGGTCTGGATTACATCTCAGCTCTAAGTCTGCTGGTAAAATATTAGCGATGTGAAAAATTCAGGTCTGTAAAAGAATTAATCTTGTGACAGAGCTCATTCCAGCTAATGCTAAAATGAGCAACTGTTTTCTGTCACTTGCAAGACTGGGAAAGAAGAAATCATCGGTTTTCAGTGCTATAAATGGATTTCTTCCAAGTCTGGTAACATGTCAGTCTTCATCAGCGAGTAGTTTGGTCATGAGGCTTAGCATGGACAGCAGACAAGTGTTTTACCTGCCTAGGTCAGCCACAGGATAGCACTAAGGGACGAAATGCAACTGCGTGTGACTTCTGGCTTTACTGCACCCTTCCTCTGAATGGTTACTCTTCATTACTCCGTACCTTGTCCACCAAGTGAACGCACATCTCACAGGAGCAAGGGAAGGATAAGCATCATTTGTGTAAGAAAGGTCTCACTCAGGCTAGCCACAGAATAGGTAGTCTCTCAGTACAATCCCCTGGCGCCAACAGAGCAGAAATAACTGAGGAGTTCTTTTTAAGGAAGGACCTGGGAAAGAAGACGGTTTGGCAGTGTCTGTCCTTCTTGGGATCAGCTACATATGAGAAGTGTGCAGCAAACGCTCATAATGTCTCTCTGCAGAATTACTGTCCCCCAAACCCTACCTGCCAATTTCTTTCACAAAAAGATTCTGAGCCTTGTGAAGGGAGCACATCCTACCAGGCATATGTCTGCACACACGTGGGCTTACGACACAGCAGCCGCTTGCAGTGTTTGCTCTACTTCCAGAACGCCAGCCTGCCGCTAAGCAATGCTTTCCGGCCTTGGCTTGCAAAAGATGCCCGGCAATTTCATCATCTCACTTCACAGAAAGCTGCTCAAATCCATGGGTAAGGTTTTCTAGTAGAGGATGAATGGCACTCTCAGAGGGCTCCAAATGAAGCCTTACCCGGTTTTCCTCCGCAACGAAAGTGGGTTTGGAAAATATAGAAGGAACTGGCCGGCAGGCTGTACCTCTGCAGCACATGACACAGAACCAAAGTGTCAACACACACGCTTGCATGCAAAACTAGTCAGCAGAGTATGAGATGCTTGCGTCAAATTAAAAAATTCACTCTAACCCTCCATCAGATCCTCAGGTTGACTTCATCTTCATCATAATAAACACAATGGGAGGACACAGAGGCCATAGGAAAGCTACTTGGCCTTGAAAGGAAACAGGAGAGCAAAGTTACGACTAGTTTAAAGAATATGAGCTGATAAGACAATCTATAGTCTTTGAGTGAGATGATCCTATGAAAGTTCTCATTCTTATCTGAAGAAGCACAGCGCACTTTTTACAGGTTTTTATATTCCTGTTCTACAGTAGGGCCAAACAGAGGAATTTTGTAAGCATCTGGAGATAGGCCTTAACTTTGCTAGTCACATCAGATGGTGTTCTACTACATTTCCTTCTCTTTCTTGCTATAAGCCACTATGCAGGTCACCTATATCGTTTCACTACAAAGCACTCCCTTCTATAATATATACAAACCTTAATACAGTAGTTCGTCCCAGCAACGACCTGAGTCTGATATTCTGTGGCTTTAAAGACATCACATTTCCTGTTTGCCTGGTTTTCAAATTGTGGCTTCACCTGTAAAAGGAAAGGGGAAAATGGTTGGCAGGTTCATATTTAGGCTTCTCTTTCACATCTCCCGCTCCTATTTTCATCCTTTCAAACACGCACCCTTAATGAAATAAAGCCAGAAACCCCAAAATAATTCAACTTCCACCAAGACCTCCAGCCCTCTCTCCTAGTGTTGCCCGCAGCAGTCTTTAATACCCTGTTCGAACTAGACTTCCTAGTTGATTTCCCCCCGCCCCGAAAGCCGTCCGGCTAAACTCGCAGCTGCTCAGCACAGGGGAACTGCTACCTGCTGCCCTTCTCCTCCTTTGTCAAAGGAGCCAGGTACCAAGCCACGCTCCCTAGCAGGGTCTGCCCCACGTCAACCACACTGCTACACAGTGGTGCAAGACAGCCCCCCTCGCCTGGCAGACCTACACCCATGGCAGTCTGCCTGGGAGGCCGCAGACCCCTGTTGCGTTCATGGTTTTCTTTAAGGACTTGCAATAAACAGGGTTATTTGAGAGCATCAAGACAACCACACGACGTTACCGTGTAACACACAAACAATTGTAATAGTTACAACGGCCCAGGACTAAACTGCCTACTTCATCTCCCAAACTGGAAGCACCACCTTGAGATTGTGAGCCAGAAATCAACCCCAGGCCTGCACCAACATCATCAGTCCTTCACTACGTAGCAGCTGCAGGTAACGTAGTTCCACAATGCTCTGTGCTGACAGTGTTCACGCTCCCAGTTCAGTGAGATGTGTTTGTGCACAGACCCAGTTTAAGCCCTGTGGATTTTAAAATACGCACAGTTCAGCTATCTACAGCCTTTTGTGGTGTGCAGCCCCCCGCACACCTGGCGATCCCAGAGCCAGCCAACGTTGTACTCTTGCTTGCACTTCACAGCTTCACTCAAATCCTATGAACTGCTCCGCCTCTCAGCAGAGCATAAAATCCCACCGAATTGCATCATGAAAGGGTGACACTCGTGTCTGGCTGGAAGCAGAGCAGGATTGCCCCAGCGTAAGGCTTGTCTCCATAAGAATATTTTCCTTCGAGCACTATATCAAAGTCTCTGCAGGGGAGCGTGAGCTTTTTGAAAGGAAAAGGAACAGAGAGAGTTCTCTCTCCCGCACTCAGCACAAGGCAAAAATGTCACCTTGCAGAAAATAAAGAGCAAAGTGTAATTATTTTTTTTAATTTTCCTGAAGTTACTGAGAACGGAAGAACACCAGAATTAAGGTCAGTCCTCTTCCTCTTCAGGAATTAGAAAATCTGTACATCCGCATTTCGTTCCCGTTTTGCCCTGTAGTTTGTCAGCATTAGCGCAGCCAGCAACAAGCGTTGACACTTTTCAGTGCATGTCTGCTCACGGACAGTTAGGCTCTGTGGTTTCATCTCTGATACACGCTGCAGCAGGGTGGAATCTTTTGATCATCCATAACACAGCCTAGCAGTGAAAACATAGCTCTGTATCTGGCATGCTCCACTGTCCTAGCAGTGTTCAAAGGAGCCTTTTAAAATATTTCGTAGGCTCATTCGTCAAATTTTACACCTCCCAGCTGGCAGGAGACTTTGTTCTCCCTGTCCTACACGAGGAAACAAGAAGGGCAAATACACGAAGGTGCCAGAAGTCCTTGCCTAGGGTCTCCTCTCCATGCGTAAAAGGGAATTTCTGATCTGTTCAAAGTACACGCACACATTAACTGAAGGCAGTGAGTACTATGCCTGGCTATTGACAAGGCTGAGACGGGGAAGTGGTTTGTCCCGGTCTTACTGTTACACTGCCAATGCAGAATGCTGGGAAAATGCTTACTGGTAATCAAGGAGATTCCCATTTTCAGCACCAGCTTCTTCAGTTGAAACCCTGGTTCAGCATCACCACCTCGTCTCCCCACCTTTGCACAAGCTTCAAGACTCAGCCCTTTGCACACAGAGACTTCATCTCTCGACAGGTTGTAACTCACCTCGTCAACAATACGCTGGATTTCTGGAGTGGCAGGCTGGGCCTCAGAATAGCCCCCAACCATCTCTGACATGATGGGTGGCTCTGAAGAGGGAAGCTCAGTGCAGCCTGAGCAGAGTCACCAGGCATCTCATATATATACACCTATACATGTGTCATGGAATCACATGACTCGGAACATATGGAGCGTACCATTAGTGAACTGGAGGAGGAGAGAAATGGGGAAAAAGGGGAAAAGGCAATGTAAAGCACTAATAATACTAAATGTGAAAAGCAATTTTAAATCTTAAGTGTCCATAGTCTCCATCTCAATAAAAAAAGCAAACAACAGCCTCTCGCCACCCACATGCTAAGATAGTTGGTTTGGGCTGGAAGAACCTCTTCCCTCTCCACCCACATGCAGATGATCAGTCTGTGCACTTAGGAAGTGGATCAGAGTCACACCCAGTATTTCGCAACACCACTCCAGATGAGAAGAAAGCATGCGCTGATTTCCTTGGTGCAGGTCCCATTCAACTTGAAATTCAAGTTGAAGGCTCAATAGCCTTCCAAAAAAGTGGGAAACAGAAGGAGATTGCATTTTCCTTTCAGTGACTTTACTTCCCTCAGCCTGACCTGAAAGGTACCAAGGTAAACACCAGAACCAGTGAGGAAAAAATTAAGCCCTAGGTTCAGCTAAGTCCTGCAAGTAAGTTATTATGGCTTCTTCCCCATCAAACCTCTGGCTGCATTCAGGCAATCACAGCAACAGCTGGATATGCAGTACCATCTACATTTTTATTGCAACTCTAGGGCCAATTTCCTGGAAGACAAAGTATGATCCCTCTCACAACAGTAGTTTTGTGTGCACAACAGCTGTTCTCATTTCAAGGTGCTTCTAAGTCACAAGCTGCTGAAATATATAATGTGCAGAATATATAGTCAGAAGTATTCATTCTGCAGTTACAGTCACATTCATGACCATTGTCCTGGTTTTGGTTAAAAAGGAACAAGGCCCCTGTGTATAATTATTACTACAGCAGCCAAGGTCACCAATAGATCTCTCAGGTCCTGCGAGTGAGAAGTCGTAAAGGGTCACACTTGCAGGGAGGGGCGGACAGGACAGGTGACCCAATATTGACCAACGCAGTATTCCATGCCATGCACGTCATCCTCAGTTTAAGCTGGGGGATCGCAAGAGTCTTACAGAATCACAGAAAGGCAGGAGTTGGAAGGGAGCGCTGTGGACCATGTAGTTCAGCCCCCCTACCAAAGCAGGGTCACTTAGAGCAGGCTGCACAGGACCTCATCCAGGCAGGTTTGCAATATCACCATTTTGTATATTTTGCATTATTTCTCTTATTATTAATAGTATTATTAGTGTGATTAGTAAAACTTTTAACCTTCAATTTGTAAGTCTCTCTCCCTTTTCCTCCTTTTCCCTTCATCTGGTGGAAGTGCAGGGGGTTAACAGAGAGCATCTGCCACTCTGCTTATTGCTGCCCTGCTCTAAACAGTGACAACCATTTATGAATGTGCAAAGCTCCAAACACATGCAACCTGCTGAGGAAAGGCTAGCAACTATTAGCAACCCTTCCTGGTGAGGGAGAGCGAACACTTCAAGATCACAGGAAAACTACTCCCCTGTGGTATTCCTGCTGTCCCCATCTCCAGCACATGGGAGGAATGCTGTGCCAGAGCTAGGACCAGCGAGGTGGCAACACACCAGACCAATTTTAGTCCCTATGGGTGGGTTCATGGGAGGGGGTGAAATGAGAATGTGTGCTGCACACAGGCAATGGGCATTTCTTGCTGCAGTCAGCCTTCGAGAACTCGCTAGAAACAAGTCTGTTCATGGCCACAGCAATGGTGGCCGTGCAGCATAGACTTATCGGTGTCCGAACCACCCTGCTGACCCTCCTCATGGACAACAAGTGCTGCAGCAGACTGTAAACAAGAACTTCGTACCTAACTTCAAGGCCTTTTCCTCGTACAAAGACCCAAAATCAAGAACCTGAGGCCCAAAACTCAAGAGTCAAGGCAAGAGCATGTTACCGATAAGGATCTTGCAGTATTTCCCAAACTTGAGCAACTGTGTTATAGGAGTGGAAGAAAGGCATTTGAGTTAACGACAATTCAAGCTGATGAGCTCAAACTCCTTCTTTTGCACAAGACCCTGCTGATTCACTCCAATGCTGATCGTCTGACACCACGTTGCTACCACGCACCTTAATCACATGGTGGGACGGATGAGTGAACTACCTGGAAGAACCCGCTCACCTCACTGAGGCCAAAAGCCACAGAATGTGTGTAACAACCACGCAGCACCAGTGCCAAGCCAGGACACTCTACAAACTTCTCCACTCACCAGGATGCAGCTCTCACCAACTCCCGTGGGAAGGGATGTTGACAAGAACCCCAAGGCAGCACTACCCCTCTGGAGAACACTTTATGCTCATCAATCAGAAATACACCGAGCACAAAGATTAACAGCGTTGATTTATAACCTTGGGAAACTCTAGGTGTGAAACTAAAGACGTTAATGTTATGTGGAAATCAGTCATGGCACTCCATATTTCTGGGTTTGCTGGCTTTTTGCTTCAAAACATAAGAACTTCTTTATTTTCCCCAGAATGCACAGAGTTGTGCAGAAGCGAGGGAAAATCAACACCACTTGTCAGCAAGCTGATGCGAAAGTTTACACAGGCAAATCAGTCTGTTATCTTTCCGCGGGAGTGCTAGTGGCCATCCCAAAATCCAGCGGTATTTCTAAGATTGGGATGCAGCACTCATCCTGCACACATAGATCATGAAGTCACTTTGCAATGCTGACGTTTCACAGACCTGCTCTCAAAGATGATCAGTGGCAACGGACTGTCCTAGGCAACCCTCATCTACACCTCTCTCTATTAAGCTTTGGATGTAACGAAACAGCCCTCCAACGTTGCCTTGAAGAGAACAGCCGTCCCCATTGCATCTCTTGCACAACATCAGCAAGCTAGTGAGTGTCTCCACCTTAGTACTGGAGACGTGTTTGGTATCACATACCATTGCAGCCTACGCTCACCATTTCCACAGATGACAATTGCTCTTCACATAACTGTGCTGCTGTTAACTTGGAAAATCTGTGGTGGGAGAACAGCACTAGTATTCTTTATAATTTTAAAGCTGAATAACGTCTTCCACTATCTACTGTTCCAATAATGAAGAAACAATTCCTTATAGCTTGCATGCCACTGCTCTCTGGTCCTCTATAAGCAATTCTAAGAAGGAGAAGCTATAGTCAATAAAAACCACCCATACAGTAACAAAGCAAAGCAAATAAAAAAACACCCCACACACCTGGCAATCCCAGAACCAGCCAGCATTGTATTCTTGCTTGCACTGCAGGAATAGCTGGCTGGCGTGTAGTGAATCGGGGCGACTTGGCACTCTTTTGTCTCTGTACAACAGCAGTGAGTCCGGCCCATTGGGCGCTCCCTGACTGTACCAGGAACCACTGATGCCTGGAGTTGCACCCACCTGGCAAATGTCAGGCCTGTACGGTCTGGGTAGTATGGGAACTGCATCGTTGCTGTCTGCATCATGTGGATTGTGACCAGGATGGACAATTACTGGCGCCTAAAGTCAATCATCTTGAGACCCTATCAGCAGCAGTAGCCAGGAAAGCCCTTTGAGCTCTTTCTGGTCTGCAGCGGGCTGTGCCCAGTGACTCCCTCTGAGTGGGACGCTTCTCAGAGTAACTGGCAACCTATGTGGGGTGATCTCCTTGAGACTCAACCTTCGCCGTTGAGAAATTGTTTGATTTGAAGTGAGTATTTCACTGAAATCAAGGGGACATTTTATGGGCTGCATAGGAGTGTGTGTGTTTGTGTGAATCAATTGAAAACATAATATTCTGTTACTGTGATTGCAGTAGCAAATTCTTTTTAATCACTCAGAAAATGCAAAGTTAAACAGTGACTAATAGCAGCTTAATTCCTGTGATTCTCTTTCCCTGTTTAAACTGTGAACACACCCTGAACTGCCACTAAGCATATTGCTTAGGCATAAGCAGTTGTGGTCTAAGCCCGGTTCTGGATCCAGCTGCCCCTGGGCTCCTCTCTGGGAAGCAGTTTAGAAAGCAAGGGGGTCCAGTCCGAACCTGGTGACTACCCCCCTTACACTTTTCTTCAACTCCGTATAAAACATTTTCTACTGAAAAGTGCCTTTGATTCTGTATTACATTCATTTATTGAGGAATAGAGTGAACCCTGCCAATGAACTCTGTAAAATCACATTTTCTAAATTATCAGGCCAATCTTTTCTTGCGAAACCTTTGAGTGATCATTTAAGCGACCTGGCCACACATTTATGACAACCCCCACCCCCCCAAAATGCAAGGTTATGTAATTTTGAGTCATTTTTCACCAGAAATTAAGACACCTCTGTGGAAATGATTGTGAAAGCTAAGTCAGACTTCAGTCTTCTGGTTTTGCAGTGACAAGAGAGATCACTGTCACTGGATCACATCACACATGGTCTGCACCAAACTTTAAGCACTGCCAAAGGAAAGCAGCCCTCCATCCATCAACTGAGGATTTACTTGTCATCCTCACAGCAGCAGCAGCCTTGGCTTTCAATGTGCTGATCTACACAAGTTTTACTTCCTGATACCCACCCAGATTTCGTAAGATTTCTGACGCTGTACATCGACCAGGATTAACAGAAACCTAAACTTCAGGAGCACAAAGCTATCATACCCCAACCTATGCCGAGCCTATGGTACTAGTAAAGGACCTCTTCCCCTCAGTATCCTTCAGGACAACCCAAGTCTATCCTTAAAACATTTCTCTAACGACATTACCTAGTTCGTCAGTCTTGAGTGCCTACAGGCTGCAGCAGACAACAGGACTGAGTGCCAGAAAAACACACCTCTTTCTCTTTCACAGCAGCAAGCAAAGCAGCACATGCTTGAGAGGGCTTTCCAAGGAACCAGGATCTGCCCACCTGGAGTCACCATTTCCAAGCAATGGGAAAGCCCCGGTAGAGGGGGAGGCCACCTGCAGATCTGACTCTGGGCACGGGCATCAGTTGTGCTTTTTGTTCAAGTGCCTTTACTTGCAGAAATCACATCAGAACCAGGAAAAGGGTGGAATCCTGGTGTGTGTGGGGACCATTATTTGGTTCATATACGACATCAAGCAGCCCAGTAATTTTGTCACTACCTCGGATGGCAAAGTTGAAGCAGGATTCCGTCACAGACAAGGCATGATCCAAGAACGGACAGGCATCACCAGACACAGAGATTTTACCTGCCTGTGTTTAGTATGGCCCACAGCTCATACCAAAGCCATTTACACACCATCCCAAAACATCCCACTTCACAGATAGATCTGAAGTACTCAAAAAATGGCGAAGCCTTTTTCTCCCTCCCTGTGCCCCAAAGCATGGCATGCAATTCCACTCACTCACCTTTATGCTCCACCGTGTTCAACAGCAAGATTCCAACAGCCTCTGACCCACACCATTTGCCCTGTGCTGTAAGAAAGATGCCTCTGTGCCCTGAGCAAACTAAATAGAGTAATTCAACTTCTCGGCACAACCCTCTGTATGCAAGTTGCAAACACCCAAAGAGGGCATGTTTGGGACTTAGAAGTCTTCTTAAGGTGTCAGATGTTTTTCGTACACAGGTTTGTATAATCAGCTTCTGTGGCCTTATATTCCCATGAAAAGCAGTGCTATGTTGGTTGGGGCTGGGGTGGGGGGGGTACCATAGTTTTCTCGGAACAAATTCTAAACTGGGCGACTGCACAAAAAAAAATAAAAATCTGCATATGTATCACATCCATTTCACAGGTCATTTGTCACAGCATCTGCTTAAGTGAAGAAGTTCTTCCAAAAGAGCTGAGCAAGTATCTGGACTTTTAGTCCCTATGGGCGGGTTCATAGGAGGGGGTGAAATGAAAATGTGTGCTGCACACAGGCAACGGGCATTTCTTGCTGCAGTCAGCCTTCGAGAACTCGCTAGAAACAAGTCTGTTCATGGCCACAGCAATGGTGGCCGTGCAGCACACTTATCAGTGTCTGAACCACCCTGCTGACCCTCCTCATGGACAACAAGTGCTGCAGCAGACTGTAAACAAGTACTTTGTACCTAACTTCAAGGCCTTTTCCTGGTACAAAGACCCAAGGTCAAGAACCTGAGGCCCAAAACTCAAGAGTCAAGGCAAGAGCATGTTACCGATAAGGATCTTGCAGTATTTCCCAAACTTGTGCAACTGTGTTATAGGAGTGGAAGAAAGGCATTTGAGTTAACGACAATTCAAGCTGATGAGCTCAAACTCCTTCTTTTGCACAAGACCCTGCTGATTCACTCCAATGCTGATCGTCTGACACCACGTTGCTACCACGCACCTTATTCACAGTGGGACGGATGAGTGGACTACCTGGAAGAACCCACTCACCTCACTGAGGCCAAAAGCCACAGAATGCATCCAACTACCACGCAGCACCAGTGCCAAGCCAGGACACTCTACAAACTTCTCCACTCACCAGGATGCAGCTCTCACCAACTCCCGTGGGAAGGGATGTTGACAAGAACCCCAAGGCAGCACTACCCCTCTGGAGAACGCTTCATTCTCATCAGTCAGAAATACACCGAGCACAAAGGCTAGCAGGGTTGATTTATAACCTTGGGAAACGCTAGGTGTGAAACTAAAGACGTTAATGTTGTGTGGAAATCAGTCATGGCACTCCATATTTCTGGGTTTGCTGGCTTTTTGCTTCAAAGCATAAGAACTTCTTTATTTTCCCCAGAATGCACAGAGTTGTGCAGAAGCGAGGGAAAATCAACACCACTTGTCAGCAAGCTGACACAAAAGTTTACACAGGCAAATCAGTCCGTTATCTTTCTGCGGGAGTGCTAGTGGCCATCCCAAAATCCAGCGGTATTTCTAAGATTGGGATGCAGCACTCATCCTGCACACATAGATCATGAAGTCACTTTGCAATGCTGACGTTTCACAGACCTGCTCTCAAAGATGATCAGTGGCAACGGACTGTCCTAGGCAACCCTCATCTACACCTCTCTCTATTAAGCTTTGGACGTAACGAAATAGCCCTCCAACGTTGCCTTGAAGAGAACAGCCGTCCCCATTGCATCTCTTGCACAACGTCAGCAAGCTAGTGAGCGTCTCCACCTTAGTACTGGAGACGTGTTTGACATCACATACCCCTGCAGCCTACGCTCACCATTTCCAGACACGACAACTGCTCTTCAGATAACTGTGCTGCTGTTAACTTGGAGAGTCTGTGGTGGGAGAACAGCACTAGTATTCTTTATATTTTTAAAGTTGAGTAATGTCTTCCACTATGTACTGTTCCAATAACGAAGAAACAAATCTTTACAGCTTGCAGGCCACTACTCTCTGGTTCTCTATAAGTGATTTTAAGAAGTAGAAGCTATAGTCAAACTTCCTTTGGTGTGCAAAGACATTGACTGAAGACTCCAAGCTTCTCTCTCGGTTGCTCATGGAGATGAACCCGAATCCCATTCTCACACTGAAGCATTTGCAATGGCCTGTTCTGTGCAAAACCTGAGATGCCTCGTCTTCTTCCTGCTCCGGCAGCTTCCCCCCTTTACTTGCCCTTTTGGCCATGTTGCCCCAGGGGCCCTCTGCTGCAGACTCGTGCTTACCAGTCATGCTGAAAGTGATGGTTACTGGCTCAACTGCATGAGAAGGTTCTGGTATCCTGGAAGCTCATCATCCAATACTTCTTCAGGAATTATTTCAGGTTCCGGTTTCCCTCGTACTTCTTCCTGTAACATGAATGTTTGTGCTTCCAGGGCTTTCTCTTCTGGTGTCTGCACCTGTATGTTTCCTTTTTTTGAAAACAATTTACTTTGCTTAGTAAATCCCTCCCTAGCAGAGGCACTGGGCAATCAGGCATGCATAGAAATTTATGAGTAAAAACTCAGTTTCCAATTCCACACATAATCGGTTGGAAGAAAGGCCTTATTTCCTTATTCCTTGTGGCCCCAACAATATCGTTTGTTCACTCTGTTATGGTTTGGCTGCGGCCGGGAACAAAAGTGCCATGCGGTCGCCCTTCCCCCCGCCGGGGTGAGGAGGAGAATGGAAAGAAACAGGCAGAAACCGGTGGGTCGGGATAAGGGCAGTTTAACAGAACAGCAAACAAAGGGAACAGGAACAACAACGATACAGATAAGGAGAAAACACAACACAAACTGCACAACCCAGAGAGTCGCCCTCCCGGACCGGACCGCCGCCCATGCTCCCGAGCCACAAGTGAGTTCCCGCGCCCAGCTGCCCCCCACCGGAACCCAGCATGACAGCACATGGTATGGAATACCTGGCTCTGTTTGGCCAGGTGGGGTCAGCCCGCCCAGCTGTGCCCCTTCCTGGAGTCCGGTGAAAATTAACCCTGTCCTGGCCGAACCCAGGACAACTCAATTTACCTTTATATGTATTTAACACTGAACGAGTTGCACCTGTATCAATCAGGAAATCTATCTTTTCATTCTCCAACTTCAGGGTAACCAGGGGTTCTGTTGGGGAAACTTTCGATTCTCCCCCGCTCCCCATCATTCCAAATCTTTGTCCAAGGTAAGCAATTCTGCTACCCTTGGATTTTCCTGTTTTCTTGTTAATTGATTTTGAGGGCACTCCCTTTTCCAATGCCCCTTTTGTTTACAGAAAGTACACTAATCTTTATCCAAAGATCTGTTTCTCCCTGATCTAAAGCGGGTCCTATTTGGCCTGTAGCCACCACCTCTTCTTTCACTATTTTGATTGCCTTCCACTATTGCTGCAGCCAACAACTGAGCCTTTTGGTTCTCCTTCTTGACCTGCTCTTTCTCCTGCATTTCTTCACCTCCTCTTTTATCTACAATTGCTGCAGCTAAACAAGAAGCCTACAATTTCACCCTCCTGCTCATCCCCTGCACAGCATACAGATACTTGCCTTTGGTGACTTGCGGGCACAAACTGCACAACTTTTCTACTGAAGGTCTAAACCAAAAGAAAGCTCTACTGCAAAAATCTTTAAAGCCTGGCTTTGTTACCCTTACAGTTACCCAAATTTTGTACACAAAGTACAAATACCACACACTACCAATTCCCTCCTCCTCACAACAAGTAGCAAAAGAACAAAACCGAAGATTACTCTGAAGAGAAAATGAAACGCACATGGCTGGCTCAAATTGCTTGGACCAGACCGTAAAAGTAAAGACAGCCTTTATTCAGATTTAACATTCCACAAACTCCATGCTCTTTAAGAAACATCATATCTAGAGCCAAATGGTTCTGTGAAGTCATTTTAGACACTTCTTGTTCCTGTGGATTCAATTCTCCAAATGCATACTTGGTCCAATTTGGTAACACGTGGACTTGCCAGGTTAGGTTGTCCAGGTTCTGTTGATGCCTTATTATGTGTTGGATTTGCCAAAATTAAATACTCTGTTTGGGCAGAGTGAGGGTAACACTACTCCGCATCGCAATCCTGCATGTTGTGTTAAATTTCACTATGAATCCCCAGGCCAATCCAAATGGTGCAGGATAAATACTGGTCCGGCAAGTCCAAGTATCAGTATAATCTAAAAGATCCCAAACAGCGAGGACAATAGTAATATATGCATATTAAAAAGACTGTAAGACTAAAAACCACACAAACTATTGATAAGAACAGCATGAGCTCTTGGCTTGTGATGAGGTTTCCTCAGACTCTGTGAATTCTCCCTGCAAGAGAAAACAAGTGAGAACTCGGTTCTATTGGACCGGTTTCAAAAGGAGAGGATTATCCACTGGGAATTAATTCTATGCTCTCTGCCGTGAGCATCTGTTGCTACCCACACATACATATTAAGTGGGTTTTTTTTTAAAAAGTGCCAAGGGGGAATGTTACCAATAGATCCCCTTGCTCGTTTTCAGGACGGTGTGAGAAGTTTCCCGGCTCGGGAGGACCGAAGGGCTCCTCCCCGGGAGCAGCAGGTAATACTGACCCCAGAGGTCTAAGGGTTTCTAGAATTAAGGGTACTTCCCCCACCGCTGGTAATTCCACTAGAATGGGTTGTCCTGGATAGCGGGGTGTTTTTACTGGATCCCTTATTTCCCTTTTCCCCGGGAGACGGGAGGGGGGTCTGGGGCCAGACACAGCGAGGACATCCATTTACCCTGCTGCACGTCTTCCAGGTAAAGGCAATGCAGTCTCTGTCCGCTTGGTGCAAGGAAACCATAAAAAACATCTCTTTCACATCAACGGTTGCTAAAATCCTGTGGGCTTGTTCCTGTATAGTCACGATCAGTTCAGCTATGTTAGGTATGGCAGCGGTTACGGGGCCCATTTTTGGCATTTAATCGCAGTAGTCAATTGTTAGCTGCCACTTCCTGTTTGGTTTATGGACTGGCCACACCGGAGAACGGTAGGGTGAGCGAGTTGGGACAATTACATCTTGTTCACGCATCTCAATTATGACAGGAGTTATCCCTCCCGGGCCCCTAAGGGAAGAGGGTAAAGTTTTACATTTATGATTTCTGAGGGGGTAATTCCGGCGCGGGTTGGAATAATCACATTGCAGCAGCCGGCAGACCGAATACCCACTCTTTCCCCCCCAAGCCCACCTAGGCACACCCTTTATGCAAACCAAGCCCGAGAACACCCATTGGTAAAGCCCCTGTTGCACTTTCGTCCCTAGGCAGCCAGCACTGAACTCCAGCCATCAGCTGTGGTTTAGAGTTCCCAACCCAAACTTATTTCTTGTCGGCAGCTACGCCACTGCGCTTCTCCTGTGCCTCCTCCTCCCAAGACAGACCCGGTCCCACCTGTGGACCACACACAGCAACAACCCTAAGCTGGTCCTGGATCTGCACTGCACACATCGTCAACGAGTCTGGCAATCCTCTAATGAGAGGGCTCATCCTATCTGGATTGACAAACAACAGAACGGGGGAGGGCTGACGAGGCACAAGGCGCCTGTCGTGCATCAGCTGGAGGCAGGCAGCCTTTTGTATATACTCTCAGTGAGCCGACTCAGCCCGGGGGTGGGGATGGCAACAGGGACCCCCCACTTTCAGCCAGGTCTATCCCACCAGCCCCACATGCTACCCCCTGGGTCAGAGACCACGGCTCTCTCTCACCCTCTACTGTCAGAAACACACCAGGGCCTCAATATCCCCGAGACTCCTCTTCTGTGAGCTTTATTAGATCCTTCCCGGTCAGGGAGACACCCCCCCCCCCCCCGCACATACGCAGTTTCACTTTCCTTAGCTTGTCTACTGCACTTCTCATGTAGTTCAGCCAAATCAGTTGCACTGCAGGGTGTTTCGTGGTAACAGTAGATTCAGCGTCTTTGCTCTCACATACCACCTGAGTTTTAACAAGTGGTCAGAGCTGAGGAGTGGGGTCAGGCTCGCCCTCTGCCTCTCCTAACTCCTTTCATGGATAATGATCAGTAGCATCTTGGACAAGAGGATTAGTTTCTTGTGCTGGGCTGAAAAACCCCGGATGGGTCTTCAAATCATCCTCAGTGAATTGTTGTCTTAACTCCCTCTCCCTTATAAAAGCATCCTGCAGGCTGTGCTGGAGGTTTGCTGTTATTTGTCTTTCATCAACCAAAGCCCACTCAGCGACTCGCCACTTTTTTCGTTCAACCTCCAGTTCTGCCTGCAACGTTTCAACAAATTCTTGGAGGGATTCACTGGCTTCTCGATCTGTCCTTTTTATGGTATGTTTGTCCCTTTGAGCGGCCACTAAGGCAGCTCCCAGGACGAGGCATATCACTGCTTTTGTCAGGTCTCCTGTCCGTTCCACCACAGTCACAGGAGATTGCCAACATTCCTTGGCCCAGCTCCACCCTCGGGGCATCGAGCAAGCTTTGTATTCTTTTAACAAACTTAACAGTGGGGAGCAGTCAAGATCAGGCCTACCCCAGGCTGCTGTGACCTCCTGCCGGGGATTTCAGCTCCAACTAAAAATCCGTTCTCCTTTCTGCAGCACTCTGGCTGACACTCCTTTTCACACAAAAACCTCTTTACTGCTTCTCACAGAGAATCCTGCAGACTACACCAAATTTAATGTCCCATCCCACTTGGTGGATGGCGGGGAGGTGATCATTTTCAATTCTCTGCGCAGTACCCAGCAGTCACGACAATGACTGGAGAGGCTTGATTACAAACAAAGCTTTACTTGGAACTCACTGGAATTACAAAAGATGGTAACTTTGAGACTTCATAATGACATTACTTTTAAGGCAGTGGGGTTAGAATGGATATTGACTTGACAAAAGGTACAATAAACTACAAAATACAACAGACTGACAAACTCATAACAACACGTGCCTAGAAAGTCAGAGATAGAGAGGAAAACAAAAAAGAAAGATAACAGATATCACCACATCTGCATCCAGCGACGACTTCTGCTGGTGGTCGGGGTCCTCCGGTGATGGGTGTGCATGCCTGCTTACAATCGCGTCGCATATTTATACACCAAAGTTACAAAAAGGTCCACCTAACTAATACAATTATTCCACCTATCTAACGCATATTCATTGTGTTGTGTAAGTAGGGTCACTTGCACAGGGATTGTGCTGAGCCAGCAAAGTCATCTACGCCTGCACAGGGGTCTCAGAGGGTCACTGGTGCTCATTTGGGGAGGAAGACCCCTGCTTATTTTGTCCTTTTACGGTCATGCATTGTCCAAGGACACCAGAGTTGTTATTCTTGCCAACTCCTTGTTTCACAGCCTCACAGCAGACGTAGTATGTCCTTGGTCAAGCAAGTTTGTAACCATGAGACATTCCCTATCTTGGAACACTGGCTGCTACTCGGCAACAACTCAGAGATTGTCTTCAACACTTTGTTTCTCCTCAGGGGAAGGGTACTGTTGTGCTTAGCCAGTGGGCATGGCGGGGCGGGGGTCTTGGTGGTCTCACACTCTCCCCCTGCCTCCCTGTCTATATAACATCTCAGAGGGAAGGAGGTGGGTTTCACAAAACGGCACCCTGCCTCCACAAGGTTGCGCTTGTCCACCCCAATTACTCAACAAAATGAGCAATTTCCCAAAGCACAATGCCCAATTCAGGAGTTTCCTTAATTCGAGTGTCTGTTTCTCGAGATGGATGATTTGAGACAATTGTTCACCTTGATGTGGGGCTCTACAGTCAGTCTTCTGGTTTTGCAGTGACAAGAGAGATCACTGTCACTGGATCACATCACACATGGTCTGCACCAAACTTTAAGCACTGCCAAAGGAAAGCAGCCCTCCATCCATCAACTGAGGATTTACTTGTCATCCTCACAGCAGCAGCAGCCTTGGCTTTCAATGTGCTGATCTACACAAGTTTTACTTCCTGATACCCACCCAGATTTCGTAAGATTTCTGACGCTGTACATCGACCAGGATTAACAGAAACCTAAACTTCAGGAGCACAAAGCTATCATACCCCAACCTATGCCGAGCCTATGGTACTAGTAAAGGACCTCTTCCCCTCAGTATCCTTCAGGACAACCCAAGTCTATCCTTAAAACATTTCTCTAACGACATTACCTAGTTCGTCAGTCTTGAGTGCCTACAGGCTGCAGCAGACAACAGGACTGAGTGCCAGAAAAACACACCTCTTTCTCTTTCACAGCAGCAAGCAAAGCAGCACATGCTTGAGAGGGCTTTCCAAGGAACCAGGATCTGCCCACCTGGAGTCACCATTTCCAAGCAATGGGAAAGCCCCGGTAGAGGGGGAGGCCACCTGCAGATCTGACTCTGGGCACGGGCATCAGTTGTGCTTTTTGTTCAAGTGCCTTTACTTGCAGAAATCACATCAGAACCAGGAAAAGGGTGGAATCCTGGTGTGTGTGGGGACCATTATTTGGTTCATATACGACATCAAGCAGCCCAGTAATTTTGTCACTACCTCGGATGGCAAAGTTGAAGCAGGATTCCGTCACAGACAAGGCATGATCCAAGAACGGACAGGCATCACCAGACACAGAGATTTTACCTGCCTGTGTTTAGTATGGCCCACAGCTCATACCAAAGCCATTTACACACCATCCCAAAACATCCCACTTCACAGATAGATCTGAAGTACTCAAAAAAATGGCGAAGCCTTTTTCTCCCTCCCTGTGCCCCAAAGCATGGCATGCAATTCCACTCACTCACCTTCATGCTCCACCGTGTTCAACAGCAAGATTCCAACAGCCTCTGACCCACGCCATTTGCCCTGTGCTGTAAGAAAGATCCCTCTTTGCCCTGAGCAAACTAAATAGAGTAATTCAACTTCTCGGCACAACCCTCTGCATGCAGGTTGCAAACACCCAAAGAGGGCATGTTTGGGACTTAGAAGTCTTCTTAAGGTGTCAGATGTTTTTCATACACAGGTTTGTATAATCAACTTCTGTGGCCTTATATTCCCATGAAAAGCAGTGCTATGTTGGGGCTGGGGGGGGGGGGTACCATAGTTTTCTCGGAACAAATTCTAAACTGGGCGACTGCAAAAAAAAAAAAAAAATCTGCATATGTATCACATCCATTTCACAGGTCATTTGTCACAGCATCTGCTTAAGTGAAGAAGTTCTTCCACAACAGCTGAGCAAACATGTGGATGGATACAGGAGGACAGTGATTAATTCTCATTACAACCTCTAGTTCCTACAGAAATACAATAGAAGCTTAAATTTCAAGAGTATTGATGTCAACTTTATACACGCTAGCAGAAGTTTCTAACATGCAACTGGTTTAAAAGGATAATTTGTCTCTGCAGTCGCAGATCCAGACCCTGAAGAGAACAAAGATTTTAGACACCTATACTACAAGTCAGTATGAGAGTACCAACTCTGAAATCAAAACTAGCTTTCTCGACATCTGATTAATGGACCATCCTCTGTGGAAATTCGGTTACTGGCAACTCAGCCCACAGTTCTGAGCAGTATTTGATTTCTACTTCGAGGATAAACGTTATAAGAATTTAACCGTGGGAAACCAAATAACTTGAGACAGAACAGCGCTGTCTCATGACACTGAAGGATCAGCGCATCCTGCGCCTCCCTTCTCTGTTCTCAGGAGATAAGCTGTTTTCACACATCCAGCTGCAAAAGATCCTGAAAAACAGCAACCGTGAACCGTGAACTGGCATTTGCAAAGCCACGAATCCAAAGCTGATTGGCTCTAGTATTAGTATATAAGGTATTCACTTGAGCAATAAAATGCTTCTGATCGAGCACAAGATCGGGGTCCGTGAAATCATTCACCACATTTAACAGCTGAAGAACAAACATGTTTTCTGCTGTCAGACTTGCAGAAAAACAATGAGAATATTTCAAGAGCGAGACGAGCGCTCCAACTGGAGTAAAGTTCTGCTTAGAGCAGCTGCAGTGCCTTGGGGAAAAAAAACGGGAAAAAATTACATTTGAACATTAGGATTTACATCCTCAAAGGCTTAATATGTATTTCTGCCTCATTCTCAAAAGAAAAGTGAGACTAAATGACCCTGCTGCCTAAAAATAAAGGCCACCAACTAGTTCCGAGTCTCTGCTGGACAAACAATTATAAAACAGATGATGCTGCACAGTCTTTTGCCAGCTTTCAGACACACAGGTACATTCCTCCATTTACTTCCCACCCCCCAGATATACATATATTTAAGGATGCAACAGTATGTAGTCATTTCAGTACTGTAAGTGTTGGCAAGATGGTTGGACTCGATCTTCCAACCTAAGTGATTCTACGGGGCCTGTTTTTTTAAGCCTCTATTCAAATTCAATGGTTCTTAAAGACTTATCATTAAATAATAAAAACAGCTGGCAACCAAGCAGACCTTGTTATCTGACTGTCTGCCAGTTAGAGTTAGTAAAAAATAAAGGTATAGTTACAGCAGTTCTGCTTTCCTCATACTTATCCACATTTAAATGCTCTGTTACTGCAGGGGTGTTGCATTTAAAGCTTTCTAAATACAACACTACAGCCAGAATCAACAGCATCAGGTATGCACAGCTATTTTCTCAGTTCAGATGCAATTCACCTATAGAATTGATTTTAAAGGTTCAGAAGGAGGGACAAAATAGGGTCACTGGATAGTTAACTGTCTCATTCCCTAATGAGATATATCTTCATCTCCAGCCTAAAGTGGTTTTAATCAACACCATATTCCCCAAAGGAAAAAAAAAAAACCAAACAGAACCTGGTAACACAGACTAAAGGACAGTATGTAACAGATGCTGCCTTTCAGCACTGCAAGAACAGTGGCAAACCTGTCTCCACGTGCAACCCCAAACCAACGCTGCTGGTGTTGAGTAGTTCAGAACAATGCTGGTAGCTTCTTTCTTTCAGCGGTGCTGAACCTACGCTCACTGATCATTCTGAAATTTTTATTTCCTTTCAGATTTTAGTAATCATTTGCACAAACACACCTTGTGCCCTGATAGTCTGGCAAGCACCAGTTCAGGGAGCGCCCTGTCCTCCCTGCTCAGCACTGTTTTTTACTGCTTCTTCCCCGCTAGGACTGCTGAAGCTGTAGAAGTTCAAGAAAGATGCCAGTTTCACACTTCATTTGAAAATTATTTTAATACTATAAAATTCATTTGTTCACATATTTTGTACAAAAGATGAGTTGTTTTAATTACAGGAGAATCACTTCAACCTTGAGATTTCAGCTAAGCAGGTCCAAAACAAAACAAGATTGGGTTCTACTGGTTCTGGCGAGTCCCAATACAGCTCACCCAAGGTCTCTTTCCAGTTTGGCTCTCATGGTTATGGACCACCTTGATGAAAAATATCCCACATCATTGACTCTTCGGAGGCTTGTAGTGAATTCGGCAACGCTCATTAAATACCTGAGACACCAAAACAGAAGAGCAAAAGGGAATCAGCCCCTATCCAGGAGATGATCAGAACTTCAGGGCCAGTTCAGGCAACTCTCTCTTCACATAGCATCCATCTCAAGCTGCCCAGCCCTGCTGTACCAATACACAGTACTTACCAAGACATTTGTCTCCATTCACCTTCTCTCCTGGCTTTAGTGAATCCAAAGTTTGCAGCCTGATGCTGGAGGACTGCACAGCACTAAAAGTTTTCTCCCTCAGATAAGGCAGGTTTATAATCCTGATAGTCTGTTATCCTCAAAGATGATGATGCCATTTTTTTCTTTTTTTTAAGAAGGAGAGAAATTATCAGTGGAAGGCTCCTGACCAGCTGTGTTATGTTATGTTCAATCTGGCATTCAAATTTGGACACTGTAGTCTTCTCTTTCCTGAGCAAACACATTTTACATTGTTGTGACAGCTAAAAAGAAGTGCAAGGGCTCCTGGAAGCCATATTCACACTTTTAGTTATCTGATCGCAGGTGCTGATGCTGCCAGCCCTCCTATTGCAAAGGGCACACTGCTCTCCCCTTGCTCACCTCTGGCACCCTCTCTGGGTAAAATTTAGCACACAGAACTAGAGAGTGAAGATCATGTTCATTGAGCTTGACCTGCAGGCCTTGTCAAACAGACTGCTTACCCTAAGGAGGGCCAATAAATGTCAGTATTTAAAGTAAGGCAGTCTGAATCAAAAGCACAACAGACAGGCTCACACCAAAGTTACAGGTGCTCTTTACAAGCAATTTAGCTGTTTATCGTTTGTACAGCACACGTCCTGGAAAGCGACACGAGCACCACCTAGCACCAAGCTGAGGGACTGGCAGTTACCAGTTCCCCCACCGGCACTCCTGCAAGAGCACGCTTTGCCAAGCTGTCCAGAGACCTTCCAGATCCAAATGCCTGTGATCTTCAGGATGTGAAGTTTGATGAACTCTCCCATGGGCTTCACAGGCAAAGGGAGCTGTCTTGTAATTTTGGAAAAGTTATGCATCACTTTATATAAATACATTACTTTAAACGGTATCTTCCTATAATCTTCTACTTTTACAGCGGATCTCCTTATTGACGGTTCAGAACCTATGGCAACTTCAGCAGAAGTGATGTTTGCAGCATGCATTAGTTTTAGCATTGATTCTTAACAATTTTTGAGTCATTTTCAACTTCTTTTCAGATTTAATTTACTTTAAGAAACAGACACGTATTTGAAACTGCTTCATATTGCAGAAAGCAAACGTCACGATACAGTTTCTTTCACGTGCATACAGACAGCCTGTCCCACTACATTACCACATGCAGTGGAACACCTCCTATTGCTACAGCTACCCAGAGTAAGGGCTTGAAAATAACTTTGCTTCCTAATCAGATTTTTCCAATCAGTCTTCAGTTGGTTAGGGTTAATGTAAATAGGTGAGCAGACTTTACAACTAAAAGTCTGCAACAGTAAAAGCGTGGAGGTCCTCAACTGCAAACCAATAACCACTTCCATGTAACAAATTATATTCAGTCCAAAACTATGACTGAGTCTAATTCCTTCAGTGACATATTTTTACAGCCAGCTACATGAGAGATTTATGCCTATATTCAGACAGAGACAACAGCAAAGCTGGAGATAAAACCCAAAAATACTTTTCTGTTCAAGCCCTACTTTAAACACTAGCAGGCTAAGATATCGCTACAGCATGCATACCTCACTATTTATAAATGAAGTGTTCTCCATCTTCAGGAAAAACTGGACATTTCTGTCACTAGCAAAAGCTTAATACAGATACAGGAAATCACTGGCACCAGTGCTATCTTTCATATCAACTCTGGGCTTCAGAATGGAGATAGTGTGTGGCGGCTCTTCCCTCCATCCCTTTTAAACAAAACTGACAACAGAGTTGCCATAAAAAGTTTGCCACCCGTGACCTGCAGCATATTCTTAATGCTGTGGTGTTTCTTAGTCATATCTGAGCTGGCTTTAAATTAATTAAGCTTAAGGGCGTGAATAACTTTTTGAGACAGTACAGAGGCAGTACTGACAGCAAAGCATACGTGGAAAAAATGCATGGACGCTCATCTAATCAGCCTGCATTGAGCTGTATTGTGGTGACTAGAATACACAAGCTGTATTGCGTTTATGCTGATGCAGTCTAGAGGACCAAAATCTTCAAGTAGAGATAAAAAAGGGAGCTGCAGCTAGCACTAGCTGCTTGAAGAAATCCTTTTCGCATTTAGAGAGGGAAAGAGGTTCTCTATACAGTATTGAAAGCTCTGAAAAGCTACCACAAATGAGAAAAGGATGCTAGACGTGAAATGCTGTAGTGACAGAATACAGCCATCTCAGAATCTCAGCTCACTGTTAAGGTTGCTTTATAACAAGACAGTGTCTGGGGCCATCAGTCCAGAGGGTGATCTGTCCCCTCTGTTGATGCAGGAGAGCAAAGGCAAGGCTGCCCTTTGCACCAGGGAGCATCAGTCCAGGCCTGCAGAAGCTCCATCAGGAGAAGGCTCAGCTGCTACAGCCCCACCCTCCTCCGGCTTCTGCTTGCTCAAAATCACGATCAGTACCAAACACAGCCAAATCTGAAAGACTCATCCCTCTGACAGTGGCCAGCAAAGCTTTTCAGACAGGCCACCATGGAAAAGACTATCAAGTCCTTAGCCACTGGGCAAGGTGGAGCAAGGGATATACACAGGGAGTACTCCACAGTCCTTCCTCCCCCCTAAATCAGATGCTTTTCTTTCCTTTGCAGTGCAACTGGAAAGCTTTGATCTCCGCATCCAGAACTGGGAAAAGGACTGGCCTTAAACACTCCCCCCAGCACTGCCCTCACCTATTTCTAATTAACCTGCCTTGTCACGCACCAGTCCCACACCTCCAGTGCACGACTGTCTGTTGGGACAGAACATCATTGCTATTTCGAATGACTGAGTACCTTCCAGCTTCTGTCGTTTACCACTTCTTCAACATTCAGCTCCGACTGCATCAATTTCAACTGCAGAAAGTAACAGACAAAGAGGTTATGGTCAGTCAGGCCTCCCCACAGACTTCAGTATTTACTACCACTGCAACTTTCTAGATCACAACCCCAGTACCAGCTGTGCATCCCCTTGGACAGCGCAAACTGAAGGGCACAACGCATAATCATCCTGAAAGTCTGGCCCTTCCATTCAGCCAACACTGCGGGCAGACTTGCCAGCAAGAACTGCCACAATACCCAGTTCTTGAGCACTCACTCGACTCATGAGAAATTCAAGAATCTCTTTGTCTCCCACCTATTAGTAACTCCAAGGGCAGGTGTGACAGTTGTGTGCAGGTGACCTGCAGTAATTTGACCCTGCCTGGAGGCCCTGAAGCAATAGTAGGAGACATAAGAACCATCTGCCATTTTTGCCTACATTTAGGATGTATTTTTGTTGGAGTCTTTAACGCAACAAAGAATCAGAGTTTATCCATTTTAAATACACGGTTCCAACTGGAGAGCTGGTGAAGAGATGTATGCCAAGACAGCAATCCCACCAAAAACCTTCCAACTAAGATGTCCAAACACACACAGCTAATACAGCTGCTGGGTGAACTTTGACCTACTCAGCAGGACCCCAAACTGTCTGAAATAACAATCCAGCATCCACACGGTGACTAGATGACCAGGATTAGTCCCCATTAAATAACCACTCAGATCTTTAGCAGTTCAAAGCAAGGTTTTTCCTGCTGGAGGATGTGAATAGGTTTACAGTCATTTGGACTGTCACATTAATTGCCTTTGACATGGAGCCTAAGGAAAACTACCGTTTTAGCCTTTTCCTTAGAGTTGCAGACCTGAACAGCAATACAGTGTCAATCAACATGGCTACACAGGGGAATTTGTTGTTGTCGTTTTTAAAACTCTGACATTTTAACAAGCCTTAACTAATTTGCTTGATAAAGCTAACAATCCTTTTGGATTTCCAGAATTTATTTGGTTGGATATTTTATGACACTTCACTCAAGTAAACTAAGACAATAACAAACTAACACAAGAATCAAATTATGTTTTAATGTAAGAGGATTAAAAGAATTGGCTGCTAGACTGACACTACTCCAAGTTTTCTTATTCAATGACCCAGAAGTAATAACTTTGGATAAAGTCCTCCAATTTATACCATTAGTAGGATGACAGAATGATGAACAACAAGAGAAAACAGATCTGTATTGCAAAGAAGTGAACATACATTGGAAATGACTGCTCTTAAATGTAGGACGCGTTCTGTCAAGATAGCCTATTCGAGCTGTAGAAAAAACACAACTCTCACGCATAATCAAGAAAACAAAAAAGGGCGGGGGGACTATACCTCATAAAGTCCAATTCGAGCTCACCTCATCAAAAGATTTCTGGGAGGTTTCCAAATCATGTACTGCTTTTAACACTTTAAATCACCTCCAATTATTAAACATTATCATTATGATCCTCCCAGTAGTTTCAGTGATAGGCTTTGGGCACAGTAACTAAACAATTTAAAGAACTGGCTCTGCAAGCAGAATTTGTAGAAAATACTAAGCTACCATTCTAGTTTTCCAAACTAATATGGATGCTTGTTAGCAGTTCTGTAAGTGGGACTTCAAGAATAAAACCAGTTGCCTGCCACCTGGTACTTTAAATCTGAGCTCATGACAGAGCACTTCTCTGAAGAGCACACGAACAAATAGTTCACTCACTCAATGTCCAGAAAAAATCAGACGCTTGAGCTCAAATCATCCCCTCAGGAAGCTCTTTCACTACAACTGGATCAGCACCCAACTGCTCTTTGAAACAGGGGCTACAACAGGCTCCTCTTGGAAGCACAGGGGTAAGTGAATTTTGAGGTAGTTCAGCACTGCAAAAGCAAAATTTCAAGACCCGTCTCTTCAAGTCTCACAGTACTGCAGCAGGGAAAGCCGCACCCAGGACACAGGACCACAGAGCTATATCTACATGTGATGGTGGGATGTGTGGCGGTTACGAGAACTCACTGTTACACTGGAAACCCAAAGGCACCGTTTTAGAAACCCTGGTTAAGACAGTCCTGAACAGAGGAGGGCTCACTAAACCGCTGAACACAACAGACACACCTAGCCAGTGTATGCAAAAAAAAAAAAGCCACAAGCAAGCAGGCTTATTCTGTATGTGCTGCATGCATATTACGTGGGGAAAAAAAAAATGTAAAGTGAACATGAGCCACACAGAGCAGGTCTGGAAGAGAAATCAGTGGAACAGTTCATGTCCCTGCTAATCTCCAGTCCCAGAGGTACACATGCACTATTCTTTCCCCTTTCCCCTTTCCCCTACAAAGCGGACCCCGGAATGGGGACAAAAACTTCAGTGTGGTTCCCTTCTCCACTTCTGATATTCCACCTGGATCACCTCTGCTCACCTCTGGTGAAGTACACTTTCCATCCAGAGGCCGGAAGGTTGAGAGGGCGTTTGCACATTAGAATTCCTTATGCAAACCCAGAAGGCTCTCTCACACCACCACAAGGTACTCAAAAAATCAATCCAAGAAATACTAAACACCAAAAAAGTTGGTGAAGTGGAATTCAAGGTTGTCTGGCAGCTCCTCGTAGAGGACAGGAACTCCAATTAACACCTCGAGTAAGAACGATGCTTCTCAGGGTGGTGATGGAAAGGGACAGCTTTAACGCTGTGTAACCCTGTGGTGCAAGAGGCATACACAAAAGCCGTACTTTATTATCTGCTGGTGTTTGCATCTTGGCACCCATACTTGCCATTTGCAGATAGACCGGTTTTACAAGACTTCAAAAAGGCCAAATGAACCTCCGGGCATTTTGAAAGGACTAAGCAAGCCTCAGGTCAGCTGTACGCTCAGTGGTGTTAGTCAGTGAAGGTTAGAGTCCACCGTGGGGAAGCACATGTGGTTTTCTACGACGTTTGTGTCATAGGATCTCAGAAAATGCTCCAGCTGCAGCTCTGTCTTGAGGACTGGGGAAACGGTTGTCACAAACTCAGTCAACATGAACCTCAGAAAAGACTGCCCGAGTCAGGATCCACTCCAGGTTCTTTCCATCACACCGGTCCTTCCATTTGGGAAAGACACCCTCTCCTTCCCCTCTAAGCGATCTCTAAAAAGCTCCACCACTCACCTTTGTCTGCTCTTTCCTGAGCTGCTTTAATAACGCTACGTCATCCTGGGCCTTTTCCCTCTCTTCTCTGAGAGTTTTCACTACACTGGAAGTCTGAGCGATGCAGTTTTTGATGATTCTCTCTCTGCTGGTGTGAGCATCCATCAACTAAGTGGGAGGGAGAGAGAAAGTCACAACGGCTCAGCAAAGAATAAAAGCCTCCATGTTACAGGTTGAAATAGAGACTTTCTAAAGTCAAGGTATTGCTGTGCCTACAGAAATCCCTTTGACTCTGTAATCTCCGTGCCTGTTGGGAACAACACCGCCCTGAGCGGCAGCTACCAACTTGATCAACAGTCAAAGATACACACGAGCAGGAGTCTGGCAGCGTAGTGCAACAGCGTGCCAGCACCCATTTTTAAAAGAAAAAAAGCAGACTGGGCTAATGCCCTCCACCGAAGCCTGCAGTGCGCCTCAGAGGATCGGCGGCTGCAGAACAAATAAGCTCCCCGTGTGGTTTTAAACCGACGCAGCCGTTACACGCACGTGGTTTAGCTAAGTAGAGAAGTCGAGCACGCCAGTTATGAATACGTAAAGCACCGTATAAACTGGTGATGTTTTACTGGCCAGCGCACATAAAAAACATCAGGCAGCGAGCGGAAAGCCAGGGGAGCGCACACTCACAGACTGGTACAGCTCTTTACACGTCTGTCCGGCATCAACCTTCCCCACAAAGGAAGCTGTTGGAATCGTAGTGTTCAGCTCGTGGACGATTCTGTCGTCGATCGTCCTCATCACCCTGAGCAGCTCCTGTATGAAAAAAAAAAAAAAAAAATATTTGCTTATGTGTCTGAGAAAAGCCTACTACAAAATTTGCACGATTAAGTCTTTTAATAGAGAAAACCCCGCACCGAACGAACAACTCCGGCCCGCAGAGGTACGTGCTGCCAACCCACCGGGTCCCCAGCGGCGAAGGCCACAGGGGGGAGCAGACCCGGCCCCGCCGAGCCCCCCGGCCCCGCCCGCCCCGGCCCCCTCAGGGAAGCGCCCGCGCCACGGGCAGGCCGCGGAGCCGCCGCCCAAGGCCCCGTCACCGCCCGTGAGCGCTTCCAGGCGGGAGACCGGGCACAAGCGGCACCGGAACGGCGAGCTCGGAACGGGAGCCCGGCTGTTGTCGGGGCAGGGCGCTTCAGCTGCCGCCGGCTGCCGCCCCCCGCGCCGCCCCCGCAGCAGGCACGCTTGGTGCTTCGCGCTCCATTCCAGCACGCGAAGGCGCCCAGGGACCTCCCCGCGCCCCACCGGGCCTCCACGCCGCGGGCTCCCCCTCACGGGAAGGGACCCGGGGAGGGGGGCTCCCCCCGCCCTGCCCCGCTCCCTGCCGGAGGGCACCGCGCTCCCGCCGCCGGCGCTGAGGGGAAGGCCGGACCCCGCCCCGCACCTCGACCGTTGCGGGGAGCGGTGACCTCGCCGCCCCCACCCCGGGGCGCGCGCTCCCTCGGGGCCGCGCGGCGTCGCCAGGAGACAGCGGGGTCGCGCCGGGCGCCGGCGCGGGGAGGCGGCGGGAGCGCGCCCCCTCCCCAGCCCCAGACCCCTCCGCCCGCCCCACGCGCGTCACCTGGAACTCGGCGAAGTCCTCGCAGCTCGCCGCTCTGCTGGGCGCCGCCATACTGGAAAGGCAGAGGGCCGCGGCGGCGGCCAATCGGGCGGGGAGGCGGGATGACGCGCGGGGCGGTGGGCGGGGCGAGGCGGGCCGTGCCGTGCCGTGCCGTGCCGAGGGGCGGGTCCCGCATCTCCACCGCGGTCCCGGCGGCCTGGGGCGTCCTCGCCGCGTCCAGCTGCGGGAGGGCTCCGGCGGCTCCCCAACCCCCGCCGGAGGCGGGCCCGGGCGGCAGCGCGGCGGGCCCGGCCCGGGGCACGCGCCTTCCGCCGCGCCTCGCCAATCGCGGGGCCGGGGCGGGGCGCGCGCCCAGCGGTGACATTGAGGGGCGCCGGGCGGGAGGCCGCGCCGTGTGGGGCCGCGCTGGTGAGTGACCGCCCCGGGGCCGGGGGAGCTGCCTGCCGTTTCGCCGTCTCCCCGGTTAGGCGGCGGGCGGGCCCCCGGAGGTGGGGAGCGCGGGGCTGGGGGGTGCCCGGGCGGTGCCGCCGGGGCGGGGGCCGGGTGAGGCGTCACCGCCCGCGCCTGGCGGGCAGTAACGGCGGGAGCCTGCCGGCCCCCGAGTTGACCTGGGGGGAGGGGAGAGAGGAATGGATTTGTGCTTTTTTTCCTTCTCTGAAGATCTTGAGAAGGGTTTGGTTTCGTTGGAGGCGGTCGCCTATAAATGTAAAGGGTTTTGTTGTGGTGGTGGTTTGTTTTTTTTTTCCCAGAGCTGGAATGTATTATGCCTGGAAAATAAAGGGCAACTGTTTCTGATGGGAGAAAAATTTTCAGCCAGCATAAAGACGAAAAAGAGAAACCAATTTGTATTTTAGAAAGGCCCTTTGCTTTCAAAGTTGTGGGGTTTTTTTCCCTCAGAACGTATTAATTAATGAATTAGAAGCTCTTTCTTGAGGGTAAGTTTTCATATAGAAGGTGCCCTGTCCTTTTCTCAGGACAAAGTAGGTATCTCTGTACTACGAGATTCGGCTTTTTTCTTGACTCTGCCAAGCCTGTTACTTGCTTTTGGGGTGTGACAAGTTTGGGAGAACGCTGCCCTTGGAGCAGCACTGTCCGAAGTGCACCTGAAGCAGATGAATGGAGAAGTTCCTTGAAACTGAGATGTGCATTCTCTCTTTACAAATCGCTCGTAGGCTGTAATCTTGCATTCCCATTTTTCTAAATAAGGTTAATGGGCAAGCTCAGGTCATGGCTTCCAGGCAAGCTTTAATTTCTTTGATATGCTCTGTTACAACCTAAATCTGGTGGTTCTGCGTAATGTTAGATTCATACCTATTGTTTTATTTTCTTTTTTCTGGTGTTTAAAAAAAAACCCAAACACTTCCATTTAAAAGGTAGCATTCTCATTTTCTACTGTTCCAGGTTACGATTTGGCCCCTTTGCTTCCTCTGCTTTCTCTTCCAGATATGGCTGTTAAACTGCTGGGAAGAAATATTCCCTCAGTTCTGAGGGTGACTAAGGGAGTGGATCCGAAGATAAGCAGAAGGCTTTGCGTTAAACCCCCGGAAGAAAGTCAACTTCAGCCAAGAAGTAAGAGTTTCTGATAAAGATCATGCTACGTTTCATGACGTGAAATATTTAGATATCCAGGCTGCAATCATCAGACCAGGAATTTGGCTGACATAGATGCTAATATTCCAGATTTCGTGACATGGAATTCGGTCTTTAGACTGAAAAACTGAGCATTAAAGTTAGCAGTAAGATCTTGATTTTGAACAAAGCCAGGGGTCAATATTTCTTCTTGTGACAATAACATGGCTTTCACTTCATAGCAGGTCAGTAGTATCTTATCTGAAGTATGCTGAAGCTCTTCTGCTGTGCTCTGGAACTGACTGTTCAACCCCAGTGTAAACTAATCGATGTTTAGGAACATTGTATGAGCTAAAATACTTTTGCAGTTTTTCGAAGTACAGCCAACTGCAGCTGTTCACAAATTTGAACATGCCCTGCAGGAGAGAGTCAGTCTGGATCGTTGGCTTAGTTCATGTTCAAGCGTGGGGTTGTCCAGGTAAAGCTCTAATGAGACTTTCTGTATAACATGTTCCCTTCTTTGCCACCGGATGCTAGATACAAGGAGCATACAGATGTGAAGCATTTTGCTTACTTCTGTGTTAGAAACATAATGCAGCTGTACTGGTAAGACCAAAGGTCTCCTTAACAGTGTCGCGTCTCCAGTAAAGGAGGTTCCTTACCTTTCTGTGAGGACTAATAGGAGTGGTGACCAATAGCAAGGAGCTGAGGAAGAGTACAGAAAGAGGACAAATGCAGCATTTCTCCCCTAGACTGCTGTCCCAGAAATGGCATCTGTGTGTTTAATGGTCCTTTTGCATTCTTTGGGACCATTTTTTAATGGTCTTAAATTGTGTTTAATGGATTTCCCTTTAATAAATTTGCCCAGTCTCTTAAAGCTGGATGTATATTTAGCGTTTGCATCCTCTGGGAAGGAATTCCTCAGCTGAACCATGCTGTGAGAAAACAAGTACAGTCTTGTATTTGTTTTTGAACCTGGTGCTTTTTTTGATCTGACGTGCCTTTATTCCGAAGCCCTTCCAAAACAGGACTTGTTCATTATAACCCCACTCCTGATGTCACTTACAATTCTAGTGCCCTCTGTCATGCTGAGGGGAGCTTCAGTCACTGCTTTCCCAGACCAAAGATCTCGGTCCATGATAACGGTTTCTTATATGGTGCCCATTCCATACCTGTGGTCCTCCTTACCAATTTTTTCTGTACCCATTGTATTTTTACTGTTTCTGAGATGAGGGATCAGTATTTCACATGTTTTTCAAAATGCTGGAGTCACGGTTTTATACAGTGGCATAGTAATGCTTTTGTATTGGTCTGTGTTCCTAAACATTGCTGGCAATGCTGTTTCCCTTTCGGGCTATTACTGAACATTTTTCCAAAACCTCTGTGAAACCCTGAGGACTTACTCCTCCGCGGTAATGGTTAGGTTAGAGTCTGTCATTTGTATGTGAACGGGAATTGCTTCCTGTTTATATACACAGGGTTTCACCATCCGTCTCATTGATCAGGATTCTGCGGCTCTTTGAGCTTAGCCCTCTTCTTTATGTTTCTGAATAACGTGGTGTTGTAAGCAAACTGTCTATCCGCCCTGCTTCCTAGATAATTCATGAATCCACGAGGTAGCACACAGCCATACAGGATACCTCCCATTGTTGGGTTGGTGGTTTGTATTTTGTGTAAAAAAAAAAAAGGGGGGGGGGGGGGGGGAAGCTGTCTATCTTTGCACCCTGTTTGCTAGATTGTAATGTTACGTTATGTGTGGACACCTTTCCCTGTTACATTCTGAATACTTTTTTATATGGAGTTTGAAAGACTCAACTGAAAATAAAGGGTCTAATCTTTGCCTACAGTCATCTGTTTGTTTATAACTCCAGATAAGATAAAATCTTACACTCTCTGGTAAAGTTAACATTCTGTGATGCAATGGTGTGGCATACTGCCTTTTCTGTAGAAGTTCCATTTCATTGTTTATTTTATTTTTTACACTACTTAAAATGTAACCTGAAAACTATAATACCACAGCAGCTTAGAAGGCTTAGATGCTGGAGCAGGTTCCGAAAATTTAGAGCTGCAGATATAGAGGTCTTGGGCAAGATTTGGCTTTTCCTTACAAGGCCTCAGTTTAATCCATACATACAGGTTTGTTAATCTGACTCTGATATACTTTTTGTTCCCTAACCAACTCTAGCAATCATACTTAAAATTCTGTATTGCTCACCCTATCTGGTTTCATTACAGCTGTGGCGATTCAGCTGCTCCGACTATTGGTTTTGGTGGTTGGTTGGTTTGTTTGGTTTTTTGTGTGTTTTGTTGGGCTTTTTTAGGTCAGCCTCCCTTGAGGGTGCCAGGACACAAGCCTACAGACTGGGAGAAGAGATTTTTGTTGTGGGCAGGCCATTTCAAAAAAACAGAGGATATACCAGAGACTGTCTCGTAAGTGCCATTTTTGAAGCTGTAAAAGAGACGTTGTCTATGCAGGAATAAGTTACTTGAATGCAACCCTAGAATAACTTTTCTTAAGAGGAATGGGTTTTCGCAGCTGAAAAAATCTTATGCTGCTTGTGTCTGGTGTGTCGTCTTGTAGATGAGATGACCTGAACTATTCCATATTGCTGAGATAATACACCCCTTTTGCTTTTTTTTCCGAAGGAATGACCAGCATCTATCACTTGTTTTATTAGGAAAACGTCACAAATGAGTTAATTTTCACTCTTCTCCCCCAATCAAAAAAGCTTTTTGCAAATATCAATGTGAGCTTTTTCTAATGTTTTTCTTTATATGTCAGTCTCCCATTGTGTGAAACCTGCATGACACAGCTGTAAAATAACTGAAACTCATTTAAAATATTTATTAATGAAAGTCTGGAGGGCATGGGCCAACTTTCCTTACTCTTGGAATTTAAACTAAGAAACAGTGGAAAGGCTCCCTAACAAAAAATACATAGTCAAAATTTCCCTGTTGCTGGTGGAGTCCAAATGTGAATGCTTCACCCTGTGTGAAAAGTAGAAAATAAAACCTGATGTTCTAGTTTGCCTATCTAAAATTAAGATCAAACTTAACAACAGGCAACTATTAGTTTAAAAAACATGCCTCATGGTAGTATAGTTATCTTTTAAAACATGCTTGTAATGCTTCTAAATATATGCATTTATTTAAATTAAAAAGATACAGTAAATCTTGTACTACTTGGGTAAGCAAACTATGTAGCTGCCCTCTAAAGGTACTCCATTTGCTTGCGTGCACAGTATCGGAACTGAAAATCCACTCGTACCTTAAGATTTTTCTAAATGTATCACAATGGATAACTATTGTTGAAAATGAATTTTTCAATTTTGTATTGAATCATTTTTCTTAAAATCGCATTTGAAATACATAAAGGCGTAAATTATTAAAACTTACTAAATTATGTCAGTTGACATATTTTTGCATACCAGACACTTGTTAGGAGTGTTTTTAAGGAAACAGCGGAGTGCTTGAAGTCATTTCAATGGTTTATTGAAAGGACAAACCAAGTTCTGATAAAAGCTGACCATTTTTGCAAGTGCATAGGGAATTCTTGTTTTTATTTAAGCAAATAGTTCAGCCAAAGCGGAGAATATGATTGAGAACTATAAAAGCGAAAAATCTTATTTGCCTGTTCTAAGCTGAATTAAGAGTGGGTTGCAAGGGTTTGTGATACAACTCAGTAATCTCATGAGATGTGGTGATCAGAAGTAACTCATTTATTAAATAAATGTTAATCTTAGCCACTGAATTGATTTAAAATGCAATCTTTACTGCCACCTGCACCCAAGTTGTTCATCACAGATTATTAGCAAAAACAAATAATCTGGTGTATAGACATGTTCCCTATGATCATAAATCTTGTACTCAGATCTAATACTCTGAAACAGTGATCAAATCACTCTTGCCATCATCTTCAAAAACAAGAACAAAACTCTCATCAGTTCTCAGGCCCTATGTGATTTACCATGTTGGAACTATCGCAGATCCTTCGGTATCTTTTTTCCTCCAAGTGTAAGGGTCAAAATGCGGTAAAAGGTGCCATATTGACTCATGTTTGTGTACAGTGATCGTTTCCCAGTTCCCTTAAATCCACTATTCATGTTAGTTTTGAGGTATAAGCACCTAGTTTGATGCATTTATTCTTTCATTACATGATGTTGATGCTCTCATTGTCATTTGTAATTTTATAATATGCCCAATTTAATCAGTGAGAATATTAGACCCCCTTGAGAAGGGAGTCATCTGCTCTGAATTCTGCAGGGAGAATTAAATATATAGGGTATAGGTCTTTGGCTGTTGTGGAAAGAACATCTAAAAGCATTATGTTTCATTGGCCCTACTTGCATTGGTGTCTCTAACACAAATTTTGAATTTGCTGTAACTGAGATGTCATTTGAGTAGAAGGATATTCAGCGTTTAACCCAGCTTCTTGGGGAAGGTTTGTGGGTTTTAAAAGATAACAGCAGACTAGGCAACAGGTTTCCCAAAGGAGTTATATAGCTACTGGTGTGGCTGAAATTAAAAAAAAAAAATTAAAGTAATCCTCTGTCCAGAGCTAATGTTGGAAAGCTTACAAGCTTAGTTTCTTAGGAAAACAGACTACCTTAAGACTCTTTACGCTAGCAGGAGGGAAGTGGTAACTGCTGGTCTTTTACCAAGTCCTATTCAAAATTTCTGACGCGTACTACATTCAGCAGCCAGTGTGTAATCTATAGCACTATCAAATCCCGTAGTAGAGTAGTATTAGTAAATGCATCCCTCTCCTTTTCCTGTTCTCCCCCATAGTGAACACTTAAATACTGCAGCCTTCCTCCTCTGTGTTGCAGTCAAGTGGTCTAGAAAGGCAGTTACTGTCTCTTAACAATAACTGAAAGTTAAAAATGTTGGGTTTGTTTCTGACTTTGAGAGGAATTCCGTTGTGACCGCACATCTCCCAAGGTAGCTGGGGATCAGCCTTTCCCATTCTTGTAAAACCCTTTTGTGATAAGAGCCAAGTATGGTTAGCATTATACAAGATTACATAAATAGCATGCTAGGAGAAATCAAGCAATTAGCCAAATTATTTATTTGGGTCTTTGATAATGAGTCTTTTATTATTCTCTCTTGAGGATTGAAACAATCAGAGCAGCAAAGACCACGCTGCGTGTGAAGTTCAGCTATGCAATGATTGCCTTGACAATACTGGGATGCATAATCATGGTGATTAGAGGGAAGCAGGTAAGCACAGATTTTTGGGTGGTGAGTGCAAATCAATCTTCACATAAACTCCTCAGTTCCTCCTATGGATTGGTTAGTACTGTTTTGTTCTGGGATTTTTCATTTTATCAATGAGCAAAAATTAAAAATTAGTCCTCCTAGTGCCCCAGAAGAGACCCTTAATTAATTCCCAAGTCAGAAGGGGTGGTGTCACTATTAGACTGCATATGCTTCCTTTAAAAGAAAAAAAATATTTTCTCTCGGCGCAATACTTAGTTTTAGCTTGTGCTGTTTTAACTCCTTAATTTTGCTGACGGGCTGCGAGAGTTTGAAAGGAAAGAGCACCTTCTGTTCTGTGGATCTGGTAGGCAGGTAAATGCTCCTTGGGCCATGGTCCACACGGTTCACTGGACCTATTTACAAAAGGCTTTCTGCACACTGCAACACTTGTAGAATCAATATAATGGCAACAGCAAATGAGTATGTTTCTCCACAAACAAACAGACTTGAGAATTCTCAAAACTCTTTTTAAACACTGGAGGGATGGTCAGTAATAATTCTGTGCCCTTTAATTGCATTGAAAAATAGTCCTCCTTCAGTGTGGATGGAACAACTTCTCAGATTATTATTGTTTGTTGAATCAAAAAATTATTTCATAGAAAATCTCCCAAGTCCTGTAGATGCTGAGCACCCTTCACTTGCATAGAATTTGGCAAGGTATCAAAGAAGTTCAGCGTTATGGCAGAACTAGGTCTGTGATTTAATTTGCATCGTATGAAGAAAGCAAGAATAAAGTTTAAGATTCCACGTGCAGCGAAGGTTAGTCATGCTTTAATTTTATGTGGTTTTTAACATAGTTGGTGAACTATTAACTTTGTGGTATTTCTGTAAAGAAGCAAGGCGTGCTTTTTGTGTACTGAAGCCAAGCTAAAGTCTCTCAGCAGCATCAGTCTCATCAAAGTCAAGGAACGCGAGTGTAATCTGTGCAGCTCATTGTCGTGTTGCTTTTAATAAAAAGCACAGTGGTCACAGAAACACAGTCCACTACATTCTTTTAAGGATGACGGGAAGCAGAAAACCCTGAGCTTAAAGCACCTACATGGGCAGAACCTTACTGGCATGCTGCCTTTCTCTGAAGCAGTTCTTCTGAGGACAACGTTCAGGTCTTGTTTCTGTAGACTACTAAGTGTTCTAGAGAAACCGTAAAACTAGTAACAGAGTCTCAACCCCAGCACTGTGAACTACTGAAGTGTCATGTGACATTTCAGTCAGCATTCACCTATGAAAATGAAAAGGATGCCGCACTGAAACAAAACAGTGGAAAGGTTTTTTCCCTGGCTTTAGCAGAAGAGATCAAACATTGACAGTTACCAGAATATTTTCCTCTTACATTGGAGTATTATGAATGCAAATACCGGAAAGAGAGGACAGCTGCTTTGGGACCCTTGTTTTCACAGCAGCTGGAAATCTATTATGTTTAACTTTTGATTTGTTGCCAGGACCTCTGACTTATGAAGACCAGAGATTAGTATTAAATATTGACCAGAAGCACAGAATACATTCGCCTGTGCCATTAGCAAAAGATTAATTTATTCCCAGAGAAGTAATGAGTTTAAGCCACAATGGTCTCTGGTTGTTTTAACCCTCTCTCTTTCTGGCATTAAAGCTGACAGAACTGCACCTTGGTAAGGATAGGCCAGATATTTTGTAAGCTACTGATTCACATTTCATCTCTGTGATCCTTCAGGTGATGCTTTCTGCTCTTGCTTTCATGTTGTAGGCTATAAAAAGGCGTGAATCCCTTACAAGCGTAAACTTAGAGAAGAAAGCTCAGTGGAGAGAGGAAGCTACTCAGAATACATCTGCTAAACCTTAGAAGGAAATGAAGAAACGAAGGACTGGGGAAGAAAAGCTGATGTCCCTTTCAGCACTGGAAGGAGGATCTAGTCGCATCTTTCCTGTGTTAGTTCTCTACCGTCACATTCAAGAAAGAATTAATACATTATCCCGTAATCATTAAAAACAGAAATACCTATTTTCTTTTCCTGACAACCTCCCATTTTGTCCAAACTCTCTTCTTCAGGTTTAGTGGAACAGGACAAGTGAGCAAACTGGATAGAACAGTTGTTTCCCACATGTGCTATGCACAAGACTAAGCGGTTTTTAGAAGACTGCAGGAGCTGCACCTGCATTCGTGGTACCAAGCTGCTTTACGAAGTCTCATGCTCTTATTTACCACACATGAGACAGTAACTGCGACACAAAGGGATAGCCCATTTGGCTTCCAGTTGTACAGCCATACTTGTAACAAACAAAACACCTTTGCTGGGCAGTCATCCACTATCCGTGACTATTTCAGGTACCTTCAGGTAGAGTGGTGCTGTATGTACTGTATAGTTACAGGCTGCTTAAAATATTCCGTATGTTCCTCTGTGTAAGAGAGAACAATTATTAGGGGAGCCTTTGAGTGAAGAATAATTGTGTGATCTGCATTAACATCTTCAAAATGATCAGAAGTTCTTACCTGTTCTAGGTCCAATATATTCTGGCTGCATTTATTAAAGTGGAGGATTACTTTCTGTGGAGAACTGCCTGCCTTTGGTAAAAAAGCGGAGGGGGAGTGATAGCGAAATGGCATTCCAGAGAGCCAGTGTGTTGCAGATGACAACCTAACAGATTTTTACACCAGAGCTGGTAGTGAGATGAGAGAACATCCAAGCTAAGAGAATACAGATGAGTATTTTGAGGAATAGTGAGCAACAGCTTCAACCTATGCTATCAGATTTAGTATTTAGAGGTATGGGAGTATGAGAAGGTCAATCAGACATTGCTGGTCTCTGCTGCTGAGCTCTTTTTTCCAAACCTCACTTAGATTTACTTGCATTTTTCCCCCCTTTAAATTGTCATCTGTGCTTCCCTGATACTAGCTAACTTAAAAGATCATCTGCCTCAAGTTTTAGAAGCAGCAGACCCAGTAACACCTGCACAGAGCAACTCCCAACAGTCCTATTTATTTCTGGCATTAATCCCAGAAGAGTCACACACTGTTCATGCTGAACAGCTTGCAGCAACTGGAGACCAGTGTTTTTCGTCCTCCTCTCTGTTTGGAAGGAAACTTGGACTGGGACTGTCAGGGCTGTTTGAAACCGCGTTACTTCCCAGCACTGCCTGCTAACTGGCCACTGGGGACACCACAAACAGGAGAGGCACCTGTGTTTGACAGATACAGTTTGTGAACTTCCTGATAGTGGGAGGCAGATTTTTTTTTTTTTTTTGAAACTTTGTCCTGATTATTTTTCTTGTACTACTGAAAATCAGCACTATTGCTGAAAAAAGCCCTACTAAAAAATGCAGGGTAAATCTTTATACCCAGAAAAGAGAAGCAATAAGGTATCTAGTGTAGTCCTCTCTAGTACTTTGTCCTTTCCTCTAGAACTAGAAAATAACTGCTGCAGTTCACGTTTTTATGAATTGCATTTCTAGGTACCACTCATATTGATGAGATGTAACCAATCAAACAAGCTGTGCAGTCATTCCACCACAGAAGTTACAACCTTCAGATGATGCTACAACTTGTTATCAGATTCTCTGTAAGGCAATTGTTGCAAGTATGCTGTCAATCAAACAGAGCAGGCTTCCACAGATCGGTCCACTCAGCACTGAACGTACGTCATGCTTAATCCCACTGCAGGTATGTGAGCAGATCTTTCACAACAGCTCTGGTTCTTTGCCACGCTAGTAAGCACACAGGTGGGAACCAAAAAATCTTCCCAGACTGTGCCTGTGCTCGCTTACGTATTAAGTGAGGCCAAAAAGGAGAACACACACTTCACACAGTATTTCAGGCTACCATGAAAAGAAACTTGTGATTTGATGTATGCTTGGTGATGGCAGAGCTTAAAACCCTGCACCTCTCCTCCGAGCGCACTCTGAACAGAACTGGCAGGTACCTCTTCTAGTTTTGGAAATATAACTCTGTGGACTCACCCAGCTGGTAAAGTACTTCAGATAAAAATATGTAAAATACCTCTTAGAGAGCAATACCCCAGAGCAGCAACGGTCACCAGTTTTTCATTTTCCTTGAATTTCTATAAGTTTTATGCCATTTACTATAAAAATGAACTCTGGTCGGGTGATTTGACAGAAGGTGCCTGTAGAAGTCATACACCCTTTCCTTCTATCACTCTGGTATCTCCACCATTTCAGTATCTACCATAAAACCTGTGCATCGCTGTGCACATTTGTGTTTTCTTTTGTCTTCCACATAGACTCCAGAGTCTCAAATAAAAGTTTAAGTCATTGGGCCTTGTGCTGTCTCCGTTGCAGTATTTTTTTTGCAAGCAGTTGGGCACTAGAAAAATGATGTATGTCTTTCTCCGAGGGGCAGTGAAAGAAATAATCTCTTTCCTAGTGTGATGATTTCCAAGAAAGCATCTCCAAACACAGACAATGGTTAAAAAACCTCCCACACATTTCTGGCCTAAGCAGCCAGTCTAGCTGACTGGAGAACTTCGTAATATACCTCAGATCACCTGATTAGCTCATAGCTTTAACCTACAGCCTTTTAACAATGCCTGATCGAGGGGAACATACTAAGCCCTTGAACAGTTCTCCCCTTTGTCTTGGTCTGCACCACCATTCACATTTATTCAGAAAAGTCAAATTATCAATCCTGTACCATATGCCACGTTGCTGCACCTATTCCAGAGGCAACTGAAACCTCCCAGTGCAATGATCAATCTGACAGCTTGAACACCACCTTAGAAGAGCATGCAAGAACCCTACGGACATGGCCACAGCAGTCCAGAAAAAGGTCCTGTTTATTTTCCTAGCAAGACTCAGGCATCTGAAGAAAGACTTTCATGTCTACTGGCTAAAATAGTCATGGGGAAGTATGAACAATGTGTTATGGCAACCCCAGAAGCAAAGAAACCATGCTGGAAAATATGGGAATTACTTAAAGCTGGCACAGAGGTACAACAGTGGTTCTGGAAATCCTCAGGGAAGCACAGAGGTGCATCACCAGGAGCACTGTCACATTTAGGACTGGGTGGTGGGACTTGGTTCTTAAGACTCTCAGTGCTGATAGTTACAGAAACGCAGGTTTGAGAACATGGGGGTTTTCCGGGATCACTGCCTCCTTCCCTTCCCTTAACACTAAATGAAGGGACTTTGGCCACCAGTAGTTGGTTTGCATCAGGGAACCAATGCAGGAATTTAAGAACTGGCTGAAGTCTCTAGGCAGCGGTTCCTTCAAAGGGTTGTTTGTGTGTGTAGTGTCTTCCCAGGAAGCCCAAGCACTGGTCCTGGCTTAGTTACTGAGCTTTAAATAACCTTCTGCCCCATCGTTTGTTGCATCCTCCTGAATCCAAGAGAGCTACCCTGCCACATCCTACTGGGAGCTTTACCAACAGAAAGAATGACAGCTCCTGTTTGCTGCCCCAGCAAATATGCAACACTCAAAAGGCATTACAGGTCTGCGGACAGGATCGCTAGATAACAATTCCAGGTAGTCTCACATCTTCCCTTTTCTAACACCCAGTTTAACTGATGCTGCGAGAACAACTCAGAGATTCTTGTTCTCATGAATCTTTTCACCTTAGCAGCTTGTGGGGTTTTTGGAAGGTGCTTAGACGGGATCTCCACAAGCAGACAGAAATAAATGCACTAACTTCCATTTTCAGGATAAGGGGAGAAGAAAATATGTGAGATCACTTTTCTGGCACTACACACCGAAAGGCAGAACTAAGAGAAGAACCCAAGAGCCCCAACAGCTCCCTGGCCTAGCCTCCGCACATGAAACCACGCTGTTTCCCACTTACACAAAAAACAAAACCAGATCATTTAATACACAGAGTGACCTTCACAAAGGTGGAAGCTAGAGGTGTTCCCCGAGTTAGCTCCTGTTTGAGCAGCAGCACATCCTTCAGGAAAGCAGAGAACGCTGGTTTCAATGTTTCTAGCAGGGGACATAACCCTTGTTACTCTCATGTCACTCAAAAAAATGCCTCATTTCTCATCTGAATGGAACTTACAACCTTTTAACAGCCATTGCTGTTCCTAATTTTTTAGCAACTCTTTTTATCTGCTGATAGCAACACTGAGAGCATTCCTGTGAAAAAAGCTGCACCAATGCCAAATATAAAGTTAATAAAAATTCCCCATTTCTACTGCAGATTTGTTCTTGTATGTATAAGCATTACAGTAGCCACAGAGAATCACGTTCGGAAGCAGTGTTCAAGTGATAACGTGTAATGATCCTCATACTCATTCAGAGGCACTTTTCCTCCCAGAGTCCTTCACCTGTGGCCTGAATGTTATTTATTAGATGGGTAACGTTACACGCCAGGTTTGGCTCTATTAAAATGCAAATAGTTTATTTGCCCTTGGTTTACCAAGTAATTCTGATCAGCCTGTATCAGTGAGCTGCTCCTGTCATAATTCACAAGTCTGATCTCCCTTTCATACTCACATAATTTGCAGCCTTTATTAGAAGTAAATTTTGGTTCTTTTCAACCCATTAATAAGGCTAAGTAAAGCAAGGCCAAGAACTGGTTACTGGAAGATCCTGATGGAAATACACTCAATTAAGAACCATTTAAAATTAAATTGAGACCTATGAGTTAGCCACATTTAAATCCATTTAATGTGTGCCACGTTGATTTTTGCATTGTTTTAGTTTTCAGTCAAAATGTTATGCAGTACCAGTCAAATGCCTTACACAGTCTAAGTATATATGACAACAATATTACCTGTGTCAACCAAGCCTGTCACTTCAAACAAACATACCAAGTTTAAAGATTTATACTTATCTGATCTGAATTCACATATCCACTGCAAAAGTAACAAACACTGGCCAGGCTCCTTACACAGGAAGGCACACCATTCAGCTTAAATGTACTCTTTTTTTAATTCACTCATTTAGAGGCAATTGTCATTATTTTCTTGGGGGACGGGGGAGGGAAACGCCAATGCACCACATTGTTTTCACTAGCCTGGAAGAGAAAACACTTATATATATATAGATATATAGATATGTAGATATATACACACATATGCATGTGTGTATATATATACGTGTGTGTGTATATATGTATATATACACACTAGTGTATATATACACAGAATATACATATATGAATATACAGAATATATGCACACACACTTTGCTCAGATTTGTTTACAAAATATGTAGCATTTTTATACCATCCAATAAGAGGTACATGATTTTAAACAAATCTTATAGAAATGACATGTTATTGGAAATTTACACGTAAAAAAATCCAGCACAAAAAAATCCAAAAGCTAAAACAAGATTTTGCTACTAATCAGTGCTTCTATCACCCTTCAAGAAAAGAGAAACACAGTTATTTATATGTGATGTAAAGGCAACATTGAGGGGTTTTTTGCTTTTTTTAAATTAACCACCAAATTTAACCCCCTAAAATTACAAAGAGTCAAAGTCCATTTACAGATCAAGTGCAGTAAACTAAATGTTCCTTCAGCACAAAGCAGCACTAGAGAAAATAACTGGGAGAGGGAAGGTGGAGGCCAACTGGCTTAGCTAGGGAGGCAGCAGGTGGCTTCTGCAGTGGCCACACAGGTCAGAGTCTCCATCCTGAAGCACAGACAGAAGTGAAGACTGCTTAAATAACGGTCACACAGAGCTGATGTTCAGGCCTTTGCCTAGCTTCTTTCAGCAGTTTGACAAGTGATTTGCGTATTTTTATTATTCTGTATCCAATGAGCTCTTTTTGCTTTTGCAGTGGCTTGTCACTGAGAGGAGTCATAAGGAGGATCTTGCAGACAGTTCTGCCACTAACATTTACCACAGGTACATGACACTGCAGTTGTCAGTGGCGATTTTGAAATGTTTACAATGGACAAATGTGTGTTCCAAGCATCCAAAATGGCTTGAAAGAACATAGCCCGATGCAGGGGGGAGCGGACGGCCTGGAGAATCCATTGCATTTACAGAAATGGAACCACCACTTTCAATCACGTGGCATCTCCCCAGTTGCGTGAAGAGTTTGGTGTCAATTTCAGCTGAACTCAGTGAGGAGTGGCTGGCCTTTGCATCAGATGTTTGTGATCCAAGCAGGCTGCGGAGCCAAGAACATGCTGCTAGCAGAACGGCAGTCTACAGCTGCAGATGACAGCTGTCATGCAGTCAGCGATGCCTTACAGATGTCACCTGTAGGAACCATGCATTCCATGCTAATTCACCTGAAGTCTCGTAAACAGCAAAACGGAAAAATGAAATGAAAAGGCCGGGCAGATCCGGGTATAATATTACTATCCTTTGAATGTAGTGTCTTTTTAGTTGTTAAATAAGGGGCTTGACCAGGAGGACTCTATTTTATCAGGTGAGCTGGAGAGGAAGCTCTTGTCTTGTGAAAATGAAAAGGAGATCTAACGCTCCTTGTGTTAAGTTCTACAAATTAAGATTTCTGTACTCGGAAGGTAATTTTTCAGAAGATAAATCTGTTCAAGTCACGCTGCATAAAAATGTAAAGAGACAGGGATTTTTCAGCGATAACTATAATATCAAGGACCAGACTCTGGAGCATGAAGCCAGAAAGGGCTTGACGTTTCAGGAAGGCCCAGCTGGATCCTACCGTGCTGGCAAGCAGAAGTGAGGGTAGTTTCTCCATTCTAGAAGCTGGTTTGGAAAGTCATTTCTGGGGAGGTGGTAAGAGTGACCTATTCACAGGCTCTTTTTTTGCGGATGGAGAGGAAAGACTGGGAAGGTATACAAATCTCCACAGTGGTCTGCAATCCAGCTTGGGAGCTTGGTGTTGAGAAGGGATGGAGCCAGATGTGTTCAGCATTCGTAAGAATCAGAAAACATGTCCATTGCAGCCTGTTGTTGCAGGGGATGGAGAACTTATTCCATTATTTGTAACATGTTCTATATGCCAATAACCCCAGCTCGCACATACAGCAAAGTAGATACACTGCATGTGAAGATCTAACGCATTTCACACAGCCATCCAAGGAGGCATCCAGGGAAGAATATGGGGAATGAATTCAGGTACGTTCTCAGAAAGTCTGAATGTCTCCCTGGACTGCAGGCACACACTGCAGCAAATACAAGAGAAAGGCAGCCTTATCTTGGATGCCTGGAGTGTGGGGGCCAGTGGAGGAGGGATTATTTTCCTGTAGTAGGAGATGGAAGTATCTCGAAGTATAGAAAGGTGCCTCAGCTCCACGAAGATGACAGTGGAGAGGTTCAGAATCTAGAGGAGAAGGGTGATTCTGGCGACCCCTTGCCAAGGAGGGGCCATCCTGCCACAGAGAGCCAAAAGTTTTCCAGACGTATGTAAGAGCATGTGCACAAGGCAAGCGAATGAGCGCAAACAGGGTTATGGAAAACATTGAGAGAATCACTCCACGGGTGGCTTGTGGCTTGACAACAGGATTGGCTAGGTAGAGGAGCACACAGCACAGGGGGCACCTCAGAGCTGGAAGCCTTCCATGGGAGCCTCACACTGCTGAAAGATGTACTGTTGCTGGCTGAGATCCACCTGTGGGGCAATGCTGCTGTCTTCATCCTCTGTTCCAAAGTAGTGCTCAATCAGATCAAAGGCCTTCTGATAAATCTCTTGATTCTCATGGCTCTGCAGGAATTCAATCTTGTCCAGGCCTGCAGAGAAAAGAAGGATGTAAAAGCTATAGATCAGTGAAAGCATACAACCCATGATCATTTTTCAGTCTGTTGTGAACATCAAGTTCCAGGACAATTCTTTCCCACCTTCAGAAAGAACAGGTCCCTCTATGGTGACCCTTACCGAACTTGCACTCTCCACAACCGAGGAAAAACAGGCTGAACTACAAAGTTCCCTGTAACTGTGTGATGTGTTCCACACTTTCTGTCTGCCACTACCCTTTCACTCCAAAAATGAAATCAACAAGCTTGAACATGTAAAGAACAAGGCCTCAAAGACCTCTTCTAAAGAGTCTCTTAGGACCATGTTTCCTGAAAGTGTGTTCACAGTGCTTTGTTTACAAGGACCACAAGTACACAATCACATAACTGCAAGCTGGAAGAGACTTCTGGTAATCTTCTAGTCCAGCCTGCAGCCCAGCCCAGCACTACTACCAACACCAGATTAGGTCAGCTGTATCTAGCCAAGTCTTCAGAACTTCCAAGGATGGAGACTCCATTACCTAATCTGTATCACATGTATATACAAATGCAGTTAAAGTCATGCAACCAGTTTTTGGGCCGACATTAAGCAGATGGGCAAGCTCAGGCCTTGTAGTCAGAAACAAATGAAAATACAATACAGCAAGCTAAACTACCTTTGATACCTAGGAATGATGCTATTATGAAATCCAAGTCTTAGCCACTCTAATAAATCTCTAATACTGGGAGTCGTAGTCGCTTTCTTGTCTGCTCCGTTTACTGTGCATGAAGACTACAGGAAACAATTCTCTATAGACATTTCTGCAACACTGACATGAAAAGGGAAGTTAAAACCTAGAAGCAGACAAGAGAAAATCCTATTCTGATATAACTCCTCCCTGGAAGTCAAGGTAACCATGAAGGGAAACACGGTTAAAGAAACCATGTTCTGTAATACTATCTTCTTCTATACTGCTCTTGATAACTATTTTTATTTTGCTTAGTAAGTACTTGCCAATCAACAAGGAAACTAACCTTAAGAGCAGCAGTACCTCAGAACTGGGATGAAATCATGCTGGTACATGCCAGAACTCCAGCACAGCAAAGGCAAACGCAGAAGATGCTGCTGCTGACATAATTCTACAGGGCAGCAGAGAGGGAAGGGAAAGGTCTGCAACCTGAGCAACAGGGTAGTGCACCTGAACTTTTATCTGTTGTGGAGGGAAGACACTGAGGCTGAATGACACCCAGCAGGCTCCCTCAGAGTCAAAAGAATTAAGCAGATCCGCACACACTGTCTCCAATCTACATACAGACAAAGATAATGTAAAAAAATTTGGAGCATTTTGGTAAATGGACACTTGTCAAAGAACAGTTAATTTTCAGATAACAGCGATGAGGAAATTAATAGAATTGGGTCTACACTGCAACTCTAATGGGTTCGTGATCGTTGATTTAGCCCGAGTCTTCCACAGCTCATACCGTATGCTTCTTCAATAAGAGCACAGTAAGGATTAATGCCAGTGCCACTGCGTTTGGATTCCTGCTCTCCAAGCCTCAGGATGTTCTCCAGCCCATTCAGTGCTACTTGCACAATCTTTGAGTCCATTACTGTGAGGAGGTCACAGAGTGGTTTGATGCATCCCAGTTCTACTAAATACCTGAAAAACACCACATGGAACCCAGTAAATTGTCTGTAAATCATAATTAGTGTAGCCCTTTAAGCACCTAGTGTGAAGGTCTAAGAACCAAAACAATCAGGTAAAATATCAACTCGACTGGAGAAACTGGAGAAATTATAGATATCTATTTGTATCTAGTCTATTATCTTGAAACAATAAAAATAACTTTAAAATACCTTCTCTGTATCTCCCTATATATGTGTAGATATGAAATAATTTAATTTTGTAACTTACATTTATAATTCTATAATTTATAAATATTTTATATTAATAGCAACTATATTATTTTAACATATCTATAATGTTATCATTTTATACAAAATTGCGTATAAGCATAACGTACTGGTACAAATTAAATAGGAAAAACAATGCACACAATGCCCTTGACTGAGGGGCTGAGCTATTCCTCTCCAGACTACTAATGCACTTTGTTACACTCTACAGTGACCACAAGAAAATGAGTTTAAAAGTTGCCTTTAGTTTTTTCACATAAAAGAAATGGGTCAATTAACGAAGTAAGTATTACAGCTGAAATTCTCCCCAAGCTGATTTCTCCCTAAAGGAATGAATGCCTCATTCACAACTCAATACAAAGATGTGGTCTCTCTGGAGACAAACACTGGAAGCATACAGAAAGGTTTTCCAGTTTCTAGGTTATTAGCTTGATTTCTTGCACAAACACTAATTCACCCAATTGCATTGAAAGATTTGAACTATTTCATACTTGATCTGTTCAGCAGAGCCTCCAGATGTTGCATTTGTGATTGCCCAAGCAGCTTCCTTCCTTGTCCGAAACTCAGCCGTTTGCAAAATATTTATAAGAGCTGGAAAGATATGGGCATCTATGACTGTCTGAAAAAAGACATGGCATGTCAGGGTTATAATAAACATTAGAAATAACGTCCTTGTCCTGACCTAGTTAATATCTATGCTCAGCACAACACATTTAACAATGAAACGTTACTTATCAAGGGGCAAAAATCAGTTTACAGTTTTACATTCAAAACCCTAGTTATTGCCGGGGTCTTGCTTATCCCAAAAGAATTCAAAACACGTTCAGACTGCCATATCTAATGTGTTACTTAATCATACTTTGACAGCAAAAGAATACCATACTTCCCTTATTTTTCTAGGTAGTGAACCACTCAGCTATGAAGTCAGTAAACCACTAAGTCATCAAGATCCCCTAAACAGAGAAAAAACTTCATAAGCCTGTGTGTCATACTACATTTCCACTGGGTAAGACAACAGAGCAAAGAAAGAATGTATTGTAAGAACTCCTCAAAACAAGCACCAATAGGTCCCTTCCTGGCAAAAAGGCAAAGCAGTGGATAGTTCGGTAGTATGGTTAACTGCTTAGCCCACCAAACTGATGTAAGTCAAAGGAGTATTTAGTCAGCAGCTCAAAGTTTCTAGAAAGTTCCTCTGGAAAGAACCTTTTCCAATAAGACACAAATGAAACCAGTTTAGTTACACACGTATGACAAAGATCCAAAACACTTCCATAAGGTTTATTCAAAGAAGCGAGAGTTTAGGATTACATTTTTAAACTACTGTTTTACAAATACAAGCCATCACAAAACTGGTAAAGGCAAATTCTGTGAAAGTATCTGCTTCATTAAGGTTATCAGATCAAGGACATTTTCAGCTCAAAGGGAGATACAAATAACAGGAAAGTAATAAATAAAACACACAGTGACACAAATCTGATAGACAAGGGATAAGAGAGATAATCACGAAGAGGAAAAGTCTCCAGTCACTAATTAATGAAGAAACTAGAGGCACGGCTTTGCAGAGAGCCATCCTGGATTTTGTAACTGATAAGATGTGTACAAGTGGGACTGTGCAAAATTTTATAATGAATCTTTTCTTAACTATCTTCCCACACAACCTCCCTCTCTAGCCCTCGTGAATGCTTGTAAGCATTAGGTGCTATCAACTGAGAAGACCAGCATGACCGAATTTGGACCAGCAAGCAGATCAGACCTCAGGAGAAATCTGTCTGTGGGGCCTGCAACTGGAATGGGTGGGGGTCTCAGCATCAGTAGCTGGAGGGGCCATGGACTAGGGAGCATATTTCTGGGGTGCCCATAAAGGGTGAATTCAGGGCCAGCAATTGGTGTCAGCCATTGGGTGAAGGGGCCCCTGCAACTGGAGCAGGTGAGGGTCACAGCACTGGTGCCGGATCACAGTCCATACAGCCCACATGCCCAGATACCAGCTACTAGTGGGACTGGGGTGAAGTTGAGTGAGGGTCTCTGTACCTCAGCTGGAGTGGGGCTACATGTCACAGGACCCAAGTGCCTGGGCACCAGCTCCATGGGATGGGGGGAATTACATTATCCACAAACACAATGGTGGGAATGGAGGATTGTGGAGTACGTAATTTGCTGGCAAACTGGACTAGGCAGCAAGTAGGAGGCCCAGGATCCAGGCATGGACAGAGGGCCCATGCTGATATTCCAGGGGTCTGCAAGTGTGGGGATGCTTGAGACAAGTGCGTGCATCTGTTTACTAGCAAGAATCAGGCTGAACTAGCCAGTAAGCAGGAGCCAAGTACAGCAAGTTAAGAGAGCTCAGGAAGCAGCCACAGACAGTAGATGGGCAGAGAGCCCACACTGATATCAAGAGATACATGAATGTGCATGTGTGCTTGTGGATCTAGAGTAAGGGAATACAACTTTTCACTAGTGAACTTCAGTCCTGACCAGCTGGAGAGGAGAAAGGGGGCTTGGCAGTCTACACTTACATTTTATGTGAGTCCAGATAGTACTATACAAAGGCGTTGTTGAGGTGGAAGCCTTTATAAGACCAGTGTGTTAAGGGATGTTAAGTATTTTGTACCAAAAGAGCTTGATACAGATCTAGGATAGGATACGTGAGGGCATTAGTATTTTACTATTCTAGCAAAGAACATGTCAAAAATCTATTTATGGCTTCTTAAATACTCTCCCCAAAAGAAAGCTTTTACATGAGATCTATTTCCTTAGAAACTGTCTTCTTAAAACCAACCTCTTTAGTAAGTACTAAAATCAGAGTATGTTACTTGACAGCACGCAACTAAGTCAGCACATCTTGGCAGGCAGTAACAACATACTTTGAGCCTTCTCAATGAAAAAAAAAAGTTACCTTCAAATATTTCAATTTAAACTTGCAAAATAGTAGAAGAATTCCACAACAAAGGGCACTAGCAATGAGAGGGCAACAAGAGGGAGAATCACAGAAGATTGTTACTGTTTTCCTTCTGGCTCAATCAATTTTGAACTCTTTGCTTCAATGCAAAGACTGGTGGGTAAAATTACTCTTCTCAGAGTGGAGAAATGTGCATTTGAACCTTTTCAGAAGGAACTGAATCCAGATCTCACATCTCTTGGGTGAGTGCTCTTATTTCTATTTCTATTTATTTCTGTTTCTCATTCTGTTGTATAAAAGCCTATGGACATCTTGTTTACTTTCTGCTTTACAGTCAAGTTGACTATCTTTACCCAAGCAGAACAGGTTAAAACACCACAGTGAACTGCAGCCTCTCATAAGGCACTTCACCGAAAGAGACTGGTTCAAAAGAAAAGCAGATTATCAGTCACTATATTTTTATGTTTCCTACTGCTTGGCATGCAATGTAAGTGCTGTCACCACCCCACCCTAGCATGAATCCCTGTTAAAGGTACTTAACTGTCCCTCTATAACACAGCAAAGGTTTTGAATAGTTGAAACTGTCAGAGCTTAGATTGTTTTTAAAAAAATACATTAACTAGGTCAGAAAATAACTTGCTTTAACCTTAATATCTTCACTAGATTTCAAAAGTCCAGTTAAGCTCAACAAGGGCGGAAACAATAAAGCATTAATACAGAGAATGCGCCAGCAGTATCTATTATTTACACCCCATGTCTTGCAGCCTTGCCCACAGCAGTTACTCTTGAAAGCAAACTAGAATACCGAAGGATTCCAAGCTCTGTGACGTTTTACATGGGAACAGGTTCCACAGTTATTTTGGAAACAGGCAATGTTTCCTTTTCAGTTAAATTCCTTCTAAGTGATAAAATAGTAAACTACTGAATTTTTTTTTTCCTTGAAGAAAATCAAACCTTAGGCAGAACAAAACCCTAAAGGACTGTGGCAGAATGAGGTACCTAAAACTTATGAGGATTTAGAAAGTGTTAATTCAAATTACTTTTTTAGCATTACTATGCTGTGTGTGTCTGACATGTGGAAGCGTATTGAAGACTACAGCAATGTAGCGCATATAGAAATGCTCAAGGCAAGTATAGCTTTCACTCAAAATTAACACGCTTTAGGTATTTCAGTTCAACAAGAACTTTGTGAAAGAAATAAAAAGGAAATTAAAAAAAATCAAGTTGTAAACTAAGGACGGATGTACAAGCTACTGCAGATCTCTACTCTTTGCCACCTGTTCCATTATTGCTTGAAAAATGAAAAATGCCATTCATGAAAATAGTGGGCAACTGCCTCACACGTGCCATAAAGGATGTTTAAACATTCTGAGCTGCTGATGAGCTGTAATGCTTGCATTTTTCTATGCCCTCTAAATATGACCAGAATTTTTCAAGGAGTATAATAGCAGGCCAACAGAGTAACCAAAACTTAAAGACACACTCTAAAACCTGTCTCATTTTTAGCAGTTTTAAATGAATTTTTCCAATCCAAATTAGTCTTGTGCTTGCATGTAAGAACAAAACATACCAACATCCGGCTTCCAACAGCAATCAACAGCAGATGCACATGGAAGTGTAAACTCTAGTTATGTTTATTTTTCTGTTTCTCCTTTTCAAGTATTCACAGTTGCAGCAACAAGGTCCAGTTTGACTACACCTGTATGAGCAGATACCTGCTTGTTTGACCTAAACACAGCACCTAGTAATTTCTATGATGCCTCTTCCTTCAAGGATCTTACTCAAAAAACAAAGAACAATCATTTCTCAATCACTTTCTAGGATGCCACCCACGTTTCTACAGAACTCTGCCATATCTCCCTTTGCTTGTCTCATAGTCTACGTAGTTGTTCCTCCTATGGGATCCAGCTGAAATTTTATGGTCCCTCCTTACCACCCACTCCTACCATATCCTCTGACGATGGATCTACACACAGGACAACGTGGCAGACTTAAACTAGAACAAGAACAAGGATTCCCCTTTCGTTGTTTTTTTTTTTTTTTTATCCCTTTCCTGATGATTTCTAATATTCACACTGGCTTTAGGCTGCTACTACTAGGCACTGAGGTGGTATCTTCAAAATACATTAGAAATCTGTTTTCTGCATAATAGGTAATCCAGAACTCATCCTTTAATACATTAAACTAACACTGAGACTTTTGCCCAACTGCATCCATTGACATTTGTTGGAAGTGAAGCCCATCTTGCCTTGTAACTACAAGTTTTCAGAAAACCGAACTTGAATTTTACCTGCACTCTGAATTTTCAATTTTAATTTGACATTGAACTGAATGGTAATGCTCGGTCCTTCAGCAAATCTGGCCCTCACTTTTGAAGTGTCAACTTTATTGTGTTTTGGGGTTTTATATATTTTTTTTTTAATAGCTGGTATCCCTGGTGCTGTGGCCCTCCAAGAGGGTTGACTGTCTCTTGGAAACATTCTATGCTTCTTATTTATTTTAATCAAGCTTCTTCACTTTATAGTATTTAATTTTTGGAGTGTGAAGCCAGATAAAAGTGAATTTTCAGAATTATACTACATCTGCATGGATGTTGAATTAAATACATTGTAGTCACTGCTAGGGAACAGGTCTTCAGCAGTAGTGTATTAAATTAGTCTTTTAAGCTGGTCAATACCAAGTGAATTTTCTTCTCCTCCCTTTTGAGTTCCCACAAATAAATCATTCATGGTATGCAAAAGTACACCTATACATTTAGCATGCAAGTGCTGGCATCATGTCTCTACATATGATTCATCACATAAACATGAAAGCAATCTAGTCTTACAGCATGACTGCTTTCCTGCTCCTGCAAGCTCTCTCATTACCTTTAACAACTCAAGATTACAGTCACCACTAGCTGGCAGCTGTGAATATAGCCTGGCTGCTATGATCTCCTGGCTGAAAATTTCAGTTCATAGAGGTGTCTCAGTTACTTGTGTCCCAGTTACCATGTTTATTGATTGAATTTACAACTGCTTTTTAAATAATATAGCAAATATTTGTATGCCAAAGCTACTTAACATGATGGCATGAGTACAAGACCACGGCCATCTGAGAGTCAGGAAGGAAGCACTTCAGATCTCAGTTCTAGTAGACCTTTACGTTGTTGACACAGACACCTAAGCCTATGCACTCCAAACTGTGTATAAAGCAAGCTGCTAGCCACTTTATGCAAGGTTGCTGCCACTGTCAGAATAACCTGCACTATAACGAACAACACCTTGTTGAGGTGTCTCCAGCTTCTAGGGTCCATCCTACAAAAATAAGATGGCAAAATACACCGCTGACTGCTGAAGTTTGCAGGCAGAATAAAGGAATTAAAGGTATTCTAGCTTTGCTGCCCTCAATGTGGTATGATGTATGGGATTCACCACATGCCAGAAAACATATTTTGTACTTAAACACAAACTTTAACCTGACAGACTAATCTTTGACTTTTGCTGGTGCTCAAACAAATATGACTTTGTCAGCAATGCCATATTTTCCTCCTAACTGAGATATTTTTTGAAGTCCTGCCACCACAAACAGCATGTGAAGTTTTTAGACCATGTGTGCAACAATAGCATAAACTAAACACACTTTATACTGAAGTAATTTGATACACAGTTTGCCTGTGTAGGCCCCAACTCTGTGTGAATCATGTAATTCATTTTCCATGTCCCCAGCAATACTGTGGTCTTTTTGGAGAAGAGCCTCTGACAATTCTTCCCTTGTATCTTTAACCCAGTCTGTAACAATTACTTTCATTCCAGAGTTTTTAAAACTGACGGGCAATTAATCATTTGCTACACTTGCCCACGTCACATTTCAGCAAGAATAGGAAACCCTAAAGGAGGACAAATACAGCACAGATCCTGTTGCTACCGTGCCTAGCCATACTCCAGTTTTCAGATGTTCTTGCAAGAATTTAAGGTACATGAAAAAAGAAGTGGTAAGTTTCTTAACCTGTTAACAGGAGAGAACTCCTATGATGTCTTCACTGTCAGATACAGAAGATTGTGTCTGATGTACTGCCTTTCATAGCTTTTCAACAGGTTGCGAAGTTAAGTCACAGAACATTTCCTGGGGTGTGTGATAGCCTTTCATACCCTTCAGAAGGGTCGACAGTCAGGATTTAGCTTCAGCTGTGCAGTTCTCCTTCTGACTCCCAGGAAGATGTAGTTCCCCTTCTCCCTGACTGGGGAAGCTATCCACTGAAGTACAGCAAAGCTGTATACAAACTAGGAAATTAACAAACAAAAACTATACTTAGTGACAATCACGACTGCATCAGGATACACACATCCAACCCAAACCTTAAAAGCACAGAAATAAAGAGGGGAAAGACTGCTGTATTCCACCATGCTTTTCTGTTGCCTAGGCACTGTTGATAACACACTCTGAAGGCTTTCACTTCCACCTTTGGCGGGGAAAAAAAAACCAAACCTCCTGTGTTTTAACAGTAGCTACAAAAGAAAGTTCAGCACTGACTTGCACACATTTCATGCATGTTAACTTACATCGCCTTAACACTAGAACGGGTTTACTTGATTGTGTTTGAGTGCAAATCTAATTGTGATAGGCTGTTGTCTTATCTTTTAGAAATGGCAGTGAAAGCCTTTAGAGCGTGCCACCAAACAGCATTGCAGGCAGTATGAAAGTGGAAATGAATATAGAAGTCCTTCCCTCTAACTTTGTATTTCTATACTTCAGAGTGGGTGGATGGCGAGAGTGTAACCCAATGCAATCTTAAACAACACTAAATATAGCTCTGTCTGTTAATATTGGTTAGGTAAAATACCTATTAGATTTGCCAAAATATGTCATTTTCTTCTTGGAGTGCAGAAGGGATTGTGAGATTATGGCTTGAGCACTACCCAAAGTTTTCATAGTATTCTAAAATCCTGACTGCTCTGGAGCAACAACCCACTAGTTAGTTCAGCTGGTAACTTACAATAATGCGGTTTACTATGCCAGGCAGACTTTTAATTTTCAGGGAAAAAAGTTACCATGTGCTGAAATTATTATTGCCTGATTTCTGGCTAAAGATTGTGCATGTTCAAAATGAATAAATTTAGTTTAGAGCTGCATCTAGTATTTTAGAATTCCTTCTGTAAGCAAGACCAGTTCTCAAGAAATAATGTTTTAATTCATCACAATGTTAAATTAATTTAGAGAAAGAAAAAAAAAACCTCCACTCACAGATGAAATAGGTTCATCTATGAACTTAGTTAAATCACGTATTCTTCCCAGATGAGAACTATCCTTTGTCCTCACAGCTACTGAAAACAGACTAGGCTTTTATTCTCCATTTTAGCATATGACTGTCGTCAAGAAACACCTTACTAAACAGGATTTTCCAATTTCAGAAAGTGTTTTTCAGCTCAAATGTTACAATGATTTTGACGTTGAGTAGGAGTCGTCTGATATTATACCTCAGAGAAGGAGTTTTCTGAGAAAACCAGACCCACCATCTCTGGAGCTGAAAGGAAGTTTCATCACACCTTCTACCTCACATGACTTTCTCTAGGTTGAGACATGAAACTAAAGAATTAGAGCCTTTCTAGCATTTGTTACACATCTGTGATGAGACTTTCCTTTCAACAGGAGATAATCATTACAATTACACCTTCAACTGCCAGTTTTACTTCCAAGAATCAGTGGCCTCAAGATCTCCGATCAAGCATGTTGTAAACATTCCTTTACTTCACAACTTTCCTCTAACAGGCCTCCTCCTGTAGTTCCAAAAAATCTAAGCCTCGTGATGGACTTATTTGCAATGTCATAATTACCAGGATAGTCATCTCCTGCTCAGAATAAGAAACACTATTTTTTCAATCTCATTTTTATAACTGCCAGTATGTATTAAATTGAGTACACACTTAGGGCAGTCAGTGTTTCACTATATATAGCCTGTGCGTGTTCCGAGTTCGAAGGCAGCTCAATTACTCTGAGTGAGGCCTGAGGGATTCTTAAATGAACTATAGCTTTCACTTCTGAGAAGCTGCTTCTCACATTTCTTCCCTGGACTTGAGTAAGACATCAACATGCTTCCATCTTTCTCTATGACATATCCTAAACTGTCTTAAGCTGGATTCTTTTAAATCTACATGTATTTTGGTGATTTAGTTGACACTGTTTTCTTCCTGATGTAAGAATCCTAGAAAGCAAGCTGCTGCCCACACATCCATAACTATTTTTCCATGCAGAGTTAAGGGGGTTTTTGTACTTCTAAAGAATCTCCTGCTAGAAATGAAGCTGCAATATTCATGGCTCATAGCATTAATTTCCCCCCTCCCTGCCTTCCGACCTCTTCTTTCCAAGTCACAAAGCAGTTCTCAGCAGAAAGGGGGCTGATCTGAACTGGTGGTAAGACACACCAAAGCCTTTAAAAACTATTAAACACACACGCATAGATGTACCTAATGAATCTGTTCAGCTAGATTAGGTAAATTCTGTTTTAACGAAGGACAGATTATTTTATCCTTACTTGTTTTCAAATAAAGATGTGACAACAGTTTAGAAGACAGAGGATTACCAAGGGTATAGTTGAGAGTCTCCACCTAAAGCCTTATTTTTCACATGTCTGAGTAGTGGATACCAGGTGTAAGAATACTGTGCAAACAAGGACAGGCACTTACTGCTTCACTTGAACAGGATGACGTGGTACAGTGAATACTTATGTAGAAGTCGCAGAAGTTAATACATTATTGAAATAGCTTCTGGTGCACTAGAATTTAAGTTACCTCTAGAACTCTTCACAACTGTGTCTTCAGTAGATCAAGAATATGAAAACAGAGATCCTAAAGTTTTGAAAAAATGCTCTAATCGCAAACTTTACTTTCTCTTGCCACTTCCAATACTTCCTTCCTTATGGAATGATTTGTACAGATATCTGATTTTCTCAAGCTCTTCTTTTTCTTATGTTCGCAACATTCCTATACGATTGTGCATCCTGAAGCAACTCTTAACAGAGTTGGGAAAAAACACAAAGTTAAGAAAATGTATTGAGCTGGATTGTTCCCCAGAATATACTCTTAGACTTCCCAGGAAAAGCAGAAATGGCCTTCTAGAGAGAAAATACTGCTCCTCCCTGTCTCTAAGGTCATAGCAGCATGGATAAAGCAACCAAAAGATTCTTCACTGCAAGAAAAGCAAAGGCAAAAACATTTTCACCTTAGTACAAGCAGTAGTAACTACCTTCTCTGCACTACCAATTGCACAATAATTACAATTGCTGATGCAGGAAAAAAAACAGTGATACAGTTGCTGATTTTACACAGCACTTTTTGTTGGAAATTTAGCTAATCCACAGATTAACACACAAGCCACAATAAAGGCAGAATCTAAATTCTTGGAGCTCTGCCAAGGTTAGATTAAGTAACCATATTGTTCTCTGTATCTGACAAAAAACAAGATCTTCGGTGGTAAAAGTAAAATCTGGACTGAGAAAGCCGGAGCAAATACAACTGTAGGAGGTTTCTTTGCTCATAGTTCCACTTCCATCTTAGTCGCATCCGTACATCTGACAAGAAGGACCTACACACCTTTCCATCTTCATAAGTTTTCTTGCCTACTCATTTCCTAATAGAAGCATCTCTTAAGTTAGATGAGAATTCACTCTTCATTCCAGGAAGCTTAGCAGAGACTGAGTTATCGTCCACAAAACTACTAAATGTATTTCCTGTGCTTTCCAAGATGAAGATGAAGACCTCATTCCAGGCATTAAGACTTTACGCTGCCCCTTCAGCAGCTGAGTGTTCTTTGTAAGGGAGAACATATAACCAAAAGATTGCAAGAATTACCTGCAAAGGATGTTATACGCTTTTTCCTCAGGAAAAACATACAGCCTTTCTACAATCACCTGCAAGTTTTCTGTGAAAGACAAGTAATTCCATCCCTTGGATGAAGAGGGTTAACCACTTCATTCTCATTCTGATCATATGGAATGAACAATCCAGAGCCATCAGATACAAGACTAGCAAGTGTCAGGCTGCCTTCCAAGGAAAAGGATATGGAAGAAAGAAAGTACTCCTTGACCTCTTGCCAAGGTAAAAGATTTGGTTTACCTTCTGCATGAACATGCACTGTTTCTGCCTGGTTACTAATGAGTGAGACACATACTCCTAATGCCCAATACTTCTGCTATTTATTTCTATTCCTCAAAGAACAGGTATCTCCAACTGGACTTCCACATATCCTCTGCAATCTCTGAAAATACTCTGTGTATCCAGTGAGGGAGAAGAGCATTGAGAAACATAACTTCAGAAGAATTACATTTGATTTACATGAGGAGATTTTCATTCAACTGCCTTGATGGGAACCTTACATATTTACCAGATAAAGCCTGGTTTCACTATAATCTGTTTCTCCATCACTTCTGAAAAATAGAAGGAATGAGGAATTGTTCTTGAAAGCCAAGGAAAAACTCCCCTAGTATAGCTGTTCTGAAAACACTCTAACTGGAGGGGGGAAGGATGGAGGGAGGAATATTGAGCAGTTTGTTCTTTAACTAGTCAAAGAAAAAAACTTTCTCTGGGGAGGAGATGGTTAATCTCTCATTTACACCATCTGGAGACAAGTCCTGGGACTTCTTCCTGATGGCTGACACTAAGTCCAGACTCAGAACAAAGATGTGGTTTTTTGGAGGCCAAATTCTAAAGACTGACACAAGACGCTTTCATTTGCTTCTGTGTGCTATCACTTGACATGAAGGGATTACAAAATTTAGCATCATTAGTAAGGACAAATCCCAACACAGTATGTTAGATGTCCTCGATTACCGTTCAGTTTAATAAAAGGCAATTTTAGATTTAGCTAAGTACAACTGCCTGGATCAGGAATTATAAGAAAATATGATCAGGAATAAAGTAGCTTACAATGCAGATGTCCAGATCTGGTGGTGAAATTAAAAAACTTGTAAAGTTATTTGATTCTCAAAGTTTGTAGCATATTCCTTTCTTACTTAAGCATTTCTGTATCTCAATGACTGTCAAAAGCATGAAGGAAATTATTTAAAACAAGCGTTTTTTTTGAGCTTAGCCTCATTTTGTCATTCTCTTGCATGACTGTCTCTCCTCCCTTATAATCTGTAGATGATTATAAAATTAAATAATTTTAATTTGAATTTGAGAGATGACTGGGCCACTGAAGTATTCTAATTATCCACAGAGCCTACAATATACTTTTCCTTATATGTAATTACATATCTGTGACTGTGTATACACACAAATACGCACTTTATACACAAAAACCAGTGCATTGCCCAACATGTGTTTCTTCTAGCCTGCAAGGTAAGATCATAGCTGAAAAGGTTACCTGGATCTGGGCTCTGTTTCCAGCTGTTATATTAGATATTGTCCAGCATGCTTCCTTTTTGATAGATTCTTTTGGGCTGCTTAGCAAGTGCAGTAAACTCTGCAGGGCTGAACAATTCAGAATTACCTGAATACAAAAGAAATAAAAATAAACCACACGTTAGAGGAAATCTAGGATAAAGAATCACAGGAACAAGGAATACGGTATCTTGAATATCCGTAAAACATACCCGATCAGATGATCCCATAAAGTTAAGGGAAAAAAAAACCACCACCACAAAAAAAAAAAAACCACACACAAAACAAAACAAAACAGAGCAAGAACTAAAAAATAAATGTTTGCATTTTCTATGTAGGAAAGCTAATGAGCAAAACAACTGAGTAATTCAGATAAGAGATAACACCTTCATTATGATTTCAGTGTGACCTGAATACAAAAAGATACTAAGCCCATTACAACCAAACAAAATTAAGATGACAGGATTTTCCTGTATTCTTGTTTTCTATATTTTTGTATACCTGGAAGCTCCAACTACTTCTGCTTTCTGCATTAGCTGGCACAGTGGGGAAGACTGTTGCCAGTGTTGTGTCCAATGACAGTATGAACGTGTAACTTATTAAAAAATTGTTAAAAATTGCAAATGTATAGAGCAGAAAAGTTGCAAGAAAATCTGCATTTCCAAAATAAAGACTAAGTGCCTAAAGAAAAAGAGAAAATGCCCCAGAACAGGTATGTTACAAGATGGAACACTTGATCATGTAATGTTTGATAGCAATGTGCTTTTTGACCCTCTGAAAGGGCATAACAAGCTTCAATGAGTGAAAAATCAAAGAATTTTTTTTTATTAAATTGCTACTTCTTACAAGTAAATAAAATATTGCTAAGAAGCATGGCAGTTTTGCCTTGCATGGTAAAAGCAGGCAGCTTAGAAAGACAGTGTGGTACAGAATTTTATGAGCAATTTTTTAGTCCCTTTGTGGAGGTCAGAAGGATGAGAGAGTCAAACTGAATCCTCATGATGACTTCTGATCTTGGAATCTGAATTCCCTTGCTCACCTCTCTCTCTCTCTCTCCACACATACTCCTAAAACCCGTCCATTCCAAATTAAGATTAAAAATAGCAAAGGTTATGGTTCAGGATTTTATCAAAGATATACTGGGACAGAAAAGATTTCTTTTTCCCTCACACATACCTTCTATGGTTTTGGCCATCTCCAAGCACTGGCAGTTGTAAAGTATTGGAAATGAAACAAAGCAAAAGCAGGTTTGTGCTCTGTGGCTGTACAGAGAGGTTTTCAGGCAACTGTCTTGTATGTTACTGGCATATTCAGAAACATACCAAGCGTCAAAACTGAGTTCTTCCTTCTCCCTCACACACCCGATGAAAGATTTTTATATGTATTCTGGACCCGTCCTTAGAATACAGCACAACCTGCAGGCAGGAATACCAAACTACCCTACTTAAGCAGTTCTCTAGAATTTTAGGAATGCTTACGGTATGTTCCTCTTAAAAAAAAATTGCGTGCAACAAATCTTTAAACATTTTCTTGATTTGAAATCTAAGATTTAGGCAGTATTTAATGACCTGCATTACATGTAATTTAGTAATCCCTTGTGTTTTTTTTTTAATGAAACTATGAAATCAGAAAATGAATCTCATTCTTATGAGTGATCTGCAAATCAAAAGCCACTGAGAAAATACAAGAAAACCCATGCAATTTGGCTACTGAAAAAATATTGCAACAATCAAAAAATCATGTTAACCCCCTCCAGCACTAGTGATAAGATATTCGAAGTGTCCTGCTGCTGCTAACTCATCTTTGTCTCTAATCTCATTGTCACAGAACTACAAAATTCCAAAGGATACTTTTATACAAATCAAAAAATAAGCACTGAAAGAAGCTTCAAGGTTAGGAACCTGGATTTTAACTTCAGCATTATTTACATGGAAGAAGTAATTTAATGCTTTGAATGGGGAATCACAAGTTTTGTGCATCTACACCTCACTGAAAGCATCTTTCTCCGAACTCTTCACATCATCTCACACTTCTAACTGCTACTGCTGCCTCCTGGGTCTCCATTTCACTGCCTCCACTGCACACATCTCTGTTTGCAGCTGTTACCACTTTTTGATCCCATTTCTGCCATCAGCTTTAGACAGCCCACCACAGCAGCTTCTTTGAGCCTGTGACTTCAATCCAATTTCATTGGGCGTTTGTCAGACAGCTCTGCACCACACTGGCATGCTTTTTAGTTTGTAAACAGAGATGGTGGCCAAGAGCCAGTAAAGTTTGAAAAGCAGTAGCCTACTCTGTACTTTCCTTCCTCATATTACCAAGTGTCACAAAAGGGTGTCAGAATATGCAAAAAAAAGTGGGAAAAAACTTCAACATAAGGTACAACAGCAGAAGCCCTTTACTGAAGCTTCTGCCCTACATGTAAAAAGAGACTGCCACAAGCCAGTAGATCACAAGTAACACATGTATGCAAGGCACTGACTCTTCGCTCCCACAGACTTTAAAAACTGATGGGAGCTGCTGTCTCTTGCAAAACCTACCAAGCAACAGCATGATAACCTAGCGCCTCTGAAGCATCAAGCTTCCTGGCTCCCTGTTCAATTCTAATACAGTGGTGAAAGTCAGTGAATCCTACCAATGCCTGTCCAAGCATGTGCCCAGACATAGTTACATACCATCCAGAATCTGACCAGACACTCTTTTTCGGTCACAGACTGTCAACAATGTCAAATATGATGGCCCTACATCATTCAGCATAAAATTCAGAAAAGAGGCAGAGCTGCTTTAAACTAACCAGAAAAACAAAACAAAACAAAACCAACCCTCGAATGGTATTGCACAGCTATATACAAATCCCAGACATAGCTATATAAGAATCACCAACAGTTCAGGGCTGAACAGAAAAATTATGAAAACCATGTTTTGAGGCAACTAGTGTCATCAATCCTTCACCTTCAAACTTCAAAAGGAACAAGAGCAGCTTTTTGTGAACAGGTTACCACAACACAAAGATGAATTGCAGTACAACACATGAGAAGATGAATCCATACCTGCGTCTGGATATCATCTCCCGTGACAATGTTCCCAACAGCTCGTAAGGCAGGAGATACAACTTTGTAGTCATTGTGCCTAAAATTACCAAGGAAAGATCTAAGTGTTAACTATCCTGAAGCATCTCCATCTTTACATCCTCAAAGAAGGAACATCCATCAGCCAGGGGAAAACTTCCCTGCTAAAACCTGTCTTAACTCTCACTATATGAATTGAAACATTCTTTGATTTTAAACTAATGGTAACTCTTCCTAGGCTTTCTAAATACTTAAGTCTTCAGATATCATTCAGCAGCATAAAAATAAAATATGAGATTAAAAGAATACAAGTACTTCAGACCATACGCATCTTTGGGAGGAAAAAAGTAATCAGCTTTAACTATGAAACATACTTAATGTAGCATGCACAAAGGCAGAGAATGAGACAGAGGAACACTGATAGAAGCTGTGTGTTTAACTTAACCATGTCTCCATACAGCTGTTTGATCATCTTCTGTCATCATATGCATTCCCCCCATTGTTAAATCAGGACTGGAATAGGAAGGGTGAAGTAAGGAACTTCTTTTCTCAAACAAGAACGCTTCTTTACAGAAAGATGCCTTAGGTAATACATTCTATTCATTAATCCAGCATCAAATTTGTTTTCATCTTAAAAGCCTTAATAGCCTTTTTTATTTACATCACTGAAAGCCATTACTACTTGTTCTTAGTTAACTGAATGCTCCATGTCCTTCCCTCAGACCTGAAGAAATGGCTCAGAACAAGGCCAGTCTCCCTGACCCCAACTCTCACAGCTACACTTTACTGACCAAAGTGTAAGTATACTCTTCTACAGTACCAGTTTAGGAAATTATTTATATTTCCAGTCCCTGGTACTGTCAATTCTAGTAAGTTTTAAGGCTTCTTGCATTTCTACCTTTGATATCCTTCAGCAATTTCATTGGCAGATAGTTATAACATAGACCAAAATGGCACAGAGAAAATTCCAGTATATATTATCAATTTTACAAAAACACAGCTGCTAGGTGCAGGAAAAAACACCTGTTCAGAAACAGCAAAACTACTACAAGAAAAGTTCCATTGCTTCTGTTACTCATGACAAATAGAGAAGACTGAACACAGCCAGGTAAAATTAAAATTCAAATCTTGCTTTTTGGAAGTTATTACATTTCAAGACATATCTAATTAAACTTCCTATTGCTGGAACGTTGATTTTAGGGAAAAGAGCAGATATAGTACATTCACTCAGGCAAATTTCTTACATCAGCAACTCCACAAGTCTTCTGCAGACTCCTGCATCAATCACAGCCTGGATTTTATCATTGGGACCATCAGACAAATAGGACAAAGCCCAGCAGGCATCAGCTAATACATCTGTGTCATTGACAAAAAGCAGCCAGGAAAGCACGCTAAGACAAGGTGAAACCTGTAAGACATTAAGAAGAGATATATACATTGTGCAATTAGAAGGGCCAGGAGATCCATTAACATGTCAGTTAATTTTGTATCTGACATTACAGGACTAGGCACTAGCATCTCAGAGTTCAGTACTCTGAATATTTCTGTGCAGGGCTGTAGCTACGCAAGTACGGAGGAGCACGTCAGCAGAAAAGCACTACGCGAATTCTTCAGCCTTTACAGTACAATGTCTGGCAACTTAAACTCATACTTGTCCGCTAAGATGTGCTGTACTTTGCACTACAGCAGCCAAATGTACAGAGTTTTGCTCTGCTGTGGGATGGTCGTCTCCAGTACAGGAACAGTAACAAAAAGCTAAGAGGCAACGATATCAAAAGAGTGCTTGTCAACACCTGCCTAAAAGACTAAAAACATTCAAAAATGTCATTTGTTAAGGAGCCCACACATCGTTTCAGAGAAATTCTGAAACATTGCTGCTGTTTAGTTTACACTTCACCACCATTATCTCTTATTTGGATAACACCACCTCACAAAGCATTTCCTTTTAAATATATCTTACCTTGGCAAAATCTGGAGGAGGGTTTTTCCCTCTGCAGAGGTTGGACAGAGCCCATACAGCATTTCGGGTCATAGTGAGACGGTTCTGTTTTGAAAGCAATCTAAAACAAATAAAAAATTGCAACCTTTGCTTTAAAAAAAAAATGCAGTTTGATGGCTGGATACCAACATACATGCTGGACAGATAAATCCTAGTATCCCAACAAGAACAGTAACCATTACCCTAAAACTATCTGCATTTAATTGCTTAGATACTAATGTGGCAGATTAACATTCAAAAGACACAGGAACTGTGACAAAATTACTCGGCGTGGAAGGATGGGCAGGCAGTTTCGGAGAGTACTCTCTTCATTGAACTGCATTTTTATGTCAGTCTCAGACTATCAGCCCTACTTTTGCACTTTCGTATGTTGAGTTCACTAGTGAAGCAGAACAAAACTTCTCCTCAGAAAATACATATAATAAGATTTACGGTTTCCCAAATGTTCCAGACAGCCATGTGTCTCACAGCAAGTGCAGTTCACAGACTTTCCACGCACACTGGCTCCAGTCCCAGCATGTGAGAGCCTTGCCCACTGAGTTTTTGTTAGAACAAAAACAGACGACGCCGAACCAGTTTCTTCCTGCAGTTGTCAAGGGGTGGCATCCACACACCAGCTGCAGGGTTCAGCTTCTGCTCCGTGAAACACAGGAAGCCCAGTGATGTGATGAACTGTAATACTGACACCTTCATGAAATCTTCACACCAAAACACATTAGGACTATCACACTGACCAACGCCGCATCAGCCACTGGTACGTTGTGCATTCCCTTATCTGACATCAACCCTAGCGCTGACAAAGATGTCTGTGGAGTTGGTTAATTAAGTCATAACACAGTGTGAAGCCTCTAAACAAGTCATTTTCCTGACAGCTTAGAAATGACCAGCCATAGTGCTCTTTGGCCTAGGAAGAATACAGTAAGGCAAGACCTAGTTTTGTCACAACTGTAACAACTCAGTTTCTTTTTCCCATAGCTGTACTATTTCCACACTGTACCAACATCTTTATGCGAGCACTGGAGAACTCCACTGCTGCAGAGTCTGCAAAGGACAGAGACTAAGTAATCCTAATCTGGACATTGCAACACAAAACAGTGTCACTGTTTCAGCAATAATATGTTCCTTCAGTACAGGACTATCAAGATAATTAGTAGACCAGAGAAATGACACACAATTGGAGGGCTAGAGACCCGGATTTGTTCAGCCTTAGAAGCAGCCCATGTAAGGGGTGATAAAACTGCTGCCTACAACAGTTTAACAGGTGGATACAGAAAAGGGGAAGCCAGACCTTTCTCAGAAGTGCATAGTGACAGGACAAGATGCAATTGTCACAAGGTAAAACACAGGAAATTCTGATTAGGTATCAGAACATTGTTTTTTACCATACCATGGTCAAATACTGTTACAGGTTGCCCCAGGTGGTTATGGAACCTACCTTTGATGTTTCAAATTCAACTGGTTAAGTAACTGAGCAATCTAACCTGATCTCACCTGCTATGGAGAGTTTGACTAGATGACCCCCAGAAGTGCCTTTCAACTTCAATTATTCTGTGACTCTATAATAAGCCCAGACATCCACCCACTCTGTAGAATAAAATAGTTTCAGCTTAGCTGCTCCTAACACATTTCCATTTTAGCTCCATTACAAAACTTAGTTCAGAAGCCCTCACTAAGAAGTCTGATTAGTCCACAATAAACATAGTTACTATTCTTCATGGCAAAAACGAAAATCAGACACTCAAGCATAATTCTGGAAAACATATTAAAACAGACTTACTGCAATAAAGGGGGCAGGATATTACAGTCCAGTACATAGTCTCTGCACATAGTGCTGTCTCCAGCAATGTTGCCAAGAGCCCATACTGCCTGCAATGAAAAACAGAATAGTAATTGCTTTCATTCTCACAATTCAACCAGTTCAGTGTATGTATTAGAGTGGGAGATGCTCTGTTCTCACTGTTAGAACCTGGACAATGCACAAAAGGGGAACGCATTCTGCTTCAGTGTTACACATATACACCCAAGCTCACTATACGATTCAGGAATATTTACAGAGATTTAAGAGGAATACCAAAACAGCCAACACGTATGTCTCCAAAGACTTTGCAGGCAGATATAACCTTGCTCTGTCCACAATATGAGAGATGAGCTTATCTCCTCAGGCTTAGTAACATATTAATTCTACACTCCTCCTGGTTCAGAGCTGGTTCAAGTCCAGATGTCCATAGCACACGTCAAGCAAGTTTGTATCTACCCAAAAATGTTTGTGTGGAACAGCCCATATTAGTATTTCCTAAGAAGCCATAAAAGCATGTGTTGTTTACACAGTCATTAAGAATGCTGACACCAGCTAAGATGAAAATGAGAATCTATATGCAAGATAAACCAACATTCAGAATCAAAGAGTTCAGATGGACATTGGCATATATTCTTTAAGACAAAGCTATACAAGACACAACCAGTGTTGCCTATTAAGACATATGCACAACAAAATGCAAGGACAGGTATTTTCTCCCTGGGACATCAGTACTACTGCAACCCTTCATTTTGAGAAGAAAATATGTAAAACACCAGAAGATAATTAAAGAAGCATGAAATCCATCTTCTGTAATATGATAAGAATAAAAGATTTGATTGGTTTTGATTCATATGTTTGGGTCAAGTGGTGTTTTTAATGTCACTGTTCACTAGTATGAGAGCTATAACCGAAAAAAATTAAAAGTAGTCTATACAAAGCATAAAAGCCATTTTATGAATTCCATGAAATTTACAGACAATATTTTGTCACACAAGAAAGTGTATGAAACTCACTTTTGCTATTTATTTCTAGTTAGCAGAGGGCTAAGTATCCTATTAAATAGATACAACCATCTGCTTATTTGGTAAAACCCATACAATGTCTACACAACCACTGGAAATACTTCCAATACCGCACATAGAGGACAAAAGCAATCCTATTTATCATGGACAGCAGCTGAATGTCCTCCTCAAATTTCTCTCCAGTTGAAGACTATGTATTTATTTGCCATAAAATGGGTTACAGTACATAACTATTTCTCAAACAGAACATACCTAAATTCCCCACACAAAATAAACATGTTTTTTTCTCTGTATCTCTACCTGAAATAAATTATTCCTCTAAAAAAATTGACAGAATAAGCCAAATTTCTTACCTGAAGGAAATTCAGAGATATTCTGAAATAAGCTTATTTATTATCAATATGATGTCAATTGATTTGTTGCATTAGATTTCTACTGTAACATGTTTTTAAACAGTCTCAAAAAGACGCTACTTTAAAAAACAGACTCCAGCCACTCTAGGGGCCCAAAATCACTAGCAAATCTTCGCAAAATTAATATGGCTAAAACCAGGTAACAAAATATATATACAAAATGCAGATACAGACGCCAGCTTGCTAGATGCACAACAACACGATTCCTCCTCTGTACCAGTATTACCAGTAACACCACAGACAGATCCATCGGAAGTCCCTAAACTGCAAGTTGAGATACTAGAAGATTATTCTGGGAGATGATTAGTTTGTTTTGTTCTCCTACTGTTTTCCAGGCTTCTGCTGTCAGCCACAGTCAGAAAGAAGGCACCAGGCTATACTGACCTTGGCACTGAAACAGCACAGTTATTATTCCGTGGTATTCCCCTGAAACTGATCTTCATCATGAAAGCTTATTTTTCATTCAAATTCTTATTATTTTACAATTGTTGTGACAACATTTTGTCTGAAATAAAAGTATAACCTTAGGTCTGGAAGCCTCACGGACTCAAGATGGAGAAGGCAGCTACTGGAAAAATTTAGCTTAAGGACAGAACACATTCCACCTCCTGCAAAACATCATTTGTATTAGAACTGTAAGCAGCCACATTTGTTGCTCATTGCAATGCTTGCATTTCTGCAGCATGAGAACCTCAAGGAATGAATCAAAGACTTCAGCTGATTCTAAATAACTTGTGGATCTTTTAAAAAAATTTTGGGGTGGAAAAAGTTAGAATTTCCTATAATTTCCTTTTACTGAACATGCAGGTAACTGTATGAAGATACAGTCACCTTTCCTGGACACACTTACACACATTAAAACACACATGGAAGCTGTATTTCGCTTGTCTATGGACTTTGTTTTTGCCACTACAGTAATATCTATTTTTAGTGTTGACAACAGTGATAATCACTTAATCCAGGAATCCATTCTGACCCTGAATGACAGACAGGTTTTGCAACAGCAAATCTCACACCAAAAAGTCTGACCAGAGAAGTCAAACAGCATCTCTACTGCTTTCCAACTCTCGATCTGTCATGGCAAGAGAAGTCTGGCTCAGTAGTCTGATATCACAGGACCTGATAAGAGAGCATGTTGCAAGAAATCCTTGTAATACTAATGACTGATAGTACACAAGATGCAAAGAAATTGAAGTATCTTTAGAAAAATATGCACCGTTTTGTTTAACAAGGAAGATGTCTTTCCTTAAGGACTAATTTCAGCTCTTCGGGTAAGTGAGGAACATACGTCAAGCTCATTTAAACTCTTCTCATCAGACACTGCTATAAATACAAAGCTTCATCATGGCTCCCACAGAGTTTATGTGAACAATGACAAGTATCTTCAGGGACTGTTTGCCCACATAATGTTGAAAGATTTCCATTGATTCTTATATGCACTCCTCAAGATGCAAACTGCTTGTTTGCCATAACATTGTGACTTCATTCTACACATCCCAAATATTTTTACCATCTTTTCTGGATAGTCGCAGAGGTAAAAGGATATTTAATTCCAGTAAATTTCAGAGTTCATTAGATTTAAAAAATATTTGACTCAAAAAATTTCAGCTTCAGTACTTTCCAATATTGACACTCAGATCTGAAGATGAAAAGAACCTGTAACTTTAAGATTAGTAGTCTTTTTAACCAACATGTGAAGTAGTAAAGTTGTGTGTAAACTGAAAATGTAAATGCTGCCTTGTCAGTTGACAGCATCTATTTTTATACATCTGTATAAATTTCCATTTATTGCTAATAGCGGAATAGGGATTGTTGCAGTTTATTTTACTCATTATTGAACTCCAGTGCATTTTCCTACAGTGCTGGACAACTTCAGTAGTCAACAACGGTAAAGTGCAAGTTTTCTGGAGTACTGTTGAGCCATATGGTGCCTTCTGTGAATAAGCCATGAGCTTTCTGACAACCCTCCCCTTCCCCCTGGATTCTGAAGGCTCTCAGCCATTATTTCATTAGGCCTTCGGATATTTAAACCAGGTGCTAAACCAACCATGAACTGTGCATAGAGACTGTGCCTCTTGGTGGAGAAAAAAATTTTATGAAGCAAGAATCAACGGTTTCTCTAGTATTGGCCGCTGACTTGGGAAATTGATCTAATGCTAGGATGAAGACAGCAAAGATTAGCCTGCATACAGATGTGACTGAATTAGTGGACACAAAGGATACCAGAAGGCCAGATTCCTAGGAGAGGACTTCTACTACGCCCTAACACAGAAAACACCTTTCTTTCAGTGGCTAGGGTGATCATAGTTCCTTATTTCTCACATCTCATCCACCCAGACAAAGTAGCTCATACTCATGCCTCAACTGTCTTTCCTGAGTTTGATTAATAAGACCTAGTTAGTAGGACTGCTGATGTAAAAGCCAAATTGAAAGTGGACATCAGATTCACAGGTCACCTCTGCCAAACAAACGATGGTTACCAAAAGGAACAGCAATACAACTAGAAATGGAAAAATACCAAGGAAAAAATGCATTGGTTGCTTTAGCTGAAAACACAAATGTTCCCAAAGAAGAACAGGGCAGCTGGGGATGCTCCTGCCATCGGCTGTTCAGCAGAGCACAATGACACGTATCTACCACTGTGAGACAACCTCAATAATCTCAGAGAGAGAGTAATGCCTTGCACAGTTTTTGAAGGAAATTCAGAGTTCATGAAGGAAAACCAAGTTGACATCTGGGTTTTAAATACCTCAGCAAGGGCACCCAGGAAAGAACTGCAGCTAAGACACTGCTGAAGCTAGATCAACCTTAAGCATGTCTAAAAGGCTTTGATGGAGTCCTTCAACACACATAATTTCAGGCTGGCATACTTCAATTTCTAGATATCATTTGGAAGAAAAAAATGTGGTAAGTGGAAGAAGACTAGGACATATGCCACTGATTGAATCTAAGAATCAGTACACCAAAAACAGAAACAAGGAGACAGGGCAAGATGCAGCCAAAGTGTTTTTCATTAATAATTGATATGTATCTTCTATAATAAATTCATTTTCTTTGATGGGAAAAATGAATGCCAAAAGGTTTGACCACTCCTCGCAGAGAAAAACTGATATACAATCTGAGACACTGATACACAATGCAAACAATGAAAGAGTTAAACGATGGTAGGGTAATTGTCAAACAGCATAGCTTAATGGGAAACAGATCTCGTAAAAGACAGATGACAATTTCATTAAAATATATGTTGTTTATTAAACATAGTTATAAAGATTCCCTCACACAGACTTCAGTAAAACCACTGACTTAGAATCACATTAGACCCAGAAACTAGCATATGCAACAGAAACAGTACAACACTATAGATTAAAACTGGCTTATAAATATGAAAAATAACTGTTGGGAAAATCATGATCAGATAAGGTAAACTGGTATCTATTCCTGAGCTGCTAAGGAAATAAAAGACAGATTCAATTGTGTAAGTCTGTAAGACTGACTTACTGTAAGACAAAAACAGTGCATAATGATTAGCCAGTAAGTCAAATTAAAATAATACTAAACATGATTTTGAGTGTGTGTGTTTACACTATGCTACGTATTCAAAACTAGATGGACTAGCTTCTGGCCCATCTGCCCTGAACATGTAGTTGTACTTTCTGTATTTTCCTGTAGTCTTGTAATTTGTTACAGATGTAACAAGAGTCGCTTGCAAATATTAATATTCACACTACTGGTGTGAATGAAGATAAGAATCCTCATTCTACAGAAGAGAAAATTATGGCCTAGTATCTTCCAGTTTCAGAATTCCAGCTTGAGAAGCCAAGGACCAGATCTGCTCAAAACAGACCTAACTACAAGAGTCATTTGCAAGAGTATCAAGTTGTCCTCAGCTACAAAATTAAAAGCAAATATTTCCCCTTGCGCATTTAAAAAAAGCCACAGAACTAGTATCAACTTACTGAAAACTGATACAAGCGAACTGTCCAGCATCAGACACAAAGCAGTAGTTACATTTATCTCAGAAAGCTGCAATTGCCTTAATCATAAGAATCTCTTCCCTTTTCTCTCCTTCATTCAGTACAATGTGTTACAACTTTAACAAACAGGGCCACAGTGTGACAAAAAGCCTCCTTTACTACCTGCTGATTTGTTACCAGGGCAACAATCTGTACATATACTAAATGAGACAAGAGTCATCCTATCCATCAACACTATGCAATTGTGTACTAAGGCTCTGCTGTAATGCAGAAGTACAATGGTTTGGTTTGGAAGGGTCCTTAAAGATCATCTAGTTCCAACCCCCCTGCAATGGGCAGGCACACCTTATTATGGTGAAGTGTTTGGGTTTTTCAAAAGCTGTCAGAAAAAACAGAATATCTTTCATGTTGGCCTGCCTTGTCCCCAAAGTCAGCTGTGAGCAGGGCTGCAACCTTTAGGCCTGCAGCACAGAAACACACCATGAAAAGGTGTAGGTAACACATCACAATGGCACATTTTCCTTTAGCACTACTTACTACAGAGCAACTTGTAACTGGTATTCAAAGACTTACTGGTAACAGAGATCACGGATTCAGTATCTGAATCACACAGTAAAATATTTTCCAGTAATTATAACCCACTCTGCCTGCCCTCAATGTGAACTTCAACATGTCAGCAGTTTATTAGGAGGCAGAGGGGGGAGGAGACAGGTAAACTACTTAGCTGTAGCCCCTAAACTCTTCTGTTAATTCACACGTCTTAAGGCTGAAGGCTGCACACTCATTCTAAATAGGTTTGCTCTTCCCGCCTGCTCTCTGAACATCAGCAGGAATAAAACAAAAACCTAGTAAAAAAAACCAAACAAGTTAGCTCTTGCACAGACCACTAGGAAAAAAAAAAAGGAGTAGCCCTTACCACACTCAAAACACTAATCACACTGCAGGAACCACATTGTATAATGTGGCGGTTGAATTTGGAAAGTAATGCCACCAGTTTCAACTCCCATAAAACAAAAGCATCATATAGTTAGGTCTGGATGGTTTTTCATATGGACAGAACATAGCATTTATCTGCCATTTTGGCAAGCTCCCTCTCACATTTCTAGTTTCATAGAATCATAGAATGCTTTGATTTGGAAGTGACCTTTAGAGGCAATCTAGCCCAGCCCCCCTGCAGTGAGCAGGGACGTCTTCAACTAGACCAGGTTGCTCAGAGGCCAGTCCAACCTGACCTTGAATGTTTTCAGAGACAGGGCCTCCACTACCTCTCTGGGCAGCCCCATCCAGTGCTTTACCACCGTCATGGTGAAAAATTTCTTCCTTATAGCTAGTCTAAATCTACCCTCCCTCAGTTTAAAGCCATTGCTCCTTGTCCTATTGCAACAGGCCCTGTGTCCCCATCTTTCCTATAGGCCCCTTTTCAGGTACTGGAAGGCTGCCGTAAGGTCCGCCCGCAGCCTTCTCTTCTCCAGGCTGAACAACCCCAACTCTCTCAGCCTTTCCTCACAGGAGAGCTGTTCCATCCCTCAGATCATCTTTGTGGCTCTCCTCTGGACCCGCTCCCACAAGCCCGTGTCTTTCCTGTGCTGAGGGCTCCAGCGCTGGATGCAGGACTCCAAGTGAGGTCTGACCAGAACAAAGCAGAGGGGCAGAATCCCCTCCCTGGACCTGCTGGTCATGCTGCTTTTGATGCAGCCCAGGATACAGTTGGCCTTCTGGGCTGTGAGTGCACACTGGTGGTTCATGTCCAGCTTTTCATCCACCAGCACCCCCAAGTCTTTCTCAGCAGGGCTATTCTCAATCCCTTCATCCCCCAGCCTGTCTTGATACCAGGCATTGCCCCAACCCAGCTGCAGGACCTTGCACTTGGCCTTGTTGAACCTCACCACGTTCACATAGACCTGCTTCTCAAGCTTGTCCAGGTCCCTCTGGATGACATCCCATCCTTCTGGTGTGCCAGCTGCACCACTCATCTTGGTGTCATCTGCAGACTTTCTGAGAGTGCACTTGATCTCGCTGTCTATGTCATGAATGAAAATATTAAACAGCATCAGTCCCAGTATGGACCCCTGAGGGACACCACTTGTCACCGGCATCCATTTGGACATCAAGCTATTGCCCCCTATCCTCTGGATGCGACCTTCCAACTAATTCCTTAGCCACCAAACAGACCACCCATCAAATACATATCTCTCAAATTTATTGAGAAGGCTGTTAGGAGGGACTATGTCGAAGGCTTTACAGAAGTCCAGACAGATCACATCCATAGCTCTTCCCTTGTCCACGGATGTAGTCACACCATCATAGAAAGCCACAAGGTTGGTCAGGCAGGACTTGCCCTTGGTGAAGTGATGCTGGCTGTCTTGAATCACCTCCCTGTCCTCTATGTGCCTTAGCATAGCTTCTAGGAGAATCTGTCCCATGATCTTCCCAGGCACAGGGGTGAGGCTGACAGGTTGGTAGTTCCCAGAGTCCTCCTTTCTACCCTTTTTAAAAATGGTCACAATGTTTCCCTTCTTACAGTCACCAGGGACTTTGCCTGACTGCCATGACATGTCAAATTTTACGGAGAGCGGCTTGGCAACTACATCAGTTTCTGCAACTGACTCCCTCATTTTCTCAAAGAAAGCTAAAAAAAAAAAAAATTTACAAAACCTCCCATTTATTTCCTTTAATATCATTTTCTCAAGCACCTGAATTTAATTTCTCTTAAAAAACCTTTTCCAAAATAATTCAGCCTGAGACAGACCACTGAAAATGGAAAGTTGCAGAGTGGAAGAACTAGAAAACTATAAGCAACTGAGAAACAAAAAACTGTCAATCTTGTGGAAAACGTTAGGCAACCTAAAGTACAGGTGGAACATTCTGAGCCAGCTACAAAAGAGAATGGCAAGTTACACAAAGCAATCCAATGCTTATGAGTCGGGACTTCTCCAGTCATGCATCTCAATACAGCCAAATGCAAGGCCAGACATCTAGGAACAGAGAATAGAGGTCACACTTACAGGATGGAGAACTGGCAGTCAGTGATTCTGAAAAGAACAATGGATCATACTGGATAATCAGCTTAACCTGAACTCGCAGACAGCTTCTGTTGCAGAGTCCGTAAAGACATCTTGGATATTTACACACCAAAGTATCAAGCAGAAATGAAATGAGGTACTATCTCTGCAAACAGCAGTGCTGGAAGAGTACTACTGGAATATGCAGTGCTTGTGATTCCACCACCACAGAAAGATATCGAAACAAAGAAACGTTCAGAAAAGGGTCACCAAAAATCAAACCAACCACCACAGAAATATCCTCATAGTGAGAATTCAGAGCTCAACTTCATTTGCTCAAGAAAAGCTTAAGCTATGGTCTCTAACTAGCTATTGGAAAAAACAGAGAGCTTACTAATTGAGTAGACAGTGAAACAAAAGCAAATACCTGGACCCAAAGCTAGTCAAATTTGTACAGTAAAGGTACATACTTTCAAGTTGGAATTAACTGAAAATCTATTTGTTAACATGATTAATATTTCATCACCCTAAGTCTTCAAAGCAAGATTACATGTCTTAAATACTTCCTTGTTCAAACATAAGTTATGGACCTCATGCGGAAATTACTGAGTCAAATGTCTGGTCTGTGCTTTACACTGATCCCTTTGGGCCTTAAAGAATATTCATCTACTCTGTAAGGAAAATAGAGAACAAACCATAATTTTGTCTGTAGAGAACAAACTATAATTTCCACTCATGCTTTACCTTCAGGAGAAACAAGCACAAACTCTCCATCTCTAAAGCAACTTTTCTAAACAAGGCTGCCTGAACTCCTCAATACACAGAAAAATATTAACCCATTAGAGATCAAAATGCATTACCCAATTGGCTGTGGTTAAATACATAATTTCCAGAAAAAAGAAAAATACAATACTTGCTTAGACATCTTAACACTTACTAGGTAGAAAGGAACTGTTGTGAAAAACTGCCAAACACTACATTTCCTCTAAAGGCTTTCTTACAGGACAGTCTTGCCCCTTTCTGGGGAACGGGGGAAAAAAAAAAAAACACGAATCACCCAAACAAACAAAAAAAACCAAAAACAAACGAAAAACCAACTAACCCCACAAACCACCAAACATACACACAAATCCCCCTTATTAGATTAAAGATTAAATTCTTAATCTTTACCTGTTCCTGTACATCTTCAAACTCTGAACTAAGCAGCTCTATGAAGATGGGGACGGCTCCTGCTTGGATCACTATTCGAGTCTGAAGGGAATTTCCCGAGGCAATATTTGTCAGCACCCATGCAGCTTCAAACTGGAACACAGAACACAAAAGAAAGTTTATCAGGAGCCTTCTGTGCCACACCAAAAATGAAGACTAAATTTCTTTTAAAGACAAAAAGAATATATGTAGGGAAAGCATGAGATATTACTAATTAACACACACAATTTGCAAAGTAAGAATCTGAATCCTACAGTTAAAAGTTATTGATACCACTCGAAATCAAAATTTGCGTAAGTTCCTTATGAGAAGAAGATCAGGTTTGCTGTGGTTTTTCAAATATTATTTTCTACTATGCAATTACATTACCTTTGGTCTGTTCTACTACCTTTCCTTACTGGCTAAGGGCCTATACACAAAAAAGGAGTCTTCCCACAAGGCATCTGACACCCACATTCACTTAATCAGCAATGGTATTACTGAAAATGCACAAAGAGAGGCACTATCAACATCGTTTGACAAAACTTCATGTATATAAAGTAAATAACAGCCATTAAAAAAAACACACAAACAAACAGGAAAGGAGATTTCAAAGAAACTGTGATCACAATCTTGTAGAACTCTGCGACTACAGCAAAGCATGCCTCTCCAACTCCAGCGACCAGTTTCACTGCCAGGAGCTATTATTGTATGATGTCTTTATTCAAGACTTCAAGCAAACGGAGATCCTGAATTAATACTCCACACCTTTTGATGTAACTCTTTTTGTAAGTTATTTTTCTTTTTGTCTCAATGTGCAAAAGCATTAACTTTATAAGCTGAAATGCAAATTTTAACACTCTCCTACAGACCTCAGAAAATATAGATTCTAGTGGTAGACTACTGCATGCTTTTCAGTCCAAAAAATATCACACTACACTAGTAAATTTAAATCCTATCAGATACCATCTAGAGTCTAGAGAACGAAGACTGCTAAAAGTTGAATGAAAAGGCAAAAAAAAGTACAATAAAGATAGAAGTTGTATGCTATAAATGATAAATTCTGACATTACTAATGATTTTTATTAAACCGATGTTGACCCAGCAGTATTCCAGTGAAAATCCTGATATACTTTCCAAGACTATCTCTGAAGAGCGGGAAGGAATTATATTCAGGATTTAATCATACAAGCAACTCCTGCTAAGCAGACACACAGAATCCTGAAATGGGCCTGAAATAAGAACTCAACAATTAAGCCCAGGCTTGCAAGGCTTTTAATTTTTAAGTGTTAATTATTAAGATTCCAGTTTTAAAAATACAACTAACCCTGCCCTCCTGATCAACTAAAGGAGAAATTATCTTCTGGTAAGATGTGATCAGAGTAAGTGATTCCAAAATACATCGTTGTAATACACAAAGAGTATGGGCTGCAATAAAGCAGAAACACACAATGTCAAAACAGCAAGACTCATCATTAACGAATTAGAAGCAGAACACTCAGGCCTGAGCTTAAGGCCAACATAAAATGTACCTGCTTTCCTGTAATTTTACCTTCTCTGAAGTGAGTATCCAGTGTTTTATGATACAGTACAACACGATTATTAGTCATCTTTCAACCAGAGAGCTTTCTTACACATACTTCAGAACTTGCCCTTTGGCGTCCTAATGGATGCCGCCAGGTTGAACTACTCAACTCAGAGAGACTCTCTCTCTCCAGTCACATACCCATAATGGAGAAGAAACACCTTGTATAAACAGCTTAATCAAATTTAAGACCACATAGCAGGTACTTCTCCTTCATCACATCCGTACTTTATTTGAACTATTTATAAAATCAGTTTTGATTATGAGTTAATCACAAGATCTCCCCATCTTTTGTGGAATGGAGTTCTGTTAAACTAAGCTCTTCCCAAAAATCTAACTAGAATCAACGGCAAATTAGATGATGCCCTTGTGTGAGCACCACTTCACACTTCAGATGGTATAAGTTACAGGAAGGTTAGCTGAGTGACAGCCTCTCTCCTCCCTCTCCACTGTGGACACCTGATGCTCCAGGATGTATAAACTAAGGAACAGCCACACGCAAATGGGAAAGGACAGAAAAATAAAACATTTTATGATAATTAAAGTTGATTAACAGGAAGAAAATCTCATCCAAGGGATTATCTTGGTATCTGTGTGGTATTGTTCTTTAAGATTTCTCTCTCCATCACGAAAAGATTTTACACAAAACAAATTTACTTATTCACGTATGGTTTAAGTGATCATGGAGAAGAGGGGAGGTTCTTTTAAGTCTCTAAATCATTTGAGTAAAAATGGCACAGAGGAATTCCAGACAAATTAGGCCTTCCTACCACTGATGCCAGCAGTCCATTTTTTACTGGATACTCCACTGATGACACAGGAAAAACGGAGCATAAAGTCACATAAAGTTCCAAGTTTACCAACACGGAAGAGTTTCCACATTCAATCCACCACAGAGGTAGCTACAGTATCTGAGCAAAAAAAAATATTTCAGCATTTCCAGAGTGAGTTGAAAATCCTTTCCTTCTACAGCTAAGCTAGAGTCAGGAACACCTAGAATGGGAAGCCCAAAATCCATGTGTGTGCCAAGGAATGCTTTTGGAAACACTGACAGAGTAAAAACAAATACTAAAGTGAGGTCCAGAGGAACTTCCTAACTGATCACAGCAAAAAGGTCTCCCTGCAAGACCCTGAAGTGCCAAGCAGGCAGACAGATCTGGAAAGATGAAGGAAAAATAACCAATCAGAATGGAGTATCAAGAGCAATGTACTCGGGTTTGTATTTCCAATGTTTTGTTACAAACTCTTTAAGACAGGCTTGGAATTTTCAGCTTTGATCGATTTTTGCTCTTTCCATGTGAAAATCAATACAATGCAAGTTATACCAGTAAGGCCAAGGGAATTTAAAAAAAAAAAAAAAAAAGAAAAACAATCATAGACTGTATCAAACTAAAGATGCATCTGCATGTGATGAAGTATCCTCTACCCTTATTTTCCCTTCTTATTCAAATATGTCCTTCAAATATTGGGAGCTTGTTTCCCTTTATCTGCCTGTCTCAGGTTTCCATGCTAGAGTCCCTATAAGTAATAAAAGGCATTACATTTTTTTTTTATCAGATTGCTTACAAACTTTCCACCAGAGCTGCAAACCAATAAACTGGCTTAAGTCCCAGCTATAGCCTTAGGTACCTCCCACAGACTCCTCAAAAGTAGCTGACAGATCTCTGGAATTCTGTGGATATCAATTTGAAAAGTAATTCCCATAAATGATACCTTTTCTCTAATGTGTAGGAAAAAAATGTATCTTTTTTTTTCATTATCTCCAGTCACCAAAATTTGGATTTCTCATGGCGTTAATAAACTTGCTGCCTTACACATTTTGATAGAACTTTGATTCTAACCTGTACATTGTATTTAATGATTACCCGTTAACATTTTTTTTCTTTTACTAGAGCATTGGTTTTCTTTCATTTTCTACTAGCCCAGAAGAAAGAACCCTGATCAGAAAAAAAGGACAGCTAGAAATGAGACAAAGCTCCATGAAGCAAGTTCAAGACAAATTAACCACCACTGTAGCAGATACTTGCTTTGAAAAACTAAATTGTAAGTTTCAAGACTTCCATGTTGATCATTATGCATTGTAATTCTAATTCTAAACTTTCTGTAATTTCATCAAATATTTAAGTCATAATCCTAAAGATTTAAAACTGTCTTTGATTAGCACAAAAAAGACAAAGACTAAAGTTTAGTTTAATAGCTTTTCATCTGGTGAGGTACAAATTTCAAACTCTGTTTTTGTTACAAGAGAAAGTGTAAAGACCCCATCCTGGCCATCACAACACAACTCTGACATCTCCCTCTCTCTCTCTCTCTCTCGTTCCCATCAGAGGTTTTGCAAGAAATCCTAAAGATAAAATAGCTTTTTTTATCCTAAGTGAAGAAAAAGAGAGGAAGTAGAGCTAATTAAGCAAATCACTGATTATTTTCTACCTAATTTGCATCACCAAATACCTTCATAATACAGGAACATAAATATATTTATATTTGTATACCTGTAATGTACAGTTTTCTTTTCGTTTGAGGAACTCCACAAACCTGGCCACCACTCCTGGTGTGCTTATGACTTCGTCTATTGGGGGATTTGGTTCTATTTGAAATAAAAAGCAAAGTTAGATACACTCATTTCCTTGTCGGGAAATTTTCAAGTTACAGCATCAAAACAATATTCAATGACATATCAACTCCTCTTTTTTGAAAATCTATTCTTTCTCTGCAATACTGCTTTACCTACACTAAAAGGCAAGGGATTCATACACACCACCAAAAGCAAACTTCTGAGGTAACCAGGTAGTAAGATTCAAAACACTAAGGCAGTCAGTAATTTAAGCAGACCACCTTCACAGTAGTGGCTCTGCAGTCACCGTGACATGCACGCAGAGCCCAGTTTCTGTAAAACAGAGTGTTTGAGTAGTAGAGACACTGTCTACAATACTTACATTAGAGAAGAGATCACATCTGGATCATTTAGTAGTTTTACACATTTCAAGAACAGACGTGACTATGACATACACCTAGCTGACATTTTCCAAAACAGAGCTTCACCCAGGAATTTCTGTATGAAACTCAATCTTTATTGCTGTCAAAGTAAAAATGTATGCCAGGGAGGCTTCTACATTTTGCTCCAAGTAATTTCAGCCCTTACCTTTAGAAAGAAGCTTTCTGAATTTCTGGGTGGCTGAAAGCTGCTGTTCTGGACTATTGGAGAAAATCATCTCGATCATATCAGAGGTGATGACTGCACTCTAGAATTCAGGTGAGGGAGACAGAATGAGAGTAATAGAGAGCAAGAGGGAGAAGAAAATCTGTGATTAGTGGTAAAAGGATACAGCATTTGCTAAACTGGTATCAATTTTATCTCTTGTTGACTAAAAACCTAGATAAGACCAGTATGGACAACAAATGAGTCATCATATATGTACATCTACATAAGCAGCATCATTCTGAAGTGTAGTTTTTCTTCTCGAAAAGCCAAAATTCAAGTTTTATTTAAGCAATGGCAAGAAAATTACTCTTCAGAACATCTCATCAGTATTGTCTCCCTTTTCCTCTATCTCCCCTCCTCTAAAACAAATATAAAATTGTTAGCTTCAACAAAAGGTAGTTTAAATTAGAATAGCAATTACTGTTATGCAAGAGGTCCATTTTGATTATGCTATTTAGATTTCTGCAACATGTACATTTTGAGTCAGTCTCTTACACCAAAACATACAAGACCTGTCATTTTTAGCAGAGCTGACAAACCTAATGCTTGTCATTCTAATCAGAGCATTAAATTTTCCGTAATACTGACAGTTTCCACTAAAATGGCTATATTAAATCAGCAACCTTTCTTATGCCAGGTAAAATCTGACATTCTGTTAGTCATGCACGTAAATCCACGTAAAGAAGCATAAGGGAAGTCAGATATTTTTCTTCTACTTCTTCTGATCTAAATCCTTAGATAGGACTGATCCAAACCCTTAGATAGACAGCGAGACAGACCACAGCGCTGAAAATACTTAAGCTTTGTCTGTAACAGCTGTCTAACAGCTCCAACTTTTAAGACTCGGAAATTAATGATACCTAAACCAGTAAACTGTATAACAGTGGTACCTATCTCAATCAGATAGGCTCCTTGCCTTACTTTTTAACCATCTAATAATTTCAGATAAGCTTCCACACAAATGGTTAAATGGTATTTAGGCTTTCCTGATGTTTCAAGACTATCTTGAAGAGTAGAACTCTATATTCTACTAGTGACCTACCACATTGCTTATAGGCATTTCTCTGTTTCTCAGTAACTTTTCAAAGTTGGCATAACCACCAACAGAAACCAAGCCCAGCCTGATTTCTATGAAAACATCATTTCCATGCTCTGAACACAGACACAAGCGTGAAGATCAGTGGTCAGACTTTTAAGTGAGGATTGTACTTTCCTTACACCTCTCTGTTACAGCCTGAATCCCTTACAATTTTTCTTTCCAGCCTGTGGTAAATAAAAAGGGAGAAAGCAGAAAAATCTAATTTCTGCTAGAGGTTTTCTCTGTACGATGAAATACCAGTTTGGAAAGGAGTTTAAGGGCACATGTAGATAGATAAGCTATGTCTAGCTGTGTTTTCAACACCCTGGCTAAAAATGGTGCCACTTCAAAGTTCACTAACAAAAATCTCCACTGAGCCCCTTTTTACTTTGTGAATTGCAGTAACACATTGCCTGGTTTCAAATATTAAGAATTTCAGATTGAAAAACCCCAACAACTCTGGGCAACAGTTGATAAAATCACCCATCATGGTGATCAAACATCAAAACCAGGATGTAATCAGACTGTGTGGAACAATGACATTCTATTGAATTTTCTGGAAAGCATATCCACTGAGCAACCACTCACTCTAGCTGTAACATTTTGCTCTGCTTGCAACCTCTTTCAGGGCAGATCACCAAGACAGGTGTTCAAGAGCTGTCCGTAAGCTCTTTGAATTCTGTTGTCCACTTTTTTCTGGAATTCCATTGCCCTGAAGTCACTGCACGAGAGGCCTGCTCAGTTTGAACACTGTGTTGCTTTCTCATCACTTACAGAAGTCATCTCCATGTTGTTCATCTGAGCCTCATGGAAGCCGCCGTCTGACATCACTTCCTCCTCCGCTTCTTCCTCAGCTGTTGCAACATTTCGGCGTTTAAATAACTAAAGAGAGAAAGCATTTAAGATATATTATAAAGCAAATATATACAGAGCATGTCATGTTAGGCTGCAATAAAAATCACATATGCTATCACCTGAAAGAAGCTAGTATACTGGCTGCAGGACTCCTCCAGACAGTAAATGGAGGAAGTTTAGTCACAGAGTAAATGAAAACAACAATGAGCTAGAATACTGGTTGCCAACACTTCTGGAAAATCCTCACTGATACTCCCTCCTCTTCTTCACTGTCCCCCTCCATCTATGAGCTATCTCTAGCTTCCACACAACTGCTTTCTTGCAACTGGGTGGCAGAGTATGCTGGGGCTCAAAGACCTGAAGAATTGTTGTGTATAACAGATTTCTGTAGAACACCTGCAGAGGCTGGGGTAATCGAGTTACTATGGCAGAGAGGACTTTGGAGGATGATCACATGGAATTGGTCTAAAGAAATTTTATTGGGATGAACAGAATTTGATTGCTATCACTTAAAGATGGTATCCAGTTTCAGATGTCACAAGGAGAGCTAGAGAGGCTACAGCTCCCTTTAATCCAGCTGTCTCATTGGAAGAAACACTAGCAAGGACAAGATGGGTCTGGGGGTGCTGCTCGGCCTGTTGAGTTCAGGAAACAAAAGACTCCAGCATCAAGCCATGTCAGATGTTCACTGAATGAGGAGCATTCACTTTAAATCCTCTACCACCTGCAGAAGAGGCAATGAAGTCTGCAAGTGACTCCAATTTCAGACTGACTATGTATGAATCTGGCAGGGCAGGAACAACTAAGAAGGGGCTTGGGAGAAGCAAAGAGCTAGACACAGTGCAAGACAAGACTGTTTAAGGCCTGATTACAGTTATCACAACTGTAGTATAGTACCTGTTCCTCTCTTTTTTGCTTCCGTAGCTGAAGACCCTCTTCTTCCCGCCTGCGACGCATCTCATCAGGGTTTAGAGATTTGTTCTTGTAGCTCTTCAGTCGGAAATTCTCTTTTCCTGAGGTCGTCATGATTCCTTTACAATGCAATCAAAAAGAGAAGTCATGAAACAATTACTCTTCAACAACACATAATTTTATATTCTGTCTCCATCTCTTAATCTCTTTAGCCATGCACCTCCAGCCACTGCTCCCCTACATCCTGTCACCTAATTTCCAGTAATTTAGAAGGCATAAAGCTAAATTTCACAGAACTGTCACTCCAGCGTGCCAGTTCTTTACATGAGATCAACAACCTTATTTTACTCACTGAGGCTGCTAGGCATGAATAAGTTCAGTATTTTATTAAGAAAGAACTGAGATCCATAAGGCAGAGGATACAGACTGGGCTAAAAAGAAAGCTGCACTAATAAATCTTAACATTGTTCCATACAGGAAATTAGCCATACTAATCATATTCCCATCTTCACACAAAAGTGAAGGGGTCTTAGCTGCTTTTTAGCTTGATTCACTTTGCAGGTCAGTACAGGGCCTTTTATGCACTCCAAATCCACACTTTAAGTCAACTCAACACAACTCATGTGTTCCTTCTATCCAGACAATACAAGACCTGCAAGAAAAGTGAAATGGAGAGTGAAATTTTGGGTGAGAATGATTTAACCACTGAAAATGCTCGCTCCTGCAAAGAAAGCAGTGCTTTTCTTCCCCTCCTCCCCACCCCCAGCCTCTACTCCAGCCACTGTTTATGCAGAAGGGCCTTTTTTCAGTCTATAATTTCCAAGTACTGTCTGTCTTATGTAACTCAGTGGATCATCATTTCTATCTACCCATGATGATTTTCCCATGTACAATATTGCACTTTGAAGTTACTTAGCATGAAACAATAGCTATAAAACTGTGTGGAAAGACTACGCCTCCCTTCAGTCAATGGGCTGTGGATCAGGTCTCTCCTCTCAGTTCTCCATTCTGCTGCTACTTCGTTCCTTTAAATCCAAAAAAGGTTGGGAACCAAATTCTAGACATCTCAGTATTTCCATGTATCTTCATACAGACACTGAATCTCCAATATGTTGTAAATGCCTCCAACTCTGTAATAAAAAATTTAGGAAACTATGCAATATAAAAAGTTATTCTACAAGGCTTTTAAAGGTCTGTTTCAAAATGCCCTAACGTGATGTATTAAATACACTACCTACCTCAAATTCCATAAGCACAGAATCACCAGCTGATAAATGATCTCCTGTGCACTTTTTACTTTAAAATGGAGCAACATGAGTGTACACAGACTCTCAACAGCTTCGGTTTCCTATTTAAAATACATCAAACGTATAAGCAAGTCTACTCTAACCTCCTCTTCTTTCAGATAATACAGAGTTTTAAGAGACTCAAAAAAAAAGAAAAAAAAGAGGATACTCAAGTGTGCTTATTAGAGCCTATTTTTAAGTTGCTGCTACTGGACAACTCTTCATAAGAATTCTGATGATCAGAACTGACTTTCACAGAAGACATTTCGGGCATCACTTCAAGCATTACTGTATTCTGCCAACTGAGATTTAAAAAACTGTTAAGGGACGTAAAACTATTGTGTTCAAGATTAGTCATAGATCGCACTGAATGCAGCATTAAAACCCGAGTATATAGGAAAGTAACTCAGCAGCCTAATTCTGCTGAAAAGGCTCTCCCTGAAATGGCTTATTTTGAATGAAGTTCCTACAAAAAGATAAGTCTCAGAACACCAGAAGATCCCTATATCATTCTTAATAGTTCAGAGACGCTATTCTTCCTGTGTTTAGGTGTACTTATTCTTCTAGTTTCCCCTCATCTCCCAACTTGCGTATTAATTTATTTCTTTAAAGTCACAAGTATTCATGTTTCTTGCAATATGCTTGGCCATAACACTCTCTTCCCATTTTAGTTTAAGTGACTAGTACCTGCATATTAAACATACAAAATATTTGGGGAAGCCTTGGATTTTAACTGGCTAGCAAACACTCTTTTCTTTTGTTTCTAAAACATTTTGAAAGAAATATTTGATATATTTTAGAATTAAGAAAATGAACTCAAACACCAGACAGACAACCATGAGCTAAAAGGACATGCCTAACAGGAAAACGGCTTTGCAACCACTCTAGTCAATCTGCCCTCGAGCATGAACAAACACAGGCATACACAACAGCCCAGACAAGATCTCAGGCCTCCTGTGACATTGTTAATAATTCTCCATTGTTATCTGAAACACTTTTTCTCCAACTTACAAAATCACATTTGCTCTTATTTGGGACTTCAGTAGCTCCTGTAATCATTTCACACCTTCACTTTCAATCCCTGAAAGTTTAGTTTAAAGAAATCCTTGACAGCAAACATCTTTCTTTCTTGTTACACAATTTCACCTCATTTCCACTATGCAGCCCCTCCTTACAACAGTCCAATGTTTCTAAATGCCAATGACATCAACCAACTTCATCATCAGCAAGTTTCCTTAGCATATTCTTCCTCATTGTACTTATTCTTCTAGTTTCCCCTCATCTCCCAACTTGCATATTAATTTATTTCTCAAAAGTCACAAGTAAATTTTCATATTCCTCTCTGAACTTTATTTGCCCTCTCCCATAATGTTTTATATCATCGTTTCATTTATTGAAAATACAGGCACAACATTTACCTGTTTCTTATTTGAATCCTCTGACTACCTCAACCCCTCACATTTTTTTTTTTATTACTTACAAATTCTCTTCTATTTATAACACCCTTTAAAAGCTTAAGCTGTAACTTTTGGCTATGCTCATCTCTGACTTTCAAGACATCTCGTATTGCTGACAAACCCCCTCTTCTATTTTCCGAGTAATCCATACACTTAAAATCTTATCAAAATAGTGCATTGTGTACACTGGGAGTAAAGCCTTCCTACAAATTACTACCACCAAAAGACTAGAAAGACAAAGTTTCTTCTATTAAACGTGGAAAAAACTAAGCTCCCTTCACCACTGAGAAGTTACAAAATTCAACCAGTAACAAGTTCAAGAATTTATTTCATAGTAGTCCTTCACTGATAGTACACAAACAAAATCAGAACACACAGGCAGGTACATAAAGTGGATATGCAGCCAACCAACCTGTGTAACTATTAAATCCAAAGTTATTTTCTAAAAGCAGCTTTTGTAATATCCTCAACATCTCCTAAAATCATATCATTCTTCATCATTCTTTTACTGGTTCCCTGACTACTGGTGCAAAATTCAATGACCACAACAAAGATTTCATCTAGCCTATACCTACTGCTAGTATCTTTAGACCAATCCAGTGTGAGCAGACAAATAATTTTTTAAGACTGAAAATAAAATAATCCTACATTAGTTGTTACAGTCATCCAAGGACTGTTTTCTATAATTCTCCTTTCCCAGTTTTTGGGATATAGGCTTTCCCCTAGACTAAACAACAGTGGCAAAACAACTTCAAATTTCCTCTTACTCATCTTCTGCATCTTTGTTGTGGCTTAACTGAGAATCTTTCAAAGGTCACTTCAAATTCAACCATGGCAATTTCTTCACAGCAAATAGTAAGTCCCGGATCTTCTCTGCACTATCAAAAATAATGCTACTGGTGAAAATCTGTGGTGGTTGTCATGGAAATGTTCTACCCATCTTTTCTTTCCTAAAGATAGCATAATATTTTCCTCATTTTTTGATACTCCCGTCCATAGATAAATATCTCTGGCAACCCAGTGAGGAGTTTTCATGGTGCATTCTTTGGTTTTTTGTGCAACACCACTCAAACCACATATGACACTTTCACCTCCTCAGTTTGGCTGCCATGAAAAAAATATTTTTAGTAAAACCACCATCTATTCCTGAATGTCCACATTTCACAAAGGAAATGGTGATCCCCAAATTTTTCGCTGATCAAGACAAGTATCCTACCAAATGTGGATGTGTTCTAAGCACACATTTCTAGGAGAAAGGAAAAGTACTGCATTTCTCCTTGCTCGTCAAGGCAAAGAAATTCAGAGGCACCGGGAAATGCAGAGTCACTCACTGCGATGACCTATATTGTCCCAAGCAATCATGTGGATAGGAACAAAAATTAACTCCCTGCCTTCTTAAATCAGGTATCACTGTCACTAGACTTATGGGCTTTGCTAGAAGGAGTGCCATGTGACTAATACTCTTGGATATTCCACACATCAGCAGTATCCCAATGTAAAAATAAAGGCCTTACAAAACAAGACCTGCATAGTAGTATATATAACCAAGATGACTGAAACTAAGATTACCACATACATTATTGATATTAAACACTGTTAGAGACAAACTTTCCTTCTTTGGAATTAGGAGTGAGAATAAGAAAAAAAAAAATCTATTTCAGAAGTGTAAACCTATACATGAAATTGTACTTTCCACTGGAAATATATCAGAAAAGGAAGATGTGAAAATGAAGGCAAACAAGGAGGTTGAAGAGAAATGGTGTAAGTGATAGAAAAGTTCTGCTGAAGATCCATGAGCTAACATATTACCAGTCTACTCCTAACTAACAGAGGCACTTGTCAGCAGGAAAGGACTCACTGGAGGCATACTTGCAAGCTCTACTGTACTGTCGATCTGCTGTGTCTCCTTTAAATTGCTGCCAGAGAGACAGTGAAAAAATACGAGGCACTGTCGTCTCTGAAAGGACAAACCGTGTTGGAAGCGTCACTGTCGAGATGGAACTCCAAGACGTGAGAGAAGCTGGAATTATTCAATGCAAGAAATTGTTCAGCTACACTACAAAATCTTTAATTCCAAGCAAATGTTTGTTTGTTGACTCTTCCATAGGACTCTAGACCTCCTAGAGAATTAGAGCTTCCTCACAATCATGCTTCTTGACATCATGCCAAAGACCTACAGCACAGCCTGGACAGATGTTTGAGCAATTCACTGACCTCTGATTATAGGATGTATCACCTTCTGACAATCTTTGTGAGAGACGAGAAAACCCATTCAATTTTTAAAACTACCCTGAAAGCAGCACTTGATCATTCATTACTCTCATCAACACACTCCCTACAAATCCAACATTTTGGCCACAAACATGTTTGGTTTTTTTCCCCGTGAAGGGTAGATTTTGCAAAGTCCTTCTAATTTGCTTTTTGACAATTCTAAGGCAACAGGTTCAGGATGCTAACAGAGGTATTTATATCTTGTGAAATAAACGGTCAGCTTTCTTGCAGGGGACAGACAATGTAAAGTCTTCATGATAAAACTATGAATAATATATGGCATAGAATGATAAAAATATCACCTAGGATTAATGCTATTTCCTGGAAAAAAATTCTATAGCAACATCCTACATCTGCCATCATCCTAGAGAGATGAAAACACATCCACCAAGTCTCTACACTGTTGACAGGGTTATCTGAGGAAAAAAGAAAATAGAGGGCATCAGCAGACTGACTTCTCTCTTCACTGACACTTCCTGTTGTCTGAAAAACTGGCTCAATCAGATACATATTTTGGCAAAGCTGTATCTGCTTCTTTTGCAAAATTACTTGACAAAGCATACTGGATTATAGTGGTCTCTGGGAATGCCAATCAGTAGAGACACTCGTATCACCTGAGGGACAGGGGTGTTACTTTCTAATTTCCAATGTCTACAGACTCTTGTAAAGCTCAGCTCATCTAGAGGAAAGGACATTTAACCATCTCAACTACAAAAAGCTATTGTTCAAGCACAACACAAGTCCATTCCTAAAGTCTTTGCTCAACTTTCTCTAGCTCTAAAATGGGATTGGGAAACATGTCTCACAGGTACTATACAATTAGAAGTCACAGTATTTCTAAAGACCTGCAGAGTAAGTTTTGCTGATAATACACCAAAACCTAGCACTAACAAGGAAACAAAATGATCATGTGAATTTCATTTTCCCTGTCTGGGGAAAGCTGCAGCAGCAGGCACAAGTGCTATTCACCAGCAGGAATAAGAGACTTCAGTTCACGCACAATAGCAGGGACCCACGCTCCCAGGACAACCATCACACAGAACCACCACAGGCTTCTGCTATCCAAAAAGCCAGAAGATTCAAACGCAATGTAACATTTGCAGCTAAAAACTGATAGTCCTGAAACAGGGTTCAGACTTCCGGGTTCTTCTGTCAAAAACTGGAAATAGCAAGGGGACTTCATGGAATCACTTCCCATCTCTGCATCTTTCAAAAATGTTTTCTTATGCAGGCTTCCTAGTCTTTTTTTTTTCATGCCGAGTCGCAGGCCTTAATTGAGGATTGTTTCTGTTCTAGCACTTTTATAAACATGTGAAACAGCAAAGCAAGTATTAATCCACTTAATCTATGGCAAATTCAGCATGTTCTAGCTCTTTGGCCATTTTGCAAGTTCGACTTGCCCAAAACATGGCCCATCTTAAAACTTCTGTCAATCAATACAAGGTCTGAAAAGACATACAATTTTACACAATACGGAACATGAAAGTATAAATTAATGAAAAAGTTCAATATTGACTGGTTTTCTAATATAAAAGACATGCTTTAAAGCAAACAAAAGGAGAAAAGATAACAGACTGCATTATCTGAACAATGCTGAGGACACCTGGTATCAGGTTTGTTGGGATATCACATTTCAACAACATGATCTCCTCATCTTCCACAAAAAAGCGGGGCAGAAAATGTGTTTAAAATAAAAATAAACAATATCAAAAGTTTTTTTTTCAAAATTACTAATCTCCAAGGGCCAATTGATTATAGTCCCAGGTAATGTTCAGAAAGATCTTCTGTGCTCACAAGAATTAGGGATTTTTAACACACATGTCTGAAGTCCAATCTGATAGCTTTCTACAATGACATGACTGGCTGGGTAGATGAAGGGAGAGCCGTCGATGTTGTCTACCTAGACTTCAGCAAGGCTTTCGACATGGTCTCCCATGATCTCCTCCTAGGGAAGCTCACGAAGTGTGGGCTAGAGGAGTGGTCAGTGAGACTGATTGAGAACTGGCTGAATGGCAGAACTCAGAGGGTTGTCATCAGCGGTGCTGAGTCTAGTTGGAGGCCGGTAACTAGTGGTGTCCCTCAGGGGTCAGGACTGGGCCCAGTCTTGTTTAACTTCTTCATCAGTGGCCTGGATGAAGAGTTAGAATGTACCCTCAGCAAGTTTGCTGATGATACCAAACTGGGAGGAGTGGTAGATACACCAGAAGGCTGTGCTGCCATTCAGCGTGACCTGGACAGGCTGGAAAGTTGGGCAGAGAGGAACCTGATGAGGTTCAACAAAGCCAAATGCAGGGTCCTGCACCTGGGGAGGAACAACCCCATGCATCAGTACAGGCTTGGGGTGGACCTGCTGGAGAGCAGCTCTGCGGTGAGGGACCTGGGTGTCCTGGTGGACGACAGGTTGACCATGAGCCAGCAGTGTGCCCTGGCTGCCAAGAAGGCCAATGGCATTCTGGGGTGCATTAGGAGGACTGTGGCCAGCAGGTGGAGGGAGGTTCTCCTTCCCCTCTACACTGCCCTAGTGAGGCCTCATCTGGAGTATTGTGTCCAGTTCTGCACTCCCCACTTCAAGAAAGATGAAGAGATACTGGAGAGAGTCCAGCAGAGGGCTACGAGGATGATGAGGGGACTGGAGCATCTCTCCTACGAGGAAAGGCTGAGGGAGCTGGGCTTGTTTAGCCTGAAGAAGAGAAGGCTGAGAGGGGACCTAATATATACTTACAAATATCTGAAGGGTGGGTGTCAGGAGGATGAGGCCAAGCTCTTTTAGTAGTGCCCAGCGACAGGACAATGGGCACAAACTGAAGCACAGGAAGTTCCATCTGAACATGAGGAAGAATTTCTTCCCTCTGAGGGTGATGGAGCACTGGAACAGGTTGCCCAGGGAGGCTGTGGAGTCTCCTTCTCTGGAGATATTCAAGACCCACTTGGACAAGGTCCTCTACAGCCTACTGTAGGTGACCCTGCTTTAGCAGGAGGGTTGGACTAGATGACCCACAGAGGTCCCTTCCAACCCCTACCATTCTGTGATTCTGTGAAGTCAGGCCAACATCCGCTGGCCAGGTACCAATGTTTTTTTCATACTAGAAAACACAAAACTAACAAACCCAAGGAAGCATATTTCTGGCTGGAGGAAAAAAAAAAAAGCCCACTAAAATTAAAATTACTTGATGCTGTCTCAAAAACTGATCTGGCACATCATCCTGTACTACCAGTTCGGTGCACTGACAGCCATACAACTGGGCACTTAATCTTTAAAAGTTTAAGAATTATGGGTTGGTTTTGGGGTTTTTTTGAAGAAGCACCAGTGAAAAGATTTAGTAGTAATGCATTTACAGGGTTTATTGGAAAACAGTTTTACCAAACCAGGAAAAAAAAGGAAAAAATAAAAATCAATAAAGACTATACACTGTATATCTAGCACTTCACTGCACATTTACACTATCGCAAAGGTACTTCCAAGACTGACTGAGTTTTATTTTTTTTTCAAAAGGTCCATTTTGAGTTGAGGTGTATCTTTCAAAGTTCCAGAAAGCTTTTAACTTGAGCAAGAGAGAAAAAAAAAAACACCAATTCTCAAAGCCAGGTCAACTTATAAGGAAAACAAATTCATTAACAGAGCCTTTCTGATCTGAGTTACAAACACAAAATTTCTTTACGGCATTCGAAGTCATTGCAGTGCAATAAACCTGTTTAAATAATAATAAAAAAACACACAAAACTACCCTGATTTCTATAAGCCCACAAGCCCAAAATCAACCTGAAACGAAAAAGTTCCCACAAGTCATAAAACAAAGCAGCTAGCAATGAAGAATTAAACTTCTCAGCCTCATAGGATTATACTAACACTAAAAAAAAAAACAACTTCACTTTAACATGCCCATCTACACAAAATAACAAATGTGATTATTCCTGTTTGCCAACTAAAATGCAATTTGTTTTTCTTTCAAAGCAGAGATTCATTTGTATTTTGACTAACATTTCAGCACATCTTCCCTGAGCTTGCAGAATGAGCTGACCCACGATGTATTTTTTGTACGGTCATATCTAAAAATTGAACCATTTGAAAAACAACATTCATTTATGTTGTTTGACAGCCATCATCTGTCAGGAAAAAAATCATCATAACATATCTAACATCCTAACATGCCTTAAACATTCTTTACAGGAGAACGAGAGTGCATCTTTCAAGCATTTCATGTCATGAAAATAAGAAATCCCAGACACTTTAAAACAAATAAGGTTAAAAATAAAGTAAATTATTAATTAAGCTGATTCTGTAGTTTCAAGTAACTTTTGTTTGGGGTTGTGAATGCCAGAAGGCACTGAAACAAAACCTACCTCATGCCTCCCCTGATGACAAATTTTCCTTCAACAAATTTACTAGTTGCTGTGACTCAGCATTATAGAAGATGGGTGTGCAAAAGCACAAAATAACTGTAAGTCAAAATTCTACTGGTTTCATACTAGCTTTGGACATCAGCAACTGAAAGAGTCACATAATATTGCTGCATCAGCTGCACCAAGCCAAAAAAATGCAAGAACTTTATTTAAAGCCTGATGACACTCACTTTGCCTCCCTCACCCGTTTACACCCGGCATCTCTCCTACCAAAAGCTCTTGAATCCAGCACACAGCATATTCACAAAACCATCTATTTTCCTTTCTGATCATTTCACAACACAAAAAAAGTAAAACAAGAAGACACAGGCAGTTAAAGAGGCTATCAGGTGGAAGCTATACAAAGGAGTCCTCCACCTTTTAAGGGGCAATCTCATCCTGCTTCAGACAAAAAACACACCACAACAATTTAATACTAATCACAACATTATTACCCAACTTCACTTAAAGGTAAGCTGTTGTTTGTGTGCCACCAAAGGTGGTTGGTTTGCCAAAAATGACATTTTCATATCTCAACAGGTGAACTTTCAAATATAACCATAGCACTAGATTTGGCAGGCTTACAATGCCTTCTTTGGAGACAAATACATTCAGGAAGTTTAGCCACAGGATACTTACTTCTAAAATCAGCATATCACTTATGCATAATCTCAACTTCATGCCCAGACTATTAAAAAAAAAAAAAAAAATCTGTGTGTATCAAACCAGTTAGTTTCTCACAGAGCATACGAATCCCCTTGCTGAGCCTGGCAAACAGTCTGAACTACCAAATGAAAACAGAAAAAAGAGAAAATAATTACTATAGATCATAAGGAAGCTTTCAGCAGCTGGTGACTAGCTATATCTTAAGTCTTATGGCATACCCTTAACACTCAAGGGTCTGTTTCTATACACATCCAGGAACACACTCGTATTTCTTTCAATTCTAATGCCTTTAGCTTTTGCCTCCTCATGACACTAAGCATTAATTATATTTCAAGAAAGTATTCAGTTTATCCCAACTTAAAACTTCTTCTATGTCACTGAACTCCATTTACTCCTGTCTTACATGAATGGATCAACGGAAGTGATAACACAATGTCCAATCTACCATTACTTCCTACCACTTTTTCATACCCTCTTACTACTAACACGCTTTTTTAAACCAATTCTGGTGAAAGGAAAATTACTGTCTACCACCTGCCTTAGACTACCTCTACTTTTTATCCTTTTTTAATGAATTATTAAGCCTGCAAAATATTTAATGCAGTTCAAGATATTCATGAGGTGGTATAATATAATTTCCAGCCCTACTGTTCTACAGGTTTTATATTTAGCAGAGGTCTCTACTAAGTGTTTTGTTTAAACTTACTTATGCTGTTTTTCCAGAGTTCCTCTACCTTCTTCAAAATAATTTTAAAGTACTGATATTTCTATGGGCCTTGCATCCTACTGCTGGCATTTTGTATCTCAAAAACCTCACATTCATTCTTCCAAATAACATAGAACAGTTTAATCCATTACTTGCTTGACAGACTTCAAAAACTGTTTCAGATTAAGGACGGATTTTTTCTTCAGAGCAGCAAGAAACCTGAGTTGCTATCATATCGCTACCCCTTATCTCTGCAATTTACAACAGCATTTTTTTCATTACTGTTATTCTATTATTTGAACAAGGACTTCCACTAGGCTTTAGCCCCTTTAGTATGAAGCTGGATAATTTTCATATCAGTTTAACTTCCACTCTTGTTCTCTGAAAAAAAGAGGTGGTCTGGTCTTCCTAACTTGTTGTTTGTCCATTACATCATGCCAGAACCTCCTGTTTAGATATTCCAGCCACTCACAACATTTCATTGACCAATTCCTTTAATGCCTTTTATTTTTCTTGACTTGCTTCTATCCTACTCAGCTCCCTCACACCCCTATTCCCTCTGGCCTTCACAAGTATTTAAACAAATCCATTAAATTTAGCTATTCCCTGCTGCTTTTCTATTTCCTTTTATGTTTCCAATTTACATTAAAACCCCTAAACCTAATTCACATCACTTTTTTTAATCTGCTATATTTTATGCTTTTTCACATAGATTGGATTTCCATTTTTCTGGAGGACACCGTTTTACATCCATTAACCTCTATTCTCTTGCCACAGTTACATTTTCCAACCTAGCAACTTCTTTACTGTTGCTTTTAAAGGTGCAGTTCCCTTTTGTGTTAAGGATATCAATTAAGTCCCCCACTTCCTCCCCCCCCCCCCACTTGTAAAACACTTCAGGATGAAAATTCCACAATCTCATGGAAAAAGAGACAAAGATATCAAAGCAAGCCTGCCAGATACAGGGCAGTCTAAAATAAAACATACCACTCTGTTCATTTTAGCTTATTCAACAGAAAGGGGAGAAAAAGAAAAGAGCACTGTATTGAAACACTGAAGCTGAAATAAGACTATCAAACAATCTGGTTAAATAAACATTTACACTTAAAAGCCTCTATAAAGAACCTTTCAGAAACTGCTACAACATCTGACTGTAGTACTTTTAGTTCACATAGTGTCTTTGGCCAGTGCCGCTGAAATGGGTCATTGCTGCCTTTCCCTTTCTAACTGGACTAAACTGACTTCTCCAGAAACCAGCACCCAGATGAACACAAGCAAGCCAGGTCTGAAGACATCAACGCAGATAACGTAACATCAGGGAAAAAAAATTTAAAAAAAAAAATCAATGGATGGCATGCTGACAGTAAAAGGTAAACATTCTGGTACAGTCTTGGAATGCGAGATGGAATGTGACCAAGATTCTGTTTAGAAGTTTTGGACATGGGGGAAAAAAAATCCCAAGCCCCCAAAACAGCTGTGTTTCTTGGAAGTGAAGCATCAAGGCATCTGAAAGATTATGACAAGTGAACCCATTCAGAGAAAAACCTTACTTCACATGTCATCTTATCCTACCATGCCTCAAGCTACACTTCATTTTCCCTGTGCCTATGGGTATGTCTGAAGGGTAATTAAAAGGTGCAATCACAGTTCAAGTAGAAACAAACTTGTTTTGAAGGAGCTAGTTCACATGTCAATGCACGTGGTAACGTGGCAGGGAGAGCAACATAATGAAGATGCAACAAAAACAAGGACAGATACACCAAAGATTTGCGTGAGTCAAACTATTAATCTACATAGTGTTCTGTTAACTGCTCTATCCTAATTATTAATTGCCACAGGTACATATAAAATAGCTTTTTTTTTTTAAAAAAAAAAAAAAACCAACACTAGTTTCTAGGAATAAAGTTGCAATCCTGTTTCTGGATAGCCCACAGACATATCCCAACTTTGTTAAGTCTTTTGTTAACATCAAGCAGTCAGAGCAGAAAATACTCCAGCGAACGAACAAAAAAAAAAAAAAAAAACAACAAAAAAGCAGAGAAACGGCAGCTGGAAAACAGGATAAAGCATTTACTAAACACAACCATTCAGCCCCATTGGGGAATTCTGCAGAAACAGCAGCCCAGTATTTTCACAGCTCATGACCTGCCTTTTCAGCTTACAGTTTTGAGTTTTCATGAAACGCCCTCAAGAGGCAAAGCTTAAAAATCATCATTACGCGTAATCTTCTACGAGCCACGCAAATTTAAAGATTATGAATGGGATGAGCTCCCGCCGGCTACCAGGCCTCGGCAGACGTGACAACTGCAGCAGCTACGGAGAAAGCGCAAACCCTCCACCGCATGCAGGCGGTCAAAGGGGCAGCGCTGGGGCGGGGGTAACGCGGGGTGATGCGTGCGGGGAGCAGGCGCAGCCTCAGCAAGACCAGCCGAGATCACCAGGGGAAAAAAACAACCCGGACGAGCTTGGCAGAGCCAGGAGAAAGTTCCCGCCCCGGCCGAGTTCCCCCTGGAGCCGAGGCACTGCCCCTCCTCACGCCCCGTCCCGCCACCGGACAAGGCGGCCGGTCCCGCCGGCGTGCAGCAGCAACGGAGAAGCCCGGTGCCCCCGCGGCGCGGACTTGCCCGACTCCCACCCCGCCGACTTCCACAGCCGGAGCGCGGCTCTGCCGCCGAGGGCAGCCCGCCACCGGCACCAGCTCCCCGCCGCCCCACCAGCCACCCGGGGGCTCCGGGGGGGGACCGGCACCAGCCCGGCCCGCCGCCCTCCCGCTCTCCGGGACCTCCCCCCCGGACGGGCGGCGCGGGACCGGCGGGAGGCGACCGGCCCCGGCCCACGCGCGCGGCACCCGCCGCGCCGGCCGGCCCCGCCCCGCCCGCGCGGCCCCCGCCTGTTGCACGCGCGCAGGCTGGGGGCTCCCTCAGCCCGGGCCTCCCGCCGCCCGGGCCGAGGCGCCCCCCGCCCACCCGCCGCGGGGACCCGTCCCGCTTCCCGCGCCCGGCCCGGCCCCGCTCACCGCCCCGCTGCCGTTATCCCCCACCGCTCCGCTGGCCCGAGCTCCGGGGCTCGCCCCTCCCGGCGGCGCTCTGCCCCCTCCCGCCCCCCCGTACCTGCTGCCGGCGCGGCCCGGCCCCGCGCTGTCTCCTCTCGGGCCCGAGGCGCGCGAGCGCCGCTCCTTCCCTCCGTCCCTCCCTGCCTGCCCGGCGCTGGCTGGCGACGGCAATGCGCAGGCGCCGAGCGAGCTGCGTCATTTCCGACCTCACCGCAGCGCCCTCTGGGAGGAAGAGCTCTTCCGGCGGCCCCGCGGGCCGAGCCGGGCCGGGCCGGACGAGCCCGGGAGGTGGCGGCGGCGGCCGCCGCGCCGCAGCGGCGCCCTCCTCAGGACGGCGGCACCGGTGGGCCGCGGCCAGCGGGAAGACTACGGCTCCCGGCATGCAGCGCGCTGCCCCGCGCCGCCGCACGCAGGGGGCGCCGCTCCCGCCGAGGTCGCCGCGGTGCGCCGCGGGGCATGCCGGGAGCTGTAGTGCGGCGAGCCGGGGACGGGGGGGGCGCTGGGGAGGGGGAGGAGGCGCCGCCTCGCCGCCTGAGGGGCGGAGGCGGCGGGCGGGCGGGTCGCAGGCCAGGAGGCGGTGGCGGTGGGGCTGTTCCCTGCGGAGCGTGGCGGCCACGGTGCATCAGCCGCGAATGGCGGGGCGGCATCAGGCCGCGGGCCGTGACCTGTCAGCGCTGCCCCAGGGGAGGGAGGTGGAGGGGACACGGACCGGGGGGCGGCGAGGCCGAGCGCGGCAGCGCGGCGGTGACAGGCGCGGGCGGGGGGCGCTGGCCGCACCGGTAGCGCCGGCAGCCCCGCCAGCCGCCCGTCAGCCGCGGTGCGGGCGAGGCGGACCCGTCCGTCAGGCGGCGTGACGAGAGCCCGCCCGCAGGTCCACAGAGGAGCACGGGGAGGCGACGGCGGGAGGGGGGCCCAAGCGGCACCGCGCGGGGCTGCTCCCGGGCCCGTCCCCGGAGCCGTCAGCCCGCCGGAGGCACAGGGGCACCGTGGCAGGTGGGAACCCAGATTAAGGACTCGGAGGAAGGGGCTGCTGGGGGAGCAGGGAGACTGGAGAGTCTGGGATCGAGGGGAGCTACTGGGCAGAGTGTCTGAGCCCAGCTGCTGGAGGGAGCCACGCTGTACCTATGTCTCTCTCTCTATATATATATGAATACACACATATATAGACACCTATATTCAGTAGCACACCCCCACCCTGCTCAGCCAGGGCACAGGGGTGGGACGAGGCTGCTGGCGCTGCTGTTCGCGTGAGTGCCCTGTGCGTCTGGCTGTGTTACGCGGGTGGCCGTCCGTCTGTGGACGTTTAAGCGGTGCATGTGCGTTATCTGTGATCTGTGCGTGTGCCCGCTGGGAATGCGGGCGCAGCCTGGCTGCTGCGTGGACCTGGGGGCATGGAGCTGCGGCAGCCTCGCCACTCTCAGGCTACCAGGTCTGGCCCGATTTTCACATATCAATAGATACATATATTTATAGACATATGTATATGTGTACACATGCATATGCATATACATATATGGTATACATATACATATATGATAGCATATACTTCTAATAGGTATATTTCAAAGGGCTTCCATACAGCACAGTATTTCTACCCACAGAATTGAGACGAGAGATGAAAGCAGACAGGCAACAGCTTTCTCCCAAACCATTTGCACCAAAAAATAAATAACTGTTACACTTTTCTGTCAGAGATTTCACGTTTCTCACACCTTACCGGTAAGCACATCTGTACTGCAGCAGGAGGTCTGGTTACAGCATTGGCTGGCATTCCTGAGATACCTTGAATCAAATTAGCACAGGTAACAGCGGCAGCAGAGATCTGCAAGTTCTCCTGGTTTTGCTGAGAGTCTGGTTTCAGGTGCAGCTGAGCTGATGCAATCACAGAATGTTCGGGGTTGGAAGGACCTCTGTGGGTCATCTAGTCCAACCCTTCTGCCGAAGCAGGGTCACCTGCAGCAGGCTGCACAGGACCATGTCCAGGTGGGTCTTGAATATCTCCAGAGAAGGAGAATCCACAACCTCCCTGAGCAGCCTGTTCCAGTGCTCCGTCACCCTCAGAGTGAAGAAGTTCTTCCTCGTGTTCAGACGGAACTTCCTATGCATCAGTTTGTGCCCATTGCCCCTTGTCCTGTCGCTGGGCACCACTGAAAAGAGTCTGGCCCCATCCTCCTGACACCCACCCTTAACATATTTATAGGCATTGATAAGGTCCCCTCTCGGCCTTCTCTTCTCCAGGCTGAACAAGCCCAGCTCCCTCAGCCTTTCCTCGTAGGAGAGATGTTCCAGTCCTCTAATCATCTTTGTAGCCCTCCGCTGGACTGTCTCCAGTAGCTCCTCATCTTTCTTGAACTGGGGAGCCCAGAACTGGGTACAGTGGTGTGCTGCAGGTACAAGGATGAGTTCCTGTTTCCCATTGCCTTCGCTCTTCTGCTCCTCTCCACCACGTACACATTTTCAGGGATGGTGACCTATGTTCATTCTGCATGTCTTGCAATATGCTGCCCTAAAAGGCCACCACAGATGCCACCTTTTTGCAGTACAGCCATCACCTGGAGGCAAGGATGTGCAAAACTTGTGGGCTTGTGTTACGTGGGGCTGCAAGGCAGAGCACAGCGCAGACTGAGGCAGGCCCAGGGCAGGCTGTTTGGATCTGCATGACCACTGAGCAACACATGGAAGCAGTAGAAAGTGCCACCAGAGTTCAGACTGCCTGGAAACATGGAGATCTAAAACCAGGCTGACATCAGGTGCTGGTGAAATTAATGCAGAAGGTAGTTTCATTTCTGGCAACAGATACTTCTGAAGCCATGAGTGTTTTAGTAATTTGGGTTAATTTAGCTGGAGGGAATTTAATCCTAAACCAGCAACGCAGAATTTTGAGAAGGTTTTTTTAATTCATATAAAAGTAAGGCACACAAGCAGCATGTTTTTAAACACAGTCTAAATAGATGATGACAACATTCAAGGCTGAAGAATGACCCTGAACTGGTGGGACGAGGGGTGGAAGTGGATGGGGTAACAGATCAGTGATCATGTTGTGACTGAGTGAAATTTGGGTTTAGGCAGGTTAGCACTGGCCTCTGTTTTCCCCAGTGCAATGGGATGACAGAAAATGGTATCACAATAATACAGCCCTTTCTAAAAAAGGCCACGGAGCCCGGCTGCTAGCCATATTTAGCACTACTAAATTACGATTGGCACCAGCAAGCCTTGGTTGTCACCTACTGACATTTTGTTCAGCCCTAAAAATGAAAACACAGTTGCCTGCCCTGTTTCAAATGATGAGAGTCACTGGGGACTCGCAGATAGGGAAAGATAAGGCAGAGCAACAAGTTCATCGTGACTTAGGATCTCGGAGCTGCCACCGCCACAGCCAAAAGATGGTGGTCCGTGTTTCTCAGGTGGTGAAAAGTGGTCGCGTGTAGCAGCAAGGTTGTGAGAGGTGTCTCTGCAGCCAGATGGGGTGAGCGCCCAGCAGGGAGAAGCAGCATCTGCCCCATCTGCGCCCCTGAACCTCACTGACAGGTGAGGTACCTGTATGTCTGTACTCATTATGAGTACGAAACCCTCACCACAAAACTCACCATGAAATGCTTTAATGGGTCTATACTGGTGGTATAACGTGACTGCTCTCCCTCGCTGCTACCCTCCGGTTTGGCTGAGGAAGGGTGACGCTGGGACCTGCACCCTTCAGGCTTCCTCCCGGTGGCTGGCAGGACCCTGTTGCTGTGCAGTGGCCGGGCTGGAGCTGAGGGGGCTCCTGGGGGTCCCTGGGAGGCAGCCAGGCAGAGCTGCCTGGATGCTTGGCTCCCGGCCATTCCGGCCCTCTTTCTGCCCACCCCTGGCCAGGCAGATCAGAAACCCATCATCAGTGTCCACACCAGCTGCTAGAGTTGGTGGTGACGGGAGCTGGCGGCACAGCAACAATTACAACAGCAGAAACTGCAAAGCGGTGTGGGCACCAAGGGGAGTCGAGTCATAAAGGGCAAACCTTCATCAGAGAGTGGCAGGGAGCTGACACAGGGCTCTGGGAAAGGTTTTGATCTTTTCCTCTTGTGCAGGGCGCATGAGGTGTTATTGGTTCTGCCTCTCACAGCTTCTCTGTGAAGGATCACTCCAGAAGTGACAGTGTTAACAAATACAGTGGAAGAGACTGCTCTGTAAGCTGAGCTACATGGTCACATGCACGGGTTTTATTTTTAACATCTAAAAATTACTTGATGTTTCTGCCTGGGCTTGCTCCGTGTCCTCCCATTCTCTTCTCTTTCTTTGCTTGCAGTCCTCCCTTACCCACCTCACTTCAACCCAGCTGAGCACAACCAGGAGATCAAGTGTTTGGTACACACACAAGGACTCTATGATTAAGGTAAGGCTTTGTAAATAGAGTTGGAGTCTTTATTGGTCAAACCTTATGCAATGCAACGGTTACTGTATCGAGCTATGAGAATCAATACGTCTTCAAAACAGCCTTAGTAATTAAGATGAAGTAGAATAATCAGACACAAGATGTCTTAAATGACACCCTAAAGCAGAGACAGCTGGTAACTGTGAACACTTGTGTGACTTGCTAGTCTAAAAAAAAAAAACAACCCTCCATAATATATTCAGTTATATTCAGTGGCTTAGCCGTGGTTTGCAGTGCTGTATCTGGGGTTTTAAAACACTAAGATGCTGACTCTAAGATTGGAGCTTCAGTAGCAGGACAGATGATAAATCCAAAATTCAATTTCTGTTATTTTCAAGAAACTCTGAGAGAAGTAAGGCAAGGAGATACAGTAAGGGTCAGAGGAGAGGCAAGAGCAATCTTCTAGCAAAAATGCTAAGACTTCAAATCTGGTGAGTTTTGTAGATTCAGACTAAAAACTTTATGTTTGTAGGCCAGACTGAATAACAGGATGATGAAGTAAGAATCGCAAGTGTTAGAGGTATTGCTATACCATTTAGAGTTGTGGCCACTTAGCAGTTTTTATTCAGGAATCTTTTCTCTTTTGTTTTTATGACTTAGACCTTGACCAATAGCCCTGAAATTCTCTATGCTGGCCATCTGCCTTGGGCTCGGTTTCTTTTTTATTTTGCTTAAATCATTCAGCTGATTATCTCAAGAAGGTTTTAGAAAAGTTTGTTAATGAGATTGTTACCAGGGAACAAAATATAACCTGAGCCCAAAGAAAAAAAGAAAAACCAAACCAAAACAAACCAGTTTGGACTGATCACTTTTTTCCTCAAACTGCAACTAAACTGGAACCTGTTATTTTAAAGCACGTGCTGAACTCAAACCAAAACCAAACCCATTTCCCAGTTATTGATGCAAAGTGAGAGTTTGCCTGACTGTGTCTCTACCAAGCACAGCACAGGGACCCCTCGCATGCGTGAGGAGCCACAGAGCAGTCCATACCACAGCCTCCCCCTTCTCCCTGTCCCAGCCGTCTCCCACATGACTCCCCACCATGCCCAGCACAAGATCCTGCTGCTGGGCTACCCTGCACCAAACTGCCAGCCCAGGGGACCGCTTCAGCACTTGGGATTTTTGGGTGGGTTTGTCTCAGGTGAGCTATGGCTACGTTTCACCAGGTAAGGAGGAGTAAGAAATACTGCTGATCCAGGTCTCATAGTGGGGAGCGCAGTGTGGGGTTTCTGCCCGCAGCGCCCTGTTACCCGTGCCTCATTGCTCTCCTGTACTCCTCCTGTAACAGCACCTAGTGCATTTCACGGGACAGAAATTGCACAAGCAAGTTTCGGTGCCTCTCTACTGCGTGCTCACAGCACAGCTTTACCAGGTGAGGGGGAGGCCTGATGGTGCAACAGCTTCTCTTGAGCTACACGGTCCCGCGTGCCAGGTTTAAGAGCTGAAGAGAAGCTGATGTGCTGCTGTGGGAACCTGAGCAGTGCACGTGCTCTGGAAGAAAAGCAAGGAACATGCGTGACATGCATTATACTGTGGACCTACGCTATCCCTGTCATTCTAAAGCACTTTTTTTTCAGTATAAAGCAATTCCAACCTGTTCAGTAACTCTGAACCAGTCGTTATTGCCACGAAACACCACAGCCTCAGCAAGCTATTCCTCAACTAGAAAATACAAAAAGTAGCTCCCTAGTTGTCAGAGCCTCATCTAACAGGCCGGTTGTCTCACAGAAAACATTTTCACTCTGTATGTCTTATACTGGGGATTTGAGGTTCACCAGAAGGATTGTCCTGGAATCAAAGCCTATAAAACCCATACAGCCTTGTTCAAGGTCTGAGCCTCAAAGAAACTGTCTCGCACATGCTCGCTAGAAATTTATTTGTGTTATTGGTGAAGGTTTCATCTATACCTTTTATTCTCCCTTTCCACGTACCCTGGGCTGTACCGTATTCACTGCCTCACTCATGTAAAGCTCAGCTGGTAACACATATGCAAGATCAGTCTGAATGGCAACTGCAGAGCAGGTGTGCCACGAAGGACAGTGACCCGCTACACCTAACGTCAAGGTGGTCACTCAAGCTGTAGCTGTCCTTGCTGTGGGTGTTAATATGTGGGGCTTGGCTCACTTAGGGGTCACCATGATTCCAGGTGGTGGCATTCCTGGATTTGCTTCTTATTTTCTATCAAAGGACAGGACTTTAGAAAACTTCGAGTCCCAAGAATCATGTACAAATGGAGTACAGTACGGTTTCCAATGGCACAGTGTTTTCTTCCTCAGCTCCAAGAAGTAAATACATCCATGTAGCAAAGGGAGACCCAAGCCTGATTTCTTGCTGAGATTGTTATGTATGTAGTGATGGAGGAAAAGCGCTGCACGAAGAGCAAATAAAATCTCTAGTTTAAGGAGACTTAGATGCTCTCCTAGAAAATGTGATTCTACAGCTGACTCTGCCAGTGTTTTTGTACAGGAGGGATGCAACTGCAAGTGAAACATCAGAACCAGAGCATCTCCATGCTTAGTATATATCTTTTGTTTTATTTACATAAAGTATTGTTTTTAATTATATTTATTCCCATCTTTCTATACTTCAATTCTACATCTGCCAAATGGAAGTAATAGTATCTTTTAACCTAAAGTGCACGTCTAGTACTGGAAAGATAAATTCATTGTTGGTTGTGAACCCCCTCAGATACTAAGATAGTAAATATATTGAAAAACCCTGTAAGGAATTTAATAACTCTGTATTCACCTCAGGATTTAAGTATTATGATGAAAATGAGATAAACACTATATACCAGATAACAAGGATTAAAAGAAATAGAGAATACTTCCCATCTGCCCTATACACTTCACCAAACATATTCACATTCCTTGAAAATACTTTTTCTGTTTTAACATTATATAACTTTAACATTTTGGCTCCAGCATTTGGATGCAAACTTTCCTGAGATTTTTTTAAGAGCTTGTTATCATGTTGTAAATGTTAGAAAGATTGTTTTATGTTCATTTGCAGTCTCATCTCAGAGGCGTTCTTTAAGGTAATTAATGTGGAGTTTCTGGTGGCGCTTTTTGATGGTTATTTGAAATGGGAAGCACCCCTTGATTCTGCGCAAAGAGCTGAGATATGATGTATAAACTTAGCATGTAATATGATCAGTCACATACAGCAAATACCAAATAAGAAAACAGTTTTGTGTTGTTTTGTTTTGTTGACTGCAACTAAATTAAATATATGTTTAGAGAAAATAAATTGTAGTTGGTTTATAAACTGTAAGTTATTGTCACTGAACAGATCTGCTCCAGACACACACATATCTGCAGTTAAAACAGCAGCTGTATATTTTTAAACCTTACTTGATTTGCTGTCATGACAGTCTAAAAATAAAGATTTACCAAAGTGGACAGACTGTGGGCTGTAATTTGCATCCTTTCTTTCCACAGTAGCTTGAACATGATTCAAGTAAGCATTTCTGTTTTGAGTTTTTTTCTAACCCAGCTCTTAGGAAATTTTGCAAGTTGCAGGGAAACAGGAAGTGTACAGGTTTAGAGAAATGTGTCATCACCTGACATATCTGTGTGTCACCTGCCTCCGGATGTCATGTATCAAACATACTGAGGCAAGAATTTGTAAACTTTCTGCTCAGAGTTTTGAAAGTTGTAGTTTGTGTACTGACAACAATACCAACAACTAAACCACAGAGCTAACTAGATCATCAGCTAAAATACAGAGCTTCTGATTACCAGCAGGCCAGAACAGAAGAAGCATTCAAACCCTGATAAATATCAGAAAAATTCTCTATCCCTTCTTCGTGTTCTCTAGCTTCACAGATTTGACAACGAGAAGAGAGGCATAGAAATCATTTGTCTGAAAAGAACAGCATATACAAGTTAGAGATGAGGTAAACTCAACTGAAAAATACCTGAATAATCACAAAGACTGATTCTGGATCTGAATGCTCTGATATGGTGACTTTTGATAAACTAAGCATGTGTTTTCTTCACGTGATTCGGATGGGTTCATTTCAGCATACAGCAGTGTGAAAGCAGGATCCTCTCCAGAAACTTTGCAATCAGCCCTTTCTGTATTTTTGGAGAACCATAAGGCCTGTGCCTCAGATGTATTTTCATTTATCAATTATTTCTCTCCAAGAATTAGTTTTGCAGTGGAAAATATTGTTCACACATTCATGTTTTTGTTGCAGTGTAATGTACCCAGCCTTCCTCTGACCTTACGCAAGTCATAGCTGGGACTATTTTTAGAGATTATATTTGCAGCAAAATGTTACAAGAATGAGAGCAGCAAGGATGCTGCCAATAAATCCATCTGTATCTCCTGCTTCTCTGAGCCACATAAAAGCACACGTAACTAAACAGCCTAAAGCAGGACAGATGCCATCCTAAACATGTATTTAGGGGCCGGATATGGCTGGGGCCACCCTGACCAGCACCTCAGTGTCACCTCTGTATGGAAGCCAGTGCTTCCCAAGACAAGGCAGGGAATGGTATGATGGATAGTCACAAAATAATATTTTTCTGCATTGCTGTCTCAAGCTCTTTCCATGCAAACAAAAGTGAAGGTACCTGAGGCCTAAACTTCGTAGTGTAAGTTTGTCCCTAGGTAAGGAGACCGCAGAGGATGTGTTCCTTCACTCTGCAGGACTGAGGAGGAATGGGATTCACTAAGAGATCTAAACGGGTATTGCTTAGTGCTGGAAGTTGCAATGGATGGAACAAAGATGTGTTGAGCAATTAGTGCACATCAAATGCCAACACAAATGCATGATCTTTGTTGACTGCAGAAACCCATGTGTATTGCCTTCCCCAGACGTCTTTCCTTCTCCTGCGTTGTTCATGATTTCATTGCCTAGATGTGAAAGACAAGAAGTTAAAACAGTGCCTTCAGGAAAGAGAGCAGAAGCAGCTTCACGTAGCATCTCTTCCCCTTGAGTCTGAGCCTACTGCTGCAGCACAGCTCTCTTCAGGGCTGGGTCACTTAAGCCTGGGGTTGCAAAAGCACTCACATCTAGGTAAATGACACTACTGTATTTTCCTTAACCTTAGGGAAAAAACAAAGTCAATATTATTTTACTAACAATGTCTATTTTTTCCCAAAGACAAATGAGAGTCTGCTGGGCCTATGGCAGTTCTTACTGCATAGGAAGTGCAGTAGGAAGACTTGTCAAAAATCTTTTTCTCATTTTCACGCACAAAAAAAAAAAGCATTCTGGATCCTGTTTGGAAAAAGAACTACAGTTCCTCCTTATCATTAGCTTTTTCCCTTACACAAAGAATCGCAGTAGGCTGAACCAAGCCAGAATGCAGCCTCTACAGCAAGGAGCAGAAAGTCCAAGGCCAGGAGTTTTCTACTTGCAGCAGCACTTCTTTGGGCCAAATTACTGACACCAGTTGGAGGTGTCCAGGGAATTAGCTCCAGGTAGTGACTGAGCAGTCTCTAGAGAGTCTGCTCTCTCTGAGCAGTTGTCTGATCCAACAACTATGTTTGACAGGAAAGGACCACAGGAGCCCCTACATGTTCCCCCTAAACAGCGTGTCTTATGGATGTTGTTGAAGAAGACTGCTGGGCTGGGTGGACCACTGGTCTGACCCAGAATGTCATTTCTCATGGTTTTAGATTTTTTACAACAGAAGGCTTGCCTCATGCTAATCGCCATCTCCATTTAGTTGTTGTTGGACTCTGTGCTTCTGTTTTCCCGTGTTTGGCGAGAAGTAACAGCTACTGCCAGGAATTATTGCAAGGGTAGAGATATTATGAGCAAGGGCAACTGAGAACTTTTGGAAGCAGGTCTCATAAGTGTATTAATTTTACTAATTAAACTGATTTAATTGACTTACTGGGAAAGAACCAAAAACAATAATGAAAGCAAAGCAGATCAGTGATTCATTCTGACACAAAGCTAGTAATCTGGTAGTGACAACTTTTTGTCCTGAACCTGGGTCGGGGCAATGCCTGGCATCAACACCAGCTGGGGGATGAAGGGGTTGAGAGCAGCCCTGCCAAGAAGGACTTGGGGGTACTGGTGGACAAAAAATGAGACGTGAGCCACCAATGTGCGCTTGCAGCCCAGAAGGCCAACTGTACCACGGGCTGCATCAAAAGCAGCATGGCCAGCAGGTCGGAGGAGGGGATTCTGCCCCTCTGCTTTGTTCTGGTGAGACCCCACCTGGAGTCCTGCATCCAGCTCTGGAGCCCTCAGCACAGGAAAGACATGGGCTTGTGGGAGCGGGTCCAGAGGAGAACCACAAAGATGATCTGAGGGATGGAACAGCTCTCCTGTGAGGAAAGGCTGAGAGAGTTGGGGTGGTTCAGCCTGGAGAAGAGAAGGCTGTGGGCGGACCTTACGGCAGCCTTCCAGTACCTGAAAAGGGGCCTATAGGAAAGATGGGGACAGACTTTTTAGCAGGGCCTGTTGCAACAGGACAAGGGGTAATGGTTTTAAATTAAAAGAGGGTAGATTTAGACTAAATATAAGGAAGAAATTTTGTACAGTGAGGGTGGGGAAACACTGGCACAAGTTGCCCAGAGAGGTGAGGTTTCCTCATCCCTGGAAACATTCAAGGTCAGGTTGGATGGTGCTCTGAGCAACCTGATCCAGTTGAAGATGTCCTTGCTCAGTGCAGGGGGGTGGGACTAGATAATCTTTAAAGCTCCCTTTCAACCCAACCTATTCTATGATTATGTATAAGGATCTTCATACGTCAGGTTCTTCTACTTCTGCTTTTCATTGTTGGACCTCAGGAAAGTTGTATGTCCTTTTTATATCACAGGTTTTTAAGGGGAGGAGAGGGAAAATTCATACAAATTTTTTGAAACTGCGTTAATATGGAAATGTGAGAACTGAAATGCAGTCTTTCTTAAAACATTTAGCCTGTTATATAAGAAAGCCGGTTGAAATTTCTGAAACATTTGTTTTGGCATCCTCAACTTGTTCTTTTAATCCAGTCTGTTGGTTGCAAAATGTTAAATTCATAGAGCTGCCTGGTGGCAGCTGAATTCATGAAATGGAGGCTGGTATTTTTTATTACTTGCTGCCCAGGACCTTTTTCCCTATTTTCTGGCCCCTTGTGGTGCCACTAACACCTTCATAAACTGAATCTAAAATATGATCAACTCAGGGTCACCTATTCAGTTCCGGGTAGTGCTTGACACTGACGTGTCAGAAGTATGTAGGATGAACTGACAAAATAGGATCGTGCTCTAAAATAGATCCCAAAGGAACAAAAAAGGATTTTTTTCTCAAAGAGGCACTCTGTAAAAGTCATGCTCAGAGCTGACCTCTCCCCTGCTCCATCACAGGAAGGGAGAAGCTCTGTTGAGGTTAGACCTTTGTCGCTCCCCTTCTGCCCTAACTTCACACCGTGGTGCTGAGCAGTGCATGAGATAAACCATACCTGCCCTCTTCTCCTCTTTCCTGTCTACTCAGCACTCACTGGTGAAAGCGAGCGGAAGGAAGGTGAAAGGCAGTTTGTAAAAAGAAAAAGTGAAAGAAACTGGATTTAACTGGGTGAGTATAACCTTGCCACAAGCCTCCACTGCACTCTGGAGCTTCTCTCCAAAACACAGACAGAGGCATCGCCTTATTCCAGGTTTTGACACCTGGAAGTAGATGTAGCAAACAACCTGCCTGAAGGAAAGTCCTCTGCAGTCTCTGTTCCATGGCATGCAGGCATCAGCTAGGAGTGCAAGCGTAAATCATAAAAGCAGAGTAAAGAAGGCCAGGCAAATTAGCCTTTACCCAGGCTGTTGTCTACACTGGGAACTGGGATTGTGAAGATAATCCTCACCCTCAGCCTTGCTGGTGTAGAGCAAAGGGGGGGTTCAGCTGCACAACATTCATGTCTTTATGGAGGAATGACAAGACACGCAGGCCAAACAACCAGCTAATTTTTCTAGAGAGGAAAAAGCAATGTCATCTGTCCTACTCAAACAGCATCGCGGAAGGGGGAAGCTCCTTCACTGTGCCCCGGCAGTCTTGATTTCAGCAGCTTGGTATAGATAGAACCAGTGTAAATATTGGGACAGAAAACAGCTCACTTCCAAACCCTGGCTGCCTCTGCCGGGCTAACGAGTAAGGACCTTATCTACACCCATGCTGCTACCAGGCCATGCTGTACCGCGGGGATCAGTGCTGATAAGTGACTGTATGAGCTGGCAGTCATTTGCCCACAGCCTTATTCCAGCTAGACATGCATGTGAGCACCTAATGCGTAGAAACTAAGCACAGGCACAGAGGGTCTGTGGCCATTCTTGCTCCTTCAGGCAATAACTCTTGTCTTCTTGTCTTTGCTACACACAGCACCGGGCTCAGAAAGCTTCCCCTGGGCAGCACAGGCACTGTGAGAGATGTTTCAACCGGCACTGCCGTGCACCAGTTGAGCCCTCCATCTCCTGCATGGTCATCAACTGCCGCTTTCACTGCGGGGCCACCTTCCACATGTGCAAGGAGGAGGAGCACCTGTTGCTCTGTCCCTTAGAGCAGGTCTCCTGCCTCAACTCAGGCTATGGCTGCCCTTTTTCCATGGCCCGCTTTAAGCTGGCGAAGCACCTCCAGGTCTGTCCAGCCAGCGTTGTCTGCTGCTCGATGGAGTGGAATCGCTGGCCAAATGTCGATTCAGACACAACCCTCCACAAGAACATTATGAAGCAGACCTTGAACGAAGAGTGTCTGGACACAGCCTTGGCGCTCAGAGACCAGAAGATCCTTTTCAGGTCTTTAAAAATAGCTGACTTGTTTCCAGAGTGGAGGAAAAAGGATGAAGTGGAAGAGCTAATAGACGAAGCCATGGGTGGGGAAGAAGGTGCTGTGGGAGGAGTAGCCTGTGGTTCCCAAGACGGCAACGACCAGTTGTCTGAGCTCAGCCAACGTGAGCGTGAAGATTTGGCAAAGGACAAAGAGGGAATGGATCTGGGGAGTTACAAAACCTGGGAGAACATTTTCAGCAAAGAGCTCCTGGCTTGCAAGGTAACAGGCTCAGCAGCCAGCACAGGACAAAAAACGGAGGAGGCTTCCAGGAAAACAGCGTCAGCCCCTCATGCTGCCAGCTCCACAGAGAAATCAAAGGAAGTATCTGACGGTGCAAAAGAGACAAAAGACCAAAAGCCTGAAGAAGTAACACCAAATAGAGAAATGACAGGACTGGCTCCCTGGCAAGAAGGGGTCCTGGAGAGGCTGAAGAAGGAAGTTGGTGTAGGTGATTACAACATGTATCTGGTACATCATGGGGGAATGCTCATCCGCTTTGGCCAGCTAGCTGCTTGCACTCCCAAAGAAAAAGACTTTGTGTATGGGAACTTGGAAGCTCAGGAGGTGAAGACTGTCTACACCTTTAAAGTGCCAGTTAGTTACTGTGGCAAAAGAGCACGATTAGGAGACGCGCTGGGCCACAAGATACCGACTTCAGACAAGTCTGTGGATACCTCAGAATTGGGAATAAACCTAGAAGAACTACCTAAGGCAGATATAATTAAAGCCACACTGCTGTGTGCACTGGAAAAAGAGCTGAAAGGCCATGAGATCTCCGAAGCAAGGGGTATCGATGGGCTCTTTATGGATTTTCCAACACAGACATACAGCTTTCCTCTGGAGCCCTTCTCTTCCAATGCTGTTCTAGCAGATATTCTGGATGAAAAAAGCCCACCAGAACTCCACGTGGAGCTGTACACTGAATGTGTAACCAGAAGACACAACAAAAGCAGTTCAGCTTTCACATTCACTTGCAGTCATTTCTTCAGGAGGGACGAGTTCCCATCCCACTTCAAGAACGTGCATGCTGATATCCAGTCATGTCTGGATGGATGGTTCCAGCATCGCTGCCCACTGGCCTACTTGGGATGTACTTTTGTTCAGAATCACTTCCGCCCTGAGGGACTCAAGGCCAAGGTTATATACAGCAAGCCTCTCAAGACCTTTGCTATTAAGCCAGAGGTGGACACTCTCCTTGCTGAATCAGGGAAGTGCAGTTCCATAGTGGCTAATCAAGGGAGAAATACGGACTCGCTGAGCAGCCTCCCAGTGGAAGTGCTCAAGTACATTGCAGGGTTCCTGGACAGCTTCAGTTTATCTCAGCTATCGCAAGTGTCGGTGCTGATGAGGGACATCTGTGCCACTCTTCTTCAAGAGAGGGGAATGGTCCTGCTAGTCTGGGAGAAAAAAAGATATTCCCATGGCGGTACTTCGTGGAGAGCTCGCAAAAAGGCAAGTGACTGTGACACTGGGAAAAAGACAGCCATGGGTTCTTTTCACATAAAACACAAGCATAGCAGGGGATGCTGCATATAAGCATGCAGATGTGGGGAAGGTTCATGAGGCTGTGAATTTGCACCACAATTGTCAGGGATCAGGGCTATAAAATGCAGTACATCTAGCAAAGGTAGGAAGGTGTAAGTGGACATCTTCTGACCAGCTGAATGTCCCCACCCAAGCTTGTCTTGGGTAACCTGTTTGCATGTGCACTGTTTTTAGGCACTAGAAACTGAGAATTCCTGATATTTAAAGTTCACACATGGATTTCTGAAGAACTTCAAGTTCATACTTTTTTTTGCTCTTTACAAGACTGTCTAGTAAGTCAAAACTAAAGCATGCTTTGGAACGCCAAACAGGTAAAGAACAAGGAGACACGGCTGTGAGAAGAGCTCAGGCGTTCACATCAACCCCCGAGGGCTTTCGTGCTTAGTAGTTCACAGGATTGCCATGAGTCTCTGATTCATTGGGTTGTGAGCACCTGAGGGAGGAGCATGGGGATAGAAAGCCTTCTTCTGTAAGGCTGGTCTCCCACTGTATGCACTGGAAAATCACCACCCTTACTGGCTGGTTAGGTAGGCTGAAAGAAATGTGTAAACACAGCTCAGTCTAAGTCCTAGTTGAACAAAAGTTATTACTTTTTTTTTTTGCTAGCTGATAGCCTTGCAGCTGTTCTAACATAAAACCGTTTGAAAGAATAGCATGACAGACTCCAGCGTGACCAGGTGGACGAGATAGGGATCTCAGAACAAATAATTTAGAGATCCGGGGAAGACTCCCAGAAACGATCTAAGGACCTGGCTTTCAAGCAGATCCCTGAAGATCTCCACCTATTGACTCTTATCAAATGGAAACTTAGTAGTTTATGACTCTTTATTAAGAGAAAGTGCTCTTTATTAAGGAGAAAACATGAAGCGTGGTGAATTCAAGATCTGTGTAACAAAGTTTGGTGGCTGCAAGTTGAATCAGCGCAATCCAAAACAGGAATTAGCCACTGAAATAATTTACTGGAGGATGCGGCTTCCTTCAGTAAAAGAAAAAAATTCCAGCTGAGCAATCATATAGCAATTAACTTCCGTTATTGCAGCACAACTTCAAACCAGCAGCATTGAATTTAAGGACTGTCTAACCCTTTTCACGTTAGCTCTCTGTACTGACCACACAGGAATCTTGTTTCCAATGCACAGAGTGTGCTTGAAAACGTTCTGTCTGTAATTGGTCTGAATTTCTTAATTAATGTGTATAATAGCTATGATTACTTAGGGCTAGGACAGGGTCAGGTAATCTTCAGCGTTGTACACATACTGTCCTTCTTCCACAGAAAGAAACATTTTTAGGGAGAAGAAATCTACTATGACTTTAAGAGTTCATTTGATTTAATGGTATACAGCAAATATTAAAGTGATTTAATCACAATCTTATCACTACATGCTAGTATATCACTAAACGGTACATGGTATCACTGCAAACTGAATTGGAAAATTTTAACTGCACATTTCTACTTTTTACAAGCTTGTATGTCCTCTAGGAGTAACTTTAACCTTAGATTTCCCAGGCTTGTTCTGGGGTGGGGTGAATAACAAGTGTTGTAATGTTAATTACCTTGAAGTTGCTGATAGATGCTTTGCAAGGTCTTTGTGAAGTCAGGTTTCTTTGAGATACGTATCACACAAGCATGCTGTAGTCACTTTGCTTGATAAACATCTTGGATCACACTGTACATGTGATGGAGTTTTCTGTAGAGGGGCGGTGGTCAGGTGTCCTGGATTTCCTCAAGCCCAGCACTGGACTGGCACAAAAAACTATAGAAAGATATTTTCCTGTTAAAAATGGCAGGTGATGACTAAAGCAACAAAACCAGCAAGTACAAGGTACATCACAATACAGACCCCACTAGTTGTTGTGCCTGCCCTGCATGATCAGATGTTCACTAGCCTTTCCAGCACGAGTAATGCACACCCGCTATAAGCATATATAGATTTTTAAAATCCTCTTCAATTCTTACCAACATTCCCATTTTCTCTCTCCAATTTATGTTCCCTTTCCCGTATTAGATCTGGCAGTTCAGCAGCCTGTTCTCCAGAGTTAACAAATGGCAGCGCAACGAAATCACGTGCATGTCAGAGCACCTGAAGAACTGTCCCTTCTACCAAGTGGAGCGCAAGACGGACCCCGTGCTGCTGACAGGCATGTGCGAATCTCGAGAGCAGACTCAAAAGACTTTAGTTTCTACTTTCAAGCGTAGAGTCTGAACAACCTGCTTCCCCTCCACCATGCTCCTTTCAGGGCCCTTGAAAAGAAGATTTGGGAATTTCGGTGTAAAGATTGTTGCTTCCAACTCTCCTTTGGACATACAAAACTGGCTTCTCCCCAGCTGCATTTGAAACATCCTGCATCTTTTTTTTGCCTGCATTAATTTAGTTGTTGAAACTTCATCCACCGCTCACTGATATCATGTGTTTTCTGTTTACGTTTCTGTTCCTTGCTTAGTACAGCATCCCAAAGAAAGCAATAAGGATCTCGTTTGAAAACAGCATCTTCACAGCCTTGAAGGTAGGCTGCTGCTCCTGTACCATGTCCCTCAGAGAAGCAAGAGCAGTTAACGTACCTAGCTCAGCTAGGTCTGAAACACCTTAGTTTTGGCTTGAAAGCCAAGTTCTAGGAGCACAGGTAGATGCCCTCCTGTCTGGCAGACCTAGGGCCTGCTAATCTGTTCTGAGATGTGGGCAAAAGAAAAGGACCCCCCAAAATTAAGTGACTTAATTAGAACTCCAATGAGGACTCAGGAAATCACTGCACAGCCACAGACCACCATTTAAGACCCTGATTCATGCAAGCCTGCCCAGCTGAGCACAAGCCTAAAGCTGAGCTCTTGGGAGCATTCAAACCAAACCAAAGCAAACAAACTTTCTCTTTGTTAGAAATTACCAAATAGCAAACAGTTTTAGGCGCTCCACTGACTTTTTACATTTTTCAGCTAATAACGTTCTCTGTCTTATTTAAAAATCCATTAAAGCCATCAAAGAATGTTTGAAGTAATTTTTTAGAATGCCTTAGCTACTCAGTTTTACAGTTGTAAGTTGCAAATTGTAATCGTAAGCAACAGAAAACAATTTGTCAAAGAAATATTATTCTTTTCTGTAAAAGGCATTCAGCAACCCATTCAGTAATGGTATGGATAATGTTTGCTTCAGTTAAATGGGCTGGAGTATAAGAATTTGTTCTTTTTTTACAGAGCAGAAGAGTTATTAGGATTTGGTTTATTTTTTAATAAATACATTAATCTAAAAACAGAACATGCTTGAAGCAACAGATGGGAGAAAGTGGGCATGTTACCAACAGCATCTCTTATTACACTATTTAAACCCATTTCAGAGGCCCTAGTTAGAAATGCCATAGTTGTGGTGGTGGGTGGGATTCCTCTGAAATGGCCGTAAAGGGACTCAACAGCTCACAGCCGCTGCACAGCCACAGCGGCGCCGACTCATGCCCCTTTCTTTTTTAAGCTCGTAGCCAGAACTGGGAGCTCAGGACATGAGGTCTGGCTTTCATCTCAGCGTCTTGCGCAGGAGAACCTCACCAGGAGCTGGGACGTTTGCTGGCCTGGACCACCACTCTCCTCGCTAGCCAGGTGAAAACTGGCCCAGGTGGATGGACGCACGCCGCACTTGGCATCTCTGGTCTTGATGCAGATCTGGGGTGAGGCAGCTATGCAAGAAGGAGCCCTCTCTTACCGATAAAGGTTGCTGATGAACCTGAGCTGAGTGCTTGGTAATCGAAGGCGTGAATCGTGTGGTGACCGAAGCCATGCTGAGTGCATCTCGTCCTTGTCTACACTTGCAGCTTAAGTGGTCCCTGTGAGATTGTTGACCATACAAGAATGTTTTTCTTCTCCAGACACATGTCCTCAGGAATGTATCGTCTGAGTTGTGGGGACAGTGAATTGGTCCCAGGAGCAGCAGCAGGAGTAGCAGCAGTTACTTTTTTTTTTTTTTTTAATGCTATTCTCTTTTCTGTCCCTAGAGATCCTTTCTGGGAAGTCTCATAATGCTTTACACATGAGAATAAAATTATCTGCGCAGGTATCCTGCCGAAAACACAACAAGTAGCATCCCAGTTTTACACAGAGGAAACTGGAGCAAATGAACACAGGGAACCTAAGCAGGGCCAGGAGCAGCTAAAGCAGGGTGCTCTGATCCTTTATCCTGTGGCTCAAGGCACCGCACAAAAACAAACTGGCCATCCTTTAAAGCTGCTTACAAAAGTTCACCTGTCCTCAAAACATCCCATCTAACATAAGTCGCCCAACATTATCACTCTGTTTTACAGAGGGAAGTTGACAAAGGTGAGGACATACAGCCAGACTTCTGAGACTGGTCTCTGCATCAGGGCCTCATCCTTCGCATATCACATACCTGATTTTGAAAGACACTGAGCACCCAAATGTAGCTGAAGAGCATGGTAGCTGCAAATGCACGTCCAAAAATCGGGTGCCAGTATCTATGCTGGGTGCTTAAAAACGGAGCCACTCAAAATTATGGATAATTTGAGGAAGGGGACAAAAAAAAGACGCTTAAATAATAGGGTCTCAGTCATTGTTCAAGGCTGGTGTAAGAGACCATGAAAAAGTTCAGCCTGTTCATCTCTCACCAGATCAGCCACTTAGCTGCTGTAAACTGGTGTGGCTGCCCTGAAATTTTAGCTTACATTAGGTATGAATTGGGCTCATTTTACCTTTAGTGCCAGTGTCACTGGCTCCACTGCTATTCCACTTGTGGCCTCATTCTCTTGATGCCAGAGGATTCTGTTCCAGTATCTCCCTGCTCCTGGAGATCGCATGACCTCAGTTCCAGCCTTGTTACCCCTGATCCTGCTTCCTCCCCGTGCACGGAGTCAGACTTCAGGGAGGATGCAACCTTTGCAAATGTGGCGGTTCAAGGTGCCACTCAGAGACAGGGATGTCACAACCTCTTGGGATCAGCCGAGGTGTATATACAACGTCTTGGAGACTGGATCATTTTCCTTCTGGTACGGCTATGGGCTACACTGGAGAGACACAGGCTGTTAATTCACAGAGAGAGAGGGAGATAAATTCACCCCGTGATTATGTATCTGTAAACTGTAAATTTGTTTAAGTAACCTTCAGCATATATAGTGAAAGCTAAAAATCTACAGCCATCTTCAAGTTAGTCCGGCTAACCCGACCCTGGAAGAAGGAAAGCTGTACAGGGAAGTGGATACCACCCTGATGCTGGTGCATACCCACCTGGCAAATGCCAGCTGGTAGCCACTTCTTACTTTATCTTGCATTTAACACTAGTGGAGAGCTGTGGGCTGGTGCCGGGTGCAGTTTAAATAATCAGAGGATACATGCCAAGCTAGCTCATTCTTGATGGTCCTGCTGATTAGCAGAGTTGTCGGAAGCTTTGGAGAGCTACAAGGAACCAAATTTGTCTGCCCTATTTATCTTGGTGAGCACAACACCGGCTTAGTTAAAAAGCGAAAGGCTTTGGTTTGGGTTCAGCAAGTCCTTGGGCTCCTGGTTTAAGCTTGTAATGTGACCACCACAAGGTCTGAACTGGAAAAGAGGACCTGAGTCCAGCAGAGCACTGAGGTTGCTCTCAGTCCAGATCACACGCTCCAGACCTTCACAGCTTTGATCCCGTTTGTGCTGCCCACAAGTCTGGTGCAGGGCAAGAGCAACGCTCCACACACTCCAGGCTGATGTGTTTTGCAGTGTTTCCATTTGTTGGAAGAACGGGAACAGAAATGATGGCATCGTGGAAATCAGAGAGTTTAGAGCAGGGCAAAAAGACTCAGGACGAGAGAGCAGGAAGACAGGAAAGGTGTCAGGTTTGGATAGAGGAGACCCACTCAACCATAGGTGTCACAGGGAGAGGCAAGTGGGGAAAGGTAAAGGGGCACAGGGATAAGGGGAAGTGGGATGTGGAAGAGGTGATGCACCTGCATGGTTTGGGAGCAAATGGTTCAATTCAACAGGACTCTAGGAGGGTAAGAGTGACGTTTGGGAGAGCAAAGATGTAAGGGGAATGGAGAGTTTATTTTATTTCATTTGGTTTCAACTGACACAGGAAGGTATTTGGATGAGCCTGATGAACTCAGTGAAACGCAGACTCTTGTTCTGAACTGTAATTTATACAGTGGACCCCACTCTGTGGCACGGCCTCTGTTCTGGGTTCGAGTATTCAGCTGGCGGATTGTTGATGCATGAGCTGAGAGGCCACGGTAAAACCACAAAGAGTCACAAATTTTGATATTCCTGTACGCTCATCATTTGCTGCCAGCAACAGACTTTCTGGATAAATGCTTCTTCTTGAGGAAGAGGCTGGAAATTCCCAATCAGTGTTATACAGCAACATGCAGCAGATGATATTTCTTAAGGGGTGAAAGCATAGGTCACCTACTGACACGTGTCGTAAGTCCGGGTTGGAGGGAGAAATTACTTGCCAAGCCTCCGACTCCCAAAACCGAGTACAGATAAGGTGAAGTTTATCTGAACATTGTTTGCCATTTTGCAAAACTCTGTAACTCCTTGTTGCTTTCTTAAGAATAAAAATTTTTATGGTTTAAAAAAATCCAGCAAAACCCAAGTCTTATCTTGTTTTCTTAGTTTCATCACATTAATGTTTGCTTTGCTTACAAATCAGATGTGGCAGTTCCTGTACCCTCATATTCATTACGCTCCTTTCCTCTGCTCCATTCTCCACTATAATTTTTCTGGTTGAAGACTACTATTTGTATTTATTACTTATATTTATTTTATACTTATTTAATTTTAACAATTATTTTTATTTTTGACCCCATCCTCTTTGCATAGCCACTTTCTCCTTCCTGGTTCAGTTATTTACTTGTATGAAAAACTGTCCTTTTTAAAAATCCATTTTCCAGACTGAAGTTACATTATATCTACAAACATTTGAAGAAGAGTTTTCTTTGTGGCTGTTCACCCACGTAGCTACAGCGGGATTTTTGCTTCTTTACTTGGGGTGCAAGTTCCACAGCCACTGTAGAGCTCTCTGAAATTCTGGGCATCTTTCACATGCAGTTTCCTTCCCACTACAGTCCACGTTACAGAGCCTTCTTAATTCCTTGGTTTTTTATTTCTTTTAAAACAAACCCTCCATGTACAGTATACTTATTTAGCTTCCCACTTAATTGACATGTAAGGAAATTATGATCACACGCTCCAGATTTATTTTTGATGACCACCTGCTCTATGACTTAATTGCTATTTACAACTAACAAATCTTTTGAAGGTTCAGTGATGGTTTTGTGAAGGAATTTGTCATCTGCCATATTGCAAATTATAGGCCTAAGACCCTTTATGAACATCAGAGATTATTCTCTGGTCCATAACTCTGAAGTTAGTTCCCCCATGGCAGCATAGTTATCTCTTTTAACATTAGCTCTCTCCCTACATATCCAGTTATGAACTTGAGTGGTTCACAGCTGACTCTGAGCTGCACCAGAGAAAAGCCTCTTTTAACGTTCTGAGCGTCACCTAAGCAATCTATAACATCATTCATGTGATGCCAATGCACTATTTTTGTCTTCATTTTGTATCAGTCCTGAACAGCAGAATATTTTAATACAGGGATGACTGTTATTCTACCATATTTATGTCACTTGCACAATAGCTAGTTTACACCCCAAATTAGTTGCTCATATTTCTTTCCTACCAACACCTGGGAGGCAGTTACAAAGATAATGGAGCCAAAGTCTTCTCAACAATAGCAGGCGATACAACAAGGGGCAATGGCAACAAGCTGAAGCTTGGGAGGGTCAGGCTGAGTTTCAGGAAAAATTTTTTCATCAGAAAGGTAAAGGAAAGGTACCCAGAAAGGTGGCAGTATCTTCACCCTTGGAGGGTTTCCAGACTTGGTCAGACAAAATCATGGTGAGCTGCTTGAGCCAGAGGTTGGATCAGAGACCTCCAGAGGTCTCCTCCCATCACCACTTCTCTGACTCTCCAAAGTACACCAAAATCTGCCTCCCTGGCCTCACTCGCTTCCCTTAGCTGAACTAGATAGCCCTTTGGCTACTGGTATTGTCTGCTGCTGCTTCTCTCATCACAATTAGTATATTCTTCCCCCTTGTTGGCTAGGCCTCTCTGCCCATCGTTACCTCCTCATCTGTCATCAGGTACTTATTTAACTGGTCTTCATCTCCCTGCATATGAAACAGATACAGAGCCCTCCCCCAGCGGTTGCAGCATCACTGAATGGCTCTCTCAAACACCTGCACGATGAAGTTATATTTGCTAGCTAGCTTAGTAAGTTGCACAACTTTTTGCCAGAGCTGTTTGTTTTAGGCAGGCTGATCCAGCATGCAATGGATCGCAGCTCTGGAGCACGGAAGGGAGTCCCAGCTTTCGCAGACATCTGGAAGGGTTTGATTACAGAGAACAGCTTACTGCTCTGCAAAACAAAGGCTATCACAACTGCTGTGTTTGAGCCTCTCTGCAGGCAGTGCCCCGCAGCTCGTTTCACAGCCACAGCGCAGGCTGCAGACCTCCCCCAGCTCCTCTGCGTGAACAGCTAACGGGCAGATCTGCTGAAACGCAGTTTTGGCCCCACTGGAGCAGGGAGGGAAACAAATCAGTGGAAGGAGCCTTGCCTTAGCAGACCCTGCTGCTGCCTTTGCCTGGGGTGAAGGAGTTGTGCTCTGCTTCACTGGCTGATGAGAAGATGTGGGTGCCCTCTGAGAGCACAGATAATGCCGGATAATAACATGTAGGGCCCGGGGAGCAGAGATGAGCGCAGCTCAGATCGAAGGGGGCTGCCGGGACTCACAGGATGTGCGGGTAGTGCATGGTATTACCCCAGTGAGGCAGTGGGAGAGCGAGTCAGAGCAGCTAGCCGCATCTGACAGCTCAGGGCTCGTAAGTATAACTTCAGCAGGAAGAATTGACGTATCTTGTGGGCCTTTTCCAACGGGACTGAAGTGGTGAGTGAGGATGGGATTGGGATGCAAGGGGTAAGTCTGTATCAAGAACCTGTATCTGTGTTGGGTGCAAGGTGCTTCCTGGGCTGGGCGTCAGGAAGTTTTACTGAAAGAGCTGAGGCTGGGGGTTATCATGGTTTACTGTAGCTGTGCGTGCATGATCACAGCAGGCCACAGTGAGGGTTAAGTTGTATTACTGCGGGGCTAGCAAGACTGAGAAGAGAGGAACCGATCAGCAGAGAAGCAGCCATTTTCTCTACGTGTGTCTGAAAGATGGGGGGAAAAGGCAGTAGCTAAAATACAATCAGAGCTCACCCATTTCCCCTCTCGCAGCTTGTTTTTTATGCCGTGATGTTTTTCCCATGAAGCCAGGGCTGACTTGGCAGCCGGTGGTGGCACCACCCATCCCCGGGCTCGGGGGCTGGCTCACACCACCACCCAGCAAACCGGCTTCTACGCAGTTGAAGAAGGTTTTGCGGGGCGGGGGGGGAACAGCAAACCAACCAGCTTCCACCTCCAAGCCTTGCAGAAAGCTAAAGCTTTCTAAAAAGCAAGCGGACAGGGACGCGGCTGCTTGCAGGGGCTGCTCAGCAGGCCGGAGGGGATGAGCTTGCGCGCCGGAGCGCGGCGGGAAAGGCTGATGTGGTATCGACTTAAAGAGGGACCGGGCAAAAGCAGCCCAGCAGCAGGTTTGGGGGTGCTGCTCGACCCCGGCTGGCCGCGCCCCGCTCCCTTGCCGCCGCGGGTCTCTTGAGTGAACGCGCTCAAGGGCCGGGCGTTTCCTTCCTTCCGCGCTGCCAGAGCGAAAGCGAAACCAACGGCAGCCGGGCGGCCTTGGTTCCCCTGAGGGTTCCGGCGTCTGGAGGCGGACGGGGAGGCGGCATGGCCGGGGAGCCGGGGCTGCGCTGGGCCCTGCTGCTGTGCGGGGCCCTGCTGCTGTGCGGGGTCCTGCAGGCCGTGGCAGCGGGTGAGCGGCCGGGGCGGGGGCCGGGGATCCCCCTGCGCTCATCCCCCCACCCTTTCAGCCAAGGTCTCCCAGTGGGGTCTGGGGGCTGCCTAAAGGCTGCTGCTGTAGCAGGGTGGAGGGGTCCGCTGGCAGCAGGGCTGGGAGAACAACCCCGCCGTGGCAGCCAGCCCCCGGCCTCCCGATTATTTATCGCCATCCCACTCTTCTTCGTTGGTTCGCAGCGGGGGTCGTGCGTTCAGACGGTTCTTTTCCCTCCCTAAAGGGCCAGCGACAGCCCCCACCGCAGCGTCTGCGTTTCGCAGGGTGGACATCGCCCTGGGCTGCTCCTACGTGGGGGAAGAAGCGAGAGGCCTGCTGCGTGCCGCTGGCGAGGCGTCCTCCGAGCATCCCGCCGCCCTCGTGCTGCGGGGCGTCAGCGTCAGCGATGACCGGAACTTGGGTGAGGTGACTGAGTACAAAGTCCCGCAGGAAAAGCCTGACCCCTCTGCTCCCATCGTCTTTGAAGCCTCAGGTGAGTGAGAGAGCTGCAGCCGGGGTTTTGGCCACTCACCCGCACCGGGCTTCTGCAAGATTTTTCTTTAACTGAGTTTAGACAATTAATTTTTGTATGGCCACTAAAGCTATACACATGATTCCCTGAATTCCACAGTTTGGACTTTAAGAAAGGAAGTTTGTGGGAAATGTTAGAAAGCCCTATTGAGGCATCTCCTTCCTACTGGGTCTATCCTAGATTGCCTGTCTCTTGGGAAACACTTTGTCAAAAACAGGAATTCACAGAATTGCAGAATCACAGAATGGTCAGGGTTGGAAGGGACCTCTGGGCATCATCTGGTCCAACCCCCCTGCCAAAGCAGGATCAGCTAGAGCAGGCTGCACAGGACCTCGTCCAGGCGGGTCTTGAATATCTCCAGAGAAGGAGAATCCACCATCTCCCTGGGCAGCCTGTTCCAGTGCTCTGTCACCCTCAGAGGGAAGAAGTTCTTCCTCATGTTCAGATGGAACTTCCTATGCTTCGGTTTGTGCCTGTTGCCCCTTGTCCTGTTGCTGGGCACCACTGAACAGAATCTGGCCCCATCCTCCTGACACCCACCCTTAAGATATTTGTAAGTATATATTAGGTCCCCTCTCAGCCTTCTCTTCTTCAGGCTAAACAAGCCCAGCTCCCTCAGCCTTTCCTCGTAGAAGAGATGCTCCAGTCCCCTCCTCATCTTCGTAGCTGTCCACTGGCCTCTCTCCAGTAGTTCCTCATCTTTCTTGAACTGGGGAGCCGAGAACTGGACATAGTACTCCAGATGGGGCCTCACTAGGGCAGAGTAGGAGAGGGGGAGGACAACCTCTCTCGACCTGCTGGCCGCACTCTTCTTAATGCACCTCAGGATACCTTTGGCCTTCTTGGCAACAAGGGTGTGCTGCTGGCTCATGGTTATCCTGAGTATTCCACTACACAGAATTATTGCACCCATAAAGAGTGTTCCTATCTTCAGTCATGCGAGTGTTCTGTGCTAGCAGGAAGCATGGTGGTAAGTGGGCATGAAGGAGAGCTGTCCTGCTCAGAAGGCCATAAAGGCCTTAAGGACCCTAACCTAACCAGTGAAGAAGGTTCTTACTTCACTCGTGGGTGCCAACCTGCGGTCCAGCCTCTGTAGCCCTTGCATTGCGCATAACTTTGCAAATGGAGTGAAGCAAAGGTCTGAGCGTGTACTTTGCTGTGGTCTTGTCCGCTGCCTACAGTGCTTATCTTCAGGCGTGTGCTTCAGTACAAGCCTGTTTGAGGCCCTGAGACATGTTCAGAGGGGAACCTGGAGGCCCAGCAGGATCCGTTAGCCTGGGTCCAAGCTCTCCTTCGAGTGGTGTGGCTGGACTGGGCATAGGTGAGTTGAAGCACACTACAGCCAGGCTACTGTCAGGCATTGCAGACACAGAGTTAGTTTCCAGTGACGTCCATGGAAAGCATGCAGGTCACTAGGGATGCTTACACCTACGCTTAAGCCCGTGCTGTGATCAGAGGCACAGGTGCAGTGTGTCTCTGCAGTCAGCCACTCCTGCCACCCTTTCTTTCCTTACCTGGGATGCTTCAATGTCCCCTTTGTTTCTGGATTCAGGCCTAAACCAAATAAACATTGTGGGTCTTTACTGGGCATTTCACATACACAGCTTGCTTTCTTGAGCTAGCTAAATGGAATCTGTTCCTTTTATTCTCCTTTCCTAACACCTTCCTTTGCCCAGAGTGAACTCTGTGTGATCAGGCAGGATAAAATACAACCAACAGACTGAGGGATGTAAGACTGTCATGACAAACCTCTCATATTCTTTGCAGGCCTTCATCTGTTACGCCTAGCCTTGCATTTCTGGGCTCTGACTGACCCCTGCAGTGCATGATGCTTCTCCAAAATAACGTGTCTCATCAGCTTGTGCTTTCTTTCCCCTTTTGGATTCAGGCAGTCAGACCTCTTCCTCTGTCCCCACAGCACCGTCGGTATCCATCCCACATGCAGAGTCCCTGCTGCACGCCGAGTGTGATGGGGAGGAGCTGACCTGTGAGATCTCCCCGTACAGCTCCCAGCGGGCTGGTGACGGGCTGTGCCATACCTCCTGGTTCATGTCCACCCTGCGGCTCTCCGGCAGGATCAGTATCGCCCTCGTGCTCAGAGGACCCCACTGTGGCGGCTGGGAGGAGGAGGAGGAGCACGATGCAACACTGCACCCAAAGCTGAGGCTTCCTATGAGCAAGGAGGGGACGTTGCTGACCACAGGTGACCAGGTGGCCTGGGGTGCCCCCACAGCACTGGGGGACACAAGGGGAGGGGAGCCTGTGTCCCTGAGACCCCCACGCCCCACCTCGCTCCAGGACCTGAGGGCTGCCGGGAGTTGGAGCTTAAGGAAAAGAGGGTCACACAGATTGCCCCCGACCCTGTCTGCTCTCAGGGTTTCCCATGCCCCAGCCCCTGAGGATGATAAGCACCTTCAAGACCGTGACATGCACTTGGTGTCCACCAGTCTCCCTGCCCCACTAACACCACCAGGCTGGCTTCTTCCAGCTCTGCAGTCCACATGGCCCCTGGGGCAACACATAGGATGCCTGTGCCTCCTCCTCCTCCTCCTCCTCCTCCTGGTGGGGAGCCCAGTGCCAGCCCGTCCCGCCCAAGGGTGCCTTCTTTAACCACATCTGTTTAACTCTTTGCTTTGCCTGTGTTTCTGTTTCTAGTTGAATTTCAGTTGTCATCACGCAACACTTCTCTGCGCATGCATCTTGGTGGCTCGGTCACCCTCGACTGCCGCTTTGCCTTGGCTCCCAGCTCCTTGTTCTCCTCCCTGGAGTGGAGGAGGCAGCACCGAGGCAGTGGCCAGAGCCTATTCCGGTACCAGGTGGGGAGCACAGGCCCAGCATCGCAGCCAAAAGTCCATGTGGATGTGGCAGAGCTACTGGGGAGTGGAGACGCGTCACTTACCCTGCAAGGAGTGAGTGTGGAGGACGAAGGGAGCTACATCTGTTTGGTGTCCACCCCGCTGCACCAGGCCCAGCACATCATCCAGCTGCACGTGGCCGGTGAGGAAGGGAAATGCCTGATGGCAACAGCAGTCCCATCTCCCAGGCACTGAAACTTTGCCCTGCACCCTTACCCCATTGCTCCCAACACGCATTGACACAGTCAGCTCATCTTCTCTCCCTTGTGGATGGGGGCTTTTGTACTCTGCTGACAATAAGTCAATTCCCTGTTTATCTCCTCCAGCACCTCCAAGAGTTCGTATCATTCCAGCAGTGGTGTCATTTGAGAGAGACGTGACAACTACTCTGGCCTGCAACATTGCTGGCTATTACCCCCTGGACGTCTTGGTGAGCTGGACACAGAAGACTCCTGAAGATGATACGGAAATCCCTCTCTCAGATGCACATTTCTCCAGCCACCGGCAAAGCCAAGATGGCACCTACAGCATCACCTCCTACATCAGCATCAGCTCAGCCACAGCACGGGCACCAGCCACCTACAGCTGCCATGTCTCACACGTGGCCCTGGCAGAGCCCATCTCTGTGAGCACCCATCTTAAGGCACCAGGTAGGTGTCACGGGCAGAGGGGCGAGTTCTTCATCCTGCCCAGACCTCCTCCCACCTCATCAACCCATCGGAGGGATCAAAACCCCTGAGTCACATCACATCTGCCTGTTTCTCCATGCTTTCCTTCCGGTGTAATCTCATACCGATCCTCTCTATCCTCTTCCCTTTCCTTTTCACTTCCTCATCTTTTATTTCACTCCCTGAAGATTTTGGGACACAACTATCTCATTTCCTTCAGGGGAAAAGAGATTTTATGACCGAAAGTAGAGCAACAGATCAAAAATTGGTAGCGCGTGGGCTGGACCCTCATGGACAGGCACAAGAAAAGAGCCATGTCCCAAGGAGCCATGTCCAGCTGGACTTGATCTTCAGCTGAGGACCGATGCTGCTCAAGAGCTATAGTAAAAAATCCTTGCTCCCATTGGAGCTGTTGGGGTTCTCATTCTCCCTGCTGACGGGAGATTGCTCCTGTTTCTCCTCCTGACCCAGCAGGGAAAAGCAAGCAATATTGCAGTTTAACAAGTTAGGACACATCAGTCCAGCCAGAGTAACTGGCCCTGCGTTTGTGTGGCTTTATCTCACGTGTGTTGTGTCACATCTGTGTACCTGACAAGAGCATGCAGATGGTCAGTAGCTGGGGAAGCTCATTTAACTGTGACAACTCGCTGGCTCTTCAGCTGCTCCAGCTAACCTAACGCCACTGATCCTCCTCTTCCTCTGCAGAGCAAATGGGATCGGAAGGACTGGTGGGGAGTTTCATTGCTACCATCATCTTCATCGTTGTCCTCTTCATTGTGCTCAGGAGAAGAGCAGGTAGGAGTTTAAAATGCTGAGCCACTTCCCTCGTGGGCGAGAAGGAGCAAGGAGTGTCCTTCTCTCCCCTGCATCCCCGCTCAGGAGAGGTGGAGGTCGGGATATCCCAGGATCCTGGAGGGAGAGGTGGGGAGCGGATGAGCTGGAGACTCATTTCTGATGGAAGGCAGCATGATGTGATGTTTTACACCATTTTGGTCTTCCTGCATCTTGCTTCTTTTTATTTTCTCTCTCCTTTTCAGCTAGACCAAAGCCTGAGCAACTTCTAAGCACTTCGGAATAGAGGAAACCCTTGTGTCACCCACCTGCATTCCCTTGTCTCCTGTTCCTTGACACATCCTGCTCAGGAGAGCCAGCCCTGTCCAGATATTAACGGAGCTGTTGGTCGGTACGGAAGGGGTGGGGCTGCCCTTGGTGGCAGAGCTGAGCAGCCGTTCAGAGGTGGGCTCACACTAAAACACGTCTTCATCTTGGGAGAGCAGCATCAATAGCCACAGCTCTTTGCTGCGATGCTGCATTACAGGCAACAATGCAGACATTTTTAGAAGCACCTTTTCTCCAGTTTCAGGGAAAATTAAATTGTATATAGGTGACTGACTGTGCATGTGCATGTGTATATACAGATACATGTGTGTATGTGTACACGTTGTAAGTAGATACACAGCATTTACACGTGTATGTATCTAGCTGTATATAGGTGCATTTGGTTAATGCCTATGAGGCAGATGTTTAAGTAAGATATTTATGTATGTATGTGTTTCAACTGTGAAGTTGGGCAAATATGTAGATAAAATTGACACTCCAAAATGGTAAATCCTCAAAGAGAGGAAGTTATGGGTTAAACTGACCACAAATCAAGCAATCAGAAAAATGTGACTCTCCAGGAGAAAACTACAAAAAAATTTTTCATAGAAATTTCACTGCTCAACATTTACAAGGTGGAAATGATCTGTGGTTCTGTAGTCGTGAAAAAGAGACATGATTAAAAGCCTTTTCTGCCTAACATGGAATTTGAAGGTAACACTTAGAACTCTTGTATATAACCAACAGGGGAAAAAGGTAGAATGAAGGCGTGTATGGAAAGGAGGTATATGGCACACAATAAAAGTGGGAATTTATGAAGCATACAGAGCGATAAGGAGTGTTCAAAATAATCTGGAAAAACTGGATTGCTGCACGTGCTAACGGCACTTGGAAGGAGTTTTTTTTCAAAATATGTTGGAAACCAAGAAATGCTAGCAATGGCCTAGGCTTTTACCAGGTGGATATAGGTGAAACTGTTGATAGAAAAGATTTTGATGGAAGCTTTTTAATAAAGAGAAGGTAGTTTTTTGTATACAGAAAGGAACAGAAATGGGTATTCGGACTACGTGAGGATGGTAAACAACTTCCTAATTTATCTGCGGACAAAGGAAGTGTTTTAACAGCATCCGTTAAGCATAAGTATTTTCAGATCAGTAGCCAAGATAATTTTCATGTCAGAATCACAAAAGATTTGGCTGACAAGGCACCTGGTGGAGTTAGGTGTTTAAAAATCCTAGCAAAAAGTCCCAAGACCTTGGAAAAGCACATTGTGTCAGTGTTCACAGAGAGAAAGCAAGATGACACCAACGACTGTTAGATGGTTCCACTGTAATAATTGCAGGTAAGAGAGTGTGAAGTTATTACAAGTAAAAGGCTTCAACATGAAAATAACATTAATAATTTAGTATGTTTTAAAAAAAAGTTGTGAGAAACAAACCTGTCTTGATTCTTTGACGGAATAATACATTTTGAGAAAAGTACTGCTGCAGATTTAACAAACCAAGAAATCTGTAAATTCTGAAGAAACAATAATGGTGTATGTGTACACCATAATTTGCATTATATGGATTAATTACTAGCTAACAGACAAATGGCAAAAATTCATTGTCCAAAATGAAGCAGCAATTGCTGTTGAAAGCATGTGCCTCTCTGCAAGAACCATGCTGTTTAATGTTTGCATCGAGAGATCTACACATGTCACCTGGCCAGCTGAACATACCCAAACCAGACAAGATGCTCAGCAACGGTAGTGGAGTCTCCTCAGGTACTGGACTACCACGCTGTCTCAATGCCATTCACCCATGAACCTCATCAGTTGCCTGACCTGTGGGAACGTGTAAGAGTGACCATGGGCAGAATGCAAGTGCTGGTGGAAGCAGTTTTTGCTTGTGTCATTTCCTCTTCATTTTTTATGCGTTACCAATAACCAAGTATTTTTAGTTCCAACGGTTGTTTTCTGTCTGTGCATCTCCCATGCCACCCTGTGAAGTGAAGCCACTGTGTGGCTCTAGGGCCAGTGAGCAGAGGGGCTGAGCCCCACGCAGAGGGGGAAACCACCTGGGACTCGGGAAGGGGAGCTCCAAGGGACCCGTGGTGTCAATGCTGGTCCCCTCAATGCTCCCAGAGGCTGCTACACTGGAGCAGGACTCACAGAAGCTTTTTGTCCTGCCTGCTACATTCAGAGACACCCCCAGATAATGGGTGGGTATGTGGCTGCTGGCTCCTGTGCAGCCAGGGAGGGAGGACAAGTTGCCAAGGGCAGGAACCTCGCTGGCAACCACTGGAGAAGTTGCTGTCACCCGTGACTGACAACGTCAAGTTGGAAGCCCAGCAAAGCCTGGAGCTGCAACACCTGTCAGCAGTGCAGGCGCCCACATGGTTTTTTAGTATGTTGAAAGCTTGGAGGTGGTCCAGAGCAAAATGACAGGACCAGTTGGGAAGGTCAGAAAACACCTTATAGGCGGCACTTTGAGGCGTTACTCTGGTCTTACTAAATCAGTATCTCTCAATTACACCACAGCAAATACAGAGTACTGGTTGCACCGTAACTTGCAGAGAAAGACACAGTGAGAATCAACAGCTGCAAGTTATATTTAGGCATGTTCTGAGTAGAAGAAGGCATTATATACTCAATGATGAGGATGATTGTCCTAGCCATCTGTCAATAAAAATGGCAGACTATCTTTCAAGGCCTTAAAATAAATGCCACGTTACTTTTTTCAAGCTGTTCTTTAATAATAATTATAAAAAAAAAGTTAATGGCATCAGTTAAAAGACACTGGGGAAAATTCCGAGGCCTTTGATACCCATGAAGTGTGAGCTGGTGGCTTGTCTGCCTTTTTGGCCCATAAACTGACATAAAGGAAATTAAAAAATAAGGGAGAGATACAAGAAATGCATTAGGAGAGGCTGTATTCCTCATGAGGAGAAATATACTATGGCACTTGATTTTATTTGACTACCTATCCTCTGGTGCTCCCCACTAGAGTTGCTGTGGGGAGTCCACAGTTACTGTGTCCCCGAAGGTCTCCTGCTCAATTTAAGCCACAAAAACAAGTAAAGCATATAACCTAAAGCAGAAAAAGTAATACTTACTGATAAACAAAGTGATGCTGTGTTTAACAACAATGTTCCCCGTATTTTAAATATAAAACACTTCTTACAGAAAATACCACTAAGAGACTGAAAGTTGAACAAAGATAAACTCGACTGCATTATAAAGACACATACAAATAATGTTATGCATGCTGTGTCTCTAGGAGAGAGCCACACTGCCTTCCAAGGTCGAATGTGCCATGGCCAAGTGCCATATGGCATCAACGCCTGGCCGCGTGAATTGAGAAGCAGGAATCTGGTTATCATCTGATGAGCTGCTAGTTACACCAAGCCGTTATTAGGTATACTGTGTCTCTACAAATGAATGCTAAATGTAGGTGTTTTAAACAAGTTCTTTAGAAGAATTATTTGATATATGACATGAAATTTGATATGGATTCTGTCAATCTGCAAAACATAAGATGAAGTTATTTGCACAAGATTACTTAGGGGCTGTGGCTGCACGGTATTGTGAATATGGACAAGCCAAAACTTCTAATGTGGTATTGAAAGAGCAGTCATTGCAAACAACAAAGCCAGGCTCAAGATTATCTTTCCCACATAGGTTCCTCTTGTTTGATTATGCCTTTGCTCACTCAGTTTAAGCTAGCAAAATAGACCCAGCAGCCTACCAACATTGGTTTAGATGCACTTTATGAACATAGCTGAAGTTCAGGTGGTATGTGCCTCAGAGAGAGCATGTGTTAACTAGAAGAGACAGTGAAGCACCTAATGCACTTCAAGGCTAAAACCTCTCTCCTGTGGCCCACCAGGCAATGATGGGCAGCAACTCATTCAATCCTAGCATGCAACAGGAAACCGATTTCCACACCAACCGTAGAAATTATACCAAACTTTCCCACATCTCCCTCATCTTGATCAATGAACTGCAAGGAACCACTGCAACCTGCTTGGTAGGGGTGGGCCAGAACAAAGCATCAGGGCCAGCATTCACACTCTCCTACTGTGCATCTCTTCCAGACCACAAGCTTGAAGCAGCAAGCTCCGTTGCGAGAGCTTGGCTTCCCAGTCCTCCATTAGATCGGCACAGTGAGCAGCAGTGGGTTCACACAAGTACACAGTAAGATGACTCCCTCCCACATGGCTGCAGCTTCTTGAAAGCCCACGGACACCAGGTAGTTCTCAATAGCTGGATACCTCTTTTCATAGAGAAGGTCATCTCACAGCTATACAATGGCCGCTGCTTCTCCCTAGCACTGCCTGCAGAAACACTGTCCCTGGGCTTCTCTCTGTGAAAAGTAGGAAATGCTGAGCAAAGACATGTCTGCACTAGCACTGCTCTTCTTAGTAACAGCAATCTTCTGCATTGATCACTTCCTCTGGCCTATCCTTCATCTGGACTTCACAGACAGGAGCAATGATAAGCTACAATGGGTAGTGAATCTCCTGTAATATTCCGCACTCTCCTCCTGTCAAAAAAAAAAAAAAAAGAAAGAAAAAAAAGGAAAAGGGAAAAAGAATGGGCTTTTCTTTTTCCAAAGCCTCAAACTCTCTTGCAACCGCCCCCTAACTTATGTCCCACACAAAATCATGGGGCACATGCTTCCCTCCACAACATATGTGTCATGCTAAATCAGTCTAGCTCTACCCACTGCAAAAACATGCTTCTCCTCCCAGGTCAGCTGAAAATTCAGCTTCTCCCAGCACACAGAATGGTGGGTTCCCATGCATCTCCCTCAATGAATGATGAGCAGATGCTGAAAAATGGCAGATGCCCCCTCAGGATCAAAAATTAGCTGAGAAGCTCAAAAAGCACATCTGGAGTGGAGAGGGCTGATTTCAGCCTCTAGGACCAGATGTAGTTGCCAGCAGTTCCTGGTGAGTAGAGACAGCGGAGGACCGAGGACCTTCCCCACCCGTGTCCCCAGGTAGATGCAGTGGCTGCAGCACTGGGAGCTCCTTCGCTGAAGATGAAAATATAAAAGGGGTGGTACTTGTGGACAGACAGAAGACAACAGTTATGCTAGGTGTTGGTGTAGGCTGTCAATGCCAGGAAACAGGTCAAAACAATAAAGGCTGACAACACAGAACGGGAAAAAGAGAAGTGGCTGGAAAACAACAAGAGGTAGAGAGCAGGATGCTAGCAGCAGTGAATGCATCAGGTGGGAAAACAGGATTGTGACCCTGAGCCTTGGGATGTCACATTGAGAGGGGGAGTGAGAAGTAAGAGGGAACAGCAACATCGCCCCAGCAGGCACGGTGGATGTAGTGATGTAGTGTTACAAGAGGTGGCAGAAGAGGTTAGCGATGACAGAGTAGTGGCACAGGATTGTATAGTACAGTAACGTTATGTGGTGGGTCAAAGCAATGACTGTCAGTGAAGCAGGGCAGTACCAGACAATGCTGATGGACAGCCAAGGAGACGTCCGCATAGGTTGGGCCAACGATGATAAGGTGCAGAAAAGGAAGGGAAAATGACAGCAAAGGCAGGAAAGACAACACGTCGTCGTTTTAAGAGTTTGCGGACTGACTTCAGCCTCCTGTGCTGCAAACTGTCTAACATGAGTCATCTTCTGGGAGATATATAACTTGCCAGCACGTATTTCAGTGTCACTAGGCAATGCAGGCCTTCGCACCGCCATCGGGCGCAGTTCGTGAGGAAGGAGGGCACGGTTTTCTTCTCTATCTGAATTAATTTGTTACTGTTCTTTCCATTCAGCTCACTTTCCTTCCCCTCTTTTCAACAGTATTTTTCACCATCTTCTTTTCCCCTTTTCCAAATGCTTCTGAAGTCATGGGTTTGCCTAGTATTGATTTCTTTATGAATTGCTGTTTTTCTCTATTTTATACTTTTGTATATACCTAAATCATTCTCACTGACCTGTCCTCCCATGAAATGCCATCAACATCTTAAGTCCTTAGCATGAAAGATCAATTGCCTCAGATGGTAAATATGCACAGCCTCACACCAGGAGGTATTCTGCAAATACTTTGAGATGCTTTACTGGCAGGGGATTTGGAAGGCAAAATGTTGTAGACTCTGTGAGGTGGACCTTCAAGCTACAGGGGAAGATTCTCTAAAAAACAACCCAGGAACCCCATGTGTCTTACTTAAGGAAAACCCCTTCCTGAACCCAAAATTTGCCCAGGAGTATAAACTTCTTGATATGTGAGGTGTATCTGAAACAGCTGCAGTAAAAGAAGAGGTGACAGAATGGGACAGTGACTGTAGGGAAGAAATCTCACACTTCTCAGTATCACTAGAAGTGGTCAGATGGCTTGACTAAGATTCATGTTTTGATGGCCAACCTCTTCTGCTTAAAAGAAAGGATGAAAAGAAAAAAGAAAAAAAAATCAGATACGAATCCAGACATTTCAGGGCCTACAGGGGATAAACCTCAGATTACTTCATTATAAAAACCAAGACAATGCCAAACAGTATCTTATCAGCTAATCCTTAACTTGAATTTTTCAAGCTATCTTGAAAAAAATTTAGGTTCTTTGCATCATGGACCATTCCAGAGCTTCACATCACTGCTAACCTGAGATCTTGTGTGGGAAGACATAAAACCTCCAAGCAGAGGAATGAACTGGACATGTCTGAACAATTAGAAAGGAGATGGGAAAGGGGGGGGATGCCTTCTGCTCTGCCTTTTGAGAAGGGTGTGGTGGGAAGTGTTCCCTCAAGGCATTTGGCTATTAAATCTGGCCTTACTCATAAAAGAAACAGAATTTACAGATTAACTTATCTTCTTAAAGGCTTACTTCCCTGTGGATTCCCTTTTTGAGAGCATAGTTTTGGCCCCCAAAAGCAGGGGCTCTGTTGGACCCCATCAACAGAGCAGAGCTGAGAAGCAGAAGCAACACGAAACCACTGAGGTGGGAGTGACTGAGGGGGGTACCTGGAGAATTACATGAGGCAGCATCAAAAATGGGAGGTAAACATAAACCACATTGTCCTAACGTCAGCTCTAGTAAAGCTCCAGGTGGGCATCAGCAAGCATCTGTGCCCAGCAAGCAAATGCCTGCCGTGCCGGGTGCTGCGCTGGGCTCGGAGGGTGACCAAGCCCAACCCTGCGATCTCCATCGGCCGGGGAGCAGCAGGTGTCGGGAGAAAAACTGGTCTGAGGTGGCTGCATCTGCCTCGAATTTCCAGGAACACGCAGGAGAGATCATGAAAGGGGTGGGGACACAAGCCTGGGGAGTCAGGTGGCTGCGATAATAGTTATATTGTTAGGGCTGGAATGAGGAAATTAAAGATTTCAGCTGGGGAGAACAGGGCACTGAGGGGGGAGGAACTCAAGGAGACTCCATCTTGATCTCCCCACTCATTAGTTGCCCCTCAGTACAAAGCAGATGAAGAAATCACTGGTGTTGACATCCAGTCCTATAGCTTTGCTCTCTGCTATTTCAGGCGGGCATTAATTAGCCTTAGCTTAGCTATGCCAGTGGGCGGGAGTTTTCATCCGGCCATTTCCACAGCCGATCCTCTTGCAAGAGGGCTGGGTTGAGATCAGTATCTGAGGAGCTGTCGATCTGGCTGAGTGATCCTACGTGAGACCCTGGGTTTATGCAGCAGGGGCAGAGCTCAAAGGCTCATCCATTTTCAGTGCTTGGTGATTTTCCCACGGAGGACAGGTCACTAGCGGTGAAGGTGGCTGCTGACTCGGACGCAACGTGGTATGGCTAACACACCATGGGGTCTGGATCACCGGGCTGCTTCAGCACCCCAAACTGATTCAAGAGGTAATATCCCGTGTCCTGCAATACAGGCAACAGATGGGAGAGTGCTACATCTTTCAGGAGCTAACTCAGATTTGCCAGCTGAGGCAGAGCGTGAGCAGCTGCTGTACAGGCTCTCCTCCGGGCTCCGAACTGCATTGCAGCGTGCAGACAGCAACGAAAGAGGATCCATACAGGTCTTCTGAAGTTCACTCATGCTAACTTCATTCTCCTAGGAAGAGAGACTGGGTTCCTTCCACACAGTTTCCAGTAGGATTTGTTCAGTCCTACAACATTATTTTCATGAGCTCTACCCTAGCCTTCCACCTTTCATGCTGAAATATAGGGATAACACATGCTGCTTTGGTTTTTCCCTCAGGGCTCCCTTTTGCATCACCAGAACGGCTCCCTGCAGGCACTCTGCTCCTACAAGGTACATATGAATAAATACACTGAAAAGCAGCCTCCTCGGGACAGAAAGGTGCGGGACTGCGTACACGGACACGCTCTTGCTGCTGTAGTAGCACTGGCTATTTGGGACAGACACCACTGCTGCCTGGCAGGTTACATCAGTAGCAAGGGAGAAGGCGTTCAACAGCCCATTAGGCTGGTTTGCAAATCCCTGATGGCTTTTTAATAACGATCCTCTTCAGAGATCACCACCTCTGCCTCAAGGGAGTCCACAAATCCTGGGTAAGTAATTCCCCACTGAAAATCGACAGCGATACGAAGCGTAGGCTCACATCTACCCATCTTTAGCAGCTACTAGGCTGGTATTTCTTTGGCCAAACACTTCAGTTAAACTTAAAGCACGATCCGTGCTGCTATTCTTTGACAGCACATGTTGCCAGTTTTAATGCAGAAAAGTATAATCAGCTGTAGCTAACCCAGAATAATCACTAGCTTCTGCCTTGCAGTAGAAGGAAAACAATGGCATATATGGATATGCAAAAGAACTAAACTGATCAAGCATCTTTCGAGTAGTTCAAAAACATACATAATTTGTTACATTTGGAATCCAGACCAGAAGGGGAGAGACCTTTCCTTTTTTTCCTTACCACAGTAGCAGCGTGTTGAAAAAAGTTTGTTCTATTTTAAAATGTTGTGTGCATTACAGATCACTATCACATTCCTACCCAGGCAGATAATAGACATAGCTGGTAAGGAAACATTTCAAATTTGGTGCCATAAAAATGATTCATGTTTACTCAAAGGTTGCTGAGTAGCAATAAAAAGCAATCATGCATTCAGCTTGTGAAGATATAATATGCAGAAGCACTGCCCAGAACAACAGGGCACTTCCCATTTCAACAGTGAAGGACCTAGCGACAAGCATCTGAAAGAAAAGGATCTTTCCAGTACAAAGCTCCTGGGATTCAAAACGTCGTTAGAGGTGAAGTAAATACTATGAATCAAAACTTCCAAAAAGGATTTGTGGTGCCTGATGGGAGATCTTTCATCCTAACGCAAGACTTGGGATTTCAGAAGACCATTTATCCTGTAATTGCTGAGCCTGAATGGGGGTGGGGGAAATAACCACCCGTGTCAAAACCAGTTCCATCAGGTGTGACTCGCCTTGAAAGGTGGATACATCGAATAAATACCCAGAAACTTGTGGATGGGCTCAGAGACCCTTGTGGTGAGGGAAGTTTGAGACAAGAGTGTACCTAATCACTAAATGATCAACAGGAGCTGTTTTTGCAAAGTACACGAGTAATTCCATGTCACTACCTGCTGTCACAGTGAAGCATGCCTGGGGAAAATGGTACCGTTTATGACTGATGGTCTCTGCCAGAAGATGGTCACTTATATTATCTAGTTCATCTACACATTGGGAAAAAAAAATCAAATGAAAGCTGGGAGGATGAAAATAATTTTTTTTAAAAAAGAAAAACTGAAGCAAATTCTGGTATTCTGCAAATGGAGATTGAGACTGGCAGCTGAGAAGGCAATGGGAGATTTGTTGTTTGCATCGTTTCTAAAGTATTTGGGGAATCAAGCAGGAATTTTGGTGGTAGAAATGTTAAAAATCAATTTTTGCTTCCTTTGTGAGTTGGCAATCAATCTGCAGCACATGTACGGGACCACAGGAAGGTAAGGACTTTTTCAAAGCCATGGCCGAAGCGTGATATTCACATGACTGAAACGACTGGACGTCACCTCAGGGCTGATACGTGCTCTGAGGTGTGCCACAACAGCAGATAGCGGACAGCAGCCTGAGCAGCTCACCGGCGGGAGAAAGAGGGAAAGGGGAATTGTTTAGATCACTGCTGACACAGTAGCTGGAAACAGTGAAAGAGCTAGAGAGCGGTTTTTTAATTCTTTAGGAAAAAAAATACAACATATGCTAAAAGTCTTCTGAAAAATAAAACAAATATGTATCTAGATGAGCATATAGAGATACATAGAGATATGATCTATCATTTTTACGCACATAACAATAAAACATACAATACATGCACCCACACCCAAATTATCTGCTATTCTTGTCCAAACTGGCAAAGGCCAGAAGTTCTCCCAAACAACACGGTGATGGAAATTGTCAGCCATGACAAAATGGTGAGAAAATTGCTTTAGACTGTCATTCGCATACAGCAAATTGGTCCAGATGTTTGGGTTTTTAATTATTCGTCAAGTCAAAAGAAATCAGAAAAGGTAAGTTACCTTTGTCTCACACCCAGCAAGAAGGACCGTGTTTCTGAATTCATTTGCAAAGATCGGTTGAAGACAGTTTGAAATGTTTTTAAACACTGTGGAAATCAGAGAAAGCCTAACTGTCAGCAATACCAAATTCAGCTGTGGTTGCTTTGTGGGTGCTGTTAACTTGAGTGTAAAATGGGCATTTTCAGGGGCAAAATCATTTTTGTCATTCCAGTAAGACACAGGCACAGTTCCAGTAAACGAGAGGCTGTTTTGGAGGACGGTCCATTAGTGTGACTGAGTAATTTCAGGAAATTACAGTAATGTAAGTCAGACAAGTTATAAACACGCTTTGCATGAAGTGACTGTGTTGTAGCTCCGTAGGTGACACTGGGAATCGTAAGCGCCGACGCTGAGTAGGTGTTTGTACCTCTACATGCGTTCAGAGTTTAAGGCACAGGCTATACGGCTGGGTCAAAAGGCTGATGATGCTCATCTTCAGGGATCCTTCACGTGTCTGGGTGCACAAAATGGCACAAATCAGAAGAGCTCACATCCCTCTGCTAAATGGCATCTCCTGTGGCACTGCCCCAGACAGGATACGGAGCTCACAGACCAGCGGTCCGACCCAGGAGGGCATTTCCAGTGCTCTGTGGAAGCTGCTTTGTAATAGGCATTCGATACGACTTTAATTCATTTCCCCCACCCCTCCTGCTTTTTGCAACTCATCTTTGATGAAAGTTCGGAAATACATTGCCTGAGATATAATGAAGCTTAGAACTGCAGAAGGAACGGTGCTCTTGCTTCGCGTCGCTTTTTGGGATGGGACGGAGCGAGGGGAAAGCTCTGAAGTCGTGGCTGCAGGTTTGTAGCAAGCAGCCGTCACAAGGCTGTTCCTGGCACGCTGTCGCTTCACTGCTGGCCTCAGAAATGTACTCCTTGCTGTTTTCAAGCACGGTATTGTGCAATACGCAGAGCTGCAAGTGGCTGTGTCACTAACCAGACCACTGCTAACTCCAGCAAGGACCGAAATGCAGTGCCAGATGTCGGGGCCTGAACAAGCACCGATCTCAGGGAGGGACTCGTGAAGGAAAGCAAGAAGTGAAAACTTCAGACAGCACTAGTTTGGGAGAAAACCACTTGGAGGAAGGACTGGGAAAGCGGTTCTGCTCTTACAGCGGCAGAGGGCTGCTGGGGACTCCTATTGCGTTTGGGTACGGGCGTTGATTTCTGCGGTCTGAGGAAACGCCGCAAGGCTTTGGGTGATGACGGGAGGCCTTCATTTCCCAGGCATGGATGGGTGCAACGCGTCCCCACTCACACCTGGGCCAGGCAGCTCCCGACACGAAGCATTTCTTCAGCTACCGAACCAGCAAAGCCCACGCTACCTCACGCGTCTCACCCAGACCACCACCCCTCTCCGCTCCAGCCCCGTCCCTCTCGCAAATCCCACCCCACAGCCCCCATCCACCGGGGCTTTGCCCTTGGGAAGCACGACTTGGCGACGAACCCCGCAGACGATGCCGGGGACCGAGGAGAGGGGCGGGGGGGGGTCCCAGACGAGCGCTGCCAACTTTCGGCATCCCCTCGGCTCCCCGGGACGCCGCGGGGGCCGGGGGAGGAGGAGGAGGAGAGGAGCAGGGAACAGGCTGTTCGGCAGCCGTACCCGGCCGGGCCAGGGCTCCCCTCAGGGAGGACGGAGGGACGGGGGGGGGGGGGCTGCGGCCCGCCGGGAGCGCGGCGGCCGCGCCTTGACCCCCGCCGGCTCCGCCAAGGTCGGCTCCCGGCGCGTCCCCGGCCCCCTCGGCCGCCGTGCCCGGGGCGGACACCGGAGAGTGTAAAGAGGCTTTTCTTCCCCGGGAGCGGCGCCGGGGGGAAGGGGCCGGGGGAGGAGAGGGAAGGAGGGGCGGGCGGGGCGAGGCTGGCGGGGCAGGGGCCGGGCGGGGTGCTGGCTCGAACTGGAAAGGAACCGGTCCCAGCCCGGCCCGGGGAGGCTGCGGGAGAGCCGAGCCGGGCGGCAGCGCTCGGGCAGAGCGTACCAGCCCCGGGCCGAGCAGCCGCCGCCCGCCGCAGGCACGTCAGCCCCGGGGGGTGGGGACACGACAGCGGGAGGGGGATCTTCCCCCCCCCCCCCCGTGTCACCTGTGGGTGGGGGGAGGGCTGGGGGTCTGCAACCTGGGATGGGGGTGAGGGAGGAGGGGGGTGCGGGCTTCCAGGTTTGGGGCAGACGGCGATGGCGAGCAAGGTTTTGCGCTGGGAGCAGCTTCCCCGGAGCCGTGGTCTTGCAGGGCGACCCCCCTAATTCTGAATTTGTGCTGTAGGGTGGCTGGGCGAAGGCAGGCAAGATGCCAGAAGGGGAGAAAACGGGGCAATGTAAGCAAGAAGAGGAGCGGCGGCAGAAAGAAGAGGAGCGGGAGGGTCTCATCGAGTTCTACAGTTCCTACCAGGAGCTCTTCCAGTTCTTCTGCAGCAACACGACCATCCACGGGGCCATCCGCCTGGTGTGCTCCAAAAAGAACAAGATGAAGACAGCCTTCTGGTCCGTGCTCTTCTTCCTCACCTTCGGCTTGATGTACTGGCAGTTCGGGATCCTCTACAGGGAGTATTTCAGCTACCCTGTCAGCCTCAACCTCAACCTCAACTCGGACAGGCTGACCTTCCCAGCCGTGACGCTGTGCACCCTCAATCCCTACAGGTAAGAAACGGACTCCTGGAGCTCTCGACCGCCTTGACTTCTGCGGGCGTGGGATAAGAGCGCGTACTGTTGTTCTCCTCGTGGTCCTTGACTGTCCCCTTCTGTGGCAGTGCCGGTGGGAAGGACGCTTCTGGCAGGCCTTTGCTGCTGCGGGGGGGGGGGTTAGAGGAAGGCAGGTTAGTTTAGGCAGCTCTGCTTGGTGGTGCGTGTTAGCGGGGCCACGCTGTGAACTGCCACAGGGCAAAAGCAGACACATTCGCTTCTCTCCTACAAGGATGGTAGCCTCCAGCAAGGGGTTGGATTTGCAGCTTGTGGCAGGAATGGCCTGGATCACCTCAGTAAACTTGGCCGTGTGTCTTATTCAGAGCTGTTTATGTGCATCCGGCCCTAAACCTGCAGGCTCCTCTCTCCCCCCTCCCTGTAGATACAGCGCCATCCGGAAGAAGTTGGATGAGCTGGACCAAATCACCCATCAGACACTGCTAGACCTTTATGACTACAACATGTCTCTGGCACGAAGCGACTGGTCCACGCTGTCCACGCGAAAGCGTAGCTCAAGGAGCCTGCTCCATCATGTCCAGCGCCATCCGCTGCGAAGGCAGAAGCGGGATAATTTAGTCAACTTGCCAGAAAACAGTCCCTCAGTGGACAAGAATGACTGGAAAATTGGCTTTGTTCTGGTGAGATCCCTAGATACGCCGTGTCTTACCCACTCTGGCCTCTGTGTAGCTATTGTTAGATCCTTGGCTGTGCCTTTTCCTACGTAGAATTAATTAATCTGATTAATCTGCACTGGCTTTTGCTAATTACAGATAAAGGTAGAGCTTAATACTCTGCCCATTGCAATCCTGTTCTCCAAGTCCTGTCCCTGTTCATGCGGGCCCCAGGAGACTTGTCCACGTCAGTGCCCGTCTTTTCCTAGGTAGGGCAGGGAACCTTGACCTTCCTGAAAGCTGCATCAGCCTTGCAGTTGCCTTTTGGAGAGCCATTTATTAACGTCAGCCACAGTGTTGCCCAATAATAGCGAAGGGGAAAGTAGTGGATGGCTGTGGGCCATTTGAAATATGGTCGTGGTCCCATTCGCTCCTAGGTAGCAGCTTCTTCGCCTGGGGATAGCTTGTGTTTGCATTTAAAAAGGCAGTGAAGGACTGAAGCTAATCGCTTGCCAGTTAAGTAGAGTTCCCACGGGATCACACACATTTTTCTGGACACACCCTGAAGGAAAGACTCTCCACGAAAGAATCAAAAGCTTCTGGTTTTGTACCACGTAAAATTTATGTGCAGCAGATCACCCTGCACACCTCACTGCAGCTCGCTGCCTCCTGGGTTTTACTCAGCCTTGCTCATTTACCTGGTGTTTCCCTTCCACCCAGGAGCTGCCCCGGGTTTGCTCTTCCCCATCCTGCTGATCACCTTTTGGTCGAGCGCAGGAGCCCTGCGGAGCTGGTCCACTCTGTAGGGTTCATCTCCTGCCTGTGCTGAGGGAGCACAGCTAATCCACAGCCACAGCCTCGCCTCCTGGACAAGACTTCCCTGACGTAGCTGGTTTTCTCCTTCTCTTCTTAACAGTGCAGTGAAAACAACGACGACTGTTTCCATCAGGCGTACTCCTCAGGGGTGGATGCCGTGCGGGAATGGTACAGCTTTCACTATATCAATATCCTGGCTCAGGTGCCTGATGCGAAAGCCCTGGATGAGTCTGACTTTGAGAATTTCATCTATGCTTGCCGCTTCAATGAAGCAACATGTGACAAGGCGTAAGTGGTGGAAGCATCCCACCGTGTCTTCCTAACAACACCCATGTTTCATGCCTGGGTCTGAGGGGAATTCAAGAAACGCGCGTTAGAGAACCTCTTTCCCAAGGTGGGATTGTTCCTTGTTTGGTTCCTGTCGTCTCAGACGGTGTCTCATGAGTCTTTCCTGTGGGTTGTGCTCACCAGGGTCACAGATTCTGTGACGTGAAACTGTGGACCTCGGAGGATGGTTTTTCCTTTCCCTAGGTTTTACACAAATATTTATACTGGTCCAAACCCCAGAGTGGGCAAAGATGTACAGTGTAGAAGTCTCTTTATTCTGCTCTGTACAGTGGCGAAGTGGTACTTATCGGCCCACATACAGGAGGAGGAAAAGAGAGAGTTGTTAGAAAAAGAGAGTAGAAACAATATCCCACTTCTCTCCTGCCACTATGGTCAAAAAACCCCAGAGAGGTAGTGAAATGAAACCCACAAGCAAGGAAGGAAAAGGGGCAGGAAGAGCTAAGATTTTTGTCAATATTAAGAAGACAATACAGCAGTACTAGACTGCTAAAACCCATCTGGGCTCTCAAGAGTTAGCAGTATGAAAAACCTGGTGTAAAAACCTGCCCGGCTCCAGGACATTTTTTACAGCACATTGTAATTGCTTTTCCCGGTTCGAGCGAGTTTACATAACAAATACTGCCCATCTGCTGTAAGCCCCTCTCCCTGCAGGCGGAGAACAGATTTGTTCCTTTTGGAAAGCCCTTCCCCTTGGTCTGGCAGCCCTTCTCACCCCCTGTGAATGTTTCTGTTCCCGTCTCAGGAATTACACCCACTTCCACCATCCCTTCTATGGGAACTGCTATACCTTTAACGACAACAGCAGCAGCCTGTGGACATCCTCGCTGCCTGGGATCAATAACGGTGGGTGAGAGGCACTCTTTGGTGAGTAAGGAGAGCAGCTCAGCCCTGCTTTCCCCAGGAGTTACAGGCGTGCAGAGATGGCTGTCCCTTGCTGCTGCCCCGCTGAACTCTCTCTCTCCCATCAGTGCCTGATCCTTACGTTCGTTGTTCCCTCTCGACCTGTGCTGGCCCTTCCTGAAGTCCCCTGTTTGTGCTCCTGAGAGCCCGGTCTTGACCTTCTCCTGCTCCACTTCCCTGTTCACAGCAACTGACCTGTTTGTGCTCCCAAACCTCCTAGATCCAACCTTCTGGCTTTTCTTCCATTTGGCTCCAAGTCTCTCCATGAAATCTCTCTCAGGTGCCTGTTCTTCTTTTTCTAAGGCACAGTGAAGAAATCCAGTTTTCCTTGGCCTCTCCTGGAGCCTCCAGCTTTGTCTCTGGCCTCCAGCTACCCTCCACTGCTTCCCAGCTTTAGTGCAGCCCTGATTGATGTTTCTCTTCCTTTCTTTCTTACAGACTCACTTCTAACCCTTCTGCTCTCTCTTCTCTCCCGCACGATGGCCAGCCGTGACATCCCTTGCTCTCTGACATTCCCTCAGGTCTCTCTCTGGTGGTGCGCACCGAACAGAATGATTTCATCCCTCTGTTGTCCACGGTGACAGGAGCCAGGGTTATGGTCCATGATCAGAATGAGCCAGCCTTCATGGATGATGGGGGTTTCAATGTGCGTCCGGGTATTGAGACCTCCATCAGCATGAGGAAGGTGAGGAAGCAGCCGGGGCAAGAGCTTTGGACGTGGGAATGCGAACTGCAGTGGGGGAGGATTAACTCAGTAGATGATAGATACAGATGGGTTGTCATGGACTCTGTTTAGGGAGAGGGTTAATCACATGGACTGGAGGGAGGGGAAGGAAGAGGAGCTTACTGGACTAGACGAGAAAGATTTGATGGAAGCGTAGCAGTGAACAACGAAATAGAGGGAAGCAGGGGGAGCTGGCATCCAGAGGAAAGCATAAAAAGCAGGTCCTGATGGGCAAGCAGCGAGCGGCATGGAAGTGTAGAAGGAAGACAGCAAAGTGCCAGTTCTTTTGTGTAATGACTACTTGATATTCTAGGAGATGACAGAGCGTCTTGGGGGCAGTTACAGTGATTGCACAGAGGATGGCAGTGACGTGCCAGTGCAAAATCTGTACTCATCCCGCTACACCGAACAGGTAACTCGCTGTCACTCGCCCTGTGCCGGCTCGTTTGCCTGCTTTCCTGAAGTGCTTCAGTTCCCTAACAGCCACACTTGGCTGTGGGCGCTGTTAATAGTATGATGTGATACAGGCTGCAGTGGGTTTGGTTCCCTTGTTCAACCTTTTCCACCTCATATGCCTCCAGGTCTGCATTCGCTCCTGCTTTCAGCTCAACATGGTAGAGCGCTGTGGGTGTGCGTATTACTTCTATCCCTTACCCACTGGAGCAGAGTACTGTGACTACACAAAGCACGTGGCCTGGGGTAAGTGGACAGGAGGAATGGTAAAGCTCATGCCCACCTGAACCTGTTTGGTCCACCTCATGTCCTGTTACATCTCCTCGTTGTCTTCAGTGAGCTTCCTGGTGTGGGACATCCGAAAGACACTCTTGTCTTTGATGGTTGGTCCCTCTGGGCTTGTGGAAGGAAACCTTCTCTGGATTGCCCTCGCTGTTGCACATCACCTTTTGTATACAGATACTGTGCGCTTACCTGGATTTACTTTCTCTGCCGCTCAGGCTACTGCTATTACAAACTCCTGGCTGAATTCAAAGCTGACGAGCTGCGCTGTTTCCACAAATGTCGGAAACCTTGCAAGTAAGTTTGATCCTTGGTCAGGTAGCCTGGGAACTCCTAGAGATGTTGGAAAGCATTCACTGACTAGGGCAAAAGCTTGAGTCGATAGCTGAGCTGCGACCCAAAATTACATTTCTCCCATCAGGAAGCCAAAATGGCTGAGGAACATCAGTGTCGGCTTGGGGGTGAGCTCCTGAGTTCTGTGCAGAAGCTCAGTGGGAAGTGGGCAGAACTTCAGCATGGGAGGGAGTTTCCAGGTGTGCCTGGGGATTGAGAGACCTGGCCTTGTGGCTCCTACAGCTTCAACAGCTAACATGGCCTCTTGTCTTCCAGAATGACAGAATACCAGCTGTCAGCTGGATACTCCCGCTGGCCTTCTGCTGTCTCAGAGGTAAGGAGAGGGTTTCCTGGCTCCCCAGCACTGCTCCGAACTCCCGTTCAGTCCTTCCTCAAATGGTACTAAACCTACAGGAGATGACTGTGGTCACGTAACGCAATTTATTGCACTTTCGTTTCAGGACTGGGTTTTTTACATGCTTTCACAACAGAACAAATATAATATCACTTCCAAGAGGTGAGAGCCCCTAAACAGAGATTGCATCTGAGCCAGAAACCATCCCAGGGGAATGTGTGTGTGTGTGTGTCAGGGGGTCATAGTTCAGATTAAATCACTTACGGGAAGAGATTAGGCATGGGACTTGTGGACAAGGCCAGTGGATTTGAGTCAGAGTAGAGATAAACTGAGACTTCAGCAAGGACTGGGAATCCAGGTGAAGAGTGTGAAAAATGTCAGCCGCTAGTATGAAAATAGTAAGCCCCAGGCTGCTGCCATGTGGTCCAGAGTCACAGTAAGGGCTGGTGAAAGGGTGGGAAGGAGAGCCACACGGGAGCTTGTACTGAGCCAGCGTAGGACACCACAAACATTGGGTTTCACAGCGCAGTCTCAGAAGTGCACTGTAAGTGCCAAAGATTGCATTTAGTGCAGAATGAGGGAACTGCGGAGGCAGGGAGAAACCCCCTGGGTGGTATATGTGGGAGGAGGACGGGGGCAGAATGGGATGGAGAAGACAATGAAGCTTTGGCGAAGAAATGCAGCGATTGCAGATTTAGGGTTACTGCGATTGCAGATTTAGGGTTACTGAGCCCCATCTTTCTTTTACAGGAACGGAGTTGCCAAAGTGAATATCTTTTTTGAGGAGTGGAACTACAAGACCAGTGGGGAGTCTCCGGCCTTCACGGTACACACTTTACTGCCAACGTCCTCTCTAGCCACCCGTTCCCACGATGTCCCTCTGTATTGGCAGGCGTTTGTTCCAGCAGCATTGCTGGCCACCCAGTCTCTTCTCCTGCAGCAGGGTGGGAGGGACCTCCCAGTGCCACGGAGCACTGCTGGGTGGAGCAGGTGGGGAGGCAAAAGGCTGTAACGAGGGCCATCCTCACTGCCCGTTCTCCATCTCTTGCAGGTAGTGACTCTGCTCTCCCAACTTGGGAACCAGTGGAGTCTCTGGTTTGGCTCCTCTGTCCTGTCTGTGATGGAGCTTGCAGAGCTGGTTCTGGATTTCATCGCCATCACCTTTATCTTGGCCTTACGCTGGTTCCGCTCCCGGCAGCAGCTCTCCCCACCGGGACCCCCTCCAAACAGCCATGACAACACTGCTTTCCAAGATGAGGCAGCAGGTCTCAGTGCTCCACACCGCTTCACTGTTGAGGCTGTAGTGACCACGCTGCCGTCCTACAACAGCCTGGAACCACGTGGGCTGAGCCGGGATGGTGAAGTGGGACACGAGTGAGGCAGTGGTTTATTCCACAGTTGCGATGGGTGGCAACTGGAGCAGAGGCTGCATGCTTTCTCCATGGGACCCGCATTTCCTTGTTTCTGGGGTGCTCTGCCTGGACCATAGCAGAAGGCTGCACTGTGGTTGGCCTGGGTTCATTACTTTCACTGCTGTAGGTGACTTCTTCGGTCTCATAAAATACTGTTGCTCTGGGGATCACCAGGGATGAGAGTTGATCTAATGTACGTATGGGGGAGATGTCAGCTTGGCTTCCTTACACTCCTTGCACGTGCACACCTACATGTGCATGCATGCTTTCTTTTCCCTGCAACAAAGATGCTGCCACAGTTTCGGTCTGTCGTTAATTAAAGAGGTTTGGCAGGCATGTCTGGCCTCCTCTGTGCTATGACAAGGGACAGGAATGGCGTCTCATCTGGGCTACAAGTCTCTACACGGGCTGAGCTTTGTTAAGCTTTCCCTAGGGTTGGGAACTGGCTGCTTTTTCCTAGTTCTTGATGTCCAGCTTTGACCCAAAAAGCAAGCCACCCACCCTCTCCTCCCAGGGAGGAGAGGCTACTTGTATAGCCCCAAGAGATGACAGCCGCTGACATAATCTCAATTTATATTATGCACAATACTCTAGGGGGGTGGTTGACGCTTACTACCTCTCTCAGGTCAGGGAAAAACACTCCTGGCAGAATAAGGTCTCCCTTTTTAAGCTGCCTACATAGCACTGGTAGATCTTAGCTGTATAGCAGTCTCCTTCCGTGTGCTATACCATAGATATGTATGTCCAGCTATTTGACCGTTTGCCAGAGCATTTGGGATAAATTGATCTCTACATAGCAGCTGTGGAAACAGAGTAGCTATGCACACCCGTAAAACCATCCCAAACAGTATCTTTGCTGCCACGAGATCCTGCTGGATCACAACAGCGCACGTCCTGCAGTGCCTGCTCTGCTTCACTCACCCTTTCTCTGGTTCACCCGCAGAGGCTCTGCTGAGGGTTGTGAAGCACAGGAGAAATGCTGCAGGCTTTAATCTAAGATCCTTCCAGAGAAAGCTTTAGCCTATTGGGACCGACCACATAGACAATCGAGGCCAGGACAAAGATGGTCCTCTTCTCAGGAACTGACTTGAGGATCTTCATAGAAGAGCACACATCTTATTTCTTGCAGTAAGCCTGCCATACTATTTTTTACAAATACTCAGTCTTCTGCTGCAATGGTGTTTACACAGCACTTTATATGGTATCAAGAGAGCAAGGGTGATGTCCTTAGCAAACAGGATTATCCGCTTGACCGGACACAAACACGGATACCAGAATGTTTAGGCAAAGACCTGTGGTACGATGTACCCAATCACATTGGAAACGGCCTCTTTTGAATTTAAAAGCTAGTTAATCATAACAAAAGAAAAACTTCAGATATTTTAAAAATTAAGGTAGATGCACTGCCCTTGGGAAGATGGAGGATTTTACTGCAGTATATAAACTGTTGCCTAACTCTTCCCTTTGAAATGTTAAACACATGCTTGCTGTACTGCTCATCTTGATTACCTAAATGCACTTTTCGCTTCCCAGCGGTGATTTTCTTCCTCCTCACAGACATGAACACTATATTCTTTATTACACAAATATTCCTGGTTTTTCAAGCTTTATCCCAGTGCTCAGCTGATGACCCCTGTTTGAAAGTGAAGATGACGTCTCTGCTGGAAATGGAAGCAAGCGACTCAGGGGGTGTCCTTCAGCAAGGGGGGAAGCCCAGCAGGAGGGAGAGCCCTGCAACCACAGGCACTTAGACGTGTGGGAACATGTATTCCCCCTGGGAGGCCTTCACTAGAAAAAATGAGGACTTCCACAAACACACACACAAAAAAAAAATCCACTTTCTGTGTTTATGGGTGATTTTAAATGAAATAAAAGAGAGTAGTGAAGCAATGAAGTCTCAAAGGTGCCTTAATGAAGGGACTTTCATGTTCTGTAAAAACACTGCCCAAAAGGCAGAGTTAAAAGCTAGGTTTAGCGGCTAAAACAAAAAAAAGTAAATTTGGTAACAATTAAAACAAGAAAGGCAAATAGAGGAGTTGCGATGCTGCACCCATAGCCCAGATCTTTGTCACAAATTCAGTACAACAGACTGCCGCCTTGGGTAGTTTCTAGCACATGGATGAGCAAAAACCTGACAGTGGACACGCAAAGGTTTTTGCTTCACAAAACCACCTCCCAATCAAGAAAGGAGAAAGAGCAGGTGCAACATCTGAAACAGTCTCTCTATATCATAAACATACAATGATTCATATGTTGAGCGTGATCTTACCGGAATATCCAAACGAGTAAGACATGATTCTTCACATCACACAGTATCTTCTGATAACCATAAAATTGATGTGACCCACTGCATCACGCATAGTTAAGTGGGCAATTAAAGGAAGATTAATCAGAGGCATAACCACTTGAAACATTAAATTCTCTTCAACGTCAAGGAAATGTAGCTGTAGGAGGTGATGTAGTCCCTAGAGGAAGCCTGGGCCGTATTATTTCCCTCTTCTGTAAAAGTGTTAAAATGTAAAAAAATGGGCTTTGAGTGATGAATTCAAAGTAATGGCCCCATTCTAGGTAGCTGTAAATCCATAGCTAAAAGCCTGTATAAACATGAAGTTGATACACAATTTAGTAAATAGATTAGCCCTCCCTAGCCTGAGAATCAGTGTAAAAATGGCCATCTTGGGAGAAATCAGGTGATCCTCCCAGGACCATCCCTTAAAACTTCTTGTAGGCTGACAAGACCACAACTTGCAAGCTCAACTGATGTATAGTGATGTCTGGCTGAAAACGAGACAAGTCCAGCGGTGCTGGTGTGAGAGCAAGGAAAATGGAGTGTTTTACTGAGAATGTGAAATACTAGAGAAAAAAGGGGAAGGTGTGCATTTAGAGGGATTTGTCAGTCAGCAAAAGGCAAATTAAAGGTCTGAGCTGGGGTGAATTTGTCCAAGAGGAGAAAGTTATGGGGATGTCAATGCTCAGCAGTCATGAATACATTAGAAGCATAGCACACTTATTTGGAGAACACAGGAAAGATGCAAGGAGCAACTGTAGGTCACAGGACCCTGAAGAAAAGCAAGCTGGGTCTTTTTGGACTGGGAGCATCTGTCATGCAGGCAGAAGGTAGAGAAGTCAGAATACAAGTTCTTGTAAGGAAAGCGCAAGAGCAGAAAAATCATTTTGTGGGTAAGCTGGAGTATTAGAATGGCTTGGTTTTCAGCAGCAAGCAGCACAGAAGTGGGTAGTTCCATGTGCTTAAGAATGAGGATGAGAAAAAGGAAGGTTTGTACAACAGAGAAATTACAGAGGAAGAAGCGGGATGAGTGTTTAAAAGCTTAAAACCCATAGCAGAGGATCTGCTGCAGTGTTTGGTGCTGCTGAAATACACACAAGATGTGAGCTCTTTGGAGATGTGGAACAACCCAGAGACAGGGTATAAAGGGCCCCGGTGTCTGCGACACCATGGTGGTGGCAGACATTTGCAAGTTGATGAAGGGCTAAGAGCATTTGGAAGTCATGTACTAGCAGACAAAAGGGACACAGACAGTCTGTGAAAGGTAGGGACACTGCTGTTTTTGAGGGCTCCAACTGTGAGATCAGATGAATCTGGAGGAGCCAAGAACTCTGAAGAAAACTTGTAGTGGGACTGGGGAATGGAAAAAAAGTACTGGAAGAAAGGGAAGAATGGGCCAGCCCCTCCAGGAAGGAGGAAGACTAACTACAGGATGGTTGCAGGACAGGGAACAGAAGGACACAAAGCCACAGCCAGGCATGCCCTGCTATCTGCTGAAAACATGTTCCTTCACAGAGTGGCACTCACAATTTGACAGATACCAAAACTATCTTTGTCATAAGAACTAAGGTAATACCCCTCTACTCTGCCCTAGTGAGGCCCCATCTGGAGTATTATGTCCAGTTCTGGGCTCCCCACTTCAAGAAAGATGATGAGCCACTGGAGAGAGTCCAGCAGAGGGCTATGAGGATGATGAGGGGATTGGAGCATCTCTCCTACAAGGTGAGGCTGAGGGAGCTGGGCTTGTTCAGCCCAAAGAAGAGAAGGCTGAGGGGACCTTATCAATGCCTATAAATATCTCAAGGGTGGGTGTCAGGATGGGGCCAGACTCTCGTCAGTGGTGCCCAGCAACAGGACAAGGGGCAATGGGCACAAACTGAAGCAGAGGAAGTTCCATCTGAACATGAGGAAGAACTTCTTCACTCTGAGGGTGACGGAGCACTGGAACAGGCTGCCCAGGGAGGTTGTGGAGTCTCCGTCTCTGGAGATATTCAAGACCCACCTGGACAAGGTCCCGTGCAGCCTGCTGTAGGTGACCCTGCTTCGGCAGGAGGGTTGGACTAGATGACCCACAGAGGTCCCTGCCAACCCCTGCCATTCTGTGATTCTGTAATACAGGAAATGCATGCAAGTACAAGGTAAGTGTAAATGTCTAGAGAAGCTAGAAAGTGGGAAAACAACCACTTCAGAAACAAAGCAATACATTTAGAACTAAACTCTGCTTGCTGGAGTGCTTAGAGAAGATAGGTGCAAGGTTTGACTGCACAGACTGAGGTCAAACCTAGAAGGAGTTTGAGGAAAGGATTCCCAGGCTTTTGGGACAGGTTCAGTAACATCTAAGGAGTGGAGATATGCTACATTAAGAAATGAAAAGTACAGCAGTGCTGCTGCTGAAAGGACAGAGGAAACCACAGAGACGAAGCACACACCAGAGGGATGGCTGCATTCAGCCTTGCAGTTCTGTACTTTACCAATGTGCAATATTTGGAAGGGTCCTGTGAGCACAAGAGAGGAAAGCACCTTCAGCTTCCGAGTACATGCCTAAAGGCAACAAACTAAAAATCCTTAGTATCTGGAGATTATGGGAAATTTATAAAAAATAGTATAAGTGCTTTTGGAAAACAAGCCTGGCAGAAGAGAATATGAAAAGAGTCATTATGGCCTCTGCAAGAATCATTTAGTGGGTCTACACACTGAAGGAAAGGATGTTATTGGGCTGTTCATATCAGAAACCTGGGGAGCAAATAAGGGTGTTCTAAATAACACTGTGGCACAAAAAAAATAGGTCAAAGGTTATCAGAAGTATGGCAGCCGAAGTGCAACTTTCTTGTGGCCTATAAATGGGAAGTTTTGGAAAGGCACCCACTTACATCTTCCAAGAGGAGGCATTGCAGGGAACCGGGAAGAAACACTCACTGGCTGAACTCATGTATCCGACAGACAAATGAGGGGCCTACTTTGTAAAACCTATATTCTTATCTCTATTTGCTTAGCGCTGAGAAGATAGATAAAACCTCTGTGCTTCCCCATTATTGCCTCTCTCCACTAAGCTAAGGCTTCCAACCCCAGGGGATACTTCACAGCAGGGACCTGTACTGCTTCACAGGGAAGCCAAGTCTGTTAAATAAGCGTTGATGCTGCATTCCCACACTGAAGAAAAATGTTCTGTGTCTTCCCCGCTATCATTTGGTTACTCTCCAGCTGAGACAAGAAACCCAACACCCCCAGCTGATGACAGCATACAGCCTTCTTCAATGAGTACACAGAAACCTCAGGAAAAACCAGAACAAGGACTAGGGCATCTAGAAACATGGAGGTTTAAGACACATCCATTTAAGGGCAGTAGAGTTGAGGCCACACCAAAAATGAAGGTGTCACAATGAAGGATTTGATATAGCAGTTGCATGTTGGAACAGCAGAGCTTGAATTTCTAATCATACTTTTATAGAACTACTGTTTGCCAAAGGTTTGATCTTGCTTTTAGCACACACTTAGAACCATGTTTTATCCAGGACAACAGATTCTGCAGGAGCGGTGTGGATGGTTTAAAGGATGGCACCTCAGAAGGCGAGTTCCCAGCAGAGCATAGTACTTTAAACACCTACAGGAGGATTTCTGGTTAGATATGCAATTCTTTTTCACAAACTTGCACACAACTCCCGAGTTGGGCATAGCCCTGTGGCAACGTTCAGCAGCACGTTCAGCCCCAGCGGTGTGCTCCAAGAGCAGTTGGCCAGCTCTGGGAAGCGAGCACTCAAGCCCCTAGGTTTGGCTAGGGACTTGGAGTAGTCACTGGTCTGGAGAAACATCTGCTTGAAGAAAAAAAAAGTTTTCCTACCCCCCTACATAAACAAAGCTGAGAACAAAGAGGAAGACAACACATGACTTGGCAGGAATTGTAGCAGGACTAGTTCATTCAGGTTGTGCAGGCCTGATCTGTGCTGTTTAGACTCTACACGCTGCTTTAATCCACCAGCCAGTCCAGATGCCCTCCTTTCCTGGGAAGGCTTTCATCTTTGCAAGAACTACCCTGGCTGCACTGCTCCAGTTCAGTTCACCACTGACCGTACGCTGTTCTGGAACGATTTTGGTGATGTTTAAGATTGGACAAAGACTGGTCATGAGGGAACCATAAGCCACAGGGAGTATTGTTTTACACCCTACAGTCTGTGACAGCAGGGACAGATAAGGGCATGAGTACCTCATTTTAACACCGGTCTACACTGGACAAAGCTCTGTCATGTCTTTTTAATGAGTTTCAAGTGTACAGTGAAGCAAAACAAGGGGGCACGTACCTTTATTCCAGCCATGCTCCAAGATAATGCTGTGAACAGCATCCTACTCTTGGAGGTCTTCATTTGGATCACGAACACATGTCCCAACACCAGTGGAGAATTGTTTTCTGGGTTGAAGGATCTAAGGATAGGTTGTTGAAACGCAAAAGCAAGCGCCACAGCCCAAGGAACTAAAGCTACCGGCAACACACCCTCCACGTTCAGGGGACTACCTCCCCACACATTATGCAGTGGCTGGACATTTGGTGGATGGAAGCAGAGTCAGACTGGGCAGCCTCTTCCTCAGAGCTGCCGGTCCATACATCTTGTTACAGATTTAGCAGAGAGTCAGTCCAGCACACGGTTCCAGTACAACTGGAATTACATCGCAATGGAAGACTACCCACTGCTTTGAGGGCCAGAACTTCAGGTGCAGAGTACGGCAGCAACAACAAAAAAAAGATGTTCCAGAAAGAGTTTGATATCCCAGCCCCTTCCCCTCCCACCGACAGACCAGACAGACTCAGTAAGGTGGTGAATTGTGTTTCTTAGAGACCATTTAAAGTACATGAGCTGATTACTATAACATGCCAGAGGAGATTACAGTTGTGTTTACAGAGGAAGGAAATAACTGCACGTGCGTGAGTGGCTGTAATGCCGTGGACAGCAGAGTCCCTTGCTTTTACTCAGAGGGCCTTGGTGACTTTTTTTGCCCATGCATAGAGACATAAAGGAGAGGACAGGGAGCAGAAGAGGCAACATACAACATCTAAGAGAAAGAAATGGAAGAGACAGCCTGTGGGGACCTCAGCCCCCAGAGGAATGGGGCACCAAAGGCTCATTTAGAAGAGTTCAAGAGAATTGCTGGTCTGGGGGCCTCAAGCTTGTATGCCCACCCCCTAAAAAGACAGCAGTAAGTAGTACAAGCAGGCCCTGGCTCCTCTTCAGTAGATGCACTTCTGACCGTCCATCACATCTCAGTTCCACAGGGAATCAGGGAAGTGCTCAGGGGACGAGGGCTGCTTCACTGCAGATCTTCATCTCTGCCCTCACCCAAGGTGGAGAGGGATGGAATTGCAGGGAGATGAACTCAGCACAAATGAAATGCTGGGGCATGGAAGTGAGCATGCAAAACCTAGCCCCGTCCCAGATGTCCTGTGAAGAGGAAAGGGGGCTTCCCCAGCACACCCAACAAAACAAAAAGCATCTGCTCCTCCTAGCTTTTGTACTTCCGTCTGGAACTCCAATGATGTTCTCCCCCACCTCCCTGCATCCTCTGAAGCCTAGACAGGTCTCTGTACTCTAGAACAGAGGTAAAGCTTCCTAAATTAAAGGAGTGACCTCTTTCCAGTCTAGATTACAGGCTACAGCCCAGCTTGTAAAAAAAAAAAAAAAGACAAGATGCACATTCCTCAGAAGACTGCAGAAACTGATGAAGAGGGCAACTTGTTTAACCCCAGGTTTGACAACACATTCAAGCAATTCACAGCTCTTGTTATTTTTGAAGGAGAACAAAGAGCTGGCTTACAGAAAGCCACAGCATTCCATGCTGCAAGTTTACTTCCAGCAGAGACCACCTTGGATCTAAATCCAACAGAACCCATAGCAAGTAGGAGGATTTCAGTTTGACAGGCAAGATCTCCGGAGACCTAAGCTGCCAAACTGGGACATCTGATGTCACTTTGCAATACCCATGCCCAGAGCAGCATTTCCCTTTGAATCCCCAGCTAACTATTCTGAGTATTTTCTAACTCCTGCTGAAAAGATAGGGCTTTGTGGTAGCAGAAACAGAACAGGTATTCATAATCAGAAAGCTGTGTGGCTTGTTCAGTCTCATCTGGAATACCTCCAGGCTCCTTCACCTCCATCTGCTGCTATGTAGTGGGCTTCCTTTGACTTTCAACCCAGTAACAAAAAAGCAACAAACCCATTCCCACTGTGCCACTACCCCACAGTCTTCCAGAAAGCTACAAGATAAGTAGAAAGCCACAGGGTCCTGGCTTGTGTCTGCATAGATGAAAGGAATATTTGACACCCTCCACCAGACTCCTCACTGTTGTTCGTTTTTTCCTTCTGGCAGGAGATTTTACTCCCACATACACCTTTTTGATCACAACAAAACTCCTTTCACTTAACTGTATTTAGTCTGTTGCACTTGACTGAGGTAATCATGTAGGCTCTCATTTATAATAACCGAAATGGCCGTGTTCAGACAGCAAGTCATCTGAAAGTAAGGACAGGCAGAATAAATCATTTCTTTTAGTGCTCATCTCTCCATGGCTAGAGAAATCTAGATGACTACTTCTAGCTCAGTCAGATGGCTCACAGTCACTGACCAACACAAACTGGCCTTTATTTCAGAAGCTCAACGAAAAGCTGAAGTCATGCTGCCACTCTTTTTAGGCAGAACACTAAAGAATCTCACATGCTGAAGTCCTTCATCCCCAAAGGCACTGCGTTAAGGCATTCTTATTTTGCTAGAGTCCACACAGGCACTATTTGACAAGCTCACACCCAAAAATAAACCACAAAAATTCCCCGCAGAAGAGCAGGAGCAATAGCTACACACTCCTCCTGTATTTCCCTTTCCTCTAGACTCAGATGACCCTCCCTAAAGCTGCAACAGCTGTTGAAGAGTATAACCATGTTCAGCAGAGCACTTCAGAGTCCTATACAGAAGACAAATTAAAACCAATAAAGAAATCAATGAAGAAGCTAGGCGGAAAGGAAGGGAAGGAAAGATTTAGGGGCAAGAAGAGACAGGCAAGGTGACAGGGGACAGTAGGCTGCAGACTGAAGGAGCTACATTCAAGTAAAAAAGTAAACTGGAGACAAAGCAATAGGAAAAAAAAGGAAAGAACAAAAGGGCAAGTTACACCAAAGGTCCCCCAGAGACCTCCAAATCCCCCACCAGGGAAGGGACTTGCCAACCCACCCACTCCAGGGTAAACGCCCCTCGTACTTACAGGTTTACCTGACCTGGCAGTCAGAATTTCCCATTTCTACAATGATGGCCACCCCCAGTTCCTTCTATTACGATGTAAGGCATACCATTTCCACAGTAAGTGTGGGAGTCCCAGCATCACCACCTCCCTTCCCCGAGGACTGAAGTTAACACTTATGCAACCAAGACACTCCAGATCTCAAACACTGGAGTTTAAAATACTCTAAAGCTGGCGCTTCTTCACCTCTGATCCTCCTCTTTTTGGTACTTACTTACAATCACCACCACCACAATGGCACAAATCACTCCCATCATGATCATCATCTGGAGAGAGAGATTGTCAAAGAGTAGTACTCAGAACAGATTGACAAGTTCACATCTTCCCTGACAGCCATGGAACATAAGCCAGGCCCTGAAGGTAGGACAGACAAGGCCTCAAAGTCTCTTCACAGTGAAAGAATTCTATGCATTTGGAATAATTAAAGCCCCAACTATCCTCTCAAAGCCCCCCAGGGGACAACTAGCCCAGTTTCCTTCTGATGAAGGAGATCACAGCACTAGTAAACTCACCTTGCAATTCTTCCACCAGTACTTCCTTTTGAGTTTTGCCGCACTACTTTCAAATTGTGAGGCACCGGCCTGGAGTGCATCTGCTCGGTCGTCTAGCTCTGACAGTTTCTGGTCTCGTTCCAGCACCTTGTCTACATTTACACGCATTATGTCAACAACCTGCAGAAGGAAGAAGAGTAGCAGCAGTTGTATTGGTAAAGAGTTGAGAAAGTAATAGGAGTAACTTGGCCAATAACTAACACTCTGATGCTAACAAGTGAAAGCTGTAAACAAGGCAAAAAGTTGAGTGTAAGAAAGAGCTTTCCAGTTGTTGCCTACTTTGAAGCGGGGAAAAAAAAATCCTGAGACCCCCTGTCAAAGTATCAGCTCAAGTGCACTTAAACCAGGTCCTCAGGCCCACATTCTCACCCCTTTGTCAAAGCTCTCACCCCCCTCATGAGAGTAATTGCGTGCTCGCTCCCCGGTAACTGCGAAGATCACAGAATCACAGAATGTTTGGGGTTGGAAGGGACCTCTGTGGGTCACCCAGCCCAACCCCCCTGCCGAACCAGGGTCACCCTGAGCAGGTTGCACAGGACCTTGTCCAGGTGGGTCTTGAATATACCCTAGAGCTACGTGTTGCTGCCCCAGCGAGGCACTAAGGCGTTACTGCATGTCACCAGCCAGGCCACGGGCACCGACCCGGGCAAGGCTCCCCACACCCTGAGCCGGCACGCAGGCTGCTGTTCCCGCGCCGCAGCCGGCAGGCAGTCGGAGCTGGTCTGGACGCTGCACAGCTTGATTTCCATAACAGATGCACGATGCAAAGTACCAAAAAACTACCAGGCCCCGCTCCTCAGAAGTCATATCTGGAATTAAGCGGCTTTTAAGCATAAAGCAATCCCTCCTCCAGCATCTTTACAGGTCTGCCATCATACCCGAGTATTATTAATGCACTTCTAGCACTGGCACGACAAAAGCGTCCACCCCCTCGGCAACAGATGCCTGTCAAGAACACCGCTGCTGCGGAGAAGGGTCCCGGCAGCCCGGAGGAACCCAGCCCGGCTGGCAGCACGACTGACCTCCTCCACCTGGGCCTGCGTCTGCTGCAGCCGACGGTTACTGCTCAGGTTAGGGGGCGGCCCGGGGGGGCCCCCACCAGGAGCTCCCCCTTCGGGGGCCCCGGGAGCGGGTTGCTGAGCTGCGTCAGACCTAGAGAAACACACACGGGGGCAAAGACAAAAACCGGTCAGCCGAGAGAGAAGCGCCCCTCCACCCCCCCAACTCCGCCCCAAACCCGGCGTCCCCAGGCTGGGGCAGCGCTGGCAGCAGCTCCGGGGCCGGCCCTCCCGGGGGGGTCGCGGGTGGGGCCGCACTCGGCGCTCCCGGGGGCCGGGGAGGGGGGCTGGGAGCCGCCCGGAGGTGACCGGGAGGCGGCCCGCAGCCTGCCGCAAGCGCTGGCAGGAGGAAGGGGGACGGGGCTGCGGCGACGGGGAAGGCGGCGGCAACCCCCGGGCGGCCGAGCGCTGCGGTGGACGGCGGCGGCCCGGAGCCCCGCGCGTCACCGCTGGGGTGCACCCACCCCCCCCACCCGCGACCCACGCGGCAGCAGGGAGCGAGACCGCCCGGGGGGGCGGGGGGAGGCGGTGCGGGCAGCCCTGCCTGCGGCTGCTGCAATGCGCCACTCGGCCCCGCCGTCGGCCAGGCCGCGGGCTCCGCGCCCGCCCGCCCGCCCGCTCCCTCCCACGCCACACGCCCACCCGCCGCCGCAGCCACCACCCCACCCACGGCCCGGCGGACACTCACATCGCTGAGCCGGACCAGGACCCCCGCGCACACCGCAGCAGGCAGCTCAGTGCCTGCACCCCCCCAGCTGCGCGCCAGCACCAGCGCTGCGGGGACCCACAACTTATAGGCGACGAGTCCCCGCCCCTAGAGCCGACAGCCAGTCAGAAGTGGGCGTAGGAAGGACTCTCCAGGAACAGCAAATCAGCACCGCCCTGGGGTTCCTCAACAGCCAATCAGCGCTCCTCAGCCCTGCCGGAGCGAGGCGCCCCATGAAGACGGCGGTGTAGCGGAGCCCCGCCCCTCCCTCTCTCCGGACTTCCGAGGGGACAAGCCCCGCCCCGCGGTGGCTCGCCCTTGAGGCCGCCCAATGAGAGCAGAGCCCGCCCTCCCCGCCCCTGCGGAGGGCCCGGTGAGCGGCGGGGCGGGGCGGGGCTGCCGCCCCTCTCCCGGTACCGACGGGCCCTTCTCCCTGGGGGCTGGGCCCGGCACGGCGGGAGGGGAGCCCGAACGAGAGCCCCGTTGGGAGCGGCGGGGGTCCGGCAGCAGCCCCCGCGACAGCCGCCGGTTCGGGCCTTTCCCCCCGTCCCCGGGGTGAAGCCGTAGCACGGGACCGTCACCGGAGCCAAGGCGGTTTGGGACCGCGGAGGGTGACGGAGCGACCCGGTGCAGGGACGGGAGGTTCTCGGGCTGCGCCTTGGCGGCGGAAGAAGGTTCTGTAGCGGAGCGACCTCTGCACCGAGGCTCAAGGGCCGTTCCGGGAACCGTTGCACGTGGCGGAAGATGGAGCCTGCGGAACTGCTGAGCCCTGCCAGGCTGGGACGGAGAGCTGACGAAGGGCGCCAGGCGCTTTCCTCTGGCGCGTCGCCGTGCTCTGACCCACCTTCAGCCACGGATCTGACACCCCCGGGGTTTACGCGTGTGACAGCCCTCGGCTGCTCCCTTCCAGGCGCGTGCTTGTTCTCCCACCTGGATCTGCGCACGTGGCCCCGAATCTGCAGCGCCTTCTGGCAGGAGGCCCCACCGGCCTGACACCCTGCTCCCGAGAACGTGGGCTTCAGCTGCTTCAACAGAGGCTTTGGCTTCACCTTCCTCAGGTGCAGACCGCAAGGAAGTTCTTTTCCTTCCCTCCTGCTTCCAGCCAAGTGCTTTTAAAGACAGAGTAGCGCTGCTCTCCAGCAGGACACATCAAGCCAGCGGATAACTCCCCAGCTACCTAGCAGACGAATTAACAACTAAGGGAAGAGAGACAGGCAAATGCCTGCTCGTCGTACAGATTTTTTTCTGAAGTACGTAACAGTCTTTGTAATGCTGGATTGGAGGGATACCAGCTTTGAAGCACTGTGACTTCTCCTCTAAAGGAATCAGTTACGGAGAATGAGAAGCTAGAGTTTTTACAAACAGTTAAGTGCCTGAATTACTTTTGCAAATCCTGGCTAAATTATAAGCAAAAGGCCACTTGGTCAGTAAGTGTCATTAGTACAGGGCTAAGTCATCATGGGTGTGAAAAATGACAAATCCTGTTCTTAAGGTGGGTTTTGACGCATTTCGACTAACGCTTGGATCATTCACGCTTAATCGCAGATAAACGGAGGGTAAAGGGGCAAGCAGGGAGACACGCTAGCAGGCACTCTTAGCACCAACTTGAGAAGCTGGAGTGTACTCAAATTATCAGGCAGGATGTGAGAACCTGGGGCTCACAGCAACCGAAAAGATGCTCGAAGCCTGGCCAGAAAATAGCAGACTCCCAGGTCAGGCTCAGGGATGCAGGCTGGAACAGATGTCTGTGAGAAGTATGTCAGAGAAATGATTGAGGGGCAGAACTTGCACAGAGGAGCTCAGGCCTGGAGTAGCAGCAGGACCTCAGGACTGAGCCAGAAACGCCCAGCGAACGCTGCAGAAAGCACTGGGAACCAACCGTGTGAAAGATGGCTTTATTCTGACCGCGATGCCACAAAACCGAGCTCCACAGTTGCTCCTAGCGGTGCTTCCCAGTGCGATTGAAGCGCTTGTACAAGTAGCGGATCCTCTTGTTGAGTTTGTGGTAGTCCTCTACGAACATCCGATCTCCCACCACCTGCTTCTTCCGGATGCACCTCTGCAGCTCGTTCCCCCGCCAGCCTCGCAGCCACCTGGGCCCCACGATCAGGTTCTTCGGGTGCATCTGGAAGCCGCCTGAGAAGAGGAGGGCAGAGGTGAGAGGATGAAGCCCAGACCCTGGCGGGGGGCTGCTCCCAAGGCCCGGATCCCTCTCACTGCTGGAGGAGCCGCTCGCCCGCAGGTGGGTCCGGCCTCCCCCCCTCCTGCCCCGGGGCCACAGCGGGGCCTTACCCAGGATCCCCACGTTGTCGTAGACCCCGAACAAGGCGCGTTTTTCCGTCCACCGATCCACCTGCTTGGGCTTCGGCGGCTCCTTGATGCGGAAGGCCCGGGTGAGCCCGGCCAGGGGCGAGGACAGGGGCACGGGGAGACCGGGCCGCACGGGCCCGCAGCGCGCCCCGCCGCCGCCGCTAATGCTCCGCTCGGCCCGCACCAGGGCCGCGGCCCGGCCCAGCAGGGCTCGCCCTGCGCCCCGCACCAGCGCCGCCATTGGGGTGACCCCGCGGGCGGGCCCCCGCCGCTGGGGGAGGGGAGAGGGAGGAGCGGTGCCGCCCGGCCCTCCGTCCCGCCGCCTCGGCCCCGCCCCTTCCGGCCGCTGCGGCCGTCGGGAGGCGGAAGGACGTGCGAGTGACGTTGCGCTAACGGTCGGAGAGGGGAGCCGGCGATTGGGCGAGGCGCAGGCAGGATCCTGCGCTGCTGGGCGCTGATAGGCTGGGGGAGGGGGGCGGGTAGAGTGCGGCCCGCGCGCGCTGTTTTGAGCGCCTGGGCCTGAGGCGACGGCGGCAGCCGCCATGGCGGCGGCCTGGGAGTTCCACCTGCCCCTCGCCCCCGCCGACCTGCTGCGGGATGGCGGCCCCGGGCGCTACGCCGTGCAGGAGGTGCTCCCCGCCCGCGAGCTGCCGCACGCCCTCGCAGGTGAGGCCTCTTCCCCCCTCCCGCCCTCGCAGGTGAGGCCTTTTCCGGCCCGCTCCCGCCTCGGGCCCGCGGCCGTAACCACCTAAGTTGTGTCCCGTTTCCCCGCAGCCTTCCGGGCCGCCTTCCGGGCGCGGGGCGCGCTGGCGGTGCTGCAGCACTTCGACCCCCTCTACAGCTTGCTCCAGTGAGTGCGGGGCCGGGAGCGGAGCGGGGGTGGGGGGGAGGGGACGCGGAGAGGCCGGTGCGCCCGCGCCTCTCCCCGGTGACGTTTGCTCCCTGCCCTCACGCGCTGTGCTTGCCCCGCAGCCACTTCCGCACCGTGGGGGCCGCCATCAGGGAGGACGCCCTGGAGCTGATGGTGCACGGTGGGTACCCGCCGCTTCCCGCCGCAGCAGGAGAGGCAGAGAGGTCGCTCTCCTCTCCCGGCGGCTCGGTGATGATGTAAAGGCTGATGTGACTTCACCAGCTGGGTTGCACCCTCGGCCCATTCCGGTCGTACGGGCCTGTAATCTTGGCGGACAGTGCGGAGCTGTGCGTGTTCGCTGTAAGGGCAGGCCGACAGAAAATCCCCTTCCTCGCGTCCTGGGAAAACGCACCTCTGGGACGCAGCAGCTCCGAGCGAGCGTCTGCGTGAGCTGAAGGGGGGGCTGCGGGGACAGGGCAGCACAGCATTTCCAAGGTTTGGGTCGCAGGGGACAGCCCACGTTGCAGCTGGTGAGATGTGAGCACATGTCTTTGGTAATCTGATGGCTGCTCTGAGTCTCCAAAGGAGAGGATGGCTGAGGGGCCTGGCGAGGAACGGTGATGACTTTCTGCCTCTCTCCAGTGGTGTCCCATCATTCCAATGAACTTTCTGCCATCTTGGGTGATTCTGGGCTGAGCCATGCAGACCGTGTTGCTCACCTCAACGCGCTCAAGATGAACTGCTATTTGCTGACTGGCCTGGCGGAAGCCTTCGAAATGGAAACCTGCAGGAGTGGTTTGGAGGTGGATCCTGGGGGGAAGGTAGGTGAGGGGACTGTAGGGAAAAGAAGATGGTAAAAGAAAATATGTAAGCTTGTTGAACTCTGTGGTATCTGTCTGACGTTATAGCTGGTTTTATTTAAACATGGTGCCGGCAAAGAGCAGTGCATAACGTGGAGTACTGGGATTTCTGTGAAACTGTACGTGGAAAAGAGCCAAAGGGACAAGACGTGTTTAAACATCAGCAGGGTTTCACGCTTCAGTGTCTGGCTGGTATTTGGTGTGCCAGTTGTTTCTGAAGAGTTCTTTTCTGTGGTCAAAGATGACAGTGATGATAATTTTAGGTGGGCATATAAGCTTCTCATACGTTTCACTGTATGTCTCTTAATGCTGTAGCATTTAACAGTCGTTCTTTTTTGAGGGAAGCAGGGTGGCGATGGTGTGTTTTATCTGTTGTCAAGCTGCTGATGTATTGTATTGTATGATCTCCTTTCTAGAACAAGAAGAACCGTACCAAGGTCTCTGGATCCTTGTGGGAAGAGGAGAGGGAGCCACTCTTGCGGCTGCTCACGCAGCTGCTGCAGCTCGAGCTCCATCAGCTTTGGGGTGGTTTGGGGGTGGAAGAAGAGTTTGTCAGGTATGGGACAGAGTGGATGAATAGTGTGGGTTGGAAGGGACCTTTAGAGGTCATCTAGTCCAACTTCCCCACAGTGAGCAGGGACATCTTCAACTAGAGCAGATTGCTCGGAGCCCCGTCCAACCTGACAATCAGTGTTTCCGGGGATGGGGCATCTACCACCTCTCTGAGCCAGCCGTTCCAGTATTTCACCACTCTCATGGTAGATAATTTCTTTCTTACATCCAGTCTAAATCTACCCTCTTTTACTTTAAAAACATTACCCCTTGTCCTGTCACAACAGGCCCTGCTGAAAAGTTTATCCCCATCTTTATCAGCTCCCTTTAAGTACTGAAAGGCTGCTATGAGGTCTCCCAGAGCCTTTTCTTCTCCAGGCTGAACAGCCCCAACTCTCTCAGCCTTTCCTCACAGGAGAGGTGCTCCAGCACTGGGATCATTTTTGTGGCCTCCTCTGGACCTGCTCCCACAGGTCCATGTCTTTCCTGTGCTGGGGGCTCCAGAGCTGGATGCAGGACTCCAGGTGGGGTCTCACCAGAGCAGAGCAGAGGGGCAGAATCCCCTCCCCTGACCTGCTGGCCACGCTGCTTTTGGTGCCGGCCAGGGTACAGTTGGCCTTCTGGGCTGTAAGCGCACATTGCTGGCTCATGTCCAGCTTTTCATCCAACCTTAAGTCCTCGGCAGGGCTGCTCTCAACCTCTTCATCCCCCAGCCTGTACTGATACCAGGGGTTGCTCTGACGCAGGTCCAGGACCCTGCACTTGGCCTTGTTGAACCTCATGAGCTTCACATGGGCCCACTAAACCGTACTGTCCCGGTATGGACCCCTGAGGGACACAACTTGTCACCAACCTTTATCTGGATGTTGAGCTGTTGACCACTACCCCTCTGGATGTGACCATCTAACCAATTTAGAGGTGGGATGGGTGACAGTGGTTTTCTGCAAGGGAGGGTTGAACGTTGAATCTGCCAGTGAGGTCGTATTACAGCCCTCTGCAGCGTGCAGGTCACTGGGAAACTAAGGAAACCATCTTGGCACAATAGCGATGTGTTTAGGAACCATTTCCTTTCTTCATGTAGGCCTTGAATTCAGATGTTGTTTGATCATTTTTTTTAAGGATACTGGAGCATCTCTCTGGTTTGAAAGAAATGTTTGCCTAGTGCAGTGTGCTAGAATGATGTTGGTTCCGGTTGTGATACTGAAGCTGACTGTCTCTCTTCTGTGGCTTTAGCTTAATGACAGGAAGCTGCTACCGTATCCTGGAGAATCCAAGTATCGGTCTGCAGAAGTACCGGGCCACACGGGAGGCTGTGACACATCTGCTTGCTGCAGCTCTGACTTACTATGATCACATGTTCAGTGAGTTCCTGCCCTTCTGCCCTGTTCCTGAAGTCATTCCCTGTTACTTTTCCTGACCTCTTTCTTCTTCCTCGTGTGTGAAAGGCGCCACTCTGAAGATCACGCAGATGCTGCAGCACTTTGAACATGTCGCCCCAGTGTTTGTGCAGGCTGTGAGCCTCTGGGCTACAGAGTATGGTCTGAAAAGCCTGGTAGGCGAATTGCTAAGGTGAGAAAAATACCCTGAGGCTTGTCTTTCTATCCCTGGCAACCTGAGGCACTCTATTCCTTGTTTCATCTTTCTGTGCAGGGAAATCGGACAGAAATGCTCGCCAGATCTGGCTCGTGATGCTTCTGGAATCAAGGGTTATGCTACCTTTGTATCTGGACTGGCTGAACAGATTCCAGCTCTGGTGCTATCCAACATGAGCGTTCTCCTGCCTCACTTGGATGGGGAGGTGCAGTTCTACAATATTGCCTTTCTGGATAATTCAAGTGGTGGAGGTGTCGCTATCTAGTTTTTCTGTCTGAAAACAGAACTTCTTTCATGGAGATCAAGTAGCCAAAACCTGCCTTTTGGAACAGGTTCTGCCCTTACCTAGATGATGCAAAGAGAACAGAAACCATGACATCTACTGTCTGGTTGTCACTCCCAGATACCAGAGAACGGGAGATGGTTGACAGGCTGCCCAGGGAAGTGTTGGAGTTGCCATCCCTAGAGGCATTCAAAAAACGTGTAGATGTGGCACATCTTCAGGCCATGGTGTAGCAGGCATGGTGCTGTTGGGTTGACGGTTGGACTTGATGATCTTGGAGGTCTTTTCCAACCTTAAAGATTCTGTGAGATCCTAGCTGTTGTCCCTTGTTCTTCAGTACTTAAGGAGTTTGTCGTTGTGTTACCTGTTCTTACACTGCCCTTAAAAGCCATTATGTGTTTCTCATACCAGTTCTTGGCTGCTGTGGACCTAGGTGGATAGCAGGGTTGGCTTGCTCTGTCTTGCAGGCACAGGCATGCTCACCTGAGGTTAATACAAAGTTCATAATGGAGAAATTCACTTAAGGCTGGAGCCTGGCACTTAGAGGGTCCAAACTCTGGGCCATCCTTCCCTTTGGCGTATCAAGTCATGTCTTTTTGTCTGTTCCTGGTTCAACAACTCTTCTTTTTGCAGAGTTATATGATGCGGAATGCCGTTCTTGCAGCTATGGCAGAAGTGCTGGTGCAGGTGCTGAATGGTGACCAGCTGGAGGAAGCTGCCCGTGGTACTCGGGACCAGTTCCTGACTATCCTGCAGGCCCACGTCTGTGACATCAATGGCCTTGTGCGTAGCCGTGTGCTGCAGATTTTCACTCGAATAGTTCAGTGCAAGGTAAGTCTGTGCTGGGGAAATGGCGTTGCCATCCCTTCTGCTGTTGTGTTTTCTAAGGGAGTTTCTGTCTCCCTGCCCTTTGTTTGCAGAGACTGAAGTTTAACAGAGAAAGGTATTTTCCCCGTGTACTGTGGTGTTTGCAATTCCTTTCTCCCAAGAGATCGGAGATCCTAGGGGCAAGGCAACTGGGGAACAGAAATTAAATGCTGCTCTTTATTGCTGGGACAGACTAGAAGGAAGACCACAGTACACAAGCTCTTTTTGGACATTGGTATGGGAAAACATTGCCCTCACTAGGCATACTAAGACTCGATTCAACAGGATCTGGGATAACCTAATCTAAGTCCTTGCTTTCAACAGAGATTGGACTAGAAGTTATCCAGAGGTCCATTCAGACCTAGACTTTTCTATAATTCTATGATCTGTGCCTTTTAGTACATTAACATGTCTGCAGTAAAATAACTTTTTGTGAGTCTCTAGACCTTCCTGATAACTTTGTCTACACTCTCATTGTGTGCTAGGCCCTGCCTTTGACTCAGTTTCAGTCTGTGGTGTCACTGGCTGTCGGACGTCTCAAAGACAAATCTGTGGTAGTAGTTAAAAATGCGATCCAGCTCCTGGCTGCGTTTTTGTCCAACAATCCCTTCTCCTGCAAGGTAATTCCAGCTGATATGATGGATATGCTAGATGTCTGTTTGCAGGCTGAACATCTGCAGTGTGCTATAGCCATGGCAGCAGCCTTTCTGTGTCTTTTGGGAGGGACAACGTAGCCTTTGACTCTACAGGTGGTGTTGCCAAGTTCAGATCTTCTGCTTTCGCTGGCTCTTTCCCAGCGTGGTGTAATTGGTAGGTGTGCTGAAGGCCAGGGGCAAAGTGTTTGATTGTGGAAAACCCTGCAGCAGTTTGATTTGAACCCGCTGTGGGTTTTCTTTCCTTAGGATCAGAATTAGTCTTTTACATTCTGCAACATTCTGCACAGAGCTGCGGCTCTTTGTGTTTAGCTGTACCTTCTGAGCTTCTGAGCCTCAGATGGGCAATTGACAGTGGTTCCCGTTCTAGGATGATGGCCAAAGTCCACTGTTCCAGTTTCCAAAAACAGGGTTATCTGAGAGGATTGACAACTTAAAGCAGGGAGGGGAAGAGAAAGGAGAATTCTAGCATTTCAGAAAAAGGAGGATAAGTAACATATTCCTTCTTCTCTTCCTGGCATCTTCAGTTAAGCTGTGGTGACTTGGCCGACCCGCTGAAGAAAGAGGTGCAGAAGCTGCAAGAAATGAGGGACCGTGACAGATCCACAGCAGGTGATTTCCCTTCTTCCCCTTTCCCCTTCCTAGGGCATACCAGGCCTTATTTTTCCTCATCTTAGATTTGCTCCCAAGTTGTGATGGCTTTTGTCTCAGATCCTGCTCATGTTAGACGGTGAGGCCAGATAACTGGGATTAAACTCACCACAGTTTTTCATATAGTGGTGTTATAAAAGGACCATATGAATATCCATGTCTAGATCAACAATCCATTTAGCTAAATATCCTATTTTCAGGGTAAGACCTGAAAATACCTATGAACACCCTCCCAGGTTTCCATTTTCAACCATTCGAGGACTGCTTGAGCCATAATTTTGGTCAGATATTAATTTAAACTTGGTTAGCCTTGGACCTGGTGCTGCCTACAAAACAATAAATAGCAAGTGATGGTTCTCTTACCTGTCTTTTTTTTTTTTTTTTTTACCCTCAGTGGTTTCTTTATTTTATGCCAAAGAGTTCTTGTCTATTCTTACTGCAGTCTGGGTGGGATGAGCAACAGGAACAGTGTCCGCCTGGGGCAAGGCAGGAAAGTGGAATTCCTAAGTTCAGATGAGTTTCTCTCCCCATTTAGGGTGTCATTTGAGTCTCTGTATTCTTCATTCCTGCTGTTGGTTTTTTTAATAGCTCCAGCGATCACCCTAGAGGAAGAGTGGGAAGCGATGCTGCCAGAAGTTAGGGCTGCCATGCAGCAGCTCTGTCAGCCAGTGCAGGAAGGTGAAGAGGAGGTGCTGGAAGTTGAGGAAACGTTGGAGAGTACATCGGAGCAAATCACTGGGCTGCTGAGGAAGCTGAATTACAAGTAAGCAGGCTCTGTAGTTTGAGATGGTGTTTATCCCAAGGGGTATGTTGGTCTCTGGTTCTCTGTTCAAGAAAGGTTTGAGCTCCAGGGTAGAGGAATGATTTCCAGTAATATTGCTCTATAGGAAGAGATTGACATGGGCACCCAGCACCAGGTGCTGGCAGGAGCTGCTTTCTCAGGTGTTCAGGGCGAAGTTGGATGATTTCCCTTGTGTTCTGCCCTAACGGGTTGCTGATGTTCTTCTCTCGGGCAATGTCATTGTCCAGGAGCGCAGCCCGCCTTGCGCAGAAGGCCCTGTGTCGCTTCCAGGGGAAGGAGCCCTTCACTGGCCTTGTAAAAGAAAACGAGGAGGCAACAGTACTGGGTGTTCTGAAGAAACTTTATACAGGTAACTATTTCAGATCACTCTGACTCTTCCCTAAGACAAAGTTTATCTAGCCAGAGCTAGACCAAAACCCTCTGGAATGCCCTGTCCCTCCTTCTGACCTGTGGGGCTTGACCTGTGTGTACTTGACAGCTCGTAGAGCTGCACCATCTCTGGATTATTTGCTTGTCTAGTAGCTTGGCATTTTGGCTGGATCACAGTAGTACGGTTATTTCACTTCTTGTCATAATAGCTCCATGTTCCCACCAGAAGTGCATTGCTGATGCTTTGACTCACATAATATCTGCTGAAGGGAGTGAAGCCAGTGTTATCCACTTGCACCCTTCTGTCCTGTCTGAATTTGTTAGGAGTTCTGTGTTCTGAACAGGTAGATGGTGGCACATATGCTTACCCTTGGTGGCCTTGACCAAGTATCTGATTCAAGAAAAGTCCTGCTTATCTGGGACCCAAGCCTCTGGATGTGTTTTTAAGACTTCACATGCTTTATCTTTGGTGTTTGTTTCAGAATAAGGTTTTCGAGCCAATCCCCTTGAGCTCATTTTTGTCAAAAGGCTACCGTCTAAATAATTTAATCTTCTTACCTTTGTCAACTCTCCACACTTGCACAAACTTTACTAGAGAGTAGTTGTGTTTGCCTTCTTCCTGCTCTGCCCTGATTCCCTTTTAGGGCCTCATCCATCTTTGAGGGGCTGTCAAGTTCAGATTAAACCCTTCAGCACTTTAATGCAGTTTACTCCAGCTGGACCATGCCTCTCTCCATCCCTGTGTTAAGCTGGCATTTCTGTGGTGAATCACTTTGTAGTACTGGAACTTGATCTACAGCATGTTGAGATTTTTGTCTTTGTAGCTAAGTCTGATGGCAGAATTTTGATTTTTGTGGAAGTCTGGCTCTCGGAAGATGTCACTGTAGGGTGGAGAGAGAAGAGTTTAAACGCCCTGAACTGTGCCTGTTTCTCTTGTACCTTCAATACTGCTCACAAACAAGTGTTTGTACTGTGCAGGCTCGTGCCCAGGTGAGAACAGTGAGGATCCTCCACGTGGCAACAGCAGCTGTAATACTGAAGAAGCTGTACCAGAAGAGCAGCCTCAAACAGAGCTGATCAAACAGGAGATGTTGGTGCAATACCTTCAAGATGCCTACAACTTCTCAGTGAAAATCACAGAAGCCATGAGCATGATCAGCAAGATGATGTATGAAAACTGTGTCTCAGGTTTGTGGAATAGCCATGGGGCCCTTCCTCCCTTGTTCAGAGTTTCCAGATCTTTCCCCTTGCTGGAGGGGGGACGTGGGAGTGGTGGAGCTCCAAGGGAAATCTTGGACGAGCGGCTCTTCACTGAGCGAATGTCATGGGCACTTCCAGCATATAGGAAAAGCAAGCACCATCTAAATGGGTGTAGTGAAGGGGTTGTGTTAGGGCATGAACGGGCTCTTTAGGAATCCATTTTTTAAATATCAAGGTTGAAAGTGTTTTTAAAACCAAGGTGACCAAAATGACTTAATTTACGGAAGCTCCCTGCCTCCCACGGGGGGGATGTATGTTTGTCATCTCAGCTCAGGTTCTCCCAAAGTAAGCATGGCTACTGAAGCTGGGTTCTGGTACCTGCTCCGTGCCCTGATGCAGCTTCAGGTGTTGTGCTGGGAACTGAGCAGTTTGTCTCATCCACCTCACCTTTCCTTAAGCTTTATTCTGTAGCTAAAAGTGGTCCTGATCAACAGGTTCTATGGCCTGGTCTTCTGCAGTACTGTAGTGAAAGACGGTTGGTGAGTAGGCCTTTGCGTTAATTCAGCTATTCCTATTAAACATTAAAACTACTGTAACCAGTTAGACCTGTTTTAAGTGCGTGTCATGAATGAGCACCCCTGAGGGGGCTGGGGCATGGAGGGGCACAGCTCCCTCTTCTCCCATCTTCCCTGGCTCATCCGCTTGCCAACCACTCGCATGGTTCTGGGGTACAGATGGGCCTGGGCACTACAGCAAACACTTCTGGGGCTTCAGCTGTATTAAGAACTCATGTGTTACCCATAATAAGTGCGTGGGCTTCCCCAGCAAGGTTTGGATGTCGTTAGCTGTTTGCACACAAAAACATGAGCTCCTGAGTTCAGTGTCTTTATAGGTAATTTGAAGTTCCAGGCTGAGAGGGTGTCCCTCAGCTGATACTTGAACACCTGGGGTTTGGCTTATTTCTCTTATGGCTGTGCAAATTTTACTGACTTTCCACCTCCCTGTTGTCCTGTGCTGCAGTGTAAGGAAAGTAAGCTGGGTGTCTGGACAGCCAGGATGTTTTGAGACATTGACTCCATTTGGAGACAGTATGCTGCTGGGTGAGTGGGTGGTGGTAAGGGATGTGCGTGCTCAGATTTTATTTTTTTATTTAAAGATTTAAGATATTTTTTTTTCTGTTGCAAATGCGTATCTTCTGGTGTGACTTGGAGCAGGGGAAGCTTGCCTAGATACAGACATGTGTCTGATAAAGATCTGAATAAAGATCCCCTATTCAGATTTATAGGTTAGGACTTCTACTGGTGTAAGATCCCACCTAACCAGAGGTCAGACTATGAACTGTTCATTGTACAGTTTCTCTAATCACTACTGTGGCTCTCTTGTGAATGCTCTCCAACTTAATGTTTTTTCTTGTCTTATGAGCAGAAGGCTGGACAGTATATTTCAGGAGTAGTTAAGCTGGAATCAAATACATTATTCCTTACTCCATTTATATGTCAAATAGCTTCGTTCTTCTGGCTACAACATTGCACTGGGACTTACATTCAGTGGCTTTTATCTGCTGTGACCATGAGATCTTTTTTTCCCAAAGCTGCTGTTTCCCAGAAGAGAATTTTGTTCTTTCTCAGACATGGTCTCTGTGCTCGTCTCCTAAATGTATCACATTTACATCTAGCTGTAATATTGTTAACCTCTGCCCATTTCCTCGAGAACATCTACATCTTTGTAGTAGTGACCCCATTCTGACTTTGGCCCTCTGCAGCCAGTAGCAGGGGTCTTCAGTGCTTGTAGGGCTTGCTGTGGGAGCAGGAGAGCAGCCGGCCTATGAATTTGTTTTTATGGCCTCTCTAATGGGGGTTAGGAAATAACTGCACTAACACAACTGTTCTTTTCTCTGCAGTGGTACAGGAAGCCATTGAGTTCTTTGTGACAGTCTCGAAGTTTGGTGTGCCCCAGGCGCTGCTTGGAGTCCGCAGGATGCTGCCCCTCATATGGTCGAAGGAGCCTGGTATTAAAGAGGCTGTGCTGAATGCCTACAGGCAGCTCTATCTGAGCCCAAGTGGGGATTCAGAGAGGTATGGCTCTCCCTCATCAGAAAGTTTTTTGGTTTGTTTTTTTTTTTCTTCCCCTGTTTCTTCTTTTGGGGAGCTGTTGGGAACAGGGTACAGATAGGAAGAGAAATCAAATTTGCCATGCTGCATGCTGAGCTGAAACACAAGGTTTATGTCCACTAGTAAAGACGCTTTCTCTTTAAGCTGTTACCAAAACTTGTGCAGTTCCAAGGTGGTTTTTATATATCTGCGTATCCCAGTCTTCCTGTGGGACTTACTGCTGAGTTTCTGCTTTTGGTTTGTCATAGTGTTCAGGTGTACAAAATTCATGCAGCAAAACTCCATCTGAGATCTTATGGAAGGAGAAACTGAGAATTATTTTAAGCGAAACTGTTATCAGACACTCATGCTTAAAATGAGTGTCTCTCATAAAGTTCACCCTTTTACAAAGCACTGCACCAAGATATGCATGCCCAAATGATCTGGGTAGGGTCACTATGTGATAGGGAACAAGAGGTGTCAGTTATGAATGTTCATCATGTCAGCTGGGCTCATGATTGGCAACAATTAACTGATTTTTTTGGGTGGCTGTTTCAACACCTTTGAGAGTCAACTGCTGTTACGGAGCCATCCCATGGCTGTGTCTTGCATACTTCACCCTCTGTGGGCAGTTGTTGCCCAGTGTCTGTTCCCTTGTTTTGGGCTTATGGCTGTAGTCACTCATCCTGCTGGGATACTAAGAGGAATAGTATACAGTGTGGTCTAAAGTTAGAGCTATCTTTTTGTTACTGGAGCTCAGGTTTTTTTCTGACAAGTCGTGCATGCTGTGGCCTTATCTGAGTGTGGGCGTTCTGCTTCTGATCTAAACAACGCATTCCTCAGTGTTTACTGGTCGTCCTACTGTCAGTTGTGTCCCTGATTTTTCAGTGTACACCGTTTCTTTATCTCTTGCATTAGAAAGGTTAGCTATTATTATTGTTGTTTGGGTGCTTTCACACGCATTTTTATTTTAATTTGATTCTTAAATCTTGTTGTACCAATCTCTGCGCGCAGCAGATGAGAGGATGTTGATGGGGTCTTTGGTGATCCTTATTGAGGATTTGCAGGTGGGAGCTGGGTACTGCTTCCACGCTTGTTTCTTTCACGCTGCTGAGGAGCTGTGTCTCCTCTCTCCTGTCGCACTTGCTCTTTTTTCTTAGCACTTGCCTACATGTAAATCCTGTTAGATACACGGTCACTAAGATAAGTGTGATTCCTGGTGAGATGCACCACACCTCGCCCTCATTTGTACCATCAGGACAGTAAAAAGCACTCACTAGTGCTTATTTCTTCTTGATAGTATTGCCTAGAGATGACTCTCCTGCAGTTTGAGCTCTGGCCTTATTTCTTCATAGAGAGATTTCCAGTTTCTTGCTAGGGAATAGTACTTTGACTTGTGGTTGAGAATGAATTGGGAAGTGGCTGGTGAGGGCATCTCGTTGGGCCTTTGAGCACTGGGAGGAGCGACAGTGCACAAGGCAGTGGACTTCCGAGCCCATGTCATGCCCATTTTTGCTTGAGCTGGGCCAGCTGGAGAACTCCAGCTTGTGGAGGGGGAAGTTTGCCTGTCCCCAGGGACCAGCTCTGTTATCTAACAGATATCGTCAGCTCTCTGAATAGGAGGGTAATTGTGACAGTTGCTTTTTCTTTACCTCTTGATTTTTTTATTATTATTGTATTTTTTCCCCCCTTCAAAGGGCCAGGGCCCAGGGCCTGGTGAATTCTCTCTCTCTCATCATGGTGGATGCATCGCTAGGAACAATACAGTGCTTAGAAGAAATAGTGAGTACTTGCCTTGTCTGGATTTGGACTGTGATCTTGGATGTCTGTTATATGAAAATGGTAGTCATTGCAGTTAATGTCTGTGTTGGTTTGAAGTCCATCCTTCTCTGCCTCTCCCTATTTGTTTTATTGCATTTCTTTTCCAGATCTCAGAGTTTGTACAGAAAGATGAAATAAAGCCTGCTGTGATCCAGCTGCTTTGGGAGCGATTCACAGAAAAATCTCAGTGCTCATCACTAGAGCGACGTGCTGCGGTGATGCTGCTGGGGATGATGGCACGGTGAGCCCAGGGCCCGATCTAATCCCGTGAGTGGGAGGAGGTACAGGGAGCTGATTTTTATCGAAGAACTGTGGGTGCTGCATCAGCTGACCCTTTGTTCTGCAGCTTCAGAATTAGTAACAAGCCCCTGGGGTAGCGAAGCCTGGAATTAAACATAGTTGTGCTGGGTCTGACCAGCACCGTCTCCAAATGAGTATGACAACATCACATTCTTTGTGTTCTGGATGTCCATCCCTTCTCTGCGTTTACCGTGTCACAGCTCTGCAGCTTTGTCTTTGCGTAAGAACAGTGAGAACCCGATGAGTAGAGATGTCTGGAGCCTTTACTATGGAGGGAAATTAATCTGCTTCCCTTTCTGGGCGTGGAAAGAGTGTAATTGCACTATAAGGTTTTCATTTCCTCAGTTTCCCAGCCCAGCAACCCTTTGACACTTAGCTTACCTGCTGATTTCTTCTTGCTCTTCCTAATTCAGTCCTTCATCAGCCAAAAATAGGCCTGCATATAATGGTGGTTATTAAGAACTTAAAGTTCTTGGCTCTAGAGTTGGAGCGATTTCTGGAGCTTACAGCCAATTCTGCATTTTGAGTATTAGATATTCCTTCCAAGGTATCTCTACCACCCCATCCCACATGCTTGCAGTGGAACTGTAGACATAATCTCAAAATTAATATCCTTCCCTAAAATCATGGGATTTACAGAAAACTGTAGATTTCTGGGATATCCCATGAGATACTGTGTCAAGTTCGGGGGAAGGGGGGGGTGGGTGTGTGAAATAAGGACAGCATCACCACCTTCACAAATCTGACAAGGGAGGTGATTTTGCTTTTGTCCTATGGATGGCCAGTACGAACTTTTTTAGATTCTCTTCTTAAATATATTAGATTCTATTCTTGCCTTCTTCACCCAGTTAACTTTATATTCCTTAGACCAGGCCTGCATAATCCTGCCTTTCAGAGGTAGAAAGGGAGGTGTGTGTGGGTGTGTGTTTTGGGGGAGTTTGTTGTTTTGTTTTCTTTCCCACAGTAGGGGGAGGAAGTGTCACACATCAGCAGTCCTGAGCTGCTGGACTCTTCTGTTTTGCAATGTTTTTTGATTTGTCTTACCCTTTTAAGTTTTGCTCCTTTCTGATAAGAAAGCAGAGTGAAAAATCTTTCTTTACAGAGAGACAGTATGCCCAGTGTTGTTCACTTTGGAGAACCTCCTCGCTTAGTGGAGTATGGATTATGCTAGTTTCTGTGGAATATCACACGCTGCTCCTATAGCTATAGCTTGAGTCATTGGATGGATTTTATTTCCCCTCCCCCTTACTCAAACCACTGCCTTCTGCAAGGCACAAGGAATATTTCTGTTGGTTACGCGTACCTCTGTAACCTTTCAGTAGCAACTCCTGTAATGCTCCCATCCTTTCCATTCCGTAGAGGGAAGCCAGAGATCATAGGTAGCAACCTGGATGTCTTGGTGACAGTAGGGCTGTCTGAGAAGGTATGTGAAGACTATCAAATGGCTCAAGAAGTATGCAATGCGATCTCCAAACTTGCCAGTAACCCTAAGGTAAGACTTCTTAGCTTGTTCTTGAGGTCATCTAGAAACAGAGTTATCCAGAAACAAAGAAAGGGAGAAAATGATTTGTACTGGGAAGAGAGAGAAGCGATCAAGTTTTTACCCATTTTGAAGTTAAATAGGTTGAGACCATTCAGCAGCACTGTCTGGAAAGCTTAGCACACATCAGTGAACGTGTAATAAAAGAGTTTTCATTAGGCAACAGGCTGAATTCAATTAGTAAAGAGTTCAGTGCACAAGAAAATCTGTTTTTCTTTCAGGTCTCTTCCTCAGATTCCCAGCTGATTTGTGTTTCCTCAACCATGAAGCCCTTTCCTCTACTGATGTTTTCTGGTGTTGTGATTCTTTTGCCCTCCCTATTAATTGATATTTGGGAGTTGTCAGCTGTATAGCTGAATATAAAACATCAAAGGTTTTCAAACCTGTCCATGTTGTGCTTACAACAACATGATGTTTGACAGCTGCTTTGTCTGGGGAACAATTTATATATATATATATTTTTTTTTTAATGCACTGGAGAGAAAACAAACCAAACTTCTTTGTTTTTTAACTCAAGCATTTAGGGCATTTTGGTTCAGGAGTTCCAACATAAAAGCAGCCCTCCTTCACACAGCACTGTCATGCTGCATTTGCCCCTTCTGCTGGGGATGTTACTGCAGGACCTTCATGAATTAATGTGTATTACAACATTCTTAAATGTTCTGAAGACGGTTGTAATTCAATTTTAGGTTGTCTTAACTCTGCAGTTAAGTTTGTATGCGAGAAGGGACTGAAGTGTAGATACCTGAATGACAGTGGTAGCTCGCTCTTCCCCCCTGCTCTCCCCCCCAAAATTCACTACAGAGAGCAGGATTGCAGGGAATTGAGAAATTTTGTTTCCAGCTACTGAAAGATGGTAAATTCTCAAGCAGTAGCTGGTTTTGGTCAAGTATATCTTGATCAGACAGCCACAGATGTGCTAGGATATCTCAGGCATTGTCATACGTGGTTTTGTAGTTCTCTGGGTTATCTTATTCCCAACCTAAAATGTGCTAGGACTGATACAGAGCATATGCAACAGCCAAAGTGTGAGGTATTGTTGGATCCAGAGCTATCCTCTGTTATTTCTACTGAGGATATTTTGCCTTCAACCAGAACCTCGTGGTTCTGGAGTACCCCTGGTCAAGGGCATCTAGTTGACTTACTGCTGGTAACTCTGAAAATGGTCTAAAGGTTTCCCTCTTCATTCATTGTGGAGAAGGAGTGAATAATACCAGATTTAAAAAGAGTAATTTTGAGATTTCAAAAAAGTTATTTTGATTTAAGGTGAAATAGTAGAACTGTCTGAGTTGGCCTGGGATAATTATTTGGCCAAGCTTTAAATCCAGCCAGTGCTGCCACCACACCTTCAAAAGTAACAGTAATGCCCCTGCTGTGTGTTCAGTTGCAGAGCAGTACTGGATGTCCCTGCCACGGGCTTAGCATAGGTTTGATTAGCATTGTGTTCGTAGCGAGGTTAACTACCGGGAAGGGCATGGTGGGGATCTCTTATGTGGTAACTCATCTGTTCTCTCTGCAGCCAGCTCTAGGAAAGAGCAGTGCACCTTTTCGACTGCCGCAGAACCATATGCTCTTTGGGTGCCTGAGTGAGACTGTGAGTAAAGGTGAGACTGAGTCAGCAGTAGGTTTAGAGGAGATGGGGTTGGGCTGTGAGACAGCCTGTGCTGTTGCTGGTATGTGTGGTACATGGCTCCCTCTTCTCATCAGGCTTTGCCCAGCCAAGTGGTAACTGGATCCCCTTCATGGAGGCAGCGGTAACGCTCATCTACCAGCTAGCAGAAGGGGCAGAGGAGATCTGTGCTCACATCGTGCAGGTGTGCAGTCAGCAAGCTCTGGAGAAGCTGCAGGAGGCTGATGGGCAGCAGGCTGGTGAGGAGAAAAGCTGGTGAAGGAGATCTGTACCCATGATTTCTAGTGCTGCGATCAGGTGGCCTAGAGTAACTGCAGGAGAACAGTGCTGAGGTGCTAGTAGAGGTGTTGGTGTGGAAGGGTGCAAGTGCTGTGAAAGAGTCTGAGGAGCAAGGAGATGGATTATGCAGTGAGACTTCGCAGTAACTGATGGGGAAGAGGTCTAGATCAACACCGAACTGTTGTGATTTTTCTTTGCCAGATCCAGGGGTTTCTCCCGGCAGAGTCTCTGATGCTGCTAGCAGTCTTCCCACATTCCTGCTGATGCACCTGGTGTCACTTGTGGGACAGGTGGCACTGCAGCAGGTAGCATATTTGGAAGTGTTAGTGAGTGCAGAGCTACGCAGACGCCGCATCCTCAGAGAGGAGGAGAAAACCAAAAAGCATTCTGACAGCAGCACGAAGAAGCAGAGACCCCGGGTGAGAACTGAGGTTTTTTTTGTCCTGTGGGCGGCTCTTCTAGTGTCCCAGCTACTGCCACAGCAGACTTCTGGAGAATGCACTCCTGAGAACGCATGAGGTCCGGGGTAACAATGCGCGCTTTGGGAATAGAAATGAACATGCGTTGGTCAGGATTGACAGGAGAGCTGAGGTCCTTGAATGACCCTGTTCAATAAAACTCTCACACTGTTCTTGGGTTGTGGACAGACAGAGGGGAGGGCATGAAGAGCCATGTCCTGGCCACGCTTATCTTCTTGCTTCAGGCAGACATTGCCTTTCTACTCATCGCCTCCTTTCTTACCAGTGCAATCTGTAGCAGTTGCTGCTAGTGGTGCATTTGTGTCCCGAGCTCTGGAAGAGGGCTTCTGGAACCTTGGTCCATAAGGCTTGAGGCTCCTGTCCTCTCTTGGGTAGTAATAATGGAAGTTCAGTAGTGGCCGCCTTCATGGGATCTGTGTGCCAGAAATACCCTGTTTGGTTAGGTCTACCTCAGAATGTTTTCCAGAGTGTAGTGAGGCTGTCTTTCTTGGGTAAGAACTGAAAAAAGTTGTGTGTCCCTAGGTATCCAGTCTCTTAGATGCCTACGCTGCTATGTCCAGAGAAGTTTGTAGTTCATTTCCTCATGCATTCTGCTTATCAGTGTCGCTACCATTTCCACACAGGAGGAGGTTACTATGAGATTTTCCAAGCAGCAGCAGTTGGATGCAGATTTGGTCGCTGCGCAACGCCCATGTCTCTTCCCTTGTGTTGGCATGTCCCTTAAGTTGTGCCGGACTCGGGCACTGATGGCAGATGTGTCCTATGTCTGTCTCAGCTTAGCAGCTTCAGTAGCTTAGGCTTTCTTTCCATTGGTGTTCTGTGGCACGTGGACTGGCAAATCCTGGACTACCCTTCACAGCTTCATTCAGTTCTCAGGGAAAAGTGGGTTATGAAACTCTCTTGTCAGTCTGTTCTCAACTTCCGTCATGCTGCTGGTAACTTGCTTGCACCTCTCACCCAACGGAAGAGTACTTCGTGAAGGAAGGAGTTACTGTTGCCTGTCATCTTTTTTACAGTCTTCCTTTCTGCACAGAGCACGGGAAACGAGACCACTATGGAGGAGGAGCTGGGCCTCGTGGGAGCCTCTGCTGATGACACTGAGGCTGAGCTCATCCGCAGTATTTGTGAGACAGAACTTCTAGATGGTAAGTGTGGCTGCCACCATGGAGCACTGGCTCCGTCTGCCTGTGTGAAAGAACAGGCACAGCGGGTAACAGATCCAGAAGGAGGAAGGCTGTTTCCTTCAGAAGGAAACTGTCGTTTTTGTCCGGTGTCAGTTTCTATGTAGGCTGTCTGTTTCTTTGCTCTGCCTCTCTGGAGGTGGTTTTTCAATGGTGAAAGTGAGTCAACCAGTTTCTGTAGTCTGCAGGAGCTCTGGGATAAATTGAGTAACTGTTCTTAAAGGGATATGCAAACAGCGCACTTATACTTGCAGTCTTTATCCCCGCTGTCTAGGGAAGCACCTGTTCTCTGCCTTTGTCCCCCTGGTTCTCAAGATCTGCAACAACCCTGGGCTCTACAGTGATCCGGCGCTCTCGGCTGCTGCAGCCCTGACTCTTGGCAAAGTCTGCATGATCAGGTAGTGCCTAGCCATGCCCGTGTTCTCTTCCCAGCCTTGCTAAAGCACAAGCAAACATTGCAGCTCCTTTCCTGAGGAGAGAACAAACACAAAGGATTGATTTTTTTTTTGGTTGTGGGTGGTTTGGTTTTTTTTGTCTCGCTGCTCTCTGAGAGGTAGAATTTTGATACCTATGCCTTCTTTTCTGTACCCTGTCTCCTCAGCTCTGAGTTCTGTGACTCCCACTTGCGCCTGTTGTTCACTATGATGGAGAAGTCCGCTCTGCCTGGTGTGAGATCCAATCTCATTATTGCAGCAGGAGATCTGGCCATCCGTTTCCCCAACCTGGTGGAGCCTTGGACATCGCATCTCTATGCCAGGTAGCGCTGCACTCATTGCTGGGAGAGGACAGGTGATGAGAGCTGTTGGGTATCGGTAACTTAGATACTCATTCGGCCGCTTTCTGCGGTAACTATATGCTTCTGTCAGGTTGCGGGACCCCTGCCCAAGCGTGAGGCAGACAGCTGGACTGGTGATGACTCACCTCATCCTCAAAGACATGGTAAAGGTGAAGGGCCAAGTAAGCGAAATGGCAACTCTGCTTATAGACCCAGAGGAGGCAATCATGGGAGTGGCACAGAATTTTTTCAGTGAACTCTCCAACAAGGCAAGTGAATGCTCAGGGGCCTTAGCTCACATGAATGGGAAAGGGCTGGTGGAGGCTGAGTCAATGATACAAGAGTTGAGTTCTGGAGAAGGTGTGTCAGTGGTGTAGAGCAGCTGTCTGTCCCTCTTTGTTGCCTAAATGAGGGTAGATAAAGGAAATTCTGCAACACGAGTTTTGTTTCAGCCCTAGTGTTGCTGAACTTGACCTCATCCATTCACATTGGAAGGCAGGCTCCAAACCAGTGCCTTGTCCCTCTTCTTTCTTGCATACGCCTAGCACAGGGTTGGGAACAGTTTTCTGCAGTTTACTTTTAGGCCTTACAATAGAGTTCCCTGACTTTATGGCTCAGGCACTGTATCATCTCTGAAACTTTTCAAAGCTGTTCTTGGCTGTGTGGCATTTGAGGCAGTTACAGACCAAGCAGGTAAGAACAGTAGCAACGTTAGCCCATGTATGCTGTTCCTTCAACATGAAGGCTGCTGTGGGCCCTTCAGAGTTTGAAATTTACTGCCTGAGAAGCTGCAATGGTACTGGGGTTTTACTGTCTTGGCTCGCTGTGCAGAAAGCAGAGCCTGCTGCCTGCAGTGTCTGTGATAAAACCATGAAAAAGCAGTGGGAAAAGGAATCTGGATTGGGCTTTTTCAGGCAAGATGGGAGGCAGTTCTTTGAGCTGAACTGCTGTGTAAGTTTCCTTTATCAGGAAGCTTTTTTGTTGGGTTGTGACAAGGTTGGAAAGCAAAGACACTGCATCCAAGTCTGCCGAAGAGCAGAGCTGTTGCAAACCAAGGGTTGCAGTTGCTCTTAGCTTGTTGGTTGGTTGTTTTTTTCCACCCTTAGCCTAAGCCAAGTAGTCCCAGATAGGTTTGGCTGGCTGTGTACAGCTCGTTTCAAAAAGCTGGTGTTTACAGTCAGTAGATTTGGGGTGGAGAGAAGGGAGATAATTTTAAGTGGGTAGCTTATTTGGCTTCACTCGAGCTGTCCTTCATAGTTCTGTATCTCATGTAGAACCTTGTATCCTGCACAGGGTAATGCCATCTATAACCTGCTTCCAGACATAATCAGTCGTCTCTCGGATCCTAACTGTGGCGTAGAAGAGAAATCCTTCCACACTATTATGAGGTATTCTGGGGCTGAAGAAATCTCTTTTGACCAGGACTACACTTATGCAAAGGGGGTGCCAGATCCAGGGAAGAGAAACTACAGTCACATATACAAAATGCTTTTTCAGTTTTTCTGCTTGATCTGACTTCTTCAGTCTGCATCTGAAATGGAGTCATGCTGAGGAGAATCGATTCTAAAGCCACATCGTTGGGGGTGAAGAGAGACTCCACAAAGAGTTTCCCCTAGCTCATTCAAAATTACTTTCCCTCTAGAAAAGGAAAACAGTTGGGTTTATGAATGGGAACGTTGATATGCAACATTAGGAGAACACAACAGTTTTTAAAGACTCTGCCACCTTTGTCATTTTGGTGACCTATTGGATTTTTGTAAGCAGTTTTAGTAAAGCTCTAGTTAAGGTAACAGATTTGAGTTTGGGGATTCTTTGTTTTGTGTTTTATTTCAAGAAAGCCTTACTCTATAGTGTAGAGACATGTTGGAATATATCAGTCTGAGGGTATTAGTTGCTCATAAACAGTACAAAGGATGTCTTTCGTGGTAAATTACAGAAATTTTCCTCTCATGTCTGAAACTTAACCACATGAGGGTTTTTCTGAGTTTCCTGAATCCATGTGGATTACAGAGGGGAGTGTTGAACAAAACAAAAGTATTGCTGTTGCGGAAGAGAAGAACAATAGAAGTCTCCAGTGAAATTTCAACTACTCTTTCTGTCCATGAGACTCCAGTTCATATAGGAAGAGGGATGGAATTTTGGACAGGTAGGAATTACAAGGCACATTAGGTGCCTATTAAGGTCTATTAGTGAGGCTGACATTGAGGCTGAAAATAATTTATGGCTACAAAAGTATAAGGATGTTTTGCTTCAGCTTTTAATAAGGACTGTAATGTGAAATAATGGCAAATACAGCATGTGGCTACTGACCGCACGTGTAGAAGGGGCAGTTAGTGTCTGAAGTGGAAGCGAACCATCACAGAGAAACAAGAAGGGCAGTATGTATAAAAGGAACGGGACATAATTCTGAATTTTTCAGTACAATTTTTAATGAATGTCAAACTGGAGGTGTTAGCACAGACCTAGAGAATGATAAGTGTAGTACTTGTGTTAAAATGTGATTACTGTGGTTATGACAGCTGTAGGTGGACTTTTCTGACTTCCAGCAACATACAGGGAGAAAACTGGAGATGGCTGGCAAATAAGAGAAAAGGAAGTATTGATTTAACAAAGTAGACCAGTGTCAAATTAGTCTAAGCCTAATTAATTTTAAAGACGACCTGATCATCAGTTAGCACACCACATCATATCCTTTAAATGGGAAGAAAGGGAATAGTAGTTGAAACTGAACTATTTCCCCATGTAGCGCTATACAAAATGCTTACATTGCGGATAGGATCCGGTTTAACTCGGAAACCATGCTGGACAAAAGCACAGGCTAGGAAGAAAGCAGTGCTCCAGGGATATTTGCCAAACTGGAGAACAGGGAGGTGTCAAAAAGATAGGGCTGGTGGGGGAAGCATCACTGTTAAAGGACTAACTTGTGGAGAATGAGAGAGGGTTACAGTAATAACTGAGATGAAGGCTAGCAGAACAAAGTGTAAGGTTGAACGATAGAAATTGTTTAACCTGTTCTGTAAAGCTATGGCTAAAGCTAGAGATGCATTCCACTTGGTATTTTAGCAGTCAAGTTATTTCTGTTTATGTAAAGGGAAGTGTTGGCAGTGGTGGTGAGACCTTGCCTGGAATGCTGCCACAGTTCTGGTCACTTAAGTGAAAGAAAGATGAACTAATGCTGGAACAAATGCAAAGGGAGGACTGTTGATCCCGTCTCTGTTCCATATCTTAGAAAAGAAGCTTGGTGTGGTGGTTGTAGACATAACAAAGACTGAACAAGGATGTGTTTAGAGCAGTTATATCAAGGCCAGTGGCAACCTGACTGAGCTTAAGTTAGCAGAAATGTTGATACACAAAAAAGGGAGGCCAGCAGGACCTTCTTAATAAATAGAAGTTATTCAGTGATTTCTGAGGGCATCATGCAAAATGGGGAAGTACTTAACTGTGTTAAAATCTATATGTCTCTATTCCACAAGAAGCTAAAGCAAAGAACTTGGGATCAAGTTAGCATTTAAGTTCTATGTTCCCACTTTAGCGCAAAGTAATGCTCACTTTCACATTGATCCAAAATACAGCAACACATCGTTGGCAAACTGATAATGAAAAAAAGTCACAGGAACGGTTTGGGGAGGGAGGGGGGAAATACTTCATGCCACCCTATTCCCCCCGAAGTCTGCTCATCAGACACACTAGTCTGCCAGTGCAACTCGTGAAGCAAGGAGATTGTCTGGAGGTGTTGCACGCTCTCAAAACTGGAAGGAAGGGCTGATCAAAAGTCAACACTGCTGCCTTTCCAGCATCTCTCCTACCTCAGACCCTGCACAGACATTAGCACTTTTCATTCCAGACCTGCAAGGCTCTTTGCTTTAGCTGGGTTTCTTAGTTTCATCCTAGGCAGGTGCTACTACGCAAACGTGCAGTTTCAATTATGTGTTATGTCATAGCAGCTGTCCCCCAGCAGGGACTGTGATTACTATTTGAAATATATATATGCTTATAGCTTCTCCTGAATCAAGTCTGAGGCATGCAGAGCTCTCTTTTCTTTTTTTGGAGGGACTACCCAGTTGATCACTGGATAGGACAGCTGCAAGCATCCCATAGTGTAGGCAGAAGTGGGGTTTCCTGTCTGGGCTCTCAACTTTGTGCCATTTTTTTCCTTTGCAGACATCTCTTCTCATATATTACAAAAGACAAACAGACAGAGAGCTTGGTGGAGAAACTTTGTCAGCGGTTCCGGACTGCCAGGTGGGTTGTAATCCTAATTTTCCTGACAAGCAAGTCTGCTTCTTAGGAATTGTTACAAGAAACTAGCTTGCATACAGTGGTTTTAACAGATTCCTATCACGTTCTTCAAGTGGCAAAGTGACAAATGCTGACATAACCTGGATGAGGTCCCTTTTTCTATCTTCTTCCTAAAAATACATGAATAAATATGTATAAATTAAGGCTTCTGGCCTTATTACACTGTGATTGGCCCCTCTTAGGGAAAAGGTTTTGTGACAATTTAGGTTGGCATTACAACTGAACGAGGAGACACCCCACGTGTGGGTTTTATTCATGTTTGTAGTCCTTCTCCACAGGCTGTTCCTTTGCATCTCAGCTAAGAAATCTGTGTGTTCAACTGAGAAGTTGGGATCTCCCCAGCAATCCTGCCTGGGCTGATCTCAGCTGTCTGGTTGGTGTAGGCCTGTCCTGGTTCTGTGTGCATGGGCTGCTAGGTACTAACTCTGTGCCTGGGACTCTGTTTTCTTATTCAAGGGCTTGTGCCACTACACATTTATGCCCTTGCTCTACTCTGTCCGCAAGATGCGTGCGCCTTGCTCGTGGTGCTGATTACACAGTTCAGGACCCATCCTGTGAATCTGGGATATGGTTTTGCTTCCTGGGTGTTTTTTTTGTTGTTCCTTTTCCTAAGCTGTAACTTCACTGACACAGACATACACTCCCTCTGCGACCCCCAAAAAGATAGTAGAAATTGATCTGCCTCTGTCATGTACTTTCCTTCTACCTTCCACTGGATTCGATGCACCTTGCCTTCCTCCATTCCTGTGGTTTTCCTTCTCCATCGTTGTGGCTTTGCCCTTGAGGTTTAAGCTGTGTCTGCTTATCTTGGCCACTTGTACACAGTGCCTGGGCATGTGACCTGCTCAGCTGCCTCAGGGAGTTGCATATTCCCCAGAAATATTTGGATTTTGTTTCCTGAGCTGGAATGGAGGGTGGCCCCTCTCTCCAAAATTGCCCCCCAGGAACGCTGGTGAGCTCTTCACGCCACATTTGTAAAGAACCATCTGCATGTTTGCCATATGTAGCCTTTACTAAAATGCCCTAATATTTCTGTACCACAAAGATGATCGGTGTAATGCACACTAACGGTAATGCTAGAGCGAGACTCTCCCTCTGGGCTAAAACAGGAGCTTATCAGAAAATATTTTGCAGCCACCATCACCCTCCTCAGCATTTCTGGAGCTATAAACATAGCAACGTGCCAAGTATCATTCAGACTTCAGATCTGGAAGCACCTGGATGCTGCAGCTTTGTTCTCCTTCTGTCTGTGTTTGGACAGTGCATTCTGAGAGCGTGTACGCAAGACAGACTTCTGGACTTTCGCTTTGTATATACTGATAATAGGGGATTTGGCCTAGCTTTTTTTGCTCCCATTCCATCACAGTGAGCTACATTAAGGATGTTAGTTAGCACTTCTTTTTTTGCCCTCCTTTTTTTTTTAGTAACTTTTGCTGGAACTTGAATATAGTTCTCCTTTGAACCAGCAGTTGTTATTTGTTCACTTTATATCTTAATGAAAATGGCCTTCTTTATGTAACTGGCCAGGAAAGAGAGCAGGAACATCAAATAAAGACTATCTCAAACATGCAAAAATGAGCAGCCAGAGGTTTAGGGGGTTTTTATTGTTCAGTTGAAATAAGGCTCACCCAGAAGAAATAAGGCTTGCCTCACTGAGTGTATTATTGCTGGCTAGGAGGGAAAAACTTCTGTCACTTCTTAAACAAGCAACAGTGTTCTTTAACAGTGAAGCAGTCGTGTTTGTCTGACAGGCACTAAGGCGGTGTCTGCGATGGAATACAGTGCTGGCTGTGAAGCGGTTGGGATGGTACAGCACAGCACTCTGTAACTGACCTGTAATAGAACAACCTGAATCTCATGTTCTGCAGGGCAGAAGCACCTGCAGGAAACGCTTTATCCTCATGTGCTGTACTTCTAGGTAGGATGTGCTCATCCTTATACACACCCCTTTTCATAAGAGCTAAGGGTAGTCTTTGTCTTTCCCAGGACCGAGCGTCAATATCGAGATCTGTCTCACTGCCTTACTCTGCTTCCCCTCTCGGAGCGGGGCCTTCACAAGCTGCAGGACAACTTTGACTGCTTTGCAGACAAGCTCCAAGACCCAGCTGTCTACAGTTGCTTCCAAACCGTACTGGCTCGATTCCGTAGAGCAGGCAGCAAACCTGAGACTAAAGTAAGGACGGGGCACGCGTGTCCAGGCCAGGAAAACGATTGCTTTTTACACACGATGATTGGAAAGCCCTGCAGTTCTCCATACTAAGCAGGCTACTCCTTGCTCCCAACAATTTATTGGAGAACTCGATGGCAATTCTGCTATGGATGTAATACTTCTCTCCCTCTGACCTTCTCTTTTTTTTATTTTTTTTTTTCCTTCTTTTTTTCCCCATCTCCATAAGGCTCTGGCTGAAGAGCTGGAGCAGAAGCTGTCTGCCTCCCATAACCGAGGGCTGGATTCGGCAGAGACATGCCAGGAAGGCAGCGGAACTCCAATGCCAGAGCCGGCCAAGCAGAAACCGACAAGAAGTACGTTCCTTTTGTGAGACTGCAGCCTTCCCCCGATCCTGCAGTCTAGCAGAGACACCTAGGGATTTTTCCTCACCCTTACAGACAGAATGGCTGCTACCTTTCTCAGGGCATTTTTTGTGTGTGCTTATTTTTTCTTGGCAGGTTCACGCCGCCAGCCCCTGAGTGCAGCCAACAGGGATGAAGATTTTGTAACGCCCCAGCCTCGCGCTCTCCGAAATCCTAAGCGTGCCCAAAAGCACCCTCCAGCCAAAAAAGCTATTATCACCTTCTCCAGTGATGAGAACAGCTCTGAGGATGGTAAGGCATTGTACTTGTATGCTCAAAAGCTGCAAGTGGAGAAAGACTATAGATTTAGCCCGTAACAGGCCGAAGGTGTGTCGGGCTCCAGGGCACTGCTTAGGCTGCCTGTAGATTTCCCTGTTCAATCAAGGCCGTGGGGTGCTGGTTATTGACACCTTTTCCTCTTTTAGAGCTATTGGCAGAATTAAAAGAGGAAGAAACCCCCACCAAAACAACTCCCATCACCAGATCTTCAGCCCGCCGCCTGCAGTGAGAGAACCATCTGCCACTATCTTTAAAAATAAAACTTGTTTTATGCAACAGTCATCTTTTCTTGTCTGAACTACCCCATAACGTGACAGTGCTTTAAAAGAGGACAAAATGGGAGTTATACACCAGGCTAAAACAATTCAAAGCCTGTCTTTTGATATCTCCAGAAAGAAAGGCAGTGATGAACATAGCTGCCCCTTGGACTGTTTTTGCCCTGGCTTTGCCGATGAAAGTAAGCTGCTCTGATTTAAAAAAAAAAAAAAAAAAAATCTTTGGAAGACAGTCTTTCTAAGAAGAGCCAAACTCACCACTGAGTAAAAAAATGCTCATTCCCTTCCCATTTCGTACATGGTTGTAAATGCACTGTTGAGCTTCTCTTAACACAAGACCGATAACGATTTTGCTGGGTTTAGGCCTTTATGTTTGATCCTTTTTGAAGTGCTCGCCCTGCAAAGCCCAGCAAGGCTTTGAGGGGAAGCTACCTGCATCTTTTTTTTTTTGTACAGATCTCCTCAAAGAAGAGTTGAGGGATTTGGGGCTGAGAGGGAAGAAAAGCTAAGACTGTAGCTAGGGTGCTTCAACAGAGAAAATGCAAACTGAGCAGGGAAAAAAAAAAAATTAATTTTATTTTTTTTAAAAGGTGTCAAAAAAACCCTGTAAAAACTTTAGAATTATCTTTGCATGACTCAAGTTACCAAATATACTGGTAACTTTGGTTGTCTTACTGCACTTTTTGGAATGTATTTGCTGCACGTCCAGTTATGTTTCAAATACAACTGGCACTTAATCTCTTTCCTTCCAGGAATGCCCCATCAGTGATCAAGTCAGTCCTGGCACTCTTTGGATTGCCATGTGAATACAAAGTGCCCTAAATTTGAATTTGTGTTAATCACATAAACAACCTTTAACCTTCTGTCTCACAGGCACATTGGCACTAATCCCAGAGCTATTAGCACAGAATTATTTCCTCCTACCTGCCAGTTCCCTAGAAAGCAGAGCAGTGACTAGCTGGGCAGGAATCAGAAGGGTCCTCCTATCAGCAGGTTCCTGCAGATCTTCTGTGTTCTCTGTCTCTGAGGAGCTACCAAGTTCCTGCAGTCAGCTTGGTCACCTGTAGTTTGCCAGCAAGTAGAGCCTGCTGCTCAGTTCTCATTTGGCCTGGCTGCATAAGTAATGACAAAAGGCTACCGGAGTTTATTTTGCTCCTTATAAAAAAAAGAAGCATTAGGAATTTAATAGCTTTGCAGGGAACTGGGAATAATTTTTTTTTTCTTTAATACCAATACCTGAATGGACATGAATGTGTTAGATGCTTGTAGAAACAAGTAGACGAGGGAGTGATGGGATGAGAGGTGTATTTACTGGGCTGGGGAAGGTGGGCCAAACACCATGCTTGAGTCCCATGACCCACTGGAAAGATCTACCCCCTTGCTGCTGCTGTATAATAGCCAGATACCAATATAGACGCCCTCCCCAACTCCAGAGCACCCCAGTAAGAACAGGACAATCCCATGAAGTAGAAAGATCAGAAAGCTACAGCAATATTGTCCTTCTTGCCCATCCCCCCTGCTGAAACACTTGGCGAAGGCTACAGGAGACAGGCAGCAGCTATGGCATGAACAGTAAATACGACAGTCATGCTCGCTGTACGTGATTCCCCACCACCACCCACAGGCTATGTCACTCGCAAATGGGAATGGAAAAAAAAAAAGCATGTATGGATTTCTACCCAGGCACTGTGCAGCAAGTCTCGTCTATATGGGAGACAATATGTTGACAATACTGCAGTGAGGGAGACATGAATGGGTGGATGGACGAAGCAAGGTGGCCATAAAACTCTCCAAGCGTTCACTGCCCTACCCTCAGGCCACACTTTTCCACTACAAGTGGTTAAATGTTTTCCTTGAGGAAAGACGCCTTTCAGAGGCAGAAGGAGGGTTTGTCAGGCAATGACTGGACTGACAGGTCGCTGCTTTGTGGTCCATCTTCCGCTCTTTCCTGGGCACAGCACTGCCTGGTCAAGTGAGAGTGGAAGGTCAGTGAGCTGGAGCTCCTGCTGGTCCCTCTCCACGGGCTGTTCTGGTGGAGCATCCCTCTCTCCTCCCTGGCCTCTCCTGGCATGGGAGGAATTGGCACGTCATTGACAAAGGAAGCCCTGCAGGAAGATGAAGCAAAAACCAAGAGGGGATTGAACAGCTCCACAGTGGCTGGTGCCTGAAGCAGCCGGTTGCTGCCCTTCTGTTACTTGCAAGCAGCTGTTCTGGTGGCTGCTGTGATGACTGGAATGTTCTGAGCCAGTGGGATTACTCAGTGCCAAGATCTGTGGTGTTTCCTTTCTCCCTGGGACTCCTGACCATGGTGGGCTCCAAACTCCTACAAGTGGTACCAGTGAAATGATGTGAATATTGTCCTTGCTTCCAGAGCCTGCAGCAACCATCAGCCCTTTCCATTGCTGTGGGCCAAGGGTTGTTCCCCCAAGGCACTTCACCCAGTCCCTAGTCCTCCCACTCTCTAGTTGCTGTGATCCTTTCCTTTACAAGCAACTGTTTGCAAAAGACTGGTGGTGATTGAGCAGAAGACCACTTTTCCGGTGATCTTGCAAGCTCCAGAACCAGCGCCCCAGCATCAGAGGGGAAAGATTTTTATAGAGAAAACTTGTTAGCGCCAGAGGAAAGAAGGACAATAACCTATTTGAGTCTGAGAAAACTGGGGCAACTGGGGACTCGTTGTCTGCCAAAGCCTTTTCACTTCACGGTCGTTGCCAGGACATGTCAGAGTAACTATTCAGTTCTACTGCTGTCCCAGCAAGGACCTGGGACACAGAGCAGCTGCAGCTTTGAGGCACCTGAGTCACTGAGCACCTGCAATTTATCCAGGCTTTGCTGGATTTGCCAATTTGAAAGAAAATTTGCAAATTTTCTCTGGTCTCTAGAGTTTCTCGCTTATTATGGGACAGTGATGACTCCTTCCCTCTCGCCAGCCCCAGCTTTTGCTGGACCCGAGGAGGGGACCCGTCACTTGAGAGCTCAGAGCCTGTCTGTCCCTGCAGGGCTCAGCCTGGAATTTGGAGCAGTTGCAAACACATTTCTGGCATTCTTCTTGCAGCATGGGGGCGACCTTATTCAGGTGATGCTGGATCAAACCACCACTGCATTTCGTACCAAAAAAACAAGCGTTGTTGCTTTTGTACTTACCTTTTGCCCAGGAAACTGCTGACTGCTGGCACCAGTGCATCCAACCTGAGATGCATCTGCCTGGGGCTGTCTTGCTGGGAGCACGAATGCTCCAGGAGACTGACTTAGCTCCTTCTGGATGGTCAAATGTGACTCGGAAGCACAGAACAACATCTTCTGAGACCTCTCGCATGTGGGATGAACATGTGCTTGCTTCCCATTCTCCTCCGTCGCCCCAGCGAGGGGGTGACAGGGGACTGCCAGCCAGCATCACCAGAGCATTGCTCTGCAGCCAGCACCACCCACGGGTTGCAGGTATCGGGTGGAGCTGGCACACGTGGAGTTGCCCCGGCTTGTGCGAAGCCTCTCCTGCTTCCAGCGTCAGCGCTCCAGACGGAAGCCCCACACTCACTTTTCATGGACTGGATGCAAAACGGTTCATGAAATTTTCTGGCTCCTTGGGCAGGGAGAAAGGGACCCGCAAATCTGCATCTGCAAGTGCAAAATGCTGGGAAGGAAGGGAGGGAAGGAGGGAAAGAAAGACAGGGCAGGCATCTGAACTGTGACTTTGGTTACCTCTGCAAATTTTTTCCTAACTTTCTTCTTTGCTTGGAAAATAATAAACAAAAGCAAGCAGCAAAACAGTGTCTGTCGAGATTCAACCCACTTGCTTCATGCAACAGTACTGAAGAGCGGGAAGTTTAAGGCATCATTAAACTCACCCAGCACACCCACTGCAGATCCTGTACTGGGGTACAGCCCCCCCATTCCTCTCCTGTGACAAATTTTCCTGATTAGTCTCTGTCTTCACACCCAGGCTGACTTGTGCACCCTGATCTCCAAACAGTGACCTCATTGCCTTGTTCAACTGGTGAGAAACTACAGTAAAATGGGAGAGGTAAACAAAGCGGGGGGGAACTAATGGCCAGAAGATTTAGGAGGTAGGAATCTGCTCCTTGCCATCCAGCTTCCATTGTGCGCCCGAGCTTGAGAAAGTGCAAGCTGAGCTTCGATGAGCTCTTTTCTGTGCTGGTTCCTCTGGAAACTCAGCCCAGCCCTCCAGATGGTGACTCAGGACAATCAGCCTGCAAGTTTATACGCCCGCTAGTACTAGACCCACGCTCCCATCACCGCCACAAATCCCGTGGAGTTACTGCTGGAGTTCACACACCTTCTGCAGCAAGAGCTCTTCATACCAAAGGCAACCAGTTCACCAGGATATAAATATTAAAACAAAAGTCTGTACTGTGACAGAGCTGAATGTGTGTCAGCTCTGTGCAGCCAGCAGCGTGACTGGCTGCCACTAGTTCATGCTCACGCTGATTAGACAAAAAGCATTAACAGCACTCTGCCTACAAGGAGTTATGTTCAATATCACTACACAATGCAGCCTTCAATACCCTCCTTCGGGACGTGTCTTGGAGTGTCACCCCATTCCTGACTCTGTCAGATACCTCCAGGTCCTGGCCAGCAGCAGCTCAACTCGCATTTGTCTTCCCAGACACTCAGCAAACACCTTTGTGTCCTTTTTCTTTAGAGGAAGGGGCCTTGCTGAGCTCACCCTGAAATATATCACCCTGGACAAAGGGGCTGAAAGGTTAAGGAGCTCTGGGGGGTGGTTCAGCAGGGAGCTGGGGGCCAGGCGCCTGCCAGAACCAAAGCTATAAAGGCAAAGCGCGGCTAGGGACTGCACCTGACACGGATGCTGCAGGTCCTGCCTTGCCTCCTACCAGCCCTGGGATAAAAAGAAGATGCCGGGGCTCCGCTCGTGGCCTCGCTCACTTTTCCTCCTCTTAGTTCTGCTCTCTGCCAGCGTTCAGACTGTGTCCTTACCAGGACAAAGGCTACAGGTAGGAGGGACTGGGAGAGAGCTGAGGGAGGTTTCAGGAGTGGCAGGGGCAATCTGGGGAGGTTGTGCTTGAACCTGGAACGAGTGGGGGTCCTGAATTCCAGCTACCAGAGCCTGCTGTCTGTCCTCACTGCTCCTTCCCCTTCAGTCCGACAGCCTCAGCTCTAGGGTGACTGTACCTTTATAACTCAGCTCCTAAGGGGCATCAGCATCAGAAAGCAGCAGAGGACAACAGCTTTCCAGTGCTCTCCGGTCTGGGGCAGGTTGCCTGCAGGACTCCCCACATCCCCTGCAGAGGTTTTTAATGGCAAAGAGACCGGTCTTGTCTAACTCCGCCCCGTGTCAGCAGCCACCAGAAATTACGGTCGTGTCCCTCATCACGTTCAGTGCCCCGGTTCTGACGTTTCAGAGGGAAGGCTCATCCTGTTAGGTTGTGATTTTCACTCCTAAGCTCAGTACTATCCTCCGTTAGCCCCTCTTTAAGGCGAAGAGCCCCTGTCAGGATGCCAGCTAAGGGCTTCCTCGCTTGGGTGAATCTTTTACCCTCATCAATTACAGCAATAACATTTGGCTTTCAAATCTGCCCGGCTCCCTCTTACCCAAATCCTAACCTGAGCCCCAACACCCTGCCTTCACGTCATCACGGGAAAGCTACAGGGAAGCAGTCAGGACATGAACTAAAATCACAAGACAGATCCTGCTATGACTCACCGCTTTCACTCCTTGCTGAAGATGCTCGTGTCCGCTCCAGTTAACTCGCTACCAAAAAGGGCTGCACAAAGGCACCTTCAGCCTCAGCTCAGCACCCATGTGGGGGACAGATGCGGAACGGCTGCTGCAGGCTGCTTCCCCGGGGCAGCCATGCTGTGCCCCCGCTGTGCCCAACGCAGCTCCGGACCCTCGCCTCCCCATGCCGGTGGTGCCAGGGGTGTGCGATCAGCACGTGCCTGCCCGTGCAGACAACCTGGGGGATCCCTGGCAGATGGGGAGCCCTGCTTCCTCACACCCGCTCCCCCCGGCGATGCTGCCCCTGCCTCCTCCCCATCTTTAGCAGCAGGCATTTGGGGCAGGTATGCCCCCCCCTTGTAAAAAAGCAGAGCAGCCCGAGCACATGGAGGTGCTCAGCATCAGCACAAGGAGCAAGGGCTGAAGCCTGCGCTGCCTTCCAGGCAGAGGGGGACGGGGTTTGACGGGAGCAGGGCAATCTGGGCTCAGGCAGAGCCTCACAGCAGCCACCTGCCTGCTCTCCTGGATGGCAGCAACATCGCTTCAGACCACAGGAGCTGCTGCTTCCCCGCGTCTGGATGCAGCGTCACAGTGCGCAGGCACCATTTCGCGTCCTGCCCGAGCCCCAGGGAAGGTGTGGGTGGTGGAGTACGAGGGGGTATGAGGCCTGTTATCGCCAGGAGCACAGGCAGCTCCGCTCTCACCCCCCTCTCCTCTCTGTTTATCCCAGACGCTCCTTTCCCAGCTGCTGCCCCCGGAGCCCGAGTCCACGCCGGGCGAAGAGGACATGGAGGGGTCCAGCTCCGGCCCCCAGCCGCTCTCCTCCACCCTGCCCTTCCCCCCGCCTGGGGCCAGGGCCGCCCGTCTCTCTCTCTGGCGCAAGGCCCTCGCCAGTCGCAAGCGGGCGGCCTGGAAGGCCATGCCCAGGGGCTGCTTTGGGCTGAAACTGGACCGGATCGGGACCTTCAGTGGTCTGGGGTGTTAGCCTCGGCGGGGGGGGGGGCGGGACACGAGCCAGCTGCCAGCGCTCGGCCAGGCGGGCAGGGGAGAAGCGAGGGCAGCGCTGAGGCGGGAGGGACGCGGGACCAGCGGCAATGCGGGGCCTGGCCGAGGCGGGAGGCGGCCGACCCCGCTCCCCCGCAGCCAGACGGGACCCAGGCGCCCGCCGCACCGGCCCCGCAACCAGCACAACAGCCGCAAGCCCGGAGCCATCCCCGTGCGCGGACGGGGAGCGGCGGGGAAGCGCCAGCCACAGGACCCCGACCCCCGTCCCCTCAGGCCCGGCGCGCGCATTAAACAGAGCTCTGCCAACGGCCGCGTCCCAGCTCGGCGGCGGGGCGCGCGCGGCCGGGGGGCGGGGCCGGGCGGTGGCGGCAGAGCTCTCCCCCCCCCCCCCCCCCCAACGCGCGGGGCCATGTTTGTGCGCGCGCGCGCGCCGCCATTCCGCGTGGGGCAGCCGGCACGCGCGGCTGCGGCGCGGTGGCGGGGGGGGGGTGGGCAGGTATCGAGCGGTCGGCGGGCGCAGGGGCCACGCTGGATCATGCCGGGCGCACTCTGCCCCCGGCGCTGCCCTGTTTGCCGAGCAAACACAGGGGCCTCCGGCCTCGGCAGAAGCTGCCCCCGAGAGCCCCCCCCCTTCCCCCCCGGACTGCGGCACCGCGAACCCCGGCGGCGGCTCGCACCTCTCCGGCGCCGCGGGAGCCCCCGTCCCCTGGCCTTTAAAGAAAAGGTCGTCACCTCGGCCGGCGCTAAACTTAGCCGGCGCCCCCCCCCAATGGCAGCGGTAGCGGGAGGGTTGGGTTACGTTCGCGCTGCGTTGACCCCGCCGTGCCCCCCACCCCGGTACCTGCGTGGCTCCCCCAGCCCGCTCCTCCCTCCTCATCCCCGCAGCCCCTGCCGCGGCCCAGCACCCGGGGGGACAGCGCTGCTCCCGCCGCCCCCGGGCCGTGCAAAGCGCTGCGCCGCGGCGGGGGGGAGCGGGATGGAGCCCGGCGCGGGGGGCGGCCGGCCAGGCAGTGGCCATGCGGGCGGGCAGGATTTCCGCCGTCACGTCCCGCCGGCGGCAGCGGTGCCGCAGTGCCTCATTGAGATGGTGCTCACGCTGCGGCGGGCGGCCTGCCGGGGAACCAGACCCTCCCGGGGAGCCGCTCTCCCCCAGCGGGAGGCGCCTGGGGACCCGCTGCTCCCTCGGGGTGCCCCACCTCTGCGGCCCCTTTGCCCTCGCCGCCGTGCTGGGGGAGCAGGGCGGGCTGCAGCCGAGGTGGGGTGTGTGTGTGGGGTGTCTCGCCTTTGTTACCAGGTGGAAGCAGCGTCCGCCATTCCGCGGGCAGCCAGCCCCTCTGCGGCTGTCACCGGGGGCCCTCCCCGCCCCGGGGGACACCCCACCCCCCTCCCGCCTCCGGGACCGGGGCATCCCTCAGCCCCGGCGCCCGGGTGTGGCTCGCAGGGCCCCGTGGGGACCGTTGAGTCCCCCCGCGCCCGGCGCGGGGCCTTGTTGGGGGTCTGGGGGGGAAAAAGCCAGGGTTGCCCAGGCAGCCGCACCCGCAGCGGGGCGCACGTAGCCCGGTCCCGCCCCCGCGCTGCCATTCGGCGCCGGCCCGGCGGGGCGGGGCCCGGCCCGCCCCCTCCGCGGCTATAAAGGGCGGCGGAGGGGCGCTGCGCCACCTCCTCACTGCGTGCCGGGGGAGCTGACGGGCGGCAGGTAACGGGCGGCGGGGGGCAGGCGGGGGAGGGGGCCGCATGCACACGCGACCCCGGCTCATCCATCCGCGGGGAAGGGGGGGGGACGCGGGCGCGGCGGCGGGGGGCAGCAGCCCCCGGGCGGAGCGGGGCCGCGGGGCCCGCGGGCACAAAGGCGGTGCGGAGCGATGCGCCGCAAGATGGAGGCGGCTGGGGGGGGGGGGGAGGGTGTGACTGGTGGGGGGCGGGTTCAGAGCGCGTGCATCCTTCCCCCCCCGCCACCCCGCCGGTGGGCGAGACGTTAGCGGTGCCCTGGGCGAGGCGGGGCCGCCGCGGGCGGTGGCTGGTTCCCCATCCCCCGCGCCGGGCGACTCACCGGCGGTTTCTGCCCCCAGGAACATCCCGAAGAGGCGAAGATGGTGAAAGTCGGAGTCAACGGGTGAGCGCCGGGGCCAGGCGGCGGCACCGGGAGGTGCCCGGCTGGGGGGGTGGGGGTGGGGGGGGAGGTCGCTTCAAGGGCGGGGAAGGGGGGGTTGGGACGGGGAGCTTCGCGCCCCGCGGGTTCCTCTCCAGCGTCGCCCCCCGTACGGGGGTGTGGGGCCGGGCGGACTGCTGAGTCACTTCCCCCTGCAGATTCGGGGTGAGTCACCCCGGAAACGCCGCTGCCGGCCCGCCGCGGCCCTGCCGGGGGTCCCCGCACCCCCACCGGCGGGCGGCAGAGCCCCTGCCTAAAGGTCGCCCGGGGGATCGTGTGTCGGCGGCGGCGTGGGGGACGTGACCTTCTCCCACCGGGCCGAGGAGTAACCGGATCCACGGGGCCCTCAGTAAATTTAGCGCTTGACCTTTCTGGTGCGGGGGTCGCTCCTAATCTTTAACCGAGGCGCTTTGGCCTTTGGACGCGGCCCTGGGCTCCCTCCCACCTTGCAGGCGGATGATCCCACAGGAAGGCAGCGGGCCATGCCCGGCCCGGCAGATTCCGTCTTGCTGCTCTTCACCCGTGTCTCTTTCTCCCCAGGTTTGGCCGCATCGGCCGCCTGGTCACCCGGGCTGCCATCCTTTCTGGCAAAGTCCAAGTGGTGGCCATCAACGATCCCTTCATCGATCTGAACTACATGGTGAGTTGCTATGCAGTGCCCCCTCCGGGCGCCTTCGAGTACGGCTCCTCCGGCTCCCTTCTAGTAGCTTCCTAGGAAAACCGGGTGTGGGGTAGAGGCACAGAGCTGGGAGGTTTGGCAGAGCCGAGCACAGCGCAGCAGCTGGACGAGGTCAATGAGGAGGTGGGGAGCCGAGATCGTGGAGATGGCAGCTGGGGTGCCTGACCTGCCCACCTCTCTCCTTGACAGGTTTACATGTTCAAATATGACTCTACTCATGGTCACTTCCGGGGCACTGTGAAGGCTGAGAACGGGAAACTTGTGATTAACGGGAATCCTATCACCATCTTCCAGGAGTAAGTATCTCTCTTCGTTCTCTGGAGGATGAAAGCAGGTGTCTCGCGGAGCACCTCTTACTGTTCTGTCCCTCCTCAGGCGTGACCCCAGCAACATCAAGTGGGGAGATGCTGGTGCTGAATATGTTGTGGAGTCCACTGGTGTCTTCACCACCATGGAGAAGGCTGGGGTGAGTATGCCACACACAGGAGAGGAGGTGCTGCTGCTCCTGCCTGTGCAGAGTTGTTCAGGGTGGGACTGGGAGGGAGAAGAGAGCTGTTGGAGGGATTCTGGGTTATCTCATCTCCTTCTGCTTTTTTTGCAGGCTCACCTGAAGGGTGGCGCTAAGCGTGTTATCATCTCTGCCCCCTCAGCTGATGCTCCCATGTTTGTGATGGGCGTCAACCATGACAAGTATGACAAGTCTCTGAAAATTGTCAGGTAAGGAGAGGGGGAGATCCTATCTGGCCTGGAGCTCTCACCAGCTGCATGTAGTCTCGTCTCACCTCTGTAGATGTGTTGCCTCTGGCTCATGAGCCTTTCTCTCTCTTCTACAGCAATGCCTCTTGCACTACTAACTGCCTGGCGCCCTTGGCCAAAGTCATCCATGACAACTTCGGCATCGTGGAGGGTCTTATGGTAGGTCTGGAGTTTGCTGCTCAGGAGGGTGCCCTGTCCGCAGGTCCCCTCATTTTGAGGGGAGAACCATCTGTACTCCCTGGGTCCCTTGGGATGCTTTTTCTGGAGAGTATTGGCTGTGTTCTTACCCCTGTCCTCTCTTCCCCCAGACCACTGTCCATGCCATCACAGCCACACAGAAGACAGTGGATGGGCCCTCTGGGAAGCTGTGGAGGGATGGCAGAGGTGCTGCCCAGAACATTATCCCAGCATCTACTGGGGCTGCTAAGGCTGTAGGAAAGGTCATCCCTGAGCTCAATGGGTGAGTGTTGTCCCTCCTTGGGAGGAGGCAGCTGCTGCCTGGCCGGCTGCTGTTCCCTGCTGACTGGTGTCCTTCACAGGAAACTTACTGGAATGGCTTTCCGTGTGCCAACCCCCAATGTCTCTGTTGTGGACCTGACCTGCCGTCTGGAAAAACCAGTAAGTGGTGTGGGCAAGGCCCTGGCAGCCTCCAGACCTGCCCCTGCTCTCTCTAAACTCCATCTTTTGCCCAGAATTGCCCTCTCTTGCATCCATCTCTTCCTGAAGATGCCATCTTTGTGAAAATGGCACCTGCCATGGTGCTCCTATGTGTCTCTTCTCCTCCCCTCCCCCCTTGGGCGGACATTTTGTGTGAGTTGGGATCTGACCATCTTAAATTTCTCTCTTCTTAGGCCAAGTATGATGACATTAAGAGGGTAGTGAAGGCTGCTGCAGATGGGCCCCTGAAGGGCATCCTGGCGTACACAGAGGACCAGGTAAGTAACTCCTGGTCTCTCGGCCTGTGCTTACTGGCACTCGCCTCATTTTCTTGGTGGTAGCAGCCTTGCTGGGGTCCTGGTTCGGCACTTGTGGTTCAGGCTGTAGGTAGCTGTAAGCATTAGAATTTCCCCTCTGTTGCAGGTTGTCTCCTGTGACTTCAATGGTGACAGCCATTCCTCCACCTTCGATGCGGGTGCTGGCATTGCACTGAACGACCATTTCGTCAAGCTGGTTTCCTGGTAGGCACAGCATGGGGGGTGGTGGGGAGAGGCTGGAGTAGGGGCTGGCATAGAGGTGTTACAGATGTTGGTCCTGTTCATAGCTGCTGGCTGGCGGTGCAGTGTGATATGGACCCCTGCTGAGTAGGGTGGCTTCAGCATGTAAAAACCTCTGTGGAGTGAGATTGCTGGTTATTTGACATGACTGTAGTCTCCTCCTTCCCCTGTTGGAGCGTGGGTGAGAGGCTTCCTAATTTATGTGCTGGAAGCGGATGGGAAGCTGAGCTGTGTGGGGTGGGGCAGAGGGGCAGGGACAATGGAGGAAGGTGATGGGTCAGACCTGACAGCACTTTATTTCTGTCCCCAGGTACGATAATGAGTATGGATACAGCAACCGTGTTGTGGACTTGATGGTCCACATGGCATCCAAGGAGTGAGCCGAGCACACAGCCCAGCCCCCCTGCTGCCTAGGGAAGCAGGACTCTCTGTCGTTGGAGCCCCTGCCCTTCTTCACCACCGCTTAGCTCTGCATCCTGCAGTGAGAGGCCAGTTCTGTTCCCTTGTCTCCCCCACTCCTCCAACTTCTCCCCGAGCCTGGGGGAGGTGGAGAGGCTGATAGAAACTGATCTGTTTGTGTACCACCTTACATCAATAAAAGTGATCACCATCTGAAGTGCCTGGTCTGTCTGTCCCTGGGAGAGGAGGTGGGGGTCACAAGCAGATGTAGGTGCCTGCTTGGAGATGGGGGAGCCCTGCCAGCCTGGCTGCAGCTGCTGCACCAGCTCTTCTGACACCCTGCTGGGACTGTGAACCTGTGTGGCAGAGCCGTGGGAAGCGCCTGGGGGGGTGTTGAGGCAGTTTGAGCTGTGCAGACTGGGGAGCTGCCTCTGCCGGGAGCAAGGCTCCTGCCCTGGAGCCAAAACAAGGTGTGGGGGAGGGCTGCACTGGCAGGGCTGCTGTGTGGTGGAGCAGAAGGCCATTCTTTGGATTTGCTTGTCTGATGGGTGTGTGCAGAATGAAGTGCTGAGCAGGTGCCTTTTTTTTGCATTCGGTTTGGCAAAGAGGCACAAGAAACAGGAATGATTTCTTCACCTTCCCCTGTCTTACTAGAAATGTTGCAAGGAGGATTTTTCATTTGCTTTTACCTCTTCAAATGAATCCACTTGCCCAGGAGGAAATGGCTGCCTGGGGACGTGTGACAGGCCAGTGTCAGCATGGTGGTAGCTGCTCTTAATTCTGGCTTAATTCTGCGTGGAAGGAGCGGCAGTTGCAGTTAAGCTCCTGAGCAGCAAATCTCCACAAGGTGAGTGTCAGCCCTCTGCCCGGGACTGTGCTACCTCCTCCTGGGAGCGTGAACGAGCGTTGCTGGGCCGGGGCTGAGCCTTCTGTAACCTGGGAGCTCCAGGCTAGAGCAGTGGCGCACCCCCACGACATCCTGTGGCCCTCTGCTCTCAGGGGCTCGATTCACTGTCTTGGGGTGATGTGTCATGCTCTCCCTGGCAGGCAGGGTCAGAGTGGTTGTCTGGACCCCCCACCTGCTTTAGACCCTGATCTGGAGCAAGGACTTAAGCTGCCGGGATCAAGGTATGTTGGATATAGTTTCCCGGAGCCACTTACGTCTAGCTGTTGGGCTGCAGAAAAAATTCAATATTTACTGGACTAGAGGGCAATGACTCAAAGTTTCTTTGCAAAGAGGAAAAGGTTGAATAACCTGCCTCTGGACGGGCTGGGACTCCGAGCAGCTTGCTAGCCCTGGGACAGTGGCAATACATGGCTTACCACACGAGTAGCCCCGGGGTAGCTTTAGGTAACCCAAAGTTAAACGGGAGCTATCTGATGCTGAGGCTGAGGGGAGCTGGGTTTCTGTGGGGGAGAGGTGCAACCTGTGGGCCCGTCAGCCTTACAAATGAGCCTTGGGTTGGTCCTGTCCCACCCTGGGTTGCTGTGCTTGGGTGCTTCGAATGCCCGTCCCGTGCGCTGCTTGCCTGCATGTGCCAGCCAGCGCCTTGCTTGACAAACTGGAAGTGCAGAGAGGTTATGGGAACACCTTGCTGGGGGGGATGCCTGTTTGTAATACAAAGGTATTTTGAACTGGGTTTGAAGTGGGAACGTTTCAACAAGTCACCTTTTTTCCTCTAAAAAGCTTTATGTTTTGTGAGGAAGATAAGGCTGCCTGAAAATTTACCTAGAGCAAAGAATTCTTGTTTTTTTAGCAAGAGCAAGCCCTATCCAAGCTGAGATCAAAATGCTGTGGGAACGAGCAAATTCATACAACCTGGGGGGGTGGGGTGGAGGCAGAGTATGTGCTCTTGGACCAGCAATTGCTGGGAATATCTCAGATAAAGGTTCACTCTATTTTAAAATACTCTTTCAACCTGTTTACAATCTTGGTTGAAATTCTTGGAAAAGTGATACAGCATCTAGGTGAGGCAAGCCAGGAATGGCAGAATTTAAAACACGGTTGCTCTTGTGTGGAAACAGGGAGAGCGAGTGCGGCAAACAAGCCGTGCTGCCCCCGGACTGCCCGAAGGGCTGCATTTTTCTGGCTCATCTCATACAAGCTCCCTAAAGAGCATAGCTCTTCCCCTAAACCCTCCTTTTGCATCCAGACGCTGTGCCTGCAGATGGCACCACAGCAAGGCCCCTCCAGACAGATGGAAGAGCGAGCTGGGTGCCCAGCCTGTCCAAGAGCTGCACAACCCTGTCTGAAAAAATATTTTTTTTTCCCTGTCTTTTTTTTTATCAGTTTTTCAAATTGACGTGTATGACTGCTGATGGCAGTGGGATAAAGATGGGAGATCTGCTGTGGCAGCTGCTTCTCTCTCTCTGGAGAAGAGTTTTCTCCTAAGTAGAGGAGCTCGAGGTTTGCTCTTCAAGCATTTCTAAGGAAAACTGATAGAAGCGCTTGGGCAGGGAAGGCAGGTGCTCGACCAGACATAAAGAGGCTCTTGTTCAGCGAAGAAGCTGAAAGCGATCGTGCCGCTCTGCCAGGACAAACCGGCTCTAAGAGCAGCTGCCATAAGCCAGAATCCATCCCAGTTTCTGAGCGCCTTGCATGGGAAATGCATAGCAAGACACCAGTCCTGGCGCAAGGCTCAACTTTGCCTTCCTCGAGTGGCCCAGCACCAGGGCTTGCCGCGCTGGGAGAGGGATGCGCCTGGGACAGGGGTTCGTTCCTCTGCAGGGCCTCTCCAGCCGGCCCAAGGGATGACAACGCTGCTGGGCAGCCAACCATTTCTAGGGGTGGCGAGCTGCACATTTTGTTTTCTTTTTTAAGACAGAAGAAATTCAAGTGATGCTGCGGTATGGTAATTAGTAGGGGTGTCACAGGAAAATTCCCTTTTATGGCAACTTTGAATGTTTAGAGAAATTATTTTATACTTCATTGGCATTTGCACTCACTATCGTGCATGCATTACTCGCCTGAGAAATGGCCAGTTGACCTCAGACCACCTTCTTAAGATGTCAGCATGAAATTTCAGCATTAAGGAAGATGCCATGTAGTGAAAATCATCTTGAGCAGATGTGGAAACTAATTAAGCCTGCTTCAAAAAGAAAAAAAAAAATCACACCAAAATGTAACAAAATGGTGACTGCATAAGGACAGTAAAAGAGGTCTCGGCCATTAAAAACATACCCTGTCCACTTCTGAAGCAAACAAGTCTTTGAGCAAAGCAATCGACACGCTCTGCGTGAGGAAGAGGAGATACAGGTCTCTGACAGGAAAGACTATGACACAAGGCGTAGCGTACACTGGACAGTTGTGTAAGACAAACATCTCAACCGATCATGTTCCAGGCTGCTTTCTGACAGACACCCCTGATGCAGCGGATGCAAACACCCCTGTGGGCACCAGCAGCACTCGCAGAAAGTGGGCAGTTCATCAAAAACAAGCTGCCTCCTTTTGGGCAATCATACTGTACATGCATTGCAAAACCAAATAATTTACTTACTCTTCTGAGCTGAATGTAATTTCTTACTAGAGGACAGCTAACTTACCTACATCATCTTACTATAGAAGTGTCATCTTCTTGAGGGAGTTAGTTATTCGCAATTAAGTCTTCCTAGAAGGAACAGTAGTACTGGCCTATACATTACTGCATAAGATTTGAAAAGGCAGCTGTCAAAAAGCTGAAGCTGTAGTCAAATGCAAATAGAAGAAAAACTCATAAATACTGGCACATTAAACTTAAGAGCCAAAGAAGGGCAGATTTTGTTTAGGAAACTATATGGCAAATGGAAAAGGTAGCATGAAAACCTTTTTCAAATGCATCTTGGAGACAAGAAAGCTGCCAAAAAGCTGTAAGATTGGGGGGGGGGGGGGGGGCTGGTGGTTGGGGAAGCCAAGGCCATGGCAGAAAATGAAAACTGATATTTTGCTGTCAGAGGAGAGCTTTGAGGTATTTTGAGACAAGAGATTTTTCCTCAGCAGCGATGAGATGAAGCCGCCGTTGCAAACCGAAGTGTCAGGACTTGAGAAGGTGCCCGTGACACGAAGGGCAGCAAACCCTCAGTACCAAGTGCCAGACTCGGGAGGTCTCCAGCACGAAGGGGATGAACAGGGAGCCGAGCTGTGAGTAATTCACCACTCACATCAGCTCCCCCGCTGCCACATGATGAAAAACAATGGGATTTAAGGCAAAACAGACTGGCAAAACCTTTGAAAGAACCTGAATGGCCCCAGGACAGGGAAGACCACAATCTCCAGGCTGAAAACTAGTGGCAAGGCTGGTGGTGACTGAGAGGGAAGGTGCGAGTGGCCAGTGGCCGAGGTCATCTGCCCTGGGGCCATTGCCACTCAACAGCTTCAGAGCGGTTTGGTGCACGGCCTGCCAAGGTTTGTTGTTTATGCAAAATGATGCAGGACACTCAACACTGAATCAGCCCGCAGAAAGCTGCAGAAGGATCCTGACACCAAGTGACAAGGTTATTAAAGTGGTGGGTGCCGTTCCAGGTTGCTAAATGAGAAGTAATACACATGGGGGGGGGGAACGGGACAGAGACAGACACACAACAACTCTGATGTTGCAGGTCTCAAAGCCCTACTGCAACTCTGCCCAACTCTCCACCAAACGAGTAAGCAACCTTTGTTGGCCTTGCTCCAAGTCCTGGAACAAAAATAAAAACAAACCTGGGTGGTTTGTAATCTCTGTGATCTCTAGGTTTTTGGTTATCAGACTCCATACTGGTGTAGGTGCTGGACCCCACGCACACACCGAAATCGCACTGAATGCATGTGGCCTCCAGCTCCCCCTCTCCTCAGCCTCCTAGTACGCCTGGCTCAGCAGCCAGCTAGACCATCATCATGGAATGGCTTTAGGCACTGGGCAAAAATGCTCGCTCCCCTTTTCTTAAGGAGCAAAATAACTAACCTTTTCACTCTCCAAACGTTTTTCTCCAGCCTAGAAGCATGGTTAGAAGGCTTTGCTCCGTCTGCTCCAACTTGTGATGCAAAGCAGGACAAAGCACACTGATGTCACATGGGGATAAAAGACGTTTAAAGACGCCATCAACTTTAGTGTCTGGCTAAGAACTTGCACGAGGTTGCTTGTGAGTCCTGCTCCCTAAGTCTTTCCAACCCTCCTGTTGGCCCTTGGATGCTTAGTCACTAGTATTTCTTGCTCTCAGATGTATCTATTCATAGCTTAAGTAATGGCTACATATGTATGGCAATAGAAACTATGTTCTGACTCTATTTAAAAATATATTTTAATGCCTCGGCATTTTTGACTGAGATATTCACTCCTTTTGAGGGTCTCTATATCATTTCTACGTATCAAAAATTGTACCAGTTTTGTCTGTCAATTCCTTGCCCCTCCACAAATCCGTGCCGATTTTTTCCATTCTTTCATGATTTCTACCCTCCTCCACTGGTTTCTCATTGATTTTCGTACACGGGCTGTCAGGCTAATCACTGATGCTACTTGGTCACCCCTTCATCCAGTCTTTTTTTAAAATGTCTTCCCTGATGCGTTTAAAATTTGACATCACAGACCACAGCTTTCAGCAGCCAACGCTTTTTCATCACCACTGAGTCATCATCACCTTGCAAAACACTGTCTGCAGGAACGCAGCGACAGCGCTGTGCTTTTTTTCCAGCATCACTTACTCCATCTCTCCAAGCCGCCTCAGGCTTGGTGCAGTGGCTTCTTCACCGCTCTGGCAGCCTGCGCACCTCTCCGCATCAGCGCGCTGCTCTAGGTCATCTGTGCCCGGAAACGCAGACATGTTTATTCTGAGAAGGTCCTGTCAAGGACCCTCCTTAATTGCTAATGGCCTGGAAAGTGCTTCATCATTCCCCTCTGACCACACTCTGCTCTTCCCAAAATGCAGAACAGACGTATCTGGTTAGCACTTCTCATTTTTCACATCATTTAGATTTTTTTTTTTCCAATTTCCGTGAAGAAAAAAGGTTTATATTGCTGCTAGGATTGACTTTTCTGTAAATATAAGTAGAACAACTTGCTAGTGTCCTTGGACATTCAGCTATTGTTATTTTTTTCTTGAGGTGATATGAGTAGATGAAGATTTTTTTATGCAACTCAGTTATTTTGCTGGCCCTGTATTCCTCTTCCGCCACCCACATTCACTGTAGTAGCTTCAATTTTACTTTTATTAATTAAGGTCAAGATCTATTATTTTTATTAGTTATCCTTATTTCTAAGTACTATTTTCACATGGCCACTTACTCAAGGAAGTATTTTACTGAAAGCTATCTTCTCATGCATACTAAATCGCAGCTTTTTGGATAACTGGAAAAACTCTCTTCTTTCCAAAGATCTCCCACTTCATCATATTTTTTTAATACTACCCCTAAACAATTTCACTGTGAGGAAAGGCTACGTAACACCATGCAGTTCTCTGTTGCAGCATTTTTGCCCTGGGTGATGTTTTGATTTGTTTCCCAGTTGATCCCTTGTCTTTAGGCAACCATTAATTCTAACCCAGTCTTCATCTGTCACAAGGCCATCTAAAATCCTCGCCTTACTTGGACATGCCATCATTTGTAAATTGATGAGAAACTCTCCATGGCACAGCGTATTCTTCGGTACCCCCTGCCCAAGTCTCCCATGACAACATAATTTACCTTTTCACACAAAGCACAGAAGTACTTGAGAAATAAATCACCGTGTTTTGTTTGGTGATTCAGGAGGATATAAAAGACCCTTCACTGCCTTGACAAAATTGTGTGTCAGCTCACGTTGCTTGGCTGTTAGCTCTAGAGTGAATGTGATTTTTAGCACAGCTTGCGACCTCCATTCACTCCCTCACTACTCCACCTTCATCAATAAGTTACACTGGTGAGCTAGCAGATCTACGATGTGGCAGTGAACACTAAAAGTGTCAGTTAACCACATTTCTTCCTACCCTGGGAATTTCTATTTCCTTTTGCACATTGCCCAGACGCAGTCTGCCATCGAAGCTGAAACTGCTGCCTCTTCCCATCTGTCGTGATATTGGTTCAACTTGATCGTAACGTCTTTTAGCAGCCACCTGAGCTCTTTTTCCATAGCGTTACCTTTAGTACCTTCCCAGCTCTTTCAGCTGTTCTCCAAGCTACAAAAATCTATATCCCCTCAACAACACCCTCTCCTTGTTCCCGTCCCAAAAGAAAAGCAGCCCAAGCATTCAGAAAATTCACGCCTAAAACACTTCTCACAGTCTCATACATCCACTGGAAGATATTCAATGGTGACTGGGCTGCTCTAAAGCTGTCTGTAGCCCATCCAGTTCTCCATGCTGTCTTACTATTGCTCCCAGCACTATCCACCATGCACAGGGGCTGACCAGATGTCTTCATGAACCTGTCCATGCATCATCCAAATGCATCTCCAAGGAGACAGCACTCCACTGCGTTCTGCATTAATTCTGACCACTCCTCTCAAAAGGAGGTTTCTTACCTGTAAGCAGAGTATTTGACATAGTTGATCACCACATGCAAGTTATAGGACACCCTGCGCCACAAGTACCTGAGACTGGGACCTGTTTTAGCTTGAGAAGCACATGCATAGGGCACTCCCTGCTGCCCCACATGCCAGGCCCACAAACAGCTGTTCCAGGCACAGCGTTCCTTCATGACCTCTGCTCCTTCTAGCCTACTCTTCAAAGGAAAGAGATGAGACTAGCCAAGCAAAGGTAAGGTGGCTCCAGAACAAGTGTATGTGTGTTCAGCAGGTCCCAAGCAGCTCTAGTGATTAACTCCCTCTTCTATCTCTTATTCTAGTCTTGAGGGAACTGAAGAAACGTCCTCCCAGCCACTCATCCCACCTCAATCCTGAAGGCAATGGTGGAGTTTGTCACGTAGACAACCTCAGCACCAGTCTGCACCACTCCCAGCTGCTCGCAGAATCATTCTTGACTCTGCAGCTGGAGATTAAAAGCTACTGACACAGCTAGGGCTTTGGTGAAGGGATCTTATCACCTGCTGCAGCTCTACCTTGGCTGATTCACTGCAGGATTTTAAACATGGCCTGTTAGCTATCCTCAGCTCTTCTGCAGAGCAGGCCTGCAGATCTATCCTTAGGAGACAGCAGCAACCATAAATACATAGAAAGTGCAGCCTTCTTGAGAACGAGGGCTTTTGTAGCAGAGGTACAAGGCTTTAGAAAGCCCACCTCCCAGCTCAAATCTAGAAAAAAGAACAACTTTCTATGCAGCTTTAATCTCTCCCACCCTCTTGGCTAAAAGACAATGTAAACACAATAATAAACAGGTTACCAAGGAATCAAAGTTGCTCCAGCGAAGGCTATCAGCATCACATTTACATCCATCTAAGGAATCCTGAAACATGGAAAGGCTAACTCACACAAAGCTAGTCGTGTGGGACAGATTACAAAGTGCCTTCAGCAGGAGGGTGCTGGGTGGAAAATACAGGACCATAACTGAACAGACAGACACGTCAGACTCTCTCAGTTCTGAGATACGACCTAAAATAGATAGGAACCAGGAAGGAGTGAAGGGAGGGAGTTGGCTTGCTTAACACAGCAAAGAAGATCTGGGATCCTTGATGTTTAGGTTGACTGAATCCTCTCTAGAGTCAGTAGAGTATCCCAGATCCATGTGGCGAGGTGCAACGAGGGTGATGCTCCCCACCCTCTGTGGGAAACTCTGGTAGTCTTCATCAAGAAATTCAGTGGGCCTGGTTTCAGAGCTACCTTGCCAGGCAGGGTCTCTGAGGCTGAGAGCTCACCTTTCAGATGAGTCCTAGGGAACTTCACCAGGGAAGGTGCATGGGTGGCCGCTCTGCACGCCACGGGATTAGAAATGCATTCAGCAGGGAGCCAGGGCTGACTTCTGCAAAATGCCTGGCGCCGTTTGTTGAAGTCCCTTGCCAAGAGGCTGATCTCAGCACAGGAAGCATGGAGCGCAGTGGCCACGGCAGAGAACTGCGTCTCTCACCCCAGCTCCAAGGCTGATCGTGTCCCTCAGCACCCCACGGAGGTAGGCTGCTCACAAGCAGGTCTGTCCTAGCCCAGGGACAGCTCTTGCCACAAGGGAGCGTTTTCGTGCCACTCCACTGCCGATATAAAAGTCGTCCCTGTCCTCACCTAGATGCAACAGTCCACATGTTGGGGAGAGAGAAGCCAAAGCAATCACTAGCAGGTTTCCAGTCTGCCCGAGTAAGTCTCTGCCAACATTGACTTCTGTAGGGTAGGGAAGCTGAACCAGCCTGTCTAAATATTCAACGGCAAGACCTCCCTGTCAATTCAGAGAGACATGATACTAAAAGCATGGTCTTGGACAAATGTTCATGGAGGTCACCAGACAACAGTCATGGTCCCAAGATGGATGCTGACAGAGAGCCTGCCCAGATGCATTCTGCCATGGAACTCCTTTCAATCAGCCACATCCGTGCTTCGACTGTACTTGGGCAATAAATATTCACACTAATGCATGGACACCGAGTGAGACAGGACTTTGTCCCCTGCATGCCAAGGTCTATCTGATGCACTAAGGACAATACCAGACTCAGCTGCAACACGCTCATGGGTGAGCACGGTCAGCTGGAATGAGTAACTGACCCACTCCTCCAAAGCTCATTTCATCAATTCATCACCTTGGTCAAGAATAGGAGAAGGCCCACTCCATCCATGGCCAAGCTGCCCCTGCAACCAAGTCTTTCAGAAAGTTTAGGCCAAACAAAGATTTTTGAACGGTCTGGGGTCTAAGGGTGAGATACGATTATTCCCTGTGAGATGAATACAGACCAGCAGCTGTTCAGAAAGATCAAGCAGCCAAGACTTGAGTCTTTGCTAGACGATTTCTTCTGATACTGCTTCCTGAGCAGGTGCCGCCGAGAGGTGTCCTGGAAAATGGACGAGGTTAGGGATGCAAGAAGCAACACAGCGCTGAGCAGTTCCTAGACACCACGGATCCCACCAGGGTTCATGGTGGTGAAAAGCAGGCTAGATAATCCCCAAAGAATGGAGAGAAGCCCACAGAGAAGAGTTAACTAGATGGAAGGTCCACATCTCCTCACATCCAGCATCAAAGATGTGGGGTCGCCACAGATGGACAGGTAGATGCAGTGGAGATGGTCCAGCTAACACAAGTCCGCGCGCTGTGCTTCCCATGCTGAGAAACTGCCGAGGCAAAGGATCAGTGTTGCATGTCCTGCCAGTGAGACCTCAGGGGCTGTTGCGCTGGTGGGGGAACGGAGCCTGTTGCTGCAGATACAATTCACTAGAGAACAGCATCTTGCACGTATGGGTGGGGGAGATCTCAGTGAAGTTCTGACAAGCAGTGTGGAACTGGGGTCCCCAACATGTCCTGGTACATGGGCGTCTGGCAACACCAGCTGCTCCTCTGGGCAACGACAGCACGAGGCAGAGATGTTGGTCCTCCTATGCTTCATGCCTGAAATCCCTCAGGGCACATGCTCTGCAGTCCTGTGGGTTTCTTAACCAGCACTGAGAGGCCGAGGTGCGCATGTCATGGACATGCACAGGGGAGCCAGGCTCGGCCAGCCACTCACAGAGATCTCCGCAGCAGAGAAAGAGCTGAAAATGCTGCAAAGATGCATACGGGAAGGGGGGTTTGCAAGATCCAGAAGAGCCTCCAGGCAGGACAGAAAGTGATCCCTGATCTACTGCGTGTGAGGCATCATCATGCGAAAGAAAAAGCCCAGATCAAAATATTTCCTCTGGCTTTAGCTCTTTTAGGAAGAAAAATAAAAAGGGAAGCGGGAAAGAAATAGAAACAGGCAAGGTGGCACGGAGTCGAGGCCCATGGCGAAGGCGCTGTCTCAGGGGCACGCACCGCCCATGTGCCCGCACACCACACGCAGCCCGGGCCAGCGAGCACAGCCCTGCTGCTACCCAGCACCCCGCTGCACCCGGGCACCCTCTCCCAGCTTCCCCGTGCGAGGCGAGGGCGGCACTCGCGAGTCGGAGCCCAGCCACAGCAGACTGTCAGCGGAGGAACGGCCATGCCCCGGTGCCAGCGGCCATGTCCCGGCTGCGCCCTGGCCTGGAGGTTTCCTCGGCTGCTGACTTCTCCCGCCAGCTATGTAGCCTCACCTCCTGGCTGGCTCTAACCCACCGGCTTCACCCACACCAAAACGCCAACACGTGCCATAACACATCTTGCAGGCACAGGCAGAGGACCTCTCCCTGCCCAAATGCCCACCCTACGTGCTGTGGTGCCGGTGCTCGCAGCTCAACTGCATGGCAGCATCACCCACCCAAGCCAAACCTAGAGAGAAACTCTTATATCCCCCAGCCCCTATTTTATCCATGTTACCTAATCTTAGGTATGTTCCAAAAACTCTACCACTATCTACTTTCTCTCCCATTCAGGATCTTTTGTGAGAAGCATTCTCTGGAGCTTCACCTGCCTTGGCTGTGCAGCCTGGGTCCAGTGCTCAGCCCTGCAAAACTCTTGCCTTTCGGCAGGCTGCTCCTGCTCCTGCCACCCCACCAGGTCCCAGCCTCCGGCTGCTCCCCTGTCCTGCCACCCCGCCGGGCCCCAGCCTCCCATCACCAGAGGAGCACGTGCAGCACCAGCCAGGCAAATGCCACAAGAGATGGTGGGACAGAGGAACCCCCACCGTGGTTACGCCAAGGTTGGATGTGGGACTGAGGGCAGGTGAGAACATGCTCTAGGATGCCCTTGTGTGGCAGGGAAGACCAGGCGCTGGGAGAGGAAGGTCCACAAGTCGCGAGCCACGTTCGGCTTAGTTTCCAACCCTTCGGCATCGCTGATGCTCCAGGTTAAGAACAAGGCAGCCCACTCAGCACCGATGCCACACATGGCCTGCCGAGGGCCCGCAGCTCCCAGAACAGGGATGTCAGCACTGTCCCGTCTGCCAGTCCCATCTGGCATGCGCAAGGGATGGAAGCGTCCCGTGGGAGGCCCCCACTGACGTGGGCTTGGAGGTCCGGTGGAGGACACCCCTTGCCCCAAGCCATGCGGTGCCCGTGGCAGCCCAGGGAGAGCCCACACCTGGCTGAGCTGTAGAAAAAGAAACTGTCCCGTTTAATGATCCCTCTTCCCCGTAACACAGACGCGAGCGCGCCGCCGATGTGCGGCAAAGCAAAGTGCACGGTGAGCGGAACTTGGCCCTGGTGGGGGGCCTCGGGGTGCCCGGCACGGCATGGGGACCAGCGGGCACCCAGCCAGCAGCAAGGGCAGGGAGAGCCCCGGGCTCGGTCCAGTTGGCACCAGTGTCAGGTCCAGTTTGCAGGAGGTAGGGCTCTCGCTCGGCTCCGTGTGGTGCAGGGAGGGCAGGGGGCAGGTCAAGCGTACCAGGACGGAGGAGATGGGTTTGGGGACAGGTCCTGGAGAACGCCACCGTGGCAAGTTTGGAGCCTCCCAGCCCGAACCGCAGTTTAACCAAAGCAGGGGAAGAGAATAGCGAAGGGGCTGGAGGCTGAGCGGCCCGGCGAGGGCCCTCAGGACAATCTGGCTATTCCCATTTGCAAGGTATCCGGTGGTGGGGGGTGCGCAATCTGCCAAGCACCCCGAAACGGGAGCGAGCCTGGGCGACAGACGTTTACCAGCAGCTCCACGTCCCTGACAGTCTCTCCCAGGCGCGGCTCAGGCACCCCCGTGCCAGGAAAGGGGGTCCGAGGGAGCGGGGCCTCCCCTCATTATCTGATGGAAGCGTCGCTGGGGGGGTCGCGGTCGGACTCCTCGCTCTCCTCGTTCGGGGCCGACTCGCTGTTGGAGGCCGGGGTGAAGGCAGGAGACTTTCTGCAGAGAAGAGCAAAGGGCAGCGGTCACAGCACTGCCCAGGGTGGGGGGAAAGGACCCAGTTCGGTGTGGGCAGGGGGCACCAGAGCACGGCGGAGAGAAGCCAAAGTGCCCCTCTCGCTCCCCTGGGCATGCGTGGGAATCCTGGGGTGCTGGGGAGGGTGTCCCAGAGGACACCAGCCGAGAGGTCCAGAGCGTGAAGCAGGGCTTGGGGGAGATGCCGGAGGAGCCCGCCCAGAGCAGGACCCTGCCACAGCATGTAAGGCTAGGGGTCAGCGAAAGCTCACCACAGAGGTCCCCAGCCTGGAGCCACGCTGGCTCCACACGCCTGTGGGGATCTACACATGCTGGCTCCACACGCCTGTGGGGATGTCCCCGCACAATGCCACCTCATCTCTCCATTGGGGGTGTCTGGCTTCACCTGTCAAAACCGACTCCGGTGCGCAGCCCACCTTCTGCAGAGGTGGCACCCCAACCTGCATGGAGACTGCTCACCACGAGCCCAACAACCTCCCCGAACTGCCCTCTCTCCATGCCACACAGGGGCAGAGAAGCAGTACCACCCCATGCTTCAGCTCCCACTCACCACCACCCCGGCTCCAGTCCTCACCCAAAGCACAGGCATCCCAGCCCTCCGACACCCTCGGGTATCTGGCCGCCTTCTCCCGCTGAAGCTCACCTGTCCCCAGACTGGGTGATGAGCCGCCGACAAGTCTCCATCTGCACGTCCAAGCCTCGCTTCATGCTGCACATTTCCATGTACTCGTGCAGGTGCCGGTTCATGTCGTTCTTGGCCGTGGCCAGCTCCAGCTGCACAAGGGCAAAGGTGCGGACATGAGCCCGGGGCACGGTGCGGTGCAGGGCAGGGGGCACGGCTATACCCGAGGCTGTCACCCCCCATTACCAACCACCTGCTCCAGGATAGTGTCTCCCTCCCCCAGGGACCCACTCCCCCATTTCACCCCCTTCTGTGCCATGTCCTCCCCACTTTCTCCTCCTCCTCCGCCCACCTCTATTTGGTCGATGGTTTCCTGGTACTCCTTCTCACGGCTCTTGAACAGCGACTCCGTGTCCTTGATCACCTTCTCCAGGCTGTCGTCCTGCTGTTGAGGAGAGCAGACGGCATGTTTAGAGGCAGGGAGGTGTCCAACACGAGGAACCAAAGGCAAGAGAGAGAGAAATCAGAGAGAGAACTGGCAGCACTGGGAAAAGAGGAAGAAACATAAGCAGCGTAGTACAAATAAGGCACGAGTCAGTCCTGCCAGCACGGGGTAGAGAGACCCGGGACTCGCCACACTGGGCAGTGAGCACGTCAGCCCAGAGCAAGCCCAGCAACACACAGAAGCTTTGGAGAGCACCGACCGTCCCCAAACATGACATGTCCCCAGGGGACTGCTGAGGACCAAAGACACGGGACGGCTTTGGCCAGACTGAGGCCTCTGTTTGGGCAGTGTTGCTGCAGAGGGGGCAGGCAGGCTGGAGAGCCCGAGCAAGGGACCACCAGAGACCAGACCAGCCACAGGAGGTCTTCTCTTCTGGGAGGGCTGTGGCTCTCCCCACATGCGTGGGCCATGGCCCTCAGCACATCTTTCAGGCTACAGGTCTGTCTAACAAGGAGACCTTCACAAGGATGCAGTAACGTATTCACACAGAGAAGATGGGGTGTAGAGGGGAAGCATCTGTACAGGCCTGCAAGGGCTGGAGAGGCTGGTCTGGTCTTGGAGGGAGCATCTTCCCAGGCTCAGGCAGGACCAAGTGTCCCAACCCAGGGCTGGATCCCCGAGGGGACCCGACACCACCGTTACCTCCCCCTGCGCCTCTGCGGCTGCAATGGCGTATCCAGAGAAGTCCTCCCAGAGGAGCAGCGTTTCTTCTGTCTCCTCCCACGTGAGGCTGTCACAGTCATCCTCAAAGTCATATTCCCTCCTGGGGGCAAGGGAACAGCACGTCAGCACCCAGCAGGAAAAACCAGCAGGCAGGGCAAGGGGGGGGCCGTGGCAGTGCCGAAAGCCTTGCCCCGGCTCACAGGCAGGGCTGCAACTCTCAGGGGCCTGGCCAGCGTGAGCTCAAGTGTGCCCAAACCCAACAGCTGATGGGGCAGGGTCTGGCTTTATGGCCGGGAGCCCCAACAAACTCAGGCAGGGATTCCCGAAAGGTGGGAAGGGGGGCAAGCGGAGGAGCTGGACCAGCTCCCACCCACAGCACAGGTGGGCTCGGGTCTCTCTGGGGCGAGTCCCACCGCGCCGCAGACCGCAGGGAGTACATACCCCATGGCAGCACCTCCTGTCTCTACGATCCTGTGATCTTGCCCTCCCCGAGGAAGGGGAGCCACAGACCCCCCCCGCCCTCCCCATCCCGGTGCCGGCGGGGAGCCTGGTGCCGGGGCCTCGCTCGGCGCTGGCAGCAGAGGTGCGGAGCAGCCGCACTCACAGCTGGTTCAGCATCCTCTGCATTTCCTCATTGATACTCATGGCTGTGGTCTCGTCCTCCTCTTCCTCTTCAGGTTTTCGGGAGGCATCGCTCTCTGACAGCGAGGTGTCTTCGTCACTGACCTGCTTGCGCTCCCGCTTCCGCCCCACCGAGGCTGGGACCTTAACGGGAGACAAGTGCAGAGACTACAGAAACGAGGCCGGGTCCAAGGTCGGGAGCAGGTAGTTGGGAGGAGATGGAGGGGAAAGGAATGGCAGAGGGACAGAAAGGCAGGGAAAGAGAGAAAGAGAGAGAAAAAGAAAGAAACATAGAAAGGAAGGAAGAAAAGCAAGAAAGAGAGAGACGGGCTCATTATGATCAGGTTAAAGATGGTGCAATGGATAAAACATGGTTTTAGCATTTTCTAAAATTAAAACTAAGCAACTAAAGATGGAATCTATGAATCCGATGAGAAAAAACAATGTGGTTTAACTGCAGAAAAACTCAAATCGCCCACCACCCCAGTCCAAAGACAGGGAAACACAGCGACAGAAACAGGAAAAAAGAGACGGAGTCTGAAAAAGATGAAATATGTCAATATTTACAGTCCGACCTTATTTATAGAAAATTTAAAATTTGTACACTTTCCCAACTGAATGAAACTAACCAGTTGCTTCTGTGGGGACAAAGAGAGCGAGACAGAGAGGCAGCAACATCCAGAAAGAGAAAAGAGACAGAGACAGAGAAAAGACAGAGAGAAGATGACGGAGAGGGGAAGGGGAAGGAGAGAGATGGAGTTAGAGACAGACACTCGAGCAACTCGTCTCCCTCCTGCAGCTGCTCCCCTACCACTGCGGGGTCCCCCGGCCCAACGCAACAGCTCAGCGAGAGGCTGAGGGCATTCTCGACGCCCAAAGCAACATCTGGAGCTTTCCACCACCTCTCCGTGCCCTTTCGCCTGGTCCTCCCGAGAGAGACAGAGAGCAAGGGACCACAAGGAGCGAGGGTGAGGGTGACCAAGCGTCTCCCCTAGCAGGGGGCTGGTGTTGTCTCTTCTACCTCCTTTGGGGAACGAACTCTCCTCCCCAGAGCCAGCAGCTGAGCCTGGAGCGGCAGGCACTTCTCACCTGAAACATCTTGATCATGTCCTCGCAGTTCCGCTGCTGCGCCACGTCGCACAGCTTGGCAGTGATGTCAATGCGCCGACAGATGTCCATGTCCACCTTCATGGCCTTCTCCTGGATCTTGGTGTCCAGCTCTGTGATGTTCTGAAGCCGTGGCGCCACAGGAGGGGGATAAAGGAGGAAGATTAGGCAAGGCAAAGGGCAACCAAAGCCCTCACGTTCCCCCCTGCACTGCAGAACTGCATCTGCATCCCCACGTTGCTCACTGCACCCTGGACCAACCCTGCCAGACTACCCCCGTGCTGGACATGCCCCCCCAAGGAACTGCATTTCTGCGAAGCCCACGGCTCGGGCAGGACACTGCTGCCGGGTCGGAGAGGGGTTAAGGACTCACATTGCTCATCAGTCCCTTGAAGACAACAAGCTCTGCCTTGAGCTGCTCCACCTTCATGGCCAGCTCCTCCTGGCAGGCTTCAGCCTCCTGGGCTTCCTGCCCCGGGCAGAGGGAGACGTGCAAATCAGCCTCAGCGTGGGGCAGCTGGGGTGAACGCGAAAGGGGGGACAGTGATGCTCACCTCCTGCAGCTCAACCACTCGGTCCTGAAGCTGGACACGCACCGTGTACTCCTCTTCCCATCTAGGGAGACAAACGCGCTAGTCAGATCCAACCGGCCTCGCCTCGCCGGCTGCCAGAAAGGAGGGAGCGGCAGCTGCGCACCCCAAAGCCATCCAAGAGCGGGTGATGACAGCACCAGGGCGGGAAGGAGAACGTGCCCAGGAATGCATCGCCGCTCGTTTCCAGACGACAGCAGCTGCCAAATGCCCATCAGCCCCCCCCAGCCACGCACCATGCCCCACCACACTCCCCGCTGCCCTCGCCATGGGCTGGCCTGCTCCGTGACAGGGGGAGCCGGGGACACCAACCGCAGGCTCTGTGTGGCAGCTGCCTGGCGCCAGCCCACAGCTCAACGCAGCCCACCAGCCTCCCCACCCATCCCTGAGGCCCTTGGGGTCACGTCAGATTCAGCTCCAAGACTCAGTAAGGGGCTGGCAGCTATCGCAGAGTTGCCCCTATCTGCACCACATTTGCAACTGCATTTCTGTGTCTGCAGCATTGCCGTTCAGGCTGCCCAGAAGCAGGAAACCCAACCCAATGCCAAACCATGTTACAGCGTGAGCGGCCATGATGTGCGCCAGCGCGAAGGGCTGCTCTTCTGCCCGTACCGACGCAGAGAGAGGGCTGCCCCGCACCCGGCCACGCTACCCGGGCAGGGACACATCTCCATGGCTGTACTGCTGCACAACAGGTTGGATGGAAGAACTTCGTTTCATCCTACAAGGAAGCAGGAGGGATCATCCCGGTTTATGCTGGGTTGGCTGGTGGGTACTATATTAGGCTCTGCAGCTTTGCAAAAGGCTGAGCTGCAAGGTGTCCGGCACTTCTATACAAAGACACATCGCCTAGCAATTACTGTATTATATTTTGCTGCATGAGATCATCATCTTGGGCCACACTGCGGTGTTGGCCCAGTCCACGGTCTGTTGGGAGGCCACCAGGCTGCACCACTCTTTGCTAAATGACTATCCCATAGAGCAGACGGGTTGGCACGCACTGCGGTGCGGCATGGGGCAGGGCTGTTGCATTCTTACCCGGCTCCTGGCTCTTCTGGGAGAGCCAGATTTCTCCGAGGAAGCAGGATTTCTCTGGGAGAGCAATTGGAGCTGGGCCCTGCCTGGTGCTGTGCTCTCCGGTTTCTATTTAATGCTTGCAAGCACCAACACAGACATTGCGACCCTGCACAAGGATGTGAAAAATCTCTCCTCTCGCTTACTCACACTAAGTTTGAAAGATAGATCCTAAGGTCTACGAGACTGGAAAGCGTACGAAAAGCCCTCACACTTGTTATCTCGGGGTATCAGGACAGTCTGACGACGTGGGAGAGTCCCGGCTTATGAATTTCTCAGCTCTTAAGGCTGGTGACGCTGCTCCTTACTCAAACAAGAACAAAGTGTGCAGTCTTCGTGTCAGCATTGGCTCCATACCGCAGCTACAGAAGGGGAGTCAAAGGGGGTTCCTATCGCTTTGGGGGCAGAGCGAGACAAAGAGAGAGGGAAGGAGAAAGTGAAAAGGTAGAATTGCCCTTATATGGGAACTGTTCAAACAAGGCCTCCCTCCGCAGGGAGTAAAACGCCTTCCACCACCAGAAAAAAATCTTCAGCATCTTTCTTAGCACGGCGCTTCCTCTCTGTTTCGGTCCCCGCCTCCCTCCGGATCTCTACGTAGCCCGGACTTACTGGGGAAGTACAGCATAGCTGCAAATCCTTGGAAGGATTCACTTCACACTAGTGCTACGGAAGATGAGCACAGATCAGATAAACACTGACTTAAAGGCAGGAGGCAACAGCGATTTGGCCTGCGAGTGAGGCATCTGCACACCCATCCACGACGAACCTGTCTGCCGCTCGCCTCCTGCCTGGCTCCTTCCTCCCTGCTCCCTCCTGCAATGCACCACTCCTAATAACAACCTGCCTGCAGCACGGCGCCTGCAGCCCAGCCCGGCCGGCGGCCGCTGCCAGCCGCACCCAAGGGTGCCCCGCACAACGCCACGGCCACCGGGCCACGCCAGCACGGGGAGAAGGCAGAGAGCGAGGGCAGGTGGGTCCCAGCAGCGGACAGACCCGGCCGTCTCCTTGCCGGCGACAGGCCAGCCCTCCCAAAGCTGGGGACGTGGCAAGATGCAGTGCTGTCAGCTCCCCCCGCAGCGTGTCCCCTCCACAAGTTCACTCAGCAAAACAAACAACCCCCCACACCTTTGAAAACCCTGCTCCCGCAGAAGGCACACACGGTTACTGCGGGGCACCCGCGGGCTGCTCGGGGCTGGAAGCTGCGCGTTTCCCGTGTTCCAGCTTCACCTGAATGGCGAATGCCCTGCAGCCTGGTGCACCTCCTGGGAGGACAATTGCAACAGTAAAAGACCTTCTTGTGGCTTTTCGATATATAAAGGAGGCTTCTCATAAAGATGGAGAGAGTTTTTACCAGGGCCTGCAGTGACAGGACAAGGGGCAACGGTTACAAATGGAAAGAGGGCAGATGTAGATGGGACATAAGGAAGAATTCTTTTGTGATGAGGGTGGTGAGACACTGGAGCAGGTTGCCCAGAGAAGCTGTGGATGCCCCATCGCTGGAAGTGTTCAAGGTCAGGGCTTTCAGCAACCTGACCTAGTGAAACCTCATGGCAGGGGGTTGGGCCAGATGGTCCTTAAAGGTCCCTTCCAACCCAAACCACCCTACCACACTGTGCCGTAACACTACTCACTCCACACCTCCAGCGAGTCCTTGCAGTATTCAAAACAAAAATCGCCTGGGAATACAGATGTAGCAGACAGCACAAACCTGACGAGACTCTCAGGTCCCCAGCACTTGGTGGGTCTGTATGCTACCCACAGGGACCCTTTGCCCCTCTCCAGGCCACCCAGCCTCAGTATGCCCCTCCCGAGCACAGCTCCTGCATCTCTTCTCACCCCTCCCAGACCCCAGACTTCAGCTTCAGGCCCTGCATATCCAGCGAGAAGCTCCCGCTGCTGCACCGCTCCGAGTGCCATGGGGTGCGTGGTGGCAATGCTGCCCTGAAGAAAGCGTGAGCTCAAAACGTGGGTCACAGAACCGGGAAGCCCTGTGTTCACACGGTCTCTTCCCTCTGCCCCCAGGCAGGTGGCAAAGGGAGGACAGCAGCTGCATTGTCCCCAGGCAGATCAGAGCCCGCCGCGGCAGGGAGGTCTCTGCTCCCAGGGGGATGTCGGTGTCAGCCCTCAGCACAGAGAAGGCTGTGGAAATGGGATCCTCCTGTCCCATTCCCCCGTTTGGGACCTGGGTGCGCACATCAGAAAGCTCCCAGTGTTGGAAAGGGTCTGGGGGTGGGGTCTGCTTTCCCCCAGCTCCTGGTAACACAGTCCAAAAATAGATCCCACCACCAACACTGGCCTGTGGCAGCCCGTGGTGCCCCCCTGCCTGCCCCCCGCGTCCCTGCTCCCTCTGTGTCCCTCCCCCCCAGCCTTCCCCAAAGCCCGCTTGTCAGAGCGGGACAAACCTGAAGAGCTCCCCTTTCTCCCAAAGCCTCAGCAGCACCGACAGACCCAACCCGGTCCTGGCTGACCCGCTCCGAGTGGATGAGGCTCAAGCGCTCCAGGCCAAAAAGGTGGCTCCAGCTCCCTGCCACCTGATCTGAGAAACGCGTGGAAGGAGAGCTGCCCACCCCTGGAGCAGGAGCCCGACACCTCGCTTAGTAGTAACAGGCATTAGGTACACGTGGCAATTGGTGGGAAAGAAGAGATGCCAGCTCTTCCTTTCCGCGTGCCTCGCTCGGTGCCTTCGCAGCATCCGACAGGCAACTCTGCTCAGCCGAGGCCTTACAAAGCCGAAAACATCAGGTGTCATCTTGGATCGCCAGCCTTGATCCGGGCACCAGAACCCACGGCCGTGAAGCACAGGTCAGCAGCGCAGCTCCCGTGGGTAGAGCACACCCTTTCGCTCCTTCGGATACGCAGTCAGGTACTTTCTAATCACTTCAAAGGCATCGTAAAGTGAGTCAAAAACATCGGCCGCTCGGGGGGCGTCAGCCGCCAGCGATGGTCTCGCCTGGCCCCGCGCCCTGGCCCAGCGACGCCAGCCCGCTGCCTGACCTCATCCTACGTGCGGATCCGGGAGCAGCCTCGGAGACCGGCTGGAAACAAAAGCGCTGCTGGCACGACGCAAGAGCAGCAGCCGCCCCGCACGGGAAAGAAGAACCGGCCGAGAGATTAGCTCTGCATTCTGCTTCGCCCTCCTCCGAGGCGCGCTGCCAAGCCGCAGCTATTTTGGGACGGGAGGAAAGCCCCCCCGAGGAGCGGGGTGCTCCCACACGGCTCGCCGGCTCGGGGGGGTGGGTGGGAAGGGCCCGGGGGAGCCAGCTGCCCTGCCGAGGGGCTTCTCGGCACCTTCCTACGTCTCCAGAGCATCCTCCTCCTCCTTCTCCTCCTCCCAGCTGCCTTTCCAAACCTGCTCACCGCTGCACGCTCACCTTCCTCACCTACTTTCAGCAGCTCCCCTCCCCTTAACAGCACCAGCTCCTGGAGTCACGTTATTTCCTCCCCGCCTGGAAAGGCGTTTCTAGCTCCTCGTGACGGGTTGCTAAGGCGGAAAAGGGCGCAGCGAGCATCACGGGAGGGTTCGAACACCGGGAAGCAAGCGAGGAGACCCGGGCCTAGAGGAATGCTTTCCGAGGTCCACGTTGATGCCCCACAACCTCACCTCACGCCGCCTGGAGCCCGCGCTCCCGGGACGTCAGGGCCGGGGCCGTCTCTCCCCAGCCCCGCGCCCGCTCGGGTAGAGCCCTGCAGCCTCCCTGGCGAGGGCTGGGGACCCTCGGGGCCCCCTGGCTCCCCGCCGCCCCTTCTCACCTGCGCTTGTACTCGTCGCGCTCCCTCTTCACCTTGGCCAGCACGTTGTAGAGGGCCCGGATCTCCGGGGTGATGGTGTCGATCTGCACGCCCACCCCGTCCGGGTGGACCCAGGAGACCCCCGGTCCCTGCACCAGGGTGGTCTCCGGCCCCGGGCCCAGCCGCCGGGCTTGCGAGAAGGACCAGATGGTGCCGGGCACGAAGCGGGAGGCGGCCGGGAAGGGAGGCAGCGGCTGGGCGGGGGCTCCGGGGCGGCAGCCGGGGGAACCCAGCGTCCGGCCCGGCGTCAGCCCCAGCCCCAGCCCCAGGGTGCGGATGGGGCCGACGAAGCCGGTCTGCACCGCCTGGTCGCGGCGCGGGGGTCCGCGGCCCCGGCTGCCCCCCGCCCCTCCGCCGCCCCCCCCCTCCTCCAGCGCCTGCTGCAGCTGCTTCTCCAGCTGCCGGTTGCGCCGCTCCAGCTCGTGGACCTTGGCCAGGAAGCAGCGGAACCGCAAGTTGAGCGTCTTCAGGACGCTGATGTTGGAGCCCAGGTCGTTGCGGAGGGCCATGGCGGCGGGCGGCGCGGGGAAGGGGCCGGCGGGCGGCGGGGCGGCCAGGTCAGCCCCGAGGGGCTCGGCGGGGCGCGGGGCGGGCGGCGGCGGCGGCTCGGGGCCCGGCAGCCCCTGCTGCTCCTGCGGCAGGAGGAAGAGGTTGGGGCCGAAGAGCGGGTTCATGGCGGCGGCGGGACGGCGCGAGCGGGACGCGGGGGGGAGCCGCGGCCGCCGGCGCCAATCAGGGGCCCGGCGGGGGCGGGATGCGGCGGGGGGCTGCGCCCGGCCGGGCCCGGCGGCGGGGGTGCGGCTTCCGCTGCGGCGGGGATGCGGCGGCGGGGCGGAGAGCCCCGGGCGGAGCGAGCGGGGCAGGGGAGGGGAGGCGGCAGACACCTCCCTTTCCTCGCCCGGCCCCCCCCCCCCCCCCCCCGGGAGAGGGGGCTCGGCTGCCCCGCGCTCCGCCCCGGCCGGTTTCGGGGCTCCCCGGGGCGGAGGGCGGTCAGGGCCGGCGGGACTGCGGCCCCCTCCAGCGCCGAAAGCTGAAGCCCCGCCGGGCACCGATTCCCGTCCCCAACCCACTGCGCCTGTGCTTCCTCTCGTCTCGCTTCCTCTCCTCTCGCTTCCTCTCCTCTCCTCTCCTCTCCTCTCCTCTCCTCTCCTCTCCTCTCCTCTCCTCTCCTCTCCTCTCCTCTCCTCTCCTCTCCCTTCTCTTTTCCTATTATCTTTTGCACAGCCTTTAGTGCTTTCCCCAGTGCTGCCCCCCTTAAAAATGGCGTAGCTCGCCCTCCACACCCCGAGGCCCCCTCGTTATCCCCTCCGAAGGCAGCCCTGCCTACGGGGAGCTGCCGCCCAGCAACGGCGAGCCAGAGGGCAGAGGAGGTTGTGGGGAGGCAGGCGGCCTCCCCAGCACCGCGCTTGGCTTGCCACTGGCTCCCTTCTTCACAAAGCGGCCTCGGGTCTTGTCTCCTGCCCCCCCATTTTAGCCATCTTTAGGCCCTTTCCTACAACCGACCCCGACCTCAACCCCAGGTCAATGTTGCAAAAAGCAGGGGCGTGTGGTCCCTCGTCCCCGCCACCCGGCGGCAGGACGCCACGCGCGAATCAATGGATGCAGAAACATCGATGGGTGCAGACACCTGTGTTCCCCAGGACCTGCACCGCGCAGCTGAGCACGGTGCTTGCACAGGCCGGCCTCCGTGCTCTCAGCTGAGCCATTCGCAAGCGATGAGCCTGCAACGGGTTGGAATCTCAGGAGATGCCCAGCACTGCACTACACTGAACCCTGTGGCAGGAGGCAGGCAGGTTCCTGTGGGGCGGTGTGCCGCAGCCCTTCCCTTGGGAGCTGGGGTATTGCTCAGTCCACGCTGCCAGAAGCTTCCCAGACATGCTGAGGGTGAACAAATCAAATTTGTTCCCCTCTGCTGCCTTGCTGTGTCCAGCATCCTCTTTGTCCCGTCACCTGCCTGTCTCCCCGTCCTGCCCGTGACTCTGCGCCCCCACAGCAGCCCCTGTTTTCATCTGTAACACCTCATCTCCCATCAGCAGCCTGGCTGCAGCCTCCCCAGCACACCCGTGACTTCTACAAGTCATAACGGGATTTCAATCCCTCCCGTACGGGCTTAGGGCGGGAAATGAAGTGAGCTTTCCTTCTCCTCCTGTCCCCTCCTTCTTAACATTTTCCTTCTTCTTAAGCAGCTGTTCCCTTGCTCTGCCCCTGACCAGAGAGGCTGAGCCATGGCCAGCAGTACTTTTGTTAGGGAAGAGGAAGGCAGGAAGGTTTTCCCCAAGCACACAGGAGATCCCCATCTTCCAAAAACCCTCGCTGCAACAGCAAGAGCAGCTGGTAGGGATCCACGTGCCCAGCAGCAACACCGCCAAATAAACAGCCGGGGAAAAGGGAAGGACAGACGGACAAGAGGGATCCTGGTGAAGAAGCTTGTTTCGGACCAGCGGCGGCAGTTCCTGCTTGGCGGCTTCCCAGCATGTGCCTTGGAACCGGTTGCTGACTCCGAGGTCTCAGCCAAACCTGCTGCCGCGTCCCTTCGCCAGCCCGCCGCGCTGCCACAGCCTGCCCGCACGCACGGCCGCCCGTGTTCTCTGCCAGCATCCTCCCCCCCGCGTCCCCCTGATCTTACCCCTCGTACCTGCCAGCCTGTTTGCAACCCCCTCCTGACGTGCCTGGGCAAGCAGGGTCAAGACACGGAGCAAGCACTTTCCTAAGCTCTGCTTGGCCACCTGTTCTGGTTTCGGCTGCCGCCGGCAACAAAAGCGCCACGCGGCCGCCCCTCCCCCCGCCGCGGTGCGGAGGAGAATGGAAAGAAACAGGCAGAAACTGGTGGGTCGGGATAAGGGCAGTTTAACAGAACAGCAAACAAAGGGAACAACAACAACGATACAGATAAGGGGAATACACAGAACAGACCGCACGACCCCACAGACCCGCTCTCCTGGACAGGACCGGCGCCGCACGCTGCCCAGCCGCGAGTGAGTCCCCGCCGCACTGTCCCGTCCCCCCCGTGTCCCGCCGCCACCCTCCCCCCCCACCCCCCGGGAACCCAGCGTGATGTCACATGGTATGGAATACCGGGCTCTGTTTGGCCAGGTGGGGTCAGCCCCCACCCCCCCGGCTGTGCCCCTTCCTGGAGTCCGGTGAAAATTAACCCTGTCCTGGCCAAACCCAGGACACCACCTTCTGTCCTGCTGGGGACTCTCGGCAAGCAGAGCTGATTCATGAAATGCCAGCGGAGGAAGGCACTGCCATCCATCAGGAGAAGCTCCTTCACCAGGAGGCCGGCGCAGCACTGGAGCAGGTGGTGGGATCTCCATCCTTGGTGGTTCTCAGGGCTCAGCAACGCGAAGCCCCAGCGCTGTGACCTAGCGCCGGGACAGCCCTGCTTACAGCACAGGGCTGGGCTGCAGCCCTGCAGCACCTCTTCCCACTGACACCCCTGCTGTCTCCTGGGGAGGACAGGGCAGTATGGAGCCTCCTTTTTTTCCTAGCTTCCCTTGCTCAGGATACTTGCCGGCATAAAGGATTCCTTCTGACACAGAAGATGGCTGGGACAAAGGGCCAACCTCTTCTGGTCACTCCACAGGAAGCCCGGAGCCCAGAGACAATCCTGCTACCCAGGGGACCAGAAAGCTCCTCTGCTGGGCCTCAGCCTCACCCCAGCACAACAGCTCCTCCTCCTCATATTCCCTTCACCAAAACCCCTGGCACTTCTCCAGACCCTCCAACAGCTCCTGCCCTGCGTTCAGCAGCTCAGGCTCAGCAGCAGCACCGTGGACCCCACCTGCCGATGTGCAGAGCTACTCACTGCGCCTCGCCGTGTCTCGTAAAATCATGCCCGTAGACAACGTCAAAACAGACGCTTACTACCAGGCGTGCTGGTGCTCATCTCACCTCCACAGATTTGAAGGCTGAGAAAGAAGCATCGTGTTTTCTGACCCCAATGCGAAACACACGGTGCAAATTTCTGCAGCTTGAGTCAGGTACTTGTGTGGGACTGTCTCTCTAGCTGCTGACAGCACGATAAAAAGAGATTGAGCCTCTACCATTACCCTTCACAGGCAAATCAAGGTGGATTCCCTAGATGGCTAACCACCTATTAAAATCACGTGCCATGCCTGTCATATGAATTTGCCTAGCTTTCACACCCATTGCCAGTCTGAGATGCTCCCACTCTCCCCGATCACAGGACTTTTTACTAGCTAAGCGCATCCTTCTTGCAAAGGTGCTTCATAGATGAAACTTGTTCAAATTAGCTCCCTCGAGGCTGTTTTCTGAAGGCGTAGGTCACATCAGTGTGCATATCACCCACCTCCCTGCTCTCCTTCCCTCTGGGTACCCCAACGCTACCTTCTCCCTTGCACGACACTGTTGGAACGCTTCAGTGTAAGCTCTCCAAGTCTTCCAACTTTCAGGATGCTTCACTGAAACTGACCCCTAAAATTGCTCCTGTCCACAAGGAGAGGCAGGTGCCACAGATGAACGCACAACTTTTGGGCACTATGCTGCCTAGCCAAGCTGGCAGCCCAGAGTTAGCTGCCTAGATTTGGGTGCGACTGGGGAGAAATTGGCACAGAGGAGCAGCTGCCGACAGGAGCTGGGTGATCACCGCACTAACCAACACACGGAAATGTCCCTCTCTATCAGCAAAGGAGGGAATGGATTTTCTTTTAAAAAAATCCCAAAGGCCAGTATAGGAGGGAGCTTCCTCAAGAGCCGGGGACCCAACTGGCCTTACTCTTCTCAGCAACTCCCTATCAACCACATCGGGCAGGTAGGACTCGCAGGCGTCCTCTGCGGGGGCTCTCCACATCCTCCCTAGCAGGGGTGGGCAGCAAAACCTGCTGCTGGAGGCTTAGTCATTTGTGGATGCAGCCTCTACAAAAGTGTGTAAATCTATGGGGTCATGTGCAACAGGGCGCGCTTGGGGGGTCTAAATTTTACACCCAAGTCCCCGAAACGTGCAGTGCAGGGCTTCAGTCTTTCCCCTGGACACAGCCTGACACAAGGCAACACAACTGCAGGCTGCCTGCCCGCACAGAGCGACATTACAGCGTGCGACGTTGCTGGAATTAGCGACCGACCCGCACTGCTGCCGGAGTCTCTTCTCTTTCCATTATGTCCCGTTGTCCCCAGAAGCCTTTGGTGTCCTTTCTCCGCCCGGCCCAGGGTGCCACAGCGCAGCGCCCGACCTCTCCCTCCCTGTCTGCAGAGGGGAGCGGGCCGCGCTCCGGAGCCTGGCAGGCAGGAGCTGCCAGCTGGCTGACTTCATCGCACCCTGATAAGGCTTCTCCGATAGACCCGCTCCTCTTTGTTTGGGGAGAAGGGTTTGAAGAAACCCCACTGAATTCAAGATCTGACAATGTGCATGGTATTTCTCCCACTGCTCTGGCAGTCACTAACACAGAACCTCACCTCTCCCGTGCTCCAGGTTTTTTTGCACCCTTCTGGCCTTGTTTAGCCTAAATAACTTCACAGCATGTGGCAACTCTTCTTACAGAACTGCTTACCCTTTTTTTTTTTCCCTCCAAGTCATTAAATACCACCTCAGTAATATTCGTGCACAGCACAGTGGGACAGATACCACAACCCATTACACTGACTTCTCTCCACCAGCGTTTAACTTATGACTGCCTTTTTACTTCTCAGATCTGCTTTCAACCCTTGCTTTGCCTAAGTTCTTGCTTTGCTCTGTCTCAGCTCTCACAAGCCACGTTAGCGGCAGCTTTCAGATATTCAAAGACATTAAAGGAAGGTACCAAAACATGATCCAGTAGTCACATTTGCCAAAAATCTCAACTTTCAGGTAACAGAAGATGCCCAGAGTAAGAAGGCAGCTGCAAACACAAGCCTAGCATGACCAGCAGCCTCGTACCAGAACGCAGAAGGAAGCTGCCAACATTCGTCCCCAGCTGCTGCATCTCCAGGCCTCCATCTCCATCGATCGCAGCATTCCAGCTTCATGCTCAACATCACCTCTCTGAGCAGCGACAACTGTGATGGCTGAAACACAGAGCAGAAGGGGAGCAAACCACCAAAGAGAGCTGAGAGTTTCCTCTGTCTCTCCCCAGCTACAACAAAAGGTTTGCAGGCAAGCAAAGCAAGCGGAATGATGCTCAGTAAGAGAGAGCAGTTTGACTGACATGGTTAAAGCAGCATATATTCCCACCTTTCAGAGGGGACTGACACAATTTGGAGATCCCCTAGAAACCCAATGGTTACGTTGGGATCCCAACCAAGAACTTTCTCTGCCTGCTGCTGGGGTTATCAAGATAAACTGGTTATGAAGCCGAGACAATACGCTAGCATAGGAATCTCAGTAGGCAGCGGCAGCAAAGTGGGAGAGGTCAGCATCGCTCCCGAAAGGAGAGGCTCACGGCTTGGCAGAGATGAAAGCCCTGCTAGGTACAAGTGGCCCTATAGCTAGAAGGTTGCCACGTGGCTCCAGTTTTCAGCTGTATGCTGGAATCCTGTATTTCATCGCTCTCTAGGGAAACCTGCTAAAACTGGAAAAGAAATAAGGCTGGAGGAGCAGAGGGCAGGGCTTGGCCCACCTGGAAGCTGCCGTTGCCATTGCAAGCCTCGTGCGGCGAGGACCCAGCTGAGGCACATGGGATGCCAGGCAGAGCTCAGGACTTGCCTCGGGAGCACTAAGGGGCAGGTGCAGCAGTGGGACCACCCCAAGGCCACTAAGGTGGGTCAGACTGATGTGTCCATCGAAGCCCAGGAACCCGTTTCCAGCACAGGATGAGGACAGAGGGGTTCGTGGCCAGGGCAAGCGAGCGGCGATCCCTCCGCACAGCATTCTGCCAGCCTCTAGCAGTTCACAGCTCGGGGATCTTCTGAGCCGGTTGTGTTTACCAGCTCTTACAAAAAACACCTTTCCCTTATGCAGACAGCTGGGTTTTCATCCCATGTAAGCTTCTAGCATCCATCATTGCCTGCAGAAAGGAGTTTCACAGTCACCTACACCCTTGGTGCACTCCATGGGTCCTAGGGTTTGGGGTTTTTTGTGGTTATTGGAAAAGAGCAAGCAGTTGTTCCCTGTTCATCTTCTCCATGCCACTAACGATTTTAACACACCATTGTATCACTTCTTTGTATCACATGGTCTCTTTTCCCAGCTTAACGAGGCCCAGACTCTAGCTGTTCCTCTCACAGAAACCACACTGTAACTGAGGATCCATTTGCCCTCCCTGAACATTTTCCAGCTTTACAGCCCTTATTCAGACGGAGGGCACTGGAAATGCAGTATTGAAGTGCATGTACAGGGAAGTAATTTTACACAGGGAGGTAATAATTTTCTTCATTTTGCTACCTAATAATTCCTTTCCTAGTAGCACCTAGCATTTATTTAACCTTTCTGAAAGATCCCAGAAAACTTCCCTCGGGTCCCGTATGTCGGGCAATGCAGAGACATCCCCACACAAGCCTGGAGATGGTCGCGTTCAGAGGCTCCTCCCTGCCCTAATTCACTGGGAAGGCCAGGGGAAAAGCAATTTTCACCTATAAGGATATTTGGTTAATGGCTATTCAACATAAAATGACAAAGTCAAAACCCCTCCAAAACAGTTAGAATAAATTAAACCCATAGGACACATAAGCAGAAGGTAACGCGGGCTGTAACAAAGATTGGGACTCCCGATACACTGACAGACTGAGCCATTACAGGAACCACTCAAGTGCAGCCTTGAAGAGCTTCCACCAGAAACTTCACGTCTGGTAAGAAAGCAAAATTATTGTGACTTTCATGGGAAAGAGCAAATTTATTATGAGATGTTGGAGGGGGATTGTGGGAGCGTGCGAGGTTTATCAAGCAATGCTGTAAAGAAGATTGTGGGAGCAAACCCTACTACGGGATGTTCAGGGCAAGGATTGAAGGAGGGGAAAGCGAGGCATCAAGCTGGATCCGGGAGAAGCGAGCATGGGAAATGGAAAGGAGAATAAACAGAAGGGGCCAGTCGCAGTGAGACTGGCTGCTGGTCAGCGTGCCTGTCTGGCTGAGCCCCGCACCTGATCACCACCATCTGTCCTGGCCTCGTATTAAACTAATCCTATCCGTTTCCTCTGCATGCCTGCGCATCTGTGACCTGCCAGCAAACTGCGAGCTGGAGTAGCCCGTCAGTAGGATGAGAGGTCTGACCGGACAGACCACAAGCCCAAGGATCAGCTCCCAGCGATCCATGAAAGCGCGCGCACACGATCCACGAGCGTGGTCCAGGTTTGACGGCCCGGGGACTAAGAACAGGATCAGCCCTTTTTTGCCATTCATGTTTTGTGAGTGCTGTTTGTTTTCCTGGGCATGCGCCCCAGCACCGTTCTTCGGCTTCTGTCCATCAGTCTGTGTCTGCTCACATCTGTGGCGTGTGTGCACATGTCTGAGGGAATTCCCGGAGAGCACTCGCTGCTTGCTGAACCTGGCAAGACGGGAAAGCAGCAGCCTCAGACCAGGACACACAGCAGACCAGGACAGAAAGGATTCCCTAGATCCTACAGTCCACTGCATTCAGCTGGCCTTAACACCAAACACTGGAATAGCGCATCAAGTTCTCGCATGAGCCCAAAGCTCGGCGAGCAAAACAAATCAAAGCAAAGCCTCACGTGAGCTGAGCTAGCAAGACAACTGCAGAAAGAAGAGTTATGCCTCAGGTCCGTTACACACCCAACTCCACACACACTGTGGTGGAACAGAAGCTGGAGAGCACACTTGGCAGAAAAGTTACTAATGAACTGGCTCTAGAAAAAGATTTATTCACTGGAGAGCAAAGCCAAAGAAGAGAATATCAACTCACACTGACAAGGGAAAGGGACCTGGGCGAAAATTGGAATAGAAACAGCCCAGACCACTGCCTGTTATGTCTCAAGGAGAAGCAACCACATCTAGGTGAACAAAAAGGCAAAATAAAAGAGGATGATTGTACAGCTGCAGGAACAGCAGCAATCCCTGCTGCAGCCTGGGAGGCCAAGAGTCTGCTGGGGACCAGCACAAGACCGCTGGCCGAGGAGCTCCAGCCCTGCCCTGAGGAAGCACTCTGCTGAGCGGCACCATAGAACACAGCCTTCATCCAGGCCGCTGGGATTTCAGCTCCCGCTGTTTCTTCAGGAACATCCACGTTGCAGAGCGTAAGGACAGACACTGGAAATGCCAGGGCATCGATGGGAGTGGAAGGGGTTTCTGTTGCAGAGGAGTAAGGGGGCACGGCAGCATTCTGTATTCCGTGTTCAAAGGAAAAGGACAAGAGTATAAAAGGAGCAAGAGTATAAAACTTTTAATGGGTCAGCGCACCAGTCCCTGATGCTGAGGGAAAGGAGCAACTGGGGCTACAGCCATCCCAGGCGCTCAGTGCTGCCGAGATGATCGGCACGGAGCAGCAAAGACAAGGTGGCGCACGCACAGCTGCAGCAGCCCCCGGCCTTTGTTCTCCAAGGAGGGGACCAACACCTGGAAAAGCAGTTCCTCTCACTGTCCGCTCGGTTTCACTCTATGCTTCTTCCTGGTAGGGGCTTGAGGACGCATCATTTTGGGATAGGGCTGGCCAGCCTTCAAGGGTCTCCTCTGCGCCTGCAACGAACGCCTCTTCTTCAAAGCAGGCTGTGGCGGCTTCTGCTCTTTGTCAGCTTTTGACCCCTGAAGTTTCTTCCTTTTTGGCTGAGGCTCCATGGTGGTATTAGGGACAGCGGACGGAGCTGCTGCTTCCACAGCAGGTTCTTCATCTGAAAGCAGAGAGAAAAGTGCTGTAAGAAGAACCCACGGCGCTTCTGCAGGGGAAGCAGCCTGTGAGAGCAGGCCCAGGCAGCTCAGCTGAGCTCCAGCGCTAGGTTACCTTTTTGTGCCTGGGGGATGGCATTAGAGAATTTCTTGAACTTGGCAATGAAGAACCCATCCATATTGTGCGTGTGGGGATAGAAACGCCGCGTAGACTTGAGGGAGGGGTGGAAGCGACGGTCCTTGAACCTGGAGGAGGAAGCGGGGTGAGAAGAGATAGAATAACCTCTGCTCAAACCTGGCCACGAAGGAAGAGTCACCTGTGCAGCTTATGACCTGGCACGCACCTGGTGAAGCCCTCCTTGCCAAAGTCCAGGCCTGTGGCCACCAAACGAACGTTGCGTTTCTTCAGGGCATAATCCACAACCCACTCGTTCTCCTCCACCTGCCGGAGACTTAAGCGTTAGGATCCAATGCTCACCAGTCCCCTGAGTAGGAGATGACCACAGCAGAGCGTGGAAGGGACTTACCATGATGGAGCAAGTGCAGTAGACGATGTAGCCCCCCGTCTCTGAGGCAGCATTAACTGAATCTATAGCGCTAAGAATCAGCTCCTTCTGCAGGTGAGCACAGTGCAGGATGTCTTTCTCGTCCTGCAAGAGAAAGACAGGTTAGGATGCCAGAGGCACAGGGAAGCACCCCAGGCCTCTATTGTGGATGGAGGAATGACAGGAGAGCAAAGCATGTATGATATAGAAGATTCTAGAGTCTTCTGCAGAACTAACCTCAAAAAACCTAGCTCTGGTACAATATGCAGAATAGGAAAAAAAAAGAAAAATCAGCATCTCTATTGTAGGCATCTCTCAAGAACAAAGCTGCCCCAAAATCCTTCCTCTCGTGACTCATGCTTGAGTACCCATCTTGTGTCCCTGCTGGTCACTCACCTTGTTGGTTTTGACAGCAGGATCCTTAGAAATGACGCCTGTTCCGCTACAAGGAGCATCAAGCAAGACACGGTCGAATCCTCCAAGCACCTACAGGCAGACGGACATTTGGAATTATGCTCACAGGTGGGGACTCAGAGCAAGACCAAGACTAGAAAGGGAACCAGAAGACTGGGAATGCGGGAAAGATCATGCACTCCTCCTTGTCCACCTTCCTGTCTCCATATCAAATAACAAACCCCTCCCCAGCAGCTCTGCTCATTGTCCTGTGACAAGTGGCTTTGGAGAACACAGCTTTGCTAAAGTGACAGCACAGCAGTTCTAGGTAAGCGTGGTATGGACGCCCCAAAGCAAGCAGGAACATACCTTGGGGAACTGGCGTCCATCGCAGTTACTCACTATAGCATTGGTGACTCCCAGCCGATGCAAGTTCCCTACCACACTACGCAGCCGCTCAGCATTGCTGTCGTTGGCCAAGATCATACCCGTGTTCTTCATAAGCTGAGCTGCCAGAGGGCAAAACACATAGCAAGGGGCTGAAAACCTCTTGTGCTTTCGCCCACGGGGATGGCCAACCCTCTCCTTTCCCCGAGTTCAGCCCCCCTCTCTTCCCCCTTCCTGCACAGACCAGCAGAAACTCGTGACTTCGCAGAGCATCCCTCCCAAGCCTCCAGTGGTACCTATGTAGCTGGTCTTGCCTCCTGGGGCACAGCACATGTCCAGGATGCGTTCGTTCTCCTGTGGAGCCAGAGCCATGACAGGGAGGAGACTGGAGGCTCCCTGCAGCATGTAGTGCCCAGCCAGGTACTCAGGGGTGGCACCTGGACGGGGAAGGCAGAACGGAAGATGACACGTGAAAGAAAGGGAGCCAAGAGTGGGTCAGCTCAGCCCTACGACAGGAAGAGCGATCTCACCCATGGGCACGGAGGAGTCATAAATAACAAGTCCCGTTTTCGACCACTTCCCCAAGGGGTCGAGATTCACGCCACGGTTGATCAGAGCCTGCAAGACAAGGAGACGGGACTAAGACACCGCCCCGTGGGACAGGCAGTGCAGAAGACAACCGCAGGTCCCTGCTCCCTGCTCACCTGCGCCAGGTCCCGTCGCCGCGTCTTGAGTGTGTTGGTGCGAATGGTCACAGGGCGAGGAACCTCATTGGCTTCCAGGAAATTTATCAGCTGGATGAAAGAAGGGACAGAGAATAGAGGGGAAAAAAAGAGAATAGAAATAAAAATGAAGACCTGGGAGGCAGACAAATCCTCACCAGTCAGCAAAGATATGGACAGGACAGGATCCTACCTCAGGGAGCGGGAAGATGTCCATGAACTTCGTGAGCAAGAAGTCACTGTAGGAATAGTAGGCAGCCATGTCCCGGCGCAACAATGCGAGGTACTCCTGTCGTGAGCGTCCTTCCTCCCGCTTCTCCCCAAAGTCCTGCAGCACCTCCATGTTGCCCTTGATGCGCTGATGAACGATGTGCAGGTCAGGTGGCTCAGCAGGTAGAAAGACCATTAAGGAATCACAGCCAGCCAAGAAACTCACACACAGGCTCTTTACAAGCGCCACTGGTCACGCAGGGCTGCTGCATCGCAACAGCACCTGCACCAGAAGGGCCTTGCTGGAACGCGCTTTCGTCAGAGCTCAGCAAAGGGGGGGATTCAAAGGATGGAACCAGATGAAAAAGTTCACAAGGCAGGAACTACAAGGCATTTAAAAGAATTTGATTAGTTACTTCAGATAAACAAAAAAAACTAGAAAACAAAACAACAACAAAAGAAGTCTTTTAATACTGAAAACATTACCCGTAGCAGAAAGGAGACCAGAAGTACCCCAAGGGCAACTATGAGGTACAGAGGAGAATGAAAAGAGGTAGGATTAAATTGTACTGGGGGGGGGACAGGAAATTAAAATCACCAAAGCCCAAGATTGGATTGGATGCTGGAATTGCTGTCCTCAGAGGCTCTACAAACTGGTTAGGCAAACACCTGCCAGGGAAATCAGGGTACAGAGGAACAAACTACAAGAGAAGATCATACAATCATAGGCTGAAAAAGATGAAACCGTCCACGCAACACCACCATTCCTACTAAACCATGTCCTGAAGTGCCACGTCTACACATTTTTTAAACACCTCCAGGGATGGGGATTCAACCACCTCACTGGGCAGCCTGTTCCAATGCCTGACCACTCTTGCAGGAAATTTTTCCTAATACCCAATCTAAACCTCCCCTGGCACAACTTGAGGCCATTTCCTCTTGTCCTGTTGCTGGTTACCTGGGAGAAGAGACCAACACCTGCCTCACTACAAGCTCCGTTCAGGCAGTTGTAGAGAGCAATAAGGTCCCCCCTCAGCCTTCTCTTCTCCAGACTAAACAGCCCCAGCTCCCTCAGTCACTCCTCATAAGACTTGTTCTCCAGACCCCTCACCAGCCTCGTTGCCCTTCTCTGGACACGCTCCAGCACCTCAATGTCCTTCTTGTAGTGAGGGGCCCAAAACTGAACACAGTGTTTGAGGTGCAGCCTCACCAGTGCCGCGTACAGGGACACGATCACCTCCCTACTCCTGCTGGCCACTCTGTTCCTGATACAAACCAGGATGCCGCTGGCTTTCTTGGCCACCTGGGCACACTGCTGGCTCATGTTCAGCCAGCTGTCAACCAACATCCCCAGGTCCTTTTCCGCCGGGCAGCTTTCCAGCCATTCCTCCCCAAGCCTGTAGCGTTGCATGGGGTTGTTGTGACCCAAGTGCAGGACCCAGCACTGGGCCTTGTTAAACCTCATACAGTTGGCCTCGGCCCATCAATCCAGCCTGTTCAGATCCCTCTGCAGAGCCTTCCTACCCTCAAGCAGATCAACACTCCCACCCAGCTTGGTGTCATCTGCAAACTTACTGAGGGAGCACTCGATCCCCTCATCCAGATCACTGACAAAGATGTTAAACAAGACCGGACCCAAAACTGAGCCCTGGGGAACACCACTCGTGACCAGCCGCCAGCTGGATTTAACTCCATTCATCACCACTCTGTGCGCTCGGCCACTCAGCCAGTTCTTTATCCAGTGAAGAGCACACCCATCCAAGCCACTTTCTCCACATATATATCCACATGCATTTAAGACTAGAAAGGAAATCAGGGCAGGCTCCAAGCTCCACACAGGGCCTAACAGATTTTCCTTACTGCGCTGTACAGAAGCACAGCATTGTATACTATCTACTGGGGCAGCTCATCTAAAAATATCTCGTCACGCACAAAACGCTCTTGCTAAACAACACTCGTGATAAAGACCAAATGAAGCTCTTCGGTATCCTGGCTCTGCGCTGTCGCATGCATACAGCTTATGGATGTCACAGATAAAAGGATATCCTCTCTCTCAATCTGTTCATTAGTTGGCAGTTTAAATTGTTCGTCTATATCCAGGTTGAGCTGCAGATCCGGGCTCTCTTCCTCCTTCTGTCCCACTTTCTGCCTGCTTGTCTCATCTACTGCCTTCTCCTCCTCCTCCTCCTCTTCACTCTCATCTTCACTGAGGCCTCCCCTAAGGACAAAGAACAGGACGGATGTTTTACACGAGAACAGTATCACGCAGGCACTTCGCAACTACCGTTTCTTAGATGGCAGAGAGGACACAAGAATGAACAACACAGGCTCCTCATCTAACCAGGCAAGACTCTGCAGACTGACGATGTTCTCAAATCCTCACCTATCAGACTTCTGCTTCAGGGCAGCTTTTTCAATAGGCAGCAACTAAACAGAGACAAAAAGATTAATGAAACAGTGTCCCCAGCTGACCCCTTACTTCCCACTGTCTATGGAATTTATCTGCTCTGTTTACAAAGGACAACAAAGAAAAGCACTGAATGTTATGCTGGGATCAGTTGCTAAACTTGACATTGTTCCTGTAAAGGCAAAAAGAGGAAAGCCCTCTGCCACCTCACCACCCCCCCCCCCCAGTAAAGCCACCCTTTTTTCCGCGGGCCCGATGAGTCCCTTCAGCCAGCAAAGTCAAGTATTTCTTGCATGATTAAGGGCAAAAAGCTCCTACCTCTTCTTCCTCTGATGACAAGGCACCATAATCATCTACCATGTCCTCGCTGCTTCCATCCTCCTCCTCCATCTCCCAGCTGCCCTCTTCCACCTCACCATCGCTGGATAACTCCACGCTGTTGCCTTTAGGAGGGATTTTCTTGGCTTTCGCCGGAGCCAGCCATTTCGAATTGCCGTCGCTGAAGCCAGCCTGGCCCCGAGCAGTCTGTCCTGCCGCCTTCACCGCACGTCTGTCCTGTGGGGGCACCTGCTCCTCAGCTAAAGGCAGAAGCAGCTGTTAAAAGCCAGGCAACACTCTCAAAGGCAGCTGCCCCGGTTTTTTTTAGTTACTATACAAAAAAGACAGCGCTGCCGCCTGGCGCAGACCAGAAATGGGGAAAAACTCGTTTAAAACAGTGAAACATGAACCTGTCCCGTGCCGTAAAAAGAGGCCGGAGCCTGGGGGGTGGGGGGGAGGTGTATGCGGGGCGGGGGGTCTGCCGGCCGCCCCCCCCGGCACTCACCTGCCGGCTCCGGCCCTCCTCCTCCTCCTCCGCGCGGGCTCCTCCCCGCCGGGCCGCTGCCCGCTCCCAGCCGCCTCTTCGCAGCCCTAGGGCGGGAGGGGAAGCGGCAGTCAGCCCCGGAGCGGCCCCCGCCGCCCCCCCCCGGCCCCGTCGCCCTCACCTCTTCCGCCCGTGACTGGAGAGCTTCTTCCTCCCGGTCTCCGGCTCTGAGGAAAGACACGCGGCGGTCAGGCGGCCCGCGCCAGCGGCACCGGGCCGAGCCGGGCCGGGCCGGGCTTACCTGGCGGCAGGAAGCGGGCCAGCTCCACCTCGGCCCCCCGCTGCTTGCGGGCCTTGCGCCCGGGGCCGCGCTTCTCCTTCCTCGTGGGGTCCAGCTTCCGCCCCATGGCGCCGCGGCTCCCTCCGCCGGCACCGGGCCCGCCGCCACACGTGCGGCCCTACCCGCCGCCCCGCCCCGCGCATGCGCCCGGCCTCGGCCCCGCCCCCCACCGCCCATTGGCTAGCGCCGCCGCTCCCGGCTCGCTGGAGGCGGGAGGCGGGGCCGGGCTGCGGCGCCTGGGCCCGGGGAGGGGATGCAGTCACACAGGCACCAAGGTAAAATACAAGGAAACTTTATTTTTCAGTTTTACCAAGGTTTTGCTCTCTTTTTTCGATTTTTTGTTTGTTTTTGCCTTCAAGCTGCTTATTAGTGGACAAGTCCGGTCAGTTTTTATATTAAAAAGGATCTTGATGGAGGTAGCTTTGTCTCTGTCCTGGCTTCTGCTTGGTCTCGCCTGCGTGCTCATCGCGGTAAACAAACCCAAAATAAAATTAAAAACAAAAACTGGAATTCCAGGCAGAGGCGGCGAGCGACGCAGCCAGGCTCTCCGTGTAACAGACATGGCACCATGGCCTCCAGTCACTATGTACAGAGTCCGTCACCATCCCTCCCCCCTCTCTCCAAGCACACTCCTCGCCCTGACGGGCTGGCGGTAGCGGAAGGGGTTTCTCCTCCTCCCGGAGACTGGCGCAGTGGCAGCTTCCACGGAGGGAAACAGCACCCAGTCAGGAATGTCAGGCAGAGGGGCAGAGTGTGAGGGCTGGGGTGGGGGAGGTCACTTCAGCTTGGCCGGAAGGGTCAACAGCACCGGGCCAGGGAGTCACTGCTGCTGGGCCACCTGCGGGGAGAGAGAAGAGGGCCTAAGGCGATAGGGTTCCCCCCTCCCCGAGGCAGCTCCAGGCGCCGGGTGGGGGGGGTAGGTACCTGCTGGGGAGGGGGCGGCGGGGGGGGCTCGCTGCTGCGGTTGGCCAGCCGGCTGAGGATGTTGCGCTCCGACATCTGGAGCCGCACTGCCACGGGTGGGATGCGGGCGATGGTGGCGGGCAGGCGAGTCACATCCGCCTTCATGTCACTCAGAAGCTCCTCCAGCTGCTTCAGAACTGCAAGAGGAAGGGACATCTGTTCGGGGGGAGGGGAAGAGGGACACCCCAGAGGGAAAGCACCAGAGGGGACAGCCATGCTGGATGCCTCTCCCACCCTGCGCTACCTTTGTGCAGCACCGCGTTGGCTGGTTTATTCCCGGCCATTGACTCCTTGGACAGGTGCTGGTGGCTCTCAGCCAGGCATTCCACCTCTGCGAAACGTGTGTTCAGAGCCATGGATGGATGAGACGGGTCTTCCGACATGTTCAGGTAGGCAGCTCGCCGCAGCTGCTCCTCGATCACCAGCGCTTGCTCCAGGAGCTGCAAGACAGGGCAGCAATGAGAAAAGGCCTTTCAGCAGCCACCTGAAGACCAGCCTGTGTGCAGCCTCAGGCTCCCCTGATCCAGTTCTCTGCTGTCTCAGGAGGTCAGATTCTGCAGCTGAACCTGCTTTCACCAGCTTCTGTTTATGCCGAGTAAAGCCTGAAGAGCCCAGAACAATTCAGGGCTCCATCAAGCTAGGCAAGGTACACAAGTAATAGAAGACTACTTTAAGTACTCTAGGATTCTCATTCCTCCTCAGATGCTTCTTGAAGACCAAGTTGTTTGCTGTTTTACTCTTTCTTTATGGAGCAAAGAGGACGGAGCATTCTCTGTGAACGTGAGTGAAAAGTACCCCATTCTACTTATAGGAAGAGCCTAAAAACTGTCAGGCATGTCAGGGGCATTTGGAGGAATCACTCTGAATGCTGTTAGCGTACAACTGATCAGCCAGACTGCACTGAATTAGGGTTCTGCCCCGAGACCCAGAACTTCGTGGCCTTTATTTGGGTTGGTCTTCAGTCACTCCCAGGACTGAGTTTTGGTCACTCCTAAGTAGGTTGAGGATGAGACTGAAGGCAACCCTTTCACCAATCCACTGTTATGCAGTGTTTCTAAGTTCTGCTTCAGCACGTTGAGCAGGCTGCAGCACATCAAGCAGAAGCTGTGATGGAAACAGCCGCTCGAACCTTAAGCCTCCTGCACACCAGTTGTTCAATAACCACTTGAAGAGAGAGCACTGAACCAAGCTCCCCAATACCACTTCTAGAGCAAAGGGCTCCCACCGTGGAGCTACTGCATGATCCTGAGAGATACTGCTCAGTTTTTTTCCCCCCTAAAATGACAAGGCACTGCAAAAGCCTTCACTTTCTTAGTGGAAACTCAGACCAGCAAGCTCTTGTTCTTAGAGGTCCAGCTGTCTGAAAGGCACTTATCACTCCAAAGAGAAATCCTTACCTTGAATCTCCGTGCCAAGAACTTATTCTTTATTTCCAGGAAGTTACCCCTGTTCATCTCACCCTTGAAGGGCTCATTGAGGATGGCGTAACGTGGATCATTCTGAATATCCTGCCAACGGGCATAGCCATGACTGAGATGGGATGAGCTCAGGCAAACAAAGGCAGTGAGAACAAGGGAATACACAGCCCAGGCAGACAGTTCTCAACAGGGGGCGGGGAAAGGGGGTGCAGAGGGGGGAGGAACAGGAGCCAAGGAAAAGGAATGAGAACTATGTCCTGCTAAGTCTTAACTATGTTGGCAGGAAACTCCTCCTCCCACCATCACTTTCACTCTTGCAAAAAAAAAAAAAAAAAAAAAAATATACAGCACACTCTCACTTAGTGTATTCCAGTCAGACCCAGACCAGTCACCTTCACCACAACAGTTTCTGTACAAGGGCAGAGAACCTGTCCGTCAGGCTAAGGATACTTGATAATCCCAGCAAGGAGCCAGTAGTCATGACGCCGATGCCAGATCTCGTAGGTCTTCTTTGTGACAGTTGCAGCCCGCTCTTCATTCTGCCACAGAGAGTGTAGTTCTGGAAGGGCAAGAGACACCAGAACAGTTAAAAGTTATTTCACAAACACAAGCAGGGGCGTATAAACAAGTTCAAGCATGTAAAGAGTTCTTATACCAGTGAAGCCACCATCTGCTATGTTGAACATGAAGCGCTGCTTTACTGCCTTCTTGTGCCTTTCGTCTACTGACTCTTTCAGCATCTCTCCATTCTGCAGCATCACAACATCCCTCTTATCATCATCCTTTTTCTCATCTGTACACACAGGAAATTATTGGAAAGAACACAGCAGACACCACAGCAAGTTGGATCCACAAGGAATCCTTGCAGAAGAGGGGTTAAGGAAGAGACTGGAACTATCATGACTCACCTTTCTCATCCAGAGTGATTATAGGAGGTTCAGGGGGATTCTCAATAGATGCTCTGTCTTCTACTTTCTCCCCATCAGCTGCAGGAGAGAAGGGGAACATGATATGCACGGGAACATGGCAAGTCCAAGGTTTTGTTCTTCAGCCGGTGAAACCTAATACTGTTCCCTAACTCCCTGCTTGAAGTCCTGGAATAGCCCCACTGACTGTCTATATTTACACCTGTTTCTTTAGGATAAAGTGCTGAAGCAAAGACAACATAGTTTGAGGAAAACAGCATTTGAGAGGTGGGGGGTTTGTCGCTGTGCAAGGTATTAAACCTCCCTAGAGATACCTTTGCTTTCTACTTCCATTGGCTCATCCGGTCTTTCTTTCACCTCTGGTTCCTCTAATTTTTTTTCATCTGCTTCTGTGGAGTTCACTGGGGATTTTGCTTCCTGAGGCGGTGTCTCTACAGGCTGGGCACACTGCTGAGGCCAGAAATCAGTGAGAAGTGAGGTAAAGCAGCACATGTGAACAGAAGACAGTCACAGCAGTTTGTCAGGCAAAGAAGCACAAGACTGTCAGGCCGATTCTGAGGGCCTGTGAACCATCTTTAAACTTCGTTCCAAGAACTCACCTCTGTCTCAGCAGCTGAACGACACAGAGGAGGGGGCAGAAGTAGAGACATTTGCAATTGCACAAGGCAAGCGAGCAACCCACCACTCACCTCCATAGGGACCTCCGTTTCAGCAGCAGAGGCACTGAGCTCTTTCTCTGCTTCAGACGACTCTCCTTGCTCCTTACTACTGGCTCCTTCTTCTAGTTTTACTCCTTCTTCTGTGTATTCCCCACCCCAGAGCAGCCCAGCAGACAAAAGAAGAGAAGCCATCAGTAGGGTCTTCCCTCCACTGTCACCAAGCACACATCTCCTTTGCTCCCAGAGATCAGGCCCACAAAAATGGGACCAACATCACTCAAGATGAAACTCATCCCCCAACCCCCCCTTTCCTGCCTGCTACAAATGCTGGGCTTCTCACTGATGTCAGCTCACCCAAAGAAAGCTTGTGTCCTCTCTTGCCTTTAAGGGTTTGCACATGTCTTTGGCAGCCCTCCTAACACGAGAAGTAAACTGATCTGCGTCCACCCCCAGACCCCACCACCACAGCTCCGGTGAGGGGAACAGCCAGGATGAGGTCAGGACGCAGGACTGTACAAGAGGGGAGCTCTCACCAGGTGGAGGGACAGGGGCAGGCGTATTTGGCTGCGTATCCCCTGGTGTCGAAGGAGTTGGAGTTTTGGGAGAGGGTGAGCTTGGCTGTGAAAGTTTCTTGTTCTCCTCTATCTCTGCCAGTTCTGGCATACTCCAGCGGCCATTCACATGCTCAAATTCCTGCACCTGTACGAGACGGAGAGAAAGACCTATCACTGGAGGAGTCATACAAAGCTTGTCCTCAAACCAGAGGAGATAGACCACTGAGCACAAAACAGAAATAGGTGTGAAAGGACAGGTAACTCACTAGCTGAGGACCCCAGTGACTACAAGCTGTGTGGAGAGCGAAGGCTACATTGCTCTGCTAGGGCACCTACCTTTTTGCGTATAAGTGACATGACTCCAATACGAGTAAGGACATGCTGTCGAGAAAGACCTTCCCGTGGGACCCCATCTGCAAAGGTCTCTGCGCCATCAGCTCCAGGTTCACACAAATGGCGCATGAACAGCGAGACATAGGCCCTGGAGCAGTTAAAAGACAAGCAGTTAGACCATAAACTGGGTTAGCAGGAGGCACGCATTAGCAGACCCTTTCCAACACACATGAAATCACCCCTAACCCATAGTAACAGCAGTTCTGGGGTTCCAGGCTTGTTCAAGGGAGAATTTCCCAACAGAATTAACACATATGTAAAGGACACACAGCTGACCCACAAGTCTTGAGCCAGAAACAACCATAAGTGCAAAAAGGACTCAGGGACTGAGAATTTGTTACATGCTTGCACAGCCATGCTGCTCCTCTAACAGCATCTGCTTTTGGTGACTGATGAGTCGAGTCCAAGGAAGTGAACTAGGAACAATCCCCTAGTCTCTCCCAGATTATACTTCATTCCCCCACGAAGAATCAGCCAATACATTAAGGAAATGTAGTCTCCAAGGAAAGGCCAGAAAAGGCCCCATTCTCATTCTTCCCCAGAGGGACTAGATGTCGTCAGTCTTCCATCCCTGCCTGATGCAGACTCACTTGAACTCTTTCTCTGACTTGCCACGGAGGTCCCGAACAAGCCACTGAGTGGTGAAGGCATCCTGAGGTGGCATTCCATAGCGCATGATGGCATTGAGGAAGGCCTTCCGCTGGCGAGCATTGAAACCCAAGACCTAGAATTGAGGAGAAGATAGATATGGCAAGTGCCACACAGAAGCATGTAGGATGTAAACACCTACCCTTGTACTACTTACCTCAATGTTCCCTCCCACGCGGGCAAGTAAGGGAGGCAGAGGCTTATCCTTATCATTTCTTAGGCCTTTGCGGCTAGGCCGACGAGCTGCTGAAGAGAGAAACGCAGCTAAGGAGGAGAGACAACGCACAGCATATTGTTGTGTGAATATTTCCCTTGCAAAACAGCACCACAAAGTGTACAAATCACCCAAATCAAGTCCCAGCTGTTCCCACACTCAGAGAAAGTGACCCAGGAACTCTGGCTTCACCAGAACTTACCTTCAGACCTCTCATCAAAGTCCTCGTCTCCTTCTTCAGAAGCAACTGAATAATCTGACTGATTATCTGACTGGTCATCTTGCCAGTCTGAAAGAAAAACAGCACGTGAGCCTGAGACGCTACTCCGTTACTTCCCAGCAACATATACTTACGCCCATTTCTCCCTCAGGTTCCTGTGGATTTGTACCTCTATCCTCCTGCGAGCCATCATTGTAGTTAACTTGCTTGCGAATACGTTTGCCCTTGCCCAGATTCCTGGCCAGATCCTCCTGTTGCTGTTCATAATGGTGACGCAGCAGTTTCTCCCAGTAATCAGGATCCACTGACTCCTCCTGCTTAATGATCTCCCGTTCAACCTCCTCTTCCTCCTGCCACAGAGAGGTAGCAAATTTAGACACCTCCGCTCCAAATCCCAGCCCCTCCAAGCAGATATATGCCTGCTTGCCCTTAAAAGCATCAGAGCTCAGCTTGCTTAATTGATCCTAGGTCATTCACGAGACAATACTAGCTGGCATCCACCTCATACTCACCCCCATCTCCTCTTCACGAACCACATACTGGGCCACCTTGAAGGAGCTGAGATACTCGTTCATGCCCTGAAGTTCTGTATCTTCTGTTTCATCCTGGTTCCGATCCAACAGACGCTCAATTGCTTTGTCATCATAGTGGATGACACTGCTGTCCTCACCTTCTTTGTTATCCCCTGAAGGAAGAGCACAGACACAGTTGCTATGTGGGTATCAAGGGACTAGGGAAAGGGAATACCGCCCTAGACCTCTCTGTAGAGCTATAATCAGCACTGTGCCTACAGTCACTTGCTAAATCAGGAGCCAGACCTCCCCACCTCCTTCAGTTGTTCTCCCAGGCACTCACCCCCCTCAGTAGCCTCATCCTTGAAGAGCTCTTCAGTGCCAAATTTGAGAATGTCATCAAGTTCCTGTTTGGACATGGAGCCTGTCTTGGAGCCCAACCCTGGTCTCACTACCAGATGAGTTAGCATCATTTTCTTCTTGGCCACCTGAGTGATACGCTCCTCCACTGAGGCCCTTGTCACAAAGCGGTATATCATCACTTTCTTGTTCTGTCCAATTCTGTGTGCACGACTGAAGGCCTAGAAAAGAGATGTGCTCAGAACAACCTAGAGCTACGCAAGTAGTAGTCTGATACACGCCGCCTACCTCCACAAGTTTCCCAGTTGCCTCCATGTTGACTCTTAATATCAGTGAAGGCTGGGACCTGGAAGAACCCTCTGCTATTTCGCTTCCCATCTCTACCCATCCTCACTGCTCTAATTTTGCATATTTCTAGAGGGGAAGTCTCACATTCCTTCACTCCTCCTGATAATTTATTTCCCCTCTTCCTTAAGATTACTCTTTAGTGAGTGGTCTCATTCAGGCTCACCTGGATATCATTGTGGGGGTTCCAGTCTGAATCATAGATAATCACAGTATCTGCTGTGGCCAAGTTAATACCAAGACCCCCAGCTCGAGTTGAAAGCAGAAAGCAGAACTGCTGAGCACCAGGAGCTTAGATAAAAGGAGAGAAAAAAAAGTAATCAAGGGAGAGTGAATTACTCAAACAAGGATTTGTACCCAACCCACATCACCTAAGGGGGAATCACTACTAACTTAAGATTCCAGGAGAGCAATGGAAGACTTGGGCCACAACAATCCCATGTTGGCCACTAAGCACATACAACACAACAGTTTTAATTCTGCAAAGAAAGTAGAAGACTTCATACCATTGAAGCGATCAATAGCCTCCTGACGCATGTTCCCTGTGATTCCTCCATCAATCCGCTCGTATTTGTACCCTTCGTGTTCCAAAAAGTCTTCTAGAAGGTCCAACATTTTAGTCATCTGCATATCAGAACACCACCACCAGAGAAGAGTGAGGGACCAGGGGACACCACATCAACAGGCTCCTTTCTCAGAAAAATAATCCCCAGCCTTGAGGTTTTTCCCCATGTACCTGAGAGAATATGAGCACCCTGTGACCTCCTTCCTTAAGGTTCTTTAACATCTTCTGGAGCAGCAACAGCTTTCCAGAGGCTCGAATAAGAGCACTACCATCATACATGCCGTTCGGCATTTTTGGAGCTTCCTGATGAGAAAAAGAGAAAAGGGAGGGAGTAAGGGGTGGGGGAAGAAAACAGCTTGAAGGGATGTAGCTTGGTCTTAGCCCCTAGCTGTGTTCATCAGATGCTGACTCACGTCTGGTCATTTACCTTGGCACAACCACAATGTGTAGCACTATTACGGAACATACCCTGTGCCTCTTCTCTTGCAGTCTGACTCCTAGATGTCCTCTTTCTTACTTAGTCCCTGCTCTTCCTGTCTTCACCAACTTGCATGAATCACAAGATAGCTCCTACCTGTCATACTAAGATACTAGAAAAGGAAAGGCCTTCCAGCATGTTGGGTCTACATAAAGACAGGATGAAAAAACATAGAAGCAGAAAGAGAAGGAGGAGAACCCCTCCATGCATCGCTAGGGAGCTAACTGGCTCCCTGGTAACAGCCAGCAGGGAATTTGCTTACACAGAATAAGTGACTGGACGTACCATAGCAGCCACAGGAAAGAGGTAGGGGTGGTTGCAGCACTTCTTCAGATCCATAACAACATTGAGCAAGGAGACTTGGTTACCACCACCCCGTGCATTCAGTGCCTCAAAGTTTCTCGTCAAAATGTATTTGTAATATTTCCTGAAAAGGGAAAAAAAAAAACCAAACAACTTCAGACACCCCTCATGAGAATGAATAACATACTCTCTTGCTAAACTCTGCACAGCTCCTGGCATTACCTGCCAGCTACCCTAGGCTCTGCCAGTGGCATTCACTATCTCTTTATCCCTTACAGCAGAGCACAGGATTAGTCCTCCCTCTGCTACAGTGGCAGCAGGAAGTCTTCCTCCTATCCACTGTGCAGAAAGCCCTATAGCGAGCATGAGGCTGTTTCAGCATCCTCTTTGAAACAGCAGAACAGAGCAACAGTAGTTCAATAGCAGGTGCTCTCTTCATCCTCACACTCACTTCTGCATGGGGCTCAACTCCACTCTGACAATAAGTTCAGTCTTAGATGGCATATTCTTGAAAACATCAGCTTTGAGACGCCTCAGCATGTGTGGGCCCAGCATGTCATGCAGCTTCTTGATCTGATCTTCCTTAGCAATATCTGCAAACTCTTCCAGGAAGCCCTCCAAGTTACTGCAGAGAAACAGACACTCAGCAAAAGCCACAACAGAAACAGAGATATAAAAACAAGGAAGGGGATAGGAGTGACAAGACAGGCAGGCTGACTACTTGCACTGCAAGACATACTGGAATCTCTCTGGCGTCAGGAAGTTCAGCAGGTGGAACAGTTCTTCCAGGTTGTTCTGCAGGGGAGTTCCTGTAAGCAGCAGTTTGTGCTGGAGGGAGTAACCATTCAGCACACGGAAGAACTGTGAAGTAGAGAGCAGAGAAGAAACGGTGGGGAAAAGCGCCCAACAATGCAACACAAACACATCAAAGGCTTATTAAGTCATAGGCCTACAAAAAAGTACTTTCTCCTAGGAAAAAAAAGTTGATACCAAGCTAGGGTTCAGTTTAGATCACATCAGCTGTTTGGACAAAAGCTCCAAGTAGTTCACATTCCAGTCAGGGTCACTAGACTGATCTCATTTGGATCATTGTTCTGCGTAGGTAAAACATGACTGCAACAACTCCTACAAGCCATCAGGTGCTGGTAGGTTTCCATTGCTCTTTTGAATTACAAGCTCTTTTAGACCACCACATTTCCAGACTGCTACGCTATGTACTTTTTCTTGCTAGATTAGCATTCCACATTCTTACAACTATCTGCTTTGAGAATTCCAGAAATAGCTAAGTCACTCTTCCTATTCATATAAATTCTGGCAATGTTCCAGAGCTCTGAACAAGCAGAGGAGAAAAAGAGCTAAGGGCTTACCAATGTGTCTTTAAGGTAATTTGTGCTGGTTTTCACAACAACGAAGTAATTCCAGACAGAGGTAGCAAGCAGTGAAAGTACTGAACTAAAAAAAAGCACAAGCGTGCCACTTTCACCAGCACAAACTGACAATAAAGCAGAAAATTAAGAGCTTGGCCATTTCCTTGCTTATTTTACACTTCGCACAACACAAGGTCAAACTTACTGAAAGTAGCTTGTAAAAGATGGCAAACAAACAAACACCACCCCAAAGAAAAGCAACCCAAAAGGATCCTTCCAGTGGTCTCCATGGGGATCTATCTTTCTACACAGTTATAGTCAAAAAACATTCTCATTTTGGAATCAAATATGGAAGCTACTGATTACATCTGCAAAACTTTGGTAGATAAACACAATCTGTCATGAAGTATCTGACCTGTCTTGCAGCCAAACACCCAAAGCTGTCCTTACGGGACAGGAAACTGCTCTAGAAAAAGGGAGATTTCATGGTCTTCGTAGAAAACCAATTGTAACTATCAGTCATAGTGCAACCTTGAGCCTTTACATCCTCTTTCAATTAATGAATATTAATAGTAAGGCATTCATTACTACTTCCAAAGCTTTTCAATGCTAAGCATACAACGGCATCCACTCCTAGGGCCTACAATAAAAAGAGACCTGGAACCTGGACTGCAAGCACAGCTGTGATGTCTCAGAAAGATGCCTCACACCAAGATCTAAAAACCTAAAGCCATTTAAAGAAAAAAAAAACAAAACAAAAACAAAACACAACAAAAAACACCCCCAAAAAATCAGGAGGCAATTTTTTTTTCACACAGCCTCCAAGAACCTATAAAACCAGATTTCCAGTAACAATTGTTTTTAGCATACTGAGCACTAGAATCCAGCTGAAGACAGACAAATCAATACCAGAATTAAGGCACAAGAGTTTAGGGAGGGGCTGGATTAAGAAAATACAGTCAAGTCTGCTGAATTCAAACAAGCTCAGCTGAGGTGCAGCCTCATACAAAAGCAGTTGTACGTCTTTCAGCATTACCCAGGCATTTTTGAACACCTCTGCCCACCTCTCCCATTTCTATAACATCTAATTAGTTCTGCTACAAAGCTAGGTGGATGCAGAGAGCAAGCTTACTCTGGAAGCAGGATAATTGTGCTCATGCAGCTTGTTTTATGCTCGGTATGGTAAATCCTTACAGAATAGAGGTGGTGCAGATATATGATCTGCTTTCAGAGAAGTCAATTTGTATTTGAAGAAACTGCATTTGGTTTTTTTTTGTTTTCCAGTGTACACCAACTGCCTATTCACCCAGAGAGAAAGCTGTTTTAACCAGTGATATGAATGAAAGTTGTTACCAATGATAATCGATCTCCAGACGAAGGCTATTGATTTATTTTTTTTTAATAACACATGAAATTTACTATTCAACATGACTATTGAACAAATTACTAAGAATTGACAAACAAGCTTCTGTGGTTTGGAGTAGCTATCTAATCTCCTGAACACTCACTGCCCATTCACCCCTGCAGCACATGCCATGTTTACAAACCATCTATGTTTCTCTGTACCTTAGACTGATTGTTTTTCAGTCTGTGAGCTTCATCCACGATGAGACAGGCCCAGTCAATAGAGCCTAGTATGGCCATATCAATTGTGATCAGTTCATAGGAGGTGAGCAGCACGTGGAACTTCACAGCAGCCTCCTTCTGCAAAGGAAAAGGATGAACATTGTGATGGGATAGGGAAATGCCCCAGGACAAAGTAGATGCAGCGTTTCTCCAGCCAGTTATTCTGATGAGCCCTGATCAAATGGCACATCAAAAACTTTTCACACCCACAGTTTCCTGTCACAAGATTCAAAATGCTACCTAAACCATTCCAGCCTTTTAATCCTCCATTACTCTCTTAACACATGTAAGCCTCCTCAACCCCCTCACTACCTGCTACTTCCAGACAGTTGCCAAACATTGCAACAGAGAAGTTTAACAACAAAACAGCAAATAAAGGCATGTTAGGGAAATGAGATTTGAAGAAGAGTGGCTCATCAAAAAGCCAAGATTTAAAAAGGCAAGTAGTTTATTGTGGAACTTTAAGTTACCGTTAGTACTTAATGCAGTTCAATTTCAAGGGAAGCAAAGGAGTCCTATCTATCTTTGCCACTGGTAAATCTTTAGCTTTCACTAGAAAGGCTGAAGGTCTGCAAAAACTAGCCACCTAACTCAGGCCCTTCCTTCCTGTCTGGGCACAGATTGCAATTTCTCAGATGTCTAGGTATGGCCTCACTGTGAGCCAGCTTGTCAGAGACATTAAGAAGTTCATACTTTTTTTGTATGTTTTGTCTTTTTCATACAAAGGCAATTCTGACATTGACTTAGATGTGCAGAAATGATGCACAACCACACAGATTAAGTAGAAGAGACAGAGAGACTTGCCTACGGTCAGTATTATCTTAGTCAACGCTCTTTCTTTTTCCAGTATTGAATTAGTTCAGACTAGTAGGAGTGTTTAAACAGTCTAGAGCAGGAGTCTAAACACCCACTAGTCATCAATCTGTAGTTATTTCCCCTTGGAAACTATAAGTGTAATCAGTTCCCAGGAACATCAGAGTATCTGAATCTCAGCTGCTGAAAGCCAGTCTAGTGCACCTCCTCTTTCAGTTCCGGCTTGCGTTGCGGCAGAGCTCTGTACCTTCATTCTGGATGCTTTTTTGCCTCCACGTATGGCGTTATCCTCAAAAGTGAACTCATTCTCACGGATGATAGCCCGGCTATCTTTGTCCCCGACGTAGGTCACTACATACATATCTGGGGCCCACATCTCAAATTCTCTTTCCCAGTTGATGATTGTGGACAGTGGGGCACTCACCAAGAAGGGACCCTTTGAGTGGCCCTACAAATAGAGTCAGTAAGAGCATTAAACGAATGCAGTCACTAACACAGGCAGAATCTCCCTGGGTAGTGATCTTCCAGCTCTCACCTCTTTGTACAAGGAGTATAGGAATACAGCTGTCTGCACAGTCTTTCCCAGACCCATTTCATCAGCCAAGATTGTATCTGTGCCCTGGGCCCAAGAGAATCGCAGCCAGTTCAGTCCTTCCAGTTGGTAGGGATGCAAGGTTCCCCCTGTTACATCAAGGTACTCTGGTTGCCGGTCATATTTCACTGTTGGCTACAGCGCAAAGAAGGAAGAGTTGAGATCCTTCACCTTTGCTAGACAGCTACGAAGACTTCCTTCCCAGTCACCCATACATTCCCCAGTGCAGATGAGACTTCACAGATGATGACCAGACTAGCACCAGACAAAAGTCCCAAATGGCCAAAGCTTTTTTTTTTTTTTTTTTTCGCAAAACCCTTTCACCAAGAGCCAGCCAGTGTCTCACCCAATGGACAAGGTGGGCTTTTGTCTGAAGGCCATAGATGACCCATTCACCCTCCAGGCTAGGAAAGAACTCTACACCATATGCTCTTCACTCTTCAGTTTCCTATTTACCTGCCTCCCCCCTCAAAATAAGCAGCTGTATCAGATGGCTCCTAAGCAATAAACAGTAACTTACATCTACTGTGGGGGTCTCGGGAGGCCTTTCCAGTTTCCGCATCTTCACTTTCTTTAACTTCTTACCAGGCCTGCCCTCTTCACCTCTCATCAGCTCCCTATGGAGAGACAATCCCAAGAATGTGCAAGTTTAATGGCTTTTGAAATAGATCAAGGGAAAACTACTGCAAAGAATAGGAGAGGGCAAATGCCCAACTCAAATGGGCTCAAGAAACAGGGCTAGAACCTTCATGAACTGGTGGAGAGGCACAAGGTCCCTGCCCAAAGCAATAAGGAGTCAGCAACAAGATGCTTCCTGGCTATCTCCATATACTAATCCAGCCAGTGCTAGGGGCTGACATACTCCAGTAAATTCTCTTGAGGGAAGGGAAAGGAACACAACCTCTAGACACTTGTCTTACCTGTGATTCCAGTAGGCTTGCTTGTAGAGGTCATAATCTTGGATATCCACATCTTCACTTTCCCAGGATGCCTGGTCATAGGGCAGGTCTCTCCATTTAATCAAATAGTGGACATTCCCCTTCTTATCCACACTGCGGAAGAAACCAGTAAGTCTTAAGCACAGTGAAATGACAGTATTCACTCAATCCACTCAAGTGGGAGAGGAAGAAAGGATCCCTTAATGAAGCAACAGAAGCAGAACAACAATGTTTGCCACACCAACAACAGAACTCCCACTGTTTCCCCCAGTCATATTGCAGTTTAGATCATCTACTCTCCCTTAGCCCTGCTTAAGGTCTTTGTTGAAAATTCTCCTTGCAGCCTCCCCCTACCTGTGATTAAGGATCCTGTGGATCATCATCCACTCAGGCTTGATCCCGTATCGATAGAAACGTTCCTCCATCTCAGCATATTTGGGGTCCTTGTTTTTTCTCTTTCGGCTTTTCTCCTCTTCCCCTCCAAAGTCCCCTGAGGGTGGCTCATCCATATCATTTTTGCGTTGGTAGTTACGAAACATGACCTGGCAGTGCAGCTCCAGCTGAAGTCAGGACAGCAGCAGTTAGCATGTGTTTTCCTCCCAACTATCCGCATCCTTATGAAACAGAGTCCTCCACTCACCTGCAACTCTGACACCCAAGAGCAGTGCCAGTAGGACATGCCCTGCCATTTGACAAAGAACTGCCTTTCAGGCCGACCCTCCAGAGGCTTAGGGGGAGGAGCATTGGGGTCTGCATCAGGTGGACGTGGTGGTGGGGGGCCAATGGGAGGCTGACCCCATTTCCAGATCAAGATCTTCTGCACCTTTCCTTTCAAAGATGGGCACTGAAAAGTTAAACAGAGCTTGTTACATCAGAGTGTGCACACTCTAACACACAACCACTGAGGAGCAGAAACATAGTTACAGTTCTCTTCCTTAGTTATGGCTTCAGTACACGGATGGAATTGGCTTTTTGGACTTGGAAGCTTTCACCCTCTTATCACCAGCATTTCTTTGAGCTTTCTCCAGTTTGTCGTTTTTCCTAGGCCTGACAAACGCCAAACTGAACTCAGCACCTCAATTTAGTTGTCTCCCCAGGGCCACATCAATTCAGAAATTCTATATGAAATACAGAAATTGCTAGGCTTGACAAGCCCAGTAGTCTATCCAACCGCAACTCCAGTGAAAGTCTGTAGAGAAAATATTTTGCTGTAGAACTATCGGCCCAGCATAGGGATATGTCCCAAAGCAGCTTTTTTGTTAGTCATCTTAAAAGTCCTTATCACCTAACACCATTTATAATACTTCATTTCAAGAACTTCCTGGAGAAGCGCGACATCTCTCCCAAACACCGAAGAATGGGCTTGGCATTACAGAGCCTGCAGTGCAAAACACCACCAGCTTGGCTCAGCATCAGTTTAAAATATTTATTTAAGCACTGAATTTGCTTGCACTCATTCTCCTACTTCTACATACATACAGGATCCAAGAAAATTGAGGCTTGGCATCCTGGACCCAAAACTGCCCCACTACTCTGCACATGGGCAAACCTCAGGAGACTCAGTGGCTGTAACCCTGTCCTTTCCGCTGTCTGGAGAAAGCGGCCAAACGACAAGGTGCAACCCAGCCACAAAAAGCCAGGCCTCGATGTTTTATGACAGCAGCGTGAGAGGAGACAGAGCCTTTGGAGGCCTAAGCGTTTCCAGGAAAATACAATGATCCAAAGGGATTAGGTCAATCCCCTCTTGTAGCAATAGGAGAATGGAAGTAGCAGAAACTCACAGTGCAGCGAGGACACAGCCACTCTCCATTGGGAATCTCTGGCAATGGGGGATTCAGACAGTGGATGTGATAGGATGAAGGACAGGCATCACAGCACAGCAGCTCTCCTCCGTCCTTGCAGACTCTACAGAACTCCATATGGTGGTCATCCTCTTCCTCAGCATCCCCCACAACATCCTCCAGGATTTCCTCACCTTCAGAGTTATCCTCCTTTGCTTCCCACTGAATGCCTTCTTTTTCCTATATGAGAGGGAAACCAGAAAAACCAAGTTACGCATTTGTGATTATTTTATTACAGCAGAAGAGCAGCCTCAAGTCACTGGTCGTCCCCCTCCATGATCCCCTGCACAGTTTCAAGGAATCCAGTACTCACACAGTGTGGGCAGCTCCATTTTCCCTCTGGGGCTTTCTCCATGTCTGGGTCCAGGCAAACCATGTGGTAGGCACGAGGGCAGGTATCACACAGTATAATTTCCCCTCCCTGCTGGCACACCTCACAGTAGTCCTGGTGATCAGTCTCATAGCCATCCACAGCCACTGTGGAGTCCTCCTCACCTGCAGAGGGTGGTGAGGAGTTACAGCAGGACAAGCCACAGGCTTGCTACAGCAAGGGAGGGTACTCTCCCAACAGCCAAAACCCTTGCTCTATCTGTGTAAGTAGACAGGGCAGGGAGCAAGAGCTGGAGCCCCTTTGTGCCTCCTTCCACCCATTAAAGGTGTAGTGTTGAGGCCAGGAAAACTCAGCACTGTGTCTGTTCCCCTACCGAGGTGAAAAAGAACTCCTGAAAGCCTTTTCCTTATCAACAATAATATCCGGTTCTCCTCCGCAAACAATTTTCCTCCCTCAGGTATGCTGCTAAACATCCAAATTTTGCTCAGACATTTCTGTAGTCTTTCTACACACTTAGCTCTGCTCCTGTCTCCAACTGATAGCGAGCAACAATACCTTTCTTTTTCTTTTTCCCAGCTTTGAGTTTTTTGCGACTGCGGCTACTACGGCTCGTAGACCCATCTGAAACAGAGTAGCTGTTGATGCTGGCATCATCGAAGTCTGACTCCACATCCAGATCATCGTCTTCACTCTGACGTATGCAAAAAAAAAAGCTATGCTACTCAGGCACACATGCTGGGGGCAGCAATCAGACACGCACCCCAGCACTTCTAGCACATCGTCACCTCCTCCTCAGAAGGTCAAGGAAGGAGCATCACTTACTGATGATCTTTTACGCTTGGAACCAAATCCACCCAGTTTGATTTTCAAAGGTGCCACCTTCTTTGTTTTAGGTTTCTTGATATCAGGAATACGAGGACTGGCTTTTGGCTTCCGCCGGGCATTGGGTCCTGGGAACAGAGGAGCCTGCAAGTCAAAAGGACTACTGCCTTGACACCACTCACCCTCTACCACCCTGCCAGATTCTTTGTCTCACCTTTGCCCTCCTTTGTCTTAGCTTTCCTGAGTGGCACATCTACAGGGGGCTGCGGCAGGACAGCATCCACATTTGTCACCATACTCTCCACTACTGCAACAGCTGCAGCTGCAGCAGCTGCCACAGAAGCACCGGAACTTCCCTTGAAGGGGTTGTTTGTGCTAAACTCCCTCCATTTGGCTCCCAGTACCATCATCATCTTCGACACTGCTATTTTAGGGTTCTTGGCTGCAATAAGTGGCCTGCGTACAGTTAAGGAAGAAAGAGTTACCAAACCACCCTGAAATCTAGATCATCATTCCTCCCCGCCGCCACCCCCATCAGCACCTCTATCTCAAACTGCACTCCTCTCTAATCTCCGATCTCAACAGCCAATGAATCTCTATACTCCCATCCTTCACTGTGTGGAGGATGCAAATGCTCAGGGGCTTGGAAAGTGAAATGAAATTTAGCATGCTAAGGAAGAAAGGGGACTGGGGACTTGCACCACCTCCATCACTGAAAACAACGACGTGTATCAATTATTCTACTGTTGCTTCAGTTTTTGCTCTAGGTAGGACATTAATGTCTTTAATGTGACTCGAGGTTCCAAAAACATGGAACCTGGTCCTTGTCCCATCTCTTTTTTCATGCTCCAGAGTCCTTCCCAGTGCAGGCTTGCAGTTCACCTGACAAATTGGCTGAAAGCTTTGTAGTTGGTGAGAGTGCGGTAATCCTCCTCTGTGAAGATATGATCAATATCCTCCATCCCCCAGTCTTCCAGGAGCTGAGCAGATGACTTCGGCTCCTGTGCAAAGAGAATCGCAGCAACTTTGAGAAAAAGCTCTAGTAGTTCTGTTCTGGGAAAGAGCAGACCTTCCACACATCTAGAGATGACCCAATGGGTCAGGACTAGGGGACTTCTCTCCACCTCCACACCCCCCCCCCTCCACTTATCACTGCCATAGGACACAGCCTCACTAGAACATTAGTGGAAGTGGGAAAAGTCTTTGAATTCAGCATACATTCTAGGTGCGTTTAAGGCAGAAGACGGGAAGGAATGCAAGGTGGGAGAATCATCAAGTCAAGCAGGTCTAGTGGAGGAAGAGGAGACTGAACAGCCCCAGCTCTGTGTGCCATCACAAATGCAGAGCACAACGATTCCCAAAAATCAGATACATGGGAATGAGGAGCAGTCAGTCAGCAAGGTAGCTTCTCACCTTTGAGTCATCATCTTCTTCCTCTTCTTCCTCCTCCTCCTTGCGCTTAACTTTGTTTTTCTTTTCCTTCTTGGGCCCTAATTTCTTCTTTTTCTTCTTCCCAGGAGTGTAGTCACTGCCTTCACTGTCAGAGCGCAGGACCTCCTCCTCTTCCTCCACAAACTCGTTCCCCTCACCAGAACTGTCCCCCAGCTGGGGAGGGAGAGAGAAGATCAGGCAGCTGTGAGAAAATACCCTGGATAAGCACTAAACACCAGTCTCCCCAAGCTCTAGAGGGTTCATACAAAGAATTGCTGCCATAAGGCCAACAACAACGGTAAGTACCCTTACCCCACATATCCGTATTTTAGAATGTGACCTTAGGCATCCTTTTCCTTACCTCCTTCTTCTGACGCTTGCTGAGCTTGGGCACTTTGGGTTCCTTTAGCTTCTTGGGCTTCTTTTTTTTCTTGATTTTGGGTGTGTCAGCCTCTGACAGAAGCTCGTCTTCTGGCTCTTCTTCAGGCTCTGGAGGGGAAGAGGTGATACTTCATTGAAACCCCATCTGTGCACTACAGCATAGTCCACTCCTCACAGGGACCACTCATCTATTTCTTGCTACATACTTACAAACATAGAAGTGTTTACAACTGCTTACTCTGTTACTGTTCAGGACAGATACTAGGTAATCATATCATAAGTTACCACCACACACGGTTTTCCCCCTCCCCCCAGCACCACCTATTTCTACAATATTCCTTCCCCAAGCAGAGTTGTACTTGGATCTTGGGAACCAGAAGTTTGCCACAACCCAGAGAGAAGAGGAAAAAGCACAGACTAGATAGCCACATCTAAAGGAGACAAAACGGTGAATACATTTGAGAACTCGACTAGGATACTGTTTCAAGCCCACGGGTCTCCAGCAAAGACACCCACAACTAGCTAGCCTCTTCAGCAGAACAGAGCATCCTACAGCCACTTGCAAACCACGAGCCAGTAAGCCACTACTTGTCCTCCTCCATAGGAAAGCTGTTACTCGGCAACCCTATTCTGACCCGGATTTAAGACAACCTTCCCTCTGCACCAACAGTCAGCAAGCTCACTGCCTGGCCAGCGGAATGCAGGCCGGCTCCCTGCCACCGCAGGCTTCGGCCCCTGCGGCCCCCTTCCCTGGGGCAGCCCGAGGGGCCGGGGTGGCCTGGCAGCCCTTCCCTTTGTGGCTGGCTGCTCCCGCAGCCTGGCCACCCGCCCTCCCCGCCGCCCCGCCCACCGCAGGCAGCCAGAGCCGCTCCTTCTCCCTCCAAGGGAAAATGGCCTCCTGACCACGGGGGCCAGGCAGGGTGGGGGAAGCCACTGGTTAGAGGGGGCTACGGCAGCCAGGCACGAAGCGGCAGAGGCAGAGCTCTCAGAACCTGGGGTCCCGCACCTGGCCGCTGCTGTATTCCCAAATGATGGAGGTCTCTTTGCTCCCGTGGTCCTGCAACACTGGGTCCTTCAGGGATCCCACCTCTTCTTCTTCCCCAAGTTCTGATTTAGAGCCTCTGGTGCCCCATCCTTTCCAATGTGCTCCCTAAAGCTCTCCAGTTTGCAAGGATTTTAACAATTTTTCCTCATGAGGCTTAGTGACAGTGCCCTTCTGCCTAAGACTTCAGAGGTGCCAGATAACCCTAGAGTCAAAGCTTAAGAAAAAAAATGACAAAGACACAAAAGACCAAAAAGCCCACAACACCGTTTTCCCTTTCCAGTTGCAACATTTCTCTTATATGACACTACAACACTGCAGCATGAGTTAGTGGGAAAACTCAAGCTTGTCTTCCAGCGTTGCGCATCAGGATATAGATTATTCCTCTTCACCAGGAAGCAGAGAATCCAGATGTAGGTCCTCAGAGCAAGTCATCAACAACAGCAGCAGCAACAACAAAAAACCCAGAACAGAAAGAGTACCCAGGGCTCTAACTCAAGTCTCATGGTGATAATGAGGATGCAAACACACGGGAAAAGGCAAGGTACAAAAATGACAAGAAAAGCAAAGGTGAGCAAGCAGCATGGAGCAAGAACCACAACAAATCTCAATAACTGGGTGTGGTGATGAAAGAAAGTGGGTCACGCAACAGCCCAGGGCAGTTTGCTCTGGACGTCAGCCGGTCTGAGTTCCCAGATGCAAGCGAGCCAGGCATCCTGCCCTTTCACACACTACCTTTCTCCCATCCCCATTCACAAAATACGAAACTTGCAGGCATTTTGGTACCCCATCAGAATCGGACACTCTGCCTCCAACCCTCGTACCTCCTCAAAGCACAGGCCCTGACAACCTGCAACAGCTTGGAACAAAGTCAGCTCCACCTTGACACAAAGCCACAAGCCTCACACTTTGAAGTAACCCTAGGACTCAGATACCAAAATCAAAAACATGTGCGTGGCTGGTAGTGAAAAAAACCAAACAAAACATTCCTCAGCACATCATGTATTTCACATGTTGAACCCATTCCACATGCATGTCCTGCAGGCCCTCCATACCTGGGTGTTGGGGGATAGTGCTGTTCAACAGGACCTCCATCTCATCGTCGTCGCTTCCCCCTGAGCACGGCGACGGAGACCCAATGCCCGAAGCCATGTCCTCCGAACCGGGGGAGGCCTGGGCTTACGCAGGGTGCCGTCTTCTTGCCAGGTCTTGAAAAGATGAAAGAAAGATACAGCGGACCTGAACTCCGTTTTCCGATGCAATAGTGCTACCAAGAGGATCTATGAGAAAGCTTAGGCAGCAACTTCACCGGATCTGGAGCCTGTGAATAGCAGAAACACCGGCAGCAAGCATCAGCTCAGAGTTGCGATGAAGCAGGCTTTGAAGACGTTAGATATTAAACTGAGCCAGCAACTCGTCTCCGGCCAGGAAGCCGAAACATCTGTCCCACAGGAAAGCCCTCCCGCCCTCCGCAGCCGGGCGCCCTCGGTTACTCCCGCCCGGGGCTGGGAGCGGGCGGCGCGGCCGGGCGTCCACGGGAGCCCTCTGGCCAGCCGGGCCGCCGCCGGGGAGCGGCGGGTCCGCGCGTCCCGGGACGGCGGAACCGGCGCCGCCAGCAGACCCCGCTCGCCGGCCCCGGGCCGACCCCGCCGCGGCCGCGCGGGCAGGCCGCCGCCGCCGCCCCCCGCCCCACACAAAGGCAGGGCCCCGCGCCGCTGCCCGCCGCGCCCCCGCCCCCGCCCGGAGCGGGGCTGCGCGGCGCAGGGCGGGGGCGGCGGGGGGTGGGGGGGCAGTGCCTCTGCGGGGCACGGTCTCCCGGGCGGGGGCGCGGGGCGGGGAAGTCCGGCTCCCATGCGGCGAGGGGCCGCCGCTCCGCAGGGACAGGCGCCGGAGCGGGGACCGGGCGGCAGGCGCCGACCGGGGCTGCGGGGTCCGGCGGGGCGGCCGCTCGCCGGCGCGGTGGCGGCTGGGGGGAGGGGAGAAACGTCCTGCGGCCGCCCGGGCAGGGGGACGGCGCGACGCGGCCCCGGGGCGGGGGAAAGCTGCGTCCGGGGGCCGACGGGGCGCCCGCCGGCAGAGACACCCCGAGCGGCGGCGGAAGGCCCTGCCCTCCCCTCGCCCCCTCCCGGCTCCTCACCCGGCTGCAGACCCCAGCTGCTCTCTCGCCGCCGCCGCTCCCGCTGCTGCTGAAGGGAAAATGGCTCCGGCCACGGCACCGCCTCTTAAAGGGGAAAAAAACCCGGCCAGGCCCCGCCCCGCTCCCGCCTCCATCCCATAATAAGCCCCGGGGTCCCGGCAACCGGCCCCGCCTCCGTCTCCCCGGCAACACCCCCCTCGGGAGACATCCCATAATAGTCGCCCTACCCTCAGAACTTCCCACTCATTGCCCGGCCCGGCATCCCATAATAATAAACCCTCCCGCCGGGAACATCCCATAATAAGCCCCCCCCCCCCCCCCGAAACATCCCATAATACTTCCCACGCTCGTACCCCTTCGTTCCGGCATCCCATAATACTCGCACCCCCCCGCACTGGGACCCCGCACGCGGCAGGGCGCCCCCCGCCGCGCGGCCCCTCGCCCGCACGCGCGCCGCCCAGCCTGCCATCCCATAATAGGCACGTCCCTCCTGCGAGCAGCGAGGGGGGGCACACACTGTGGTAACCCCTAGGACATCCCATAATAGTCACACATCCCATAATAGTCACCCCCCCCCCCCCCCCCCCGCCCTTGCAGGCATCCCATAATAGTCGCCGGGAGCCACCGTCCAGCCAGGCATCACATAATACCCGCGGCCGCCCGCCCCGCAGCCCGCGGGGCTCTGCTGCGCCGCCGCCCCCCCCCCCAGCGCACCCTGCCTTGCCCCGCCCCGCCCCGCCCCGCCCGGCCCACCTGCCCGGCCCCGGCCCCGGCCCTCCGCGCAGCCCGGAGCGCTCCGGCATCGCCCGCTCACACAGGCGCCGTCCGGCACCACCCTCCCCACCGGCAGCCCCCCGCTCACTCCCTGCCCTACCCCGGGAGCACGTTATCGCCGCCCGCTCCACGCGGGCACGGGGCTGGGCCCCGTCCCCACTGTCCCCCCCGGCTACCCAGCCCCTGGCGGCACTGCCAGCACGGCCGCTGGGACCCCATGGAGGCTTCCGTCGCCTCCCCGCCGCACGGGTGGGCCTGCAGTGCGGGCCTGCAGCACCGGGCCTCCCGACCGCTGGTACCTGCAGAGCCGTCGGGCACCCCGGGCACACGCCAGCGAACCCGTAGTTCATACACAAGTGAAGGGTCCACAGGTATGGATGCACCCCAATTACGCACGTGCAACCGTATCGTTAATTTCCCATTAACAAAACCACGTCCCGCCACGCTGCCTGTCCCCTGCTCAGCACCTCCGTAACGCTGTTCATCTTGATGCAGAGGCACAGCCCTGTCCACCTCTCCCGGTAGACACGTGGGCGTCAGCGGCAGCGCTTACTCCCCCTCAGACAAACGCCTCCGCCGCCCCATGCCAGCGCGACGCCGCACCACGCGAGTGGAGGATCTGCTGTCACCGACTGCAGCAGGGCGCTCCAGATCCTGTAACTCGACCTGTGCGTTGCCCGCCAAACCACATCCACACACACGGCGGGCACGCGGGTGTTCCGTAACGCCATCCTAGCGCTTCCACCACGTGCCCGGTGCCTCGCGCTCTCAGCAAACTCTGCCCTATTTGCGCGTGCAGACCCAGCCGCCAGCCTCCTCTCTGCTGAGACGCCGCCGAGCTCCGCCATCACCTCCGCGCGCCCGTCACCGCCATGTGCTCCAGCGTGGCCCCGCAACGTGGAACACGCGTGCAGCCGCCCCACGCGGCATGAGCCATACTACCATTCCGCGGATACTATCCGTCCTCTGCACCGAACATCCGGCGCTACAGAAATGTACAGCGGATAACGCCACTGCCAAGTGCACACGACCCCCGCGGGACTTCTCGTTCCCTCTTTTGTGCGCTGCCTGACAGCCGTAATCCCCTCTGACAGGAGCCAGGCAGGCGGCCTCACCGAGCTCCCATGCGGAGCAGCCCGGCCCCGGGCAGCGCCCATGGACTCTGCCTGTGCCCCTTTCTCCCGGCGGCGCGGCGCGAGGCATGTCGCGGGCAAAGGCCCTGCGCAGGGAGCTGTTACCAGGGCAGTCTCCACAGGTGGTCCCCGCTGCTCTCGCTGGACAGGTTACCGTCTGTTTGGGTTTGGCCTGGGTAAATGCCAGGTGCCCAGCAAAACCGCTCCCCTCCTCAGCTGGGCAGGGGAGAGGAAATAGCATGAAAGGCTCCAGGGTTGAGACAAGGATGGGGAGAGATCACTCACCAGTTACTGTCACAGGCAAAAAGACTGAACTTGGGGAGAAAAGGGAGTTTAATTCATCACCAATCAAATCAGAGTAGGATAGTGAGAAATAAATCCAGATCTTAAAACCCCTTCCCCCCACCCCTCCCTTCTTCCCGGGCTCAGCTTCACTCCCGTTTCTCTCCCTCCTCCCCCCGAGCAGCGCAGGGGGACGGGGAATGGGGGTTGCGGTCCGTCCATCACACGTTGCCTCTGCCGCTCCTTCCTCCTCAGGGGGAGGACTCCTCACACTCTGCCCCTGCTCCAGCGTGAGGTCTCTCTCATGCGAGACAGTTCTCCACAAACTTCTCCTGCCTGAGTCCTTCCCACAGGCTGCAGCTCTTCACAAACTGCCCCAGCATGGGTCCTTCCCACAGGGTGCTGTCCTTCAGGAACAGGCTGCTCCAGCGTGTGTCCCCCACGTGGTCCCCAGCCCTGCCAGCAAACCTGCTCCAGCGTGGGCTCCTCTCTCCAGGGGTCCGCAGGTCCTGCCAAGAGCCTGCTCCAGCATGGCCTCTCCATGGGGTCACAGCTTCCTTCAGGCATCCACCTGCTCTGGCGTGGGGTCCCTTCCACGGGCTGCAGGTGGATATCTGCACCTCCATGGACCTCCATGGGCTGCAGGGGGACAGCCTGCCTCACCATGGTCTTCATCACGAGCTGCAAGGGAAGGCTCTCTGCTCTGGTGTCTCCTCCCCCTCCTTCTTCACTGACCTCGGTGTCTGCAGAGTTGTTTCTCTCACATCGTCTCACTCCTCTCTCTACACCGCTGTTTCACTGCAGAGTTTTCCTTTGTTCCCTTACTTAAACATGTTACCACAGAGGCGCTGCCACCGTCGCTGACTGGCCTGGCCCTGGACAGCGGTGGGTCCGTCTTACAGCCGGCTGGCACTGGCTTTATCAGACGTGGGGGAAGCTTCTCGCAGCTTCTCACATAAGCCACCCCTACAGCCCCCCCACTACCAAAACCTTGCCCCGCAAACCCATAACACCGTCCAGAGAGGGCTGTTTCCTATCGGTTGGGCGACGTGCACCCCACAGCCTCGGGCACTAAAGCGCCGAGCTCCCCAGCGAGATGCTGCGGCCCTGCAATCGTTCTCTGTACGACACCCGAACACATTTTTATCATGAATATCCCCAAGGTTCCCCACCCCACCTCCAACTCGGTTTTCTCTGTAACTTGAAGTTTCTCAGTCAGCAGAAGCCTTGATTTTCACTCTATTAAAAAAAAAATCGGTGCAGGATATAAGCGATTATGATTAAGGTGTTTTGTAGTGTTTGCAATGGCCAAGTAGATTAAATGGATTTTAAAAAAAGGAGACTTCTAAAGGTTTTCCTTCGACGATAACACCATGAGATAGATTTCCAGCTGTTTGGCTGCGTTAAACCTGGAAGCTGCCCTACCTTGCCGTGGTTTGATTACTTACCTGTCTTAACTGAGTCTTCTGGGTTTACAGCACTTGGCTCGGAAGCAATGCCAGCCAGATCGGCGCAGTACAGCCTTCCCCACCCGCTGACCGGCGTCAGTGCCCCGAATGACCCCACGACGCGCTTCCGTCGGGGAAAATGCCTGCAACATCCCCCCGCTTCAGCGCTGCGCCCGTCTTAGGGAAGCTCAAACCAGCCAGAGGACCTTCCACACGCCTCCGCCCGGCTCCGCTTCCGAGGAGACCTGCGTGAAGAGGGCTCCGTGCCCACCTCCACAGCACCACGCCGACGCGGGCTCTAGATTACCTGTGTGGCTGCACGTGTGGTCCGGGTCACTCAGGGCTCGGGCCCCAGCTGGGGACCCGGCAGGGCATCCTGCCCCACGGCGCCGGAGCCTCCCCTGCCCAGGCTGTTATCAGGCCCAGCGCCAGCTCTCGGTTTCACTTTCAGCAGAGACATGTTTCTCCAGGGTAACAACAGGAGTGAAGCGTGACATTGTTTCACCCCAGTACTCCGTCGGTGTTTTCACTCGGGCACAGATGGAGGCCAGAAATCTCCGTCCAGCGTTTTTCGGCGCTGCCCGGTGTGGGAGGCAGGGGAGGGGGGAAGGGAGTCCAGAGTATTTTGGAGACCAGGGAGACTTCCCAGGCTAGCGTGCACCGTTCGTATGTAGGACACAGATAACAGACTGTAAGCATGACTTCCCGAGGCTGCAGACAAGGAGACCTTACAGGTCAGTTTACAGCCTCTCAGGTTGTTTTTTGTGTCGGACTCCTTTCGCGTCCAGTAACAGAGCAGAGGTGCCAGTGGGTTTAGGTGCAGGACGCTGCGACGCTGCCCCTGTATTGCCTCATTTGGGTTCTGGGATACAGACGTACTTCTGTTTTACTCTTCGTTTTTGCCGTTCCTCTGACTAAGGGTTGTTCTAGCCTGACTGTAATACAAATTTTGTCAGGTTACATACAAATAGTGACACCTAAAACATCTTTCAGTATCTGTGCAAAACCGGTGTCATCCGATGTATCCCTAAACGTGATGCTGTTCCTCAAAGGCTGTAGCTACACTTCACCTCCTCCTTTAACCCACTTTGACCATCTGTAGCAAACGTAAATGGACATACCCCTCATGGTTTCTGCTCAGCAAGCCTGTAGGCTCTCCTGATAATACTGGTGCTCGCCATGACTCTGAGATGAAGTCTTACAGCTTCTGCCAAGTAACCTCGAAGATCTCAGGTTTTCTGGGAAGTCTCGCCTTTTGTTTTTCTTTCGCAAGAATTTTGAGAGGGCAGCGGTATCAAACTCCCAGATAAGCAACTACCTTGAAATTAGTAAGAAACTAGTCCAAACTTTCTCTCCGTATTCAGTTATTTTCCTAGAGTCTGTGTCTCTTCAAACAAGAATAGTTTTTAGACTATCTTGTGAGAATCCTGTGTCCCCAACACTAGCCAAAGCAATTGTCCTGAATTCTGCAAGTCTTCCCCAACACCACAAAGCTCTTTTCTGTGCCCAAGATACTCTTCTCCGATTCCAGATTTCTGCAAAGTCTCCATGGCAAGCTGAGAAAATCTAAATGATCCATTTCCATTCTTGCTTTCTTCATCATCCCCCCTCCCCCCCCATCCTATTCTAGTTCAGTTTAGTTTTTCACAGAAAAGCATGAGCTTATCTGTTCAGCACAATGGAATTATCTTTGGTTTGGTGTCAGACACGGAAGAAAATGACACAAGAAACAGTCTCCTCGTCTTGTGGAGAAGAGACAAGAGCCCCTTCTGTCATGTCCAAGAAGCTGCTCCTGCAGCAAACAAATGCCACTAGAACAAGAGGCAGAGCGCGCCTTGCACACAGAGAATTTGGGAGTATACAACCCGAATAGGATCAAGAACCGCCGAACAGACGATTTGTGCTTCTTTTTTGAGAACAGCATGCTGGTGTCAGCGGAGGACCCAGCCTCTCTAACAGCCACCTAGGTGAGGACTGCCCACATGCCAGCATGACTCTGCATCTACTTCCCGTTAGCAGACCAGCAGTTCAGGCTTCGCTCGGCGCTCGTCATGAGCCTCGTCTCCTGTTCTGCCAGGAGAAGGAGGGGGCAGGGCGAGTGGCGCGGCAGTGCAGCCAGAGCCACACCACGTCAGCCAGACGTGCACCGTGCATGAAGCAGTGCCGGCGGCAGAGAGCTGAGGCTAGGGGAGAAACGGAGAAGATCGGGGGATTGCTCAGCCCCCTGTAAATCTGAACTGCTGATCTCTATCTCTCTGTGCTTTGCCAGTTTACTCACTTTAAAAAACATCAGAGACATACTTGGTACGACACCTATAGCTAAGGTTACTCGGTATTTTCCATCACAAGTCTGTTTTCAGTTCTTCAGAACTTTGCCAGACATCAGACATTGAGGTTCTAATTTTCCATGCTTATCTTCACCTTTTTTTTTCTTCTGAAGATGGAGGCACTTAGTAAGCCGTAAGAAACAAATGTTATTTTGCAATTATAAAAATTTTAATTTGCAACATTACCAGTCTTTTAACGTAGGATTTTGTATATAATGAGTAATGAGAGCTGGAAGCGATACCCAAAAGTTAAGGATGCTTATTAGTTACCGTTTCTAGGTTCCCATTTTCCCCAAAGTACCTTAGATGGAGATGCCCTGCTCCCCTCTTCACGAAGCAAACGGTTGGATCCAGTCAGCGAAGCAGCAAGTGGTCTCACAGGGACGGCAACAACGGCCTGTTGGTTTGAGCTGCCTGGATGGCAATGCTGTGATACCTAGTTCTGCACCCTGTTTTAAAGCTGGCACATGCTGGCAAGAATCACTAACACTGAAACACATCTCCTCTCCAGCTCAGTTAGCAGAAATACTGAAAAAACAGGCTGGGACAGAGTTCTGCTTCACCTCCTACCTCCAGCTGGATCCGGGAGAGGTGTTTCCAGCAACAACCGTGCCACAGGGAGCAGCGCAAATCAGCCTAGAGTCTGTGCACCCCGTTCGCTTGGGGGTGAGCCCCACTGCTGCCCAGCAGAGCTGACGGGCTTGGCTCTGCTTGAGGGGAGGAGGAGATACCAGACTCCAATCTCCGCAGCGATACCTAGCAAGGCACCTTCAGCCCAAAACCAGCCAGGGGTTTGCACAGCTGCCAGGGCCACGAGCGCCTGGAGGAGGTTTTCTCTCGTTCCGTAACAGGTGACAACCAGCCGGGGAATTTCTGGGGCAGTGCAGAAATCGATGCCCACACACCAGGTCCTGCTCGCAGACGAACCACTCAGGGACGGGTCCTGCTTTGTGCCACGCACGTGCGTTTCTCCAGGCGGCCAGCTCCCAGCTTTGCGACGCTTGGACTCGCACGGCAAGTTCTTTCTTAAAAAGAGACACACTTGGGACCAATGTTTAAGTGCCTTTCTTACTGCCAGTCACTGGGATGCTCTGGAGCCCCAGTTCGACGGACCGGGTGTTTTTTCCTCTTCAACTACGAAGGCAACGGAATTGAACCCGCAGACTCCCCGGGGTCGGGAGCACCCAGCGGCAGCCCCGCCATCCCCGGGCCCCAGCCGAGGGTTTCCACAGCACCCACAGGAGGCTGGCAGCCACGGACCCCCCCGCCCCTCATCACCCGCCCCCCCCGGCTGCTGCCCTGAGGGGCGGCGGGGCCCGGGCCCCCAGCAGCCCCCCCCCGGGCGGCCGCACCCCGCCGAGCCGGCCGCATCCCATAATAGCTCACAAAGGCGAGTCCATCCCATAATAGCCACCCACGGGAAACGCTCCATAGCAACCACCCACCCACCCCCCCCCCCATCCCCACACCGTGGAGCAGCCATCCCATAATACCCCGCCGGCTTTATTGGTTATGAGCGCCGAGAGGCAGAGGAGGGGGAGCCCGGGCAAGGGGCCCCGGGACGGGCGGGACGGGGGCACCAGCAGGAGGCCCTGGGCGAGCGACGGGACAGGACGCAGCGGGGCCCCAGCGGGCACAGCCAGGGAACCCACCTGGGGCTGCTACCGCCACCTCCCCCCCACCCCAGGCTGCACCGGCATCCCATAATAACCCCCTCTCCCCCCGCCTCCCGCCGCATCCCATAATATTTCCCAGGGAGGCAGCCGGCCGTAGGTACAGAGCCATCCCATAATAGCCGCCCGGTCACACGCGCGGGGAATGGTGCCATCCCATAATACTCCCCCCCCCCCGCCGGCTGCGGCGGGCCCTGCCATCCCATAATAGTCGCCGTCGCCCCCCCCCGTCTCGTGGGGCATCCTCATCCCATAATACTCACCCGGCGGCAGGAGGGCCTGCCATCCCATAATAATCCCTGCCACCCACCTGCCCCCCTCCGGTCGCGGGAGGCCTCGCCATCCCATAATAGTCGCGGCTCTCCCTCCCCCGCCGCAGAAGGCCTCGCCATCCCATAATACCCGCCGCTTGCCCCCCCCCCGGGCCTCGCCATCCCATAATAGCCGCGGCTGAGGCCTGACCCTGTGGGCCGTACCTCGGCGGCCCCGCTTGGCTCGGCCGCTGCCCGGGGGGGCTCCCCGCTTCCCCCCTCACTGCCACCGGGCCGTCTGGTCCCGGCTCCGGGCTGGCTTCACCCTGGCCTGGTGGGCGGGCGGCCCCCGGGCCCACCAGCGTCCTGGCTTCCCGGTGCTGCCGGCCTCGGTCCCGCGCCCTCCTAGAGCCGTGCCCGGGGCCTCCCCAACCTGCCCGGGCCCCCTCCCTCCCTGCCAGCCCAGCCACCTGGCCCCCGGGCTCTGCTGCCCGCCGTCCCCTGGCCACCCTCAACTCAGCCGAACAGCGCAAAGCTGGAGCGAGCCCATCATGCTGCCCAACGGCAAGGTGGTCGCCTGCCCGTGCCCCGTCCTCACGCAGCCCCTGCTGCCCTGGGCACCGGGGCCGCGCTGGCACAGCTTTTGTCACTGCCGAGCCCTGACCTAGTTTGCCGGGTGCCGTGCTGCCGTCCCCACTCCTCGCCTCCGGCCGCCGCGTTCCAGTCGGCTCGCAGCAAGCTTTGCTATCCGCTGGTGGCGGCGTTACGTGTCTGCCGTGGAAGTTAGCGCCTCGCCTTGCCCCCAACTCGCGTGAGCATGTTTTGCTGCTGAGTGGGGTCTTTACCGCTGCCCTCGGGTGCTGCCTTCAGCCCCATGGCAGCTTTGTGCCCCTGGTGTGTGGAACGCTGGCGGGGGCGTTTCTGAGCTGCTTGCTGGTCTTACTGAACGTAGTCGCTACCCATCCTGACAACTACGGCTTGGCACTTGCGACTTCTCGCTGGAGCCAGTGAAAGTGTCCCGGTGTCTCGGGGAGGAACACAAAGTGCAAACCCCGAAAGCTGAAATACCGACGTGTGAAAGGTTTGTGTGCAGAAAAGAATCAAAAAACCCGCAATTTCCCGCACCCGGAACGGTGGCTCCAAAATGACAGACTCTGTGGATTAGAAGTCTCTCGGTGGGCTGGGAGACAGTCATGTGGGGCATTTCCATGGTGGTAAGCAGGGTGGGGGGACGCAGTCGGTCAGATCCCTGCGGAACACGGATGGGGATGAGGTTTTAGAAGAGCAGTGGTAGCAAGTTTGGACGCTGCCGCCAGGAAAGGCGGGAAGGATGCTGTGTTCCCGGCGAGAAACCCACCACCGCTGCTGCGGGGGGAAGGCTCTCTGCCGGGCCTCGTCCCGGTGAAAGCGGGGAGGGGTCTGCCGGGAGTGCGGCCGCGTGCCCACGGGCAGCCGCCGTCACCCTTGCTGGTGGTCCTGGTGAGGTGTGGTCCCTTTGTCTGGTGGCTTTCCGGTGGCGGATGCTGGAGCCCCCTTTGCAAAGCCGGCGTTTCACAGGTTCACAGGGAGTCCCCCTGTGGCAGATCCGTCGGCAGTGAGAGCGCCTGCAGGCAAGCGCGTGGCGGCGGAGGGCGCAGCCTGTGAAGCACCGCGCACTTTCTGCTGCCTGTCACGCATCTTGCTCGCGGATGGTGTTCTGGCATCGGTTAGGAAGCAGCAAGCAGGCGAACGCAGGCAGTGCTCCGCGGCCTTGGGAAAGGAGCTCCGGACTCGGAGCCTGGAAGCACGGAGCCCTGTTGACAACCCTCCCCACTCGCTGGTTCTCACGTTTCCCTGCGCTGGGGCACCCACGAAGTCGGTCTCCAGTCTGCGTCCTGGGGAAGATGGCTGTCTGTCGCTGCTTTTAGCTGGAGAGTAACCGAAGGGCCAGGCGAGGCCGTGCCATGCTGAGCTAACGCAGGGCTGTAGTTCGCAACGTATGGTCCACACGATACCGCCTGCACTTGACGTGTTCGGATCAATGTTACCTCTGTTCATCGTGAATGCCCAGTGCAGAGGTGGAACTTCAGCTGCTTCCAGCCTGTCTTTAACTGGGTAGACTTGTGGTGTGGGCACACACCCGCCGAGCAAAATTCGTTGCGGTCTGAGCACTCCTGTCCCCTGGGTGTCCGCGACTGACCTGCTGCAGCAGAATTGCTCCTCTCTCGGCCCTGGCGACAGAGCAGGAGGTGTGCGTGCCCGGCGCCTGCTCCAGCGTGAAGCACAGCGCTTCATGGCGAGGCAGCTGTGGGAGGAGGTCTGAGCTAAGGCAGCTGGTCCGACCTCTGCAGCTGCGCTTGGACCCCAGCGGGGCATCCCGCTTCTCAGGGCCTGCCGGCAGCCACTTCCCCCTCTCACAGAATCACAGAATGTTTGGGGTTGGAAGGGACCTCTGTGGGTCATCTAGTCCAACCCCCCTGCCGAAGCAGGGTCACCTACAGCAGGCTGCACAGGACCTTGTCCAGGTGGGTCTTGAATATCTCCAGAGAAGGAGACTCCACAACCTCCCTGGGCAGCCTGTTCCAGTGCTCCGTCACCCTCAGAGTGAAGAAGTTCTTCCTCATGTTCAGATGGAACTTCCTGTGCTTCAGTTTGTGCCCATTGCCCCTTGTCCTGTCGCTGGGCACCACTGAAAAGAGTCTGGCCCCATCCTCTTGACACCCACCCTTGAGATATTTATAAACATTTATTAGGTCCCCTCTCAGCCTTCTCTTCTTCAGGCTGAACAAGCCCAGCTCGCCCAGCCTTTCCTCATAGGAGAGATGCTCCAGTCCCCTCACCATCCTTGTAGCCCTCTGCTGGACTCTCTCCAGTAGCTCCTCATCTTTCTTGAAGTGGGGAGCCCAGAACTAGACACAATACTCCAGATGAGGCCTCACTAGGGCAGTGTAGAGGGGAAGGAGAACCTCCCTCGACCTGCTGGCTACACTCCTCCTAATGCATCCCAGGATCCCATTAGCTTTCTTGGCAGCCAGGGCACACTGCTGGCTCATGGTCAACCTGTCGTCCACCAGGACACCCAGGTCCCTCTCCACAGAGCTGCTCTGCAGCAGGTCCACCCCAAGCCTGTACTGATGCATGGGGCTGTTCCTCCCCAGGTGCAGGACCCTGCACTTGCCCTTGTTGAACCTCATCAGGTTCCTCTCTGCCCAGCTTTCCAGCCTGTCCAGGTCAGGCTGAATGGCAGCACAGCCTTCTGGTGTATCTACCACTCCTCCCAGTTTTGTGTCATCAGCAAACTTGCTGAGGGTACATTCTAACTCTTCATCCAGGTTGTTGATGAAGAAGTTAAACAAGGCTGGGCCCAGTCCTGACCCCTGGGGGACACCACTAGTTACCAGCCTCCAACTAGACTCAGCACCGCTGATGACAACCCTCTGAGTTCTGCCATTCAGCCAGTTCTCAGTCCATCTCACCGACCACTCACCCAGCCCACATTTCCTGAGCTTCCCTAGGAGGATATTATGGGAGACCACGTCGAAAGCCTTGCTGAAGTCTAGGTAGACAACATCCACGGCTCTCCCCTCATCTACCCAGCCAGTCATGCCATTGTAGAAAGCTATCAGATTGGTCAGGCATGATTTCCCCTTGGTGAATCCATGCTGACTACTCCTGATAACCTTCTTTTCCTCCACTTGCTTGATGATGACCTCCAGGATAAGCTGCTCCATCACCTTTCCCGGGATGGAGGTGAGGCTGACCGGCCTGTAGTTCCCTGGGTCCTCCTTCTTGCCCTTTTTGAAGATTGGAGTGACATTGGCCTTTCTCCAGTCCTTGGACACCTCTCCTGTCCTCCAGGACCTCTCAAAGATGATGGAGAGTGGCTCAGCAATATCTCCAGAGAAGGAGACTCCACAGCCTCCCTGAGCAACCTGTTCCAGTGCTCTGTCACCCTCAGAGTGAAGAAGTTCTTCCTCATATTCAGACGGAACTTCCTGTGCTTCAGTTTGTGCCCATTGCCCCTTGTCCTGTCGCTGGGCACCACTGAAAAGAGCCTGGCCCCATCCCCCTGACACCCACCCTTGAGATATTTGTCAGCATTTCTAAGGTCCCCTCTCAGCCTTCTTCAGGCTGAACAAGCCCAGCTCCCTCAGCCTTTCCTCGTAGGAGAGATGTTTCAGTCCTCTAATCATCTTTGTAGCCCTCCGCTGGACTGTCTCCAGTAGCTCCTCATCTTTCTTGAACTGGGGAGCCCAGAACTGGACACAGTACTCCAGATGGGGCCTCACTAGCGCTGAGTAGAGAGGGACTCCTTCCTCCCCTCCCGGCCTCCACAGCCCCCACAGCAGGTCCTGTGCTGGGCAGCCATCCGCCTCTCGCACCTTTCGCAGAGGAACGGGACATCTGCTGCCCCGGGGAGCAGGAGCCGTCTTTCTGCCGGGGCGATAGCTGCGGCTCAGCGCCCGCCTGCTGCGAGCGGGCACAGGAGGGGCGTCAGTGTCCCGGGCAGGCAGCCATGCAGCCCGCAGGCTCTCCGTCTGACTGCGCCGAGTGAGCAGGTGCCTCATCCTTTGCTTGAAGGACTCACCAAATTTAATTATGCCACTTCAAAATGTGCTGTCTTAGGTGGGGCTTGAGCATGTCCACATTAGCCGTATTTAGAGGCGTAACGAGACTGGTTTCAAATGGTTTGATTTACGCTGGTGGCCCTGGTAACAGACCAACCACGTTACGAAAAACTCCAGGTTTGAGGTTTGCCCCTCTCTCTTTCCAAAGAAATATTGCGGGCTCTGTATGCAAAGTAGCTGTTTCCAGCTATGAGGCCTCGTGTTGCCACCTCCTTGCAAAGCAGACAAAGCTCCTGAGAAGATGTGATCTGCGGCAAAGCAGGTGCTGTATTCTTGCCCTGTTCTGAAGTTGCTAGGGCCAGCGACATGACTGGTCCCAGAGCGGCGAGTCCAAACTGCAGATTCTCGCAAGGAGAAAGTTACCAGCAGAGCTGGAATTCGACTGTCTGGGCATTCCTGCTGTAGGCCATTCGGCTGCCTATAACTTTTATGATTGGAGCTGAAATTTTCCATTCTGGCTCTCTGCCTACATCTGATTTTTTATAATTATTTTTTCTCTTTAAATATGGCTCCAGCCTGAACATTTAATCCACTCAGGGGAAAAAAAAAGAGCAGCGAAAACCATTTTGGTTTAGACTGTTAAAGTGTACGTTACCAAGAATCGCCCTTTACTATGAACAACTCTAGCCCAGCCGCTTCAGAGGAGGAAGCTGAAGCCTACGAAGGAGAGCTGTCCTCACATCACACCTACACTACTCACTATCCCCGGAAAATCCGTGTGAAATTTTGATAAATGAGAAGCCCCTGCTTCCACTACAGCTGCCAGTCCTCCTCCAAGGTGGCTAGGCTAGAGTTGTTTATGATAAAGGACAAGCTGAACAAGCAAGCTAGGCTTGGGAGCTGCACAGGAAGCAGGAGTAAGGAGCTAGCGAAATGAGGAGAAAAGGGGAGCTAAAAGTGGTGGAAAGGGTGTAACAACACTAGACCTGGAGGTAGTGAAGAACAAACTCTGACAGACTCATTAAGGAGCCAAAGAGCAAGAGGAGCACTCCAATAACCGAGCAAAGAGGTTTGAGTGGAAGGGTGGGCGAGGAGCCGCCCAAGAAAGCACTGGTGTCCATCCTGTTGTGGGGGCATAAGCAAACCCTCAGGTTGCTGCATCTCATCATTCTCGAGCCGTGATTCAGGAATGCTGAGGCTGGCAGCACCGCTACCACACAGTGCTAAAGGAGAGAAGGAAAAAGATGAAAGAGTAAGATGGAGGGGATTCTACAACAGCTTGTGAGATGCCATTTGCCACATGAAAGAACACAAAGGAGTTACTCCTAAAAAGATCTGCCTCCATCACCAGCTGATAAATGACATCCCGAGACCATCTTATGGGCAGAAGAGCATCCCTCGTGGTCCCCACATCCTCATCCGCTCCCTTTCCTTGGTAATGTCAGAGAGACTGAACCAAAGGAGTCAAGACTCATCTGCTCCAAAGCCTTTGCTTAACAAATGCTACTTTTTTTTTTTGTTTTGAGGGGTGGGTGGGTGGGGAGGAATCTAGAGGACCAGCTAGAAAGCTCTTTGTGTAAAAAAGGGTAAGGTGCTCCCAAGGCCTGTGCTGCACCTCTTCCCAATTCCTACGTGCTCTGCCCACTTCCCCTGACAATCACCATAGCTGCCCTCCACGCTGGCTCACTGCCCAGGCTGTATGGGGTTTCACCAGAATCACTGATGGGGCAAGTGACTGGGATGCCAGAGCTGGATGAGGTCCATCCAAAACCTGTTGAAGGCTGTGATTATCCTCCTTTACCCATCTTCCTCAAAAGCTGTGATGCCATGAAGGATGAGGTGGGACAGGCTGAGAGTGACTGAACCCTACACGGTGCGCCGTTCCCAGACGTGTTTCTCTCCCTACAACAACACCCGGTATTTACAGATGCAGTCACCTAGACTTGAAGTAGAAAGAAGGATGGCATTAAGAAACCTCCCAGAGCTTCACACAGGAACAATGTCAGATGTCAAAGCTGGTCTGCAAGTCTTTGTGGTACCATCTTCTCCAAAGTAACTAGCGATAGGACAAAAGGAAATGGCCTGAAGTTGTGTCAGGGGAGGTTTAGATTGGATATTAGGAAAAATTTTGTGGCTGACAGAGTGGTGAAGCATTGGAACAGGCTGCCCAGGGAAGTGGTGGAGTCCCCACGCCTGGAGGTGTTCAAAAAATGTGTAGACGTGGCACTTCGTGACGTGGTTTAGCAGGCATGGTGGTGATGGGTTGATGGTTGAACTTGGTGATCTTTGAGGTCTTTTCCAACCTTAGTGATTCTATGATTCTTTAAAACAATTCTTTGTAAGAAAGAGATGTCGACTTTCCTTGACCAGCTCTCTGTTCAAAATTATAGCCTGGAAATCACTCCCTAAGCAATCTGGGGATGGATTTGATGCAGGTTTGGTGCAGGATAAGGAGTGTCAACCGGCACACATGAGCTATGCAAGATCGGGAAGCCGTAAGCTCCCAGCGGCTGCAGGTTCGGACACAAGCAAAGCCCCATCTCAGATTCCGAAAGCATCCATCACTGTGGTGTGAATCCAAAGAGCCGAGACAAAAGGCTGTTCTGGATGTTTTCCCTGGCACCCAGGCACAGAGACAGCGCTGTGAAGGTCCTGTGCTATTGGTAGGGTCACTGTGCTGTCGGTGTCTCAAAATGTTCCTCTGGTGAGGAGCACAAGCATCTTCTCCACCAGATCTTGGAGCCTTTCCTGTTGCTTTTAGGCTTTGTTGCAGTGCGGTGTCTGATGTTGCACAGACAACCCTGGCAATCTGAAACATAAAGCAGGACAACTACCCTCCACAGCACTCAGCTGCTCCCAGAAACCCTGCCCGGGGAAGAGCTGTCCGTCAGACTCTGAGATCCTCACTCACCCTCAGGTCGGCAGGCCGGAAAAGCGGTACAAAGCTCAGCTGGATCAAACCACCAGTGCTGAGGAGTTTGTTTCTCAGGACCACTAACACCACCTCTGTGCTAAACCCAAGAACCCAAGCCAGTAGGAAACACTTTTGGGTTTTTTTAAAATTATTTTTGTATTTTTTGAATTGGTGAACTCTACCCCCTATAGAAGGCTATGGAAGTCAACCCAAGGACAGAAGCAGCAGCAGTGAAAAAGGCAGGTGTAATCAGCTTCATCCCGTGTTTTGGCATCCCTGGGAAATTGCTCTCCAGCTGAATTATGGTTTTGGTGCAAAGTGGCTCAGGTTTTTGGAAGAGAAGAGATTCTCTCAGCACTTTCAGACTGCACGTCTAGAAAATGACACGAGGAAGGACAGCACAGAGGGAACAGAGCAGCAGAGGGTCAGGTCTGAAGACAGCAAAACGGAGAATTGTATGTATGACAGGGTCCTCCCAGGCTTCAAAAATAGCTCAAGTGATGAGCCCGACCATTTCCCTTTGAAGCATCGATGTCACCCTGCCTGTGGCAATGATCTGCTTATCAGATTGGCGATATATTGCTGCTGGCAGTTACTCTGAAACAGCTAAAGTCAATAAATACCATTTCCAAATGAAGTAGCCAGAGAATTTTCCTATTGCTTCTCCTAGATTTAATTCTTCTTTCTCCAGTAAGCCACGGCATCTTGTCGGGCAGCTTTCCTCTCCCTCACCATTAGGAGGTACAAAGTGCAGAATGACAGAGTGGCCCAGGTCACCTTGTTGGCCGCCTTACCCTTTTACTTTCTAAATTTCCCATCCGTGTTACCTCTGAACTAAGATGGCATTTTCCCACTGACTGTACCTGTGGGCTCTTTGGCTACGTGATGAACTCCATGCAACCAGCCGCGAGGTTTCCCTGTATTTTTCTGTCACTGTGTTTCTCCCTGACTGATTCCCCACACCGCTTCCCCCCTCCGGAGGCAGGTCCTTTTGGAGCACCACACGTGCCTGGTGGTGGTTCAGCTCACGCTCTAGACGCGCAGACGAGGCAACCAGATCACGAAGACGACCTTGGATTCCTGGGCCAACACGCAAAGCCCCGCCACCCATCGCAACACACCCCAAAACCAAGCCAGCTTTTGGCAGTGCCGACCCTTTCCCTGCTTGTCTCCATTAATTTCAGCAAGAGCTAACAAGGCATCCTTACTATGGCTGCGGGCGTTTCCCGCACGTCTCCCAGATTCGGGTCTCCCATGGCACCCAGATTCGTGCTCCCCCCGCCCCTACTGCCCCCCGGCTCCGCAGCCTGTCGTGCTCACGCGGCAGCGGCTGCTGTCCCTAAGCCGCGGCAGCATGTTTCCCCAACATTTTTTTTTTGCTTTTTAACCTCCCTGTCCCCTCTGAACAGGCCGTCACCTGGGACTCCAGCACCGCAATCATGCAAATCGTCCCACCGGGTTTTTTGTAATGTTAATTATATCAAACACATGCTCATCAATGAGAAGGTCTAATTCCCCTTGCTTGTTATCTAGATGTTGCACACTGATGCAGAAGCATCTGAAAAAATTCATCTCCTCGCAACACCGCGTTTGCGGATCCCTCGCCGCCACCTTTGCAGCCCCTGCCTCTGCCCCAGAGCCCCCGGGTGACGCTGGGCATCAGCATGTACACCACACTGTCCCCAGAAGCCACCAAGTCCTTTGCCCCCTCTCGCAAAGGCTGTCGGCGTGAGACTTCGGCGTTTGATTCGCAGAATTGCTTAGGCCTTGTGTTTGCGGCTAAAATCAGTAGGGGCAGCACAGGGGAGTTTCGCAGGCACGGTGGTGTTGGGTTGACAGTAGGACTTGATGGTCTTAGAAGTCTTCTCCAACCTTAACAATTCTGTGATTCTATGAATGTATACGTGCTGTATAGCACTCTGAAAAGTGACATCCGAAGTAACTCAGAACATACATTTTAGCTACTAAGTTTCCTGCCTATAAAATAGTGATAATACTGTGTCGGCTTACAGGCTGCTGGTGAAAGAAGTTAATTCAGATTTACGAAGCCGTTAGATGCAGTAATGATAAACATGGAAAACGGAAAAGCAGGAGAAGGTCAGCAGCCCTGTTTGCAGGACGGAGTTTGGATATGCACCGTAAATACCCGATGGATTTGTATAGTGCCTGTAGAAGGCGGGGGGAAAGAAGAAAAATAGCAAATAGCTACTTTTTTTCCCTCTTTCTGTGAGCAGTGTTCTTCCTACACAGTGAACAAAGAACGGACTTCGTGGAGAACACAACCTGTCATCGCGTAACCAGGCACAGCCGTGACACCTCTGCGCGAGGAGCCCACAGGGACAAAACCAAACCTGGCACTTCCGGACCCAAAGCGCAGGGCTTCGAGACTGTTTTTGGGGGGGGGGTGTGTGCGTTTTCACTTCTTGCTGCGCTCCCTCAACATGCGAGCTCGGCGATCGCCGGGCTCCTGTCGGGTGAAACCCTCGCGGAAGGCGCAGCCCTGCGTGACGCGCCGGGTTGCTTTCCGACGCTTCGGCTGCCGCTGCGTCCCCGTTCTTCACCTCGTACTGGGTCGTCGTGGTCCCCACAACACAACTAACCCTCCTTCTCCCCCGGGGAGGGGCACTCGCACCTTCGCTTCCTGCTGTTTCACAGCTGCCTTCCTTTATTGGCTTTTTAAAAAAAATTTTTTTTTAAAAATTGCTTTCTCCCAAGGGCCGAGAGGAGCAGAAGACAAGAAACAGCCGTGCCCCGCTGCACGGTAACAGCAGGGCCACCGGCTTTGGCGGCTGCGCTCTCAGGAACAGCGCAGGCGGCGGCCGCACGGCCGCCCCCGGCCCGGTCCCGCCCCGGGAGGCCCGGTGCCCGCTGCCCCGCCCCACACAGCCGGGTCCCGGCCGGTGGGTGAGCTCGGCCCGGCCCCGGCGCTGTGGGGAGCTGAGCCCCCGAGCCCCCTTCCCCGGGGACGCGCCGCTGCCGCCCCGCGCGGCAGCAGCGCCGCCGCCGCCGCCGCCAGGGGCCGCTGTTGGCCGCGGAGAGCGCGAAGCAGGCGGGGTGGGGCCGGGGGCGGGGCGAGCCCGCCCGCCGCAGGCTGAGCCCAGCCCTCCCGCCGGCGGCCGCTCCGGGGCGGGGGCTGCCGCCTCGTAGTCCCCCGGCGCGCCCAGACTGCGGGTGGCCCTGGGTGCGGCCGGGGCGGTGGGTGCCGGGCACGGCGGAGGGCGAGGGGCAGAGCCCTCCGGTGTCCCTCCGAACCTGGGACGGTCTCCCGAGCCCGTTCCTGCTGCAGCGACAGGCTGCTTGGGGCCTCGGTGCTGCCGGCACTGCCTGCCTGGTGCCTCGGTGATGCCAGCGCAGGCCGCCGCCTTTCTTTTTTTCCTTCTCTCTCCTTGTTTTTTTGTTTTCTTTCTTCTCTTTTTACCCCCAAAGTCAGAAAAAGGTGTTTCATCACCCCTCGGTGGTGAAAGGTTTGATCCTTTCCCCTCCACTCCTTCACAGAATCACAGAATCACAGAATGTTCGGGGTTGGAAGGGACCTCTGTGGGTCATCTAGTCCAACCCCCCTGCCGAAGCAGGGTCACCTACAGCAGGCTGCACAGGACCTTGTCCAGGTGGGTCTTGAATATCTCCAGAGAAGGAGACTCCACAACCTCCCTGGGCAGCCTGTTCCAGTGCTCCGTCACCCTCAGAGTGAAGAAGTTCTTCCTCATGTTCAGACGGAACTTCCTGTGCTTCAGTTTGTGCCCATTGCCCCTTGTCCTGTCGCTGGGCACCACTGAAAAGAGTCTGGCTCTGTCCTCCTGACATCCACCCTAAAGATATTTCTAAGGTCCCCTCTCAGCCTTCTCTTCTCCAGGCTAAACAAGCCCAGCTCCCTCAGCCTTTCCTCATAGGAGAGATGCTCCAGCCCTCCCAGAGAACTAAGCGCTTTCTTGTTCCCATGTGCTTCAGGGACTGCAGGGGAGCACGGCTGTCTGCGCCTCGGGAGTGGTGTTCGCAGGGCAGCGAGGTTTTACAGCTACGTCTCCCTTGCTGCTGCTGCTACCTGAGGGAAGCAGGTTAAAGTGGGGATAGCCGTGTCTGGCTTTAGTACGTCTGGACTCTCAAACATCCTCAAAGAAAATTAGCAGCCTAGAAGTTCTTTGGCGATATTGTGCTGTTTCTTCTCTTTTTACCTGGGAGCCCTTAGAGACCATCACCCCACTGTGCAGGGCACTATCCAAGCCACACAGAAAGCAATCCGCGCCCAAAGATCTCTTCCAGTGTAAGAGCAGAGGCAGCGGATGACACGGAAATGTAGGAAACTGCAAGGATACCCCAAGACGAGTTTGGTCAGCAGGACGTACAGCGCTGCGGCAGCCAAGCCTCTGCCGAGATGCTGTTTGCACTGCAGAACCCAGGAGTTCGACAGAAAGGCTGCAGAAGGAGCTTATGGCACGCGAAGCTCAGGCTGACTGCTCGCAGTCGCGGGATCAAGGACTCCGGCTGCAGGGTATGCAGTCCAGGTGATGACAGCTCCGAGAAGGAATGATAATGAAGAAGCTGAAAAGTGCTTGAGGCACCAGATCAGCGTCTAAACCACAAGGTCAGAGAATCACACGATTATTTCGGTTGGAAGGACCTCTGGAGGACGTCGGTTTCAACTCCCAGCGACGGGGGAGGGGAGGCGGGGGAGAGACCCTCCCAAGCTCAAAGCAGGGGCAGCTTAAGTGGCTCAGGGCATTTGTAATACAAACTACATGTTTCACTGGGGGGATACAGCACGCAGTTGGGGGGCACACAGCCAGTACGTGCTGGGTGGAAGGAATGCAAGCAGTAATAAAAACTTTTCGGAGATGAAGGCTGGCTTGCTCTGGGACTTCTGAAACATCTTTTCAAGCTGACTTACAGAACCCAGAGCGTTGGTGGGTTTCTAGAAAGTAGAAGATACATTTAAGATCCCGTTTAATAGTCATAACAATATGTTTCTGTATCATCCAAATAAGGAACCGTTTCCAGAAGTGACTGGCATGTCTCTTCTGGAAATCAAAAGATGTGAAATGCTAATATATTTATGTGTTTTTGCAGATATCCTCTCTGATCCATACAGAATAAGCGTTCTGTGCTCCTTTGCCATCTCTCTGACCTTTCACTTGTTTAGTCTTACTTGACAAGATGACATTTGTTTAATGTTCACACCTGCAAATGACACAAAGGGCAGGGGAGCAATGAAAGGCATTTTTTAGCCCTGGCGTACTTAGCAAGAATACTAATTCAAGAATTATCGCAGTAGGATGTAGAGGGTCATTTATACAGGTTGGAAAGGCTCTGATGAGCTTGTGTTCCCATCTAACCTTCCTTTCTTTAATACCGTTGCTTCATGTAGTTTGTTCCTGTTGTTTTAAACACATACATTGAAGTGATTCCATTTTGTAGCAATCGGTATTGTGCCACAACCTCTTTTTAAATAGGTGACATGCACACCATCATACCCTAGGAATTTCAGATTTGTTTGTTTGTTTTGTATGGACTCATTAAATAGAAGTTATAAAGCAAGATAGCGTGAGTGACTCATTTCAGTGAGAGACAGTACAGGCCTGTTTGCTGCTTTATCACCATGTGATGGAATAAAAAGATCAGGCCAACAAAGGCAAAAATGTGGAAGGAGAAGACCTGGCTAATACCGATTCTCCCTCCCAGACATAAAAAATATTCCAAATCTTCTGCAGAATCCAAAGGGATCAAATTTGACTAGAATCCTCAAAAATGAAACAAATGCAAGGCAAGCTGAAAATTATTTAAAACCTAAAGGACAAAACCCAAAAGCCCACTGGACACAACATTGCCTCTGTACAACAATTAAGGAAAGCCTTCAGAACACCGAAGTCAGAACTTTTCTGCTGTGTGTCACATGACCAGCAGCCCCCTTTATTGTTAAACCTGTTGATGAGATCCATTAAGAGATCAGCTTTTCAGTTAGTTATAATTTTGTCAAAATGTTTGAGCTAAAGTTTCCTCTACTGGAGGTGGAATATTTATAAAATGTTCCAGGTAAAAATAGTTCTGCTATTTTCAGGAATGAAACTATAAGAAAAGATGATGTTTTCTGATGTTCTTTTTGAGAAGTTCTGTGTTGTGTTAACTTTGGCAGAGGAGCAGCCTGTTCCAAAGGAGTGGTGTCTGCCACCTGACATTTCTTTCATACTTGGCAAGCTTGCAGGCCTTTGAAAAATCTCTATTCACCCCAACTTGGAGTCGTCCGACGCCTCTGTGAGGACACGAACTGCAGAACCTGGAGCTGGACCGTGTGGCCTTTGAGGATAATCTGAGGAAGCCGAGTCTGCTTGGCTTGGGGAAGAAGAGGTTGAGGGGCACCTAGCTGCTGTCTGCTACTACCTAAAGGGAGGGTATACAGAAGATGGAGCCAGAGTCTGCTTGCAGTGGCCTGGACTTGCAAGAAGGGAGCTTCCTGCTGAGCATTAGGAAAAGCCTCTCCCCAGGACGAGTTTCAGCACTGTCATGGGTGCCTCGAGAGGCTGAGGAACCTCCATCCTTGGAAGTGCTCAGAAGACGCTTGGACAGGGCCCCGAGCAACCTGAACTAACTCAGAGTCCTGAGTGCATTCTCCTCCCTGCTCCTGGGGCTTTGGCTGGCTGAGCCTGGGGCCAGGTCAGAGGCTGTGTGGCTGAGGGCTGCCCCTTCCCTCTGGTGACTTTGGGGAGAGTTCCAGAAAGCTCTGTGGGAGCCTCAGCCAGGGCTGACCCTTTGCCCCAGGAGCTGTTTTTAAGCTGGTGCTCTTGCCTTTGGCTTCTGAGCAGGCTTGCCTCTGCCTGCCCATGCACTGTGTAGATCTAGACCTGTGGATATGCTTCTTGGCTTGACTCGAGATCTGCCTTGTCACGAGGGACTTGTCTGGCAATCAATGGGCTGTGGCTCACCCTGGTTACTGCCTCCAGACCTGATCCTGATGCTGGCTTGGCTTCTTAGTTTGACCTTGGACCTGCTTCATCACCACAGGCTTGTCTGATGATTGTAATTCTCAGCTGAACCCGGCTGTCCTCACTGTACCTGCGTTGCTCACCTTGCTCAGGTGCTGTGGGATGGGGCCCTTGCTGGAGAAGCCCTTCCTCTGCCTCCCTTGCTGCCATGCCTGGCTCTCAGCTGCCCTTCCTCTGGGGACTGTGTTGATGCTCAGGTGCATGGTGTGTTAGATCTGGAGAAGGCAGAAAGAGCCATAGGAAGAGGAACAAGGAAAGGGGTCTAGGACAGAGGAAGGTGGAGGAAGACGTGGAAATAGACAGCAGTGCAGCTGCTGTGATATCACTCCACTACCCCGTAAATCCCAGAACAAAAGAGTAACATCAGACCCTAGCAGAAGGTGTGTGCGCAGCTTTGCTCCCTCTCCAGCTGCACTGTGTCACAAACGATTCACGTTCACATGACAGACCTGGATTTTCAGAGCAGAAATACCTACTGCCCTGCAAGCCCCCCTCCACCTCTCTTACCTCATCTCTCAGGCACCGTTAAATGTCCTTCATCTGCAGCCATATTTCAAGGCTGGTCTGCTGATGGTGCACGGGCTGAGAAAGGGGACGGAGCTGGCCGACGTAGGGCATACGTCTCTTAAGGCAGCCTGTGACACAGGCATCTCTCTGTGAGGAGGCTCAGCGTCTAAATCTGCTTCTACTGTCACCTGTAGTAAAAGGGCAGGTCTTCAAGGGAGACTGGAAATACGGGTTTAAACGCTGTATCTCCTAAACTGTATTGTAAAACAAAGCCACGATGGATTCCATTTATTCCTTCAGCAGTCATGAGGTAGGGGCTTGAAATAAGATTCGTTGCTAATTTGGAAGTCTAAGAACCAGGACTTTGCTCTTCACAGCATTGCCTGACATTTTCCTTTATCATTCCTTTAACGTTGTCCAAAAAAATTCAAATATACCGTAACGTACCTGTGCCTGGGTGCTGCTGGAAGCCAGAGAGGCTGTTTCGCGATGCAAGAAGAAAGGCGAGCCTTGGTCACTAGCAGGGCTGAATCACTGGGGTTCCTGGCACTGCCTGTGTACAGCTGGATCTCTCGCTTCTCGGGAGATTTACAGGGCTTTCGCATAGAGTGCAGGCTGAAAAAGCATGTACAAACAGTGCAAGCAAATGTATTTCACTGCAGCCTCATTCTGCAGCATCATGCCTTTTCAACAGTGAAAGTGACTCAGACCTGAAATCAACCACCCTATGGCCGAGCGACAAGAAAGTGCAAAGCACCACTGTCAATGTGATCTGCAGAAACTATGACAATAACATTGGTACCCTCTCTGTTTCCTGGGGCCATTATGAATGCTGGGTGTATTTTTAAGTACGCTAGTGTTTCCCAGGCCATTTTGCTTTAGGTAAATGTATAGCCATTGTGCTGCGTGTATGTGTGTGTGTGTCTACACAGCTGCACAAGCACATTTGTCGTACCTCCCAAAGACTCTTTTGCTAAGGCCTGTGACTTACTATGCAATTAGGAACCTATTTTCTGCAAGAGTACTAAACACTCAGCTATTCTCCTCAACGCCAACAAGCGTTGTGAAATGCTTCAACTCTTTTGGAAAATTAAGGCACTTATTTATGTGCCCCAAGCTGGACCTGAGACCCAGATTGAAGCATCTAGTTAAAAAAACAATGAAGTTTCCCTCAGTCATTACTGCTACATTCACTCTGTCAGCAGTGAGTACCACATCTGTGCTCTGATCATCCCCAGAACGGCCTCACCTTACAGTGCAGCCAGGAGGTGCTCAGGCAGGATGGACTTGCAACAGGAATCTGTGCTGACCAGACCTAGGCACATTAGGTTGGTTTGAAGCCCTTGTTCCCCACTGTGTTTCCTGCACCAAAAGAGTCAGGTGGGACCATGTCCCGGAGACAACTCTGTTTATTTGAAACAACCTTTCACCCTTCAGCTTTGTATCATCACGTTCACTCACATACAGTCTGCTGCGCTCCCTCAAACAGCTTGCTATGTTACCCTGAGCTGTTTCCCACAGTGTTGCTGTAACTATTGAATGGGTGACTCTGCCACGGTATGACCTTCTTGTGGTTATATTTCTGAGTCCTCAATAGGGCTGTTCAAAAATACTGCCATAGGAAGTGATGGCAAAGATCCATTGGGACGGATGAAGTTTTCAGCTGGGAGTTGTTTTAGTTTTGAGAAGGCATGGTCTCGGGTTGACTTATTCTCCACAGCCTGATTCTTGAGCATCCCTGTATCTGAGTCCCAGGCTTGTCCCCGCCGCAGTTTCTTAAGGTGTTACGGAAACCCTCAGTACTGAAGTAGTAGATCAAGGGGTCCAGCGTGCAGTTCATGCTGGCCAACAGCATTGTCATAATTAAGACTTGGTGCACGGAGGCCTGTGTTTCTTGCTCAACCTTAATCACTGGGGCCTTTATCATCCCATAAACTGCCAGGGTAGTGTTGTAGGGCACAAAGCAGATGATGAAGATGACCAGATTGACCAAGAGGAAACAGAGTATTCTGCTGTCGCAGGGTCTTCGTCTGGCTGCTCTGGCAGAGCTCCTGAAAGATCCAGATTGAGCAGTATGTCACAGAGCTGACAGGCAGGAGAAACCCCAAGATTTCAGCCAGGGAAAGGCTAAGGGGAAGAGGTTTTTCTGCCACATGTTGTCACTAAAGCTTTCAAAGCACAGGTATGTAGTCTGGTTCTGTACCTCACAGTGGTTTTGCTTGTGGACTATGGCTGTGGGGATGGAGCCCGTGAAGATCACAACCCAGACCATCAGGCAAAGGAGCTTGGCCACCTTGGGGCGTCGCAGATGCCGCCAGCGAAGTGGGTGGACAATGGCAACATAGCGATCCAGGTTGATGCACGTGAGGAAGAGGCAGCTGCCATACATATTGATCTGGAAGACAGAGCCAGAGACCTGGCACAGGGTGTTACCAAAGGGCCAGTGGTGGTTGGAATAGTAGTAGAGTCGCAGTGACAGAGAGAGCGTGAAGGTGAGGTCACTCACGGCCAGATTGAAGATGTAGATCATCACCACAGACTTCAGGCGCAGCTAGCGGATGAATATCCATAGGGCCATCACATTCAGCAACAGACCTGTGATGAATATCAGGGTGTAGATAGGCAGGAGGGGGTGGTGGTTGAAGCTGTAATCCTTGCATGTCTGAGACGCATTGGAAGCTGACATGCCCAGCGGGGATCAGGGCAGAGTCTCGCTGAGATGGCTGAACCTGCTGGTGCGCTAAGGAGGCACAAAGAAGAGCGCTGAGAGAAGTCATTCCCCCCTAGCAAGCCACAGGCAGGTCAGTCCCCTCATCTGCAGCTAAGAGGTAGACAGGCACACCTCTCTCTTGGCTGGTGCTGCTTGGGATTGGTCATCTGACAGGGGTGGTAATGTAGTCACCAAGAGTCAGCTTCTGCCTCTAGTTCAACAATTCTTTCCAGTGGTTATGTGAATGTTGACAAGATCGAGGGTCATTGCCAGGTGTTGAATGTCAGTGCAATTCCTGGTCAGAGTGGAAGACCAAGACAGGAGACTTTAAGTTAGAGGGGGAAATCTCTTGAAATGTCAAAATACAAACATGATGGCTTCTGCTGCAAGAGCACACAAAGAAACCACAAGACTAAGAAAAATGGACGGCAGAAAAATGAGTAATTGCATGGCAGAAGAAGCCAGAGCACAGAGAAGGTAATAGTTGTACAGAATCATTTATCGCTCAACCCCAGAAAATGTGTGTTGCTTTGATTACTGCGAAGAGCACACATATACAAGAAAGGGACAGCACAAAAGCACCCAGGGGAAGTAGTCAAGGCAGTTCCAGAAAAAGAGAGAGAGAAAGAAAAAGAGGAGAGCAAGCATTTTGAGAGAAAAATGCTGACTGGAAGAAACTTAAAATAAAAACTGCGTAGTATTGGTCTATATCAGAGAAAGACGACTTCGAATATCCATTGCAGATAAAAAGAATTACACTACAGTTAAATTTGACTCCATCCTATCTCCTTTTCCTAGGTGAACCACCCCACACAAACCTGGGTCCCAGCTGGTTGGAGCTCCTTGCGTTGCTTGCATTCATACAGTTCCTTTGGATTGGATGTCTCAGATCATTTTCCTGATTACAACACTGTAAAGCACGAAGTAGCCCGTGTCCCACAAACATAGAGCAGCACAGCCAGGTAAGGGAGCACACAGTAAAGCAGGAAGGGCCATGGGATTCATGTGGACAAATGTACCCGTGACTCCCAAATGGTGTGAGACTAGTAACCACTCTAGATTCTAACGGTAGCACTGCCTTGCCAAACATTGATCAACCGGAGTGGGTCCAGTGCAAGGCCACCAGAAAGGTCTGAGGGCTGGAGCACTTGCCCCGTGATGAGATGCTGAGGGAACTGGGCTTGTTCAGCTGGAGAACAGAAGGCTCCAGGAGACATAATAGCAGCCTTCCCATACCTACAATGTGGTTACTGGAAGAGGACAAAGTTACAGTGGGGCATGGCAGGGGGCCAAGAGACGTAAATTGAAGCAATAGATATTCGGACTGGATATAGCAAAAAATGTTTTCACTGTGAGGACAGTCAGGCATTGCAACAGGTATCCCAGAGAAGTTGTGGAGCTTCCATGCCTGCAGGTTTTCAAGACCAGACTCTAGAAAGTCCAGGGTGACCTCATCTGATCTGATAGCTGACCCTGCTTTGAGCAGGAGGTTGGGCTAGAGACAGGCTGAATTATTCTATGAACCTAAAACTAGACATCCACTATCAAAGCTGTCATGGTGGAGCGAGGTTTGGTAGGCATGACAGAATTCCCTGTAGCTGTTTGCAGGCGTTAGATAGGGACTCCCTCACAGAGCCCATGTAGAGTGGGATTTACCTCAAAAGGAAAGTAGAATTTTCCATCTAGAGGAAATCCTTACATAAGGTTGATATTGCTGTAAGATGAAGCTACTCAGCAACTTGACTGGCATGACTAACTTGTCAGACCTTCTGGATGGAATTGTGGGGCAATGCACAGATCTAGAGGGAGAATCAATTAAAGACGGAAGAAGCGTGTGCTGACCGCATAGGTAGGAAAAGATTGATTCTGGCAACAATATGTTAAATGATGAAAGTGGAAGTCTAATACGAGAGAGCAGAGAGCTATCAATTTGCCCATCCTTTGGTGGTGTTGGGCAGGTCCACCACCAAGGCAGGCTTCTTAGAGGAAATTCTACTGGTTTGTCAACCTGTATCTGAGTGGCTTTCACCCTTCTTGGTGGATGAAAACTTTGTGTGAAGACTTGCATAAAGTATAAAATAATCCAGCAAGATGAGGCAAATGTGCAAGAATGTTCTTGGTTTCAAGTGAAATTATTAAATGCCTCAAAAAATCTCAAGGAGGAAGGATATGCCAGCTTTTGCTAAAGCCAAAACCTGCGATGACTGCAGACTGAACAGACTGGTGAGACCTTCGTCTTGACTGAGACAAAGTGAGAGACCATGACCTGCTCTACCACGTGTACCCAGACCAGTCAGGTGTCAGGTGAAGTTAACTTGTCTCCACAGACAAGCTACTCTTATCAAGATGTATTCAATAAACGGCTCTAGAGAATGTAATAGGTAAGCACAGTCCATCCTGTGTGAGATCAGTGGTCTATCTACAACTAGCATTCTATCTCAGGTTGTGGATGGTGACGGGATAATGTAAGAACCATGCAATCACGTAGTTATGCTCCCTCAAGTTCGTTTCCTGCTTCCAGCATATCATATCCCAGGGATTTCCTGAGCCAGAGGTGACCTACTTGTATTCAGTAGTCCTCAGGGAAGTTTCTTTCATGTTTTTTTCTAGTTGGTTTTTGAGTTGATGTAAAATTTGCCACCTGCAACATCCAGTGCCAGGAGTGCAAATTTGTTCCACAGCTTAATTGCATCTCAGGTGAAGAACCACTTCCTTGTACTAATTTTTTAATTACCACCTGCTAGATTCAGTTCCTAGTTTTAGTGCTGCAAGAGACAGTGGAAAAACCATCCCTACTCACCTTCACCTTATCACTAATGATTTTATAAATGTCTACCATATTTCCCCTAAGAACCTTCTTTTTTTTGAGACTAAAGGATTCTTGTCTTCATAGCTGTGCCTCACAAAGGAGCCATTCTGTACTTTTAAACGTCCTTGTTGCCCTTCTCAGCACCTTTCCACTTCTGCTGCAGCCTTTGTGAACCCCGTGGTGGGGTGCTTGAAACATACACAGCGCTGATGAAGTGGATGCACATCATCATGTGCATGATGAGAGCTGAGCAGGCATAGATCTCATTTGCAAGGGGTAATGGTCAAGGTTGTTTTTCCTCATCACTTGGCAAGATGAAATTTCAGCTGCTATTTTAAGGCCAGTCACTCACACTTCCTTTAATCTCTGCAGTTCTTTGCAGCCAACCCTCATCTTTTCTAACCTGAATAATTTTATGTCTCCAACAGATTTGTTATTTCATTATTCATCCCGCATGAATAAGTCAAACGGCGCAGGCCCCAGCACTGGTGTCGTATAACTCTGCTGAGAAAACCAGCCATCTACCCTCATTCTGTGTCCTATCTTTTAGGCACTTTTTATCCAGGTAGGAACCTTTCCTCTAAATTTCTTTAAGCATCATTGGTGAGAGTCCTTTTGAAAGCCTTTTGGAAATCCACACGGGTCACTGCTCATGTGCTTGTTGACTCCTTCAAAGAAGGACTGTGAGGCACAGCATCCATTTTTAAAAGCCATGATGGCTCTTCCCCAGTAATTAGATGTGACTGCATGCCAATTGATTTTTTTCCTTTATTATAGCTTCTACTAGTTTGTTCAGCACAGACATCAAGCTCCCTGGTCTGAAATCCCTCAAGAGCCTTTTCTGAAATTGCATCTGCTAGTAAGCCTTTGAAAGCAGTTTTAAGCAAATGTTTCTACACCACAGTTAGTCAGGTCTTTCACCCTTCAGTTGTTTTTGGACCTCTGGGGTAGGAGCTGTGTGGTTCCAGACACCGCTTAGTTCATCTTGCTGCTCCATAACCGTTCCTGTCACCCTTTTGATCAGAGATAGTATTTTGATGAATTTCCCTGAAAAGACAGTTTCTGCTGTGGAAATCTCCAAGGTTTTCCTGCCGTGAATACCAGTGCAAGAAAGCCAAGCCTTTCAGTTTTTAACCACCATCTCCTTTTCTTTTTTTCCTGAGTGGTCTTTCCTTGCATACTAGGCCTTCAGCCTTCGAGACACCAGACAGCAGAGTTCTAAACTGGCAGCAAAGATGACTAAGAGTGGAAAACAGATTGGAGTTTCTTGATGAGATTTGTTTTATTTTCTTTTATTCTATGTTATTTTATGGTATATTTTGTGGGTGGATGGAAACACAGAAGCAAGAATCCACTAGCGGTGGAGTTATTGAAGCTAAGCTGGTAGTCTCAAATTTTACAGAACAGACACTGTAATCAATATCTGAGAGGCCTGAAATGAGATGCGTACACACGTGGTCTTTGGAAGCTGTGGGAACGGAGCCTTCTCTGCAGAGCTCTGAAGGTACTGTTGTGACCGTCCCTCACTGAAGAGGAAAGCTACGAGTAGAGCAAGCTCGTAGCAGGGAGGCAGAAGAGCTGAAACTGGTTGGATTATCTGTGTTGGTTAATGTCTGAGAGCCACAGGCCATGTTGTTTGTGGCTGCCTCTACAAAACCTCAAGTACTGATTGCTCTACGTGAAAGCTGCTGAGAGGTCTCAAGTGATCAGCTGTGTAAAGAAGCGACAGTACCACAGCTAAATCATTCTCCTCCTCATGACGAGACGCTGTCTTGAAATCTTGAATGAACTTTCTGTTTGGTGACTGACCTTAAGTGGCCCAGGAGGTGAAGGAAGTATCTTTTTGCCTCTCAGTGAAGATCAATATGAGCCCCTGAAGGCCATCTGCCGAGACCACGGCCTTTTTCCCAGGGAAGACAAGAGCAATTCCAACAAAGGATGTTACCTAGGAGGATACTTCTTTCCATTTTCAGGTGGAAAATGAATTTGTTACTAGTATTCTTGCTGCCCTGGGAAGAGGAGACAGGGGAAATGACATAAACATGACACATGTGCACATGTGTACACGCACACACACACACATACAATGAGCAACAGCTGCAGGGGAGGAGGAGCTGCAGAAACTAGAAGGAAGGGAAAACACCAATGAGAGAGGAAGAGGCGCTGGTGTAGGTGTGCGATGGGGGCAAAGTCTACTGCTGTTGCTATGTGAGGGGAGAGCAGAGCGTGACTCTGGAGAATGGGCAGACAATACCCCAAAAAACAGCTGAAAAGAATGTGCTGCCCTCCCCTCACACACCGCCTGTCCTGTGACCACCCCACTGGGGTGAGAGCCATGTGCCTCCCCGAAGAGCTCAGGAGCTGCCCAGGGCCCTGGCTGGTGCAGGGTGCTGGGCTGGGATGAGCCAGAGGTTGAGGCAGGGGTGGGCACCTCTCACCAGAGACAGAAAACCAGCTGCTAGGCAGGGAGTCCCCATGGGACATGCAAAACCCACAGGGATTTTGAGTTTTTTCTTTTGTGGGGTGGGAAACAGTAGCTGTACTTGCATACGGGGCCGGAATGGGCAGGGGTGCTGTCCTGGGTTTGGCCAGGACAGGGTTAATTTTCACCGGAATCCAGGAAGGGACACAGCCGGGCAGGCTGACCCAACCGGGCCAAACAGAGCAGGATATTCCATACCATGTGCCGTCATGCTGGGTTCCGGTGGGGGGGAGCGGGGTGGGGGGAACTCTCTCGCAGCTCGGGAGCGTGGGCACCGGTCTGGTTTGGGAGAGCGGCTCTGTGGGTCGTGCAGTTTGTGTTGTGTTTTCTCCTTATCTGTATCATTGTTGTTACTGTTCCCTTTTTTGATGTTCTGTTAAACTGCCCTTATCCCGACCCACCGGTTTCTGCCTGTTTCTTTCCATTCTCCTCCGCACCCCGGCAGGGATGTCACTGAAAACCTGGGCATAAAACCTCGTAACACCAATGTGGTGTTAAAAGGCAGGCATTCTTTATTGCAGTGCTGGATGCACGGGGGATAATTCCACCGAATGTGCATACCTCATACTTTTTCCGTGCAGTTTATATAGATCAAAATATACATATTTATTAGGTTACATAACTTATCCCTTTCATATTAAAATCAGTTCCAAGAAGTCATTTTCATATAGTTCTTCCAGCTGCGCTTGCGCAGTGCCTCCTAGTGGTGGTCATCGGGGGTCCCAAGATGAAGGCTTGTCCTCTTCATCACAGTGTTTGTTGATTGACTTTTGTTTCTGCGCAAACTCAGTTCTCTTCTGGCTCCCATCCACACAGCAGGGTCGTCTTGACTGGGTCTAGGCGACTTCTAGCTCCTATCAAAAACTAACCCCTTTGTATGGAGATGCAAGACTCTCTGCTTCAGTTAATTTACACAATAGATAGGTACTATAATGCTATTTCTATTAAAAATCCCCTTCACTACTATTGTTTAACATTAATGGTTACCTAGAGACTAGAACCTCTGTTCCCAGACCTAATGTCCAGATGGGTAGGGCTGTACCAGGAACATAGCAGCACTGTTCATGTTTACGTTCAACTGATTTTATCACTCTGGTTACAGGGGCAGGGGTGGCCATGTGGCGCTTTTGTTGCTGGCTGCAGCCAAACCATAACATTAAATTTGGCCCCCAGCTTGGGGTGGGGATAACGGCAGGGCTGAGCAGCGTGTGTTAAAACGGCTTTCTTAGATTTTTATTAATTTTTTTTTTGTTATACGCGTTTACTGTGTTAGTTAAATAGTCGCCGGTAAAAATGTTGCTGACTTTGATCAAATGGCTGTGATATTTCAATCCGTACCTGGTGTACGCATTCCCTGTGGTGATGTTCATTACCTCAGGGAAAAGGATCAGGATTATGATTTTACTGTACTGTACGATGTCGACTTATGACATGATAACATCACTGTGCATGAAATTAGGCTTGTAGTTGCATGCGGCTCCGTGGTCATTTCCGTACCTCGGATCCTATGTCTTAGAATTTGTTAATAATCAAACCCAATCTGTGGGGAAAACCGGAGGGGATACCTCCTCCCACTTTTTCGCGCCCCCCCTCTCCTTCAGGCTGGTCCTAACGGCTTTTGAGAATTTCGAGTACCTGTGGGATGCTCAGGCCAGCAGGTTTCTATTGTTCTGCCTCCTGAATGGGTTTTGGGTTTTGTTTAGGGTTAAACAAGTAGTTAAGAACAACGTGCAGAGACCTGCCCCGGGGCTGGATAGCTGTGAGTGGCTGGGTGTGTGGGACAGCATGGGCAAGTACCTAGGGCAGTGGACACCCCCGATGCTTTTTAAACTCACACCTGAGCAAGTGCAGAATCCGGACAAACTAGTAAAGTATCTGAAAAAAGTGTGCTGCCACCCTGGGAACTTGAGAGAGACACAAATCACCGCAAAGTGCTGGGGTCTGGCCCACGCCTACCGAGCTTCCCTGTTCAACACTGTTCAGTGCCTTAAAGGGGAAAGGGGGGGGGAAACGAAGTGAAGCGTCAGGCACTGCACATGGCGCTGCCCCCCCAGCCAGCCCTGCAGGCCCTCCAGCCCAGCAGGCAGTCACAGCCCCCCCCCGACCGGCACCACCGCTGCCACTGCCACAGCTGCAGGGGCGGCCACGGTTTCCCCAGCGGGCACAACAGCTGCTCCAGCTCCAGCTCCGGCAGCAGACATTGCGGCTGAGCCCAATGACCAACCTGTAACCAGGGAGATAGAATCAGTTAACCTTAAACATGAACAATGCTGCTATGTCCCTTGTACAGCCCTACCCATGTGGACATTAGGTCTGGGAACAGAGGGTCTAGTCCCTAGGTAATCATTAATGTTAAACAATAGTGGTGGAGGGGGATTTTTAATAGACATAGCATTACCTAATAGTTGCAGGTGTATTTGTGGTACCTATCTATTGTGTAAATTAACTGAAGCAGAGAGTCTTACATCTCCCACCAAAGAAGTTAGTTTTAATTAAAACTAGGAATCACCTAGAACCGGTCAAGATGACCTTGCCGCAGGGACAAGAGCCAGAAGAGGACTGAGCTTGCGCGGAAACAGGGGTCAATCTGTGGACACCATGATGAAGAGGATGAGCCTTCATCTTGCGACCCCCGACGACCACCACTAGGAGGCCCTGCGCAAGCGCGGCTGGGAGGAGCGTATGGAAATGGACTAAATTTTACTATGAAAGGAATAGGTGATGTAACCTGATGAATATGTGTATTTTTGATCTATATAAACTACACGGAAAAAGTATGAGGTATGCACGTTTGGTGGAATTATCCCCCGTGCATCCAGCACTGCAATAAAGAATGCCTGCCTTTTAACACTACATTGGTGTTACGAGGTTTTATTCCCGGGTTTTCGGCGACAGTTTCTGGCGACCCAGATGGGACCCTGCTTGTGAATATCGACGGATCCGTGGGATCACGGGACCTCCAGCCGGCATCGAGGGATTCTCGAGGAGAACCTCTGATCCCCGGACCGAAGGATTCCAAGTAAGTCCCCTGGAATTTAATTAAAGCATTCTTTTAATAAGTAACGTGGGTTAAAGCCTGTTCGTAAGTCGCGGTGAAAGCCATACAGAGTTGGGCTGAAAAAGGTACCTTTGTGGAAAGTCTCTGCTCGGTGAAAGCCGGTGGAGCGGGGCCCAAGGGGGAGGTCTTCAACAGGGGGTTGAAGTCTCCAAGATCTCAGCAGGCGACTGGGATCTGAGAGGGAGATCTCACAGAGAGTGGGATCCCTCTGGCTAGTGTGTGTGATATAGTGCACAATCACTACCACTGGTTGTTTGAAGGATGGGCACCTTTCCGAGTAAAAGACCCATCCCATGGGGCACACCTTTGGGATGTATTTTGAAACACTGGAAAGAGCTGGAGGGGGTACCCTTTAACTTGGAAACAATTGATTGAGTATTGTAATCATTGGTGGCCGTTGTATACTCTGGATGATGGGGAGAAGTGGCCTAAGGACGGGACACTGCGTTATAATACGATTTTGCAATTAATGTTGTTCTGTAAAAGGGAAGGCAAGTGGGAAGGGATGACATACATGGATTTGTTCTTTACGCTGAGAAATCACCCGGAATGGCAAAGACAATGCGGGATACATCCGCATGGTCCTATGGTAATGGCTTTGAAAAAGGGAAAATGTGAAAAAGGTTTAAAAAAATGCTGCGCCGGTTGTGGCGTTGGGAAAAAGTGTTTGAAATTTGAGTCTGAGGAGGATGATGTTGAGCTAATGATGGCACCGCGTCGGAGATGGGGGGATAAACAGGAGGAGGAATCCGAGATCGGTAGCCCTTCCACCTCCCCTCTGGGGAAGGGGGCGGGAGGATTTAGTCCGGTTTCAGGAAGAACGCGAGAAAGGACAGGAGGGGTAGCGGAGCCAGCTCCCCTCCTCTCCGAGAGGCAGTAGGAAATACTGGTCCAGTGACAGTAAAAGTTCCGTTTTCAATAACTGATTTAGGGTCGTGGAAGGAGGTAGCAGGTACTTATCGGGAAGACCCTGAGAGAGTACCAAAAGTCTCTGAGACAATAATTAGAACCCAGGACCCTGATTGGAATGATTTGCAGGTGATTTTAGACACTTTGCTTGATGACACAGAGAGAAGGATGGTACGGAATACTGCTAGGAAACAAGTAGAGGGAGCCCAGGCCTATGGAGATTTGCAGGGAGCAGTAGATCAGAACTTCCCCTCCTCAGATCCTGACTGGGACCCGAATCAGCCGGGACCCAGGGGAATGTTGACCAGATAACAGAGGTGGATTTTGTTTGGTGTTAAACATGCAATGCCGAAAGCGATAAATTGGTCAAAAATTTATGAGGTAAGACGGGAATTAAATAAATCCCCTTCAGCCTTCATGGAGAGACTGAAGGAAACTGCCCAAAAATATACTAATCTGGACCCAGAACAACCAGAGGAAGCAACGCAATTGGCCTCCATATTTATGGGTCAATCAGCCCCTGACATTAGAAAAAAAGCTTTAAAAATTAGAAGGACCTGAGTCTAGAGATTTGAGTAAAATGCTCGAAGTAGCTTGGACTGTGTATAATAATAGGGAAAAAGAAAAAGAAGCAAAACAGGCCCAGAGGGATGGAAAGTTGTTGGCGGCTTTGACTGGGAATAATGGGAGAGGTAGGGGAAGAGGGTGAGAAGTAAATGTTGGAGAAAGGGGAAAGATAAATCTTCAATTAGCACCGGACCAATGTGCTATTTGTAAGGAACATGGGCACTGGAAAAGGGAATGTCCTAAGGCCGGGGAATTAGATCCGACTCTTCGCGTGATCAAATTGATGACTTTAGATGAGGAATCATGAAGAGGACTGGGGGAGTCAACCCTAGCTGAACCCCTGGTTACATTAAAGTAGGGAATGAGGAAACAGAATTTTTAGTAGACACAGGGGCCACTTATTCAGTATTAAACACATGCAAAGGAAAATGCAGTCATCATTCGGTAGATGTCGTTGGTGCAACAGGACAAAGAGAAAATCGGCCTTTTTTGGAACCATTGAAATTTAAATTTGGAAAACAGTGTGTAACACAGCAGTTTTTATATATGCCTGAATGCCCTTTGCCTTTATTAGGGCGAGACTTGCTAAGAAAATTGGAGGCACAAATAACTTTTAAAAATGGGAAAACTGAACTATTGATACCTGAATCAAAAGCCATAGAGGCGAGAGTATTTATGTTACAGGATTCTTTTAAAGAAGAACGAATTCCAGAAGAAGTGGAAAATGCAGTAACCCCCTTGGTTTGGGCAAATGAAGTTCCAGGACGATCTAAATTGGCAGAACTGGTAATCGTGACCTTAAAACCTGGATCCAAACCGGTAAGACAAAAACAATATCCTATTAAGTGGGAGGCTTGAAAAGGATTGGAGAGGTTAATCACGAAATTTTTGGAATATGGACTTTTGGTAGAAAGCGAGTCAGAATATAACACACCTATATTACTGGTAAGCAAATCTGGAGGAAAAGAATATCGGCTAGTCCAGGATTTAAGAGCTATAAACCAGATAGTTCAAGATATACACCCAGTAGTAGCCAATCCCTATACTTTACTGACATCTCTGAAAGAGGAACATAAATGGTTTACTGTACTAGATTTAAAGAATACCTTCTTTTGCATACCTCTGGATATACAAAGTCAAAGCATATTTGCTTTTGAATGGGAGAGCCCTGCAACAGGATGAAAAATGCAACTGACATGGACTGTACTTCCACAAGGATTCAAAAATAGCCCCACAATATTTGGAAATCAGTTGGCAAAAGAATTAGAAATACGGAAGAGACAAAACCAGGAAAAGGGAACATTGTTACAATATGCGGATGATATTCTGATAGCAGTAGAAAACAAAGAAGAATGTTTTGAAATGACTATCAAGGATTACTGAGATTTATTGAATTTTCTGAGCCAAGGAGGATATAGAGTCTCCAGAAATAAGGCCCAGATAGGAAGATAAGCGGTGATTTATCTGGGATTTGAAATATCTCAAGGGCAAAGGCAATAAAGTAATGAAAGAAAGAAAGCCATTTGCCAAATCCCAGAACCCAACAGTCTGAAGGAGCTGAGAACCTTTTTGGGAATGATTGGATGGTGTCGGCTTTGGATTCCAAACTATGGACTATATGTGAAGCCACTCTACGAAGCTCTAAGAGAATCCAAAGACTTGTTTCTGACATGGACACCTGAATGCCAAAAATCATTTAAGGAACTTAAAAAGACATTGATGATGGCCCCTGCTTTGGGTTTACCTGATTTAACCAAACCTTTTGAACTGTTTGTCCATGAGAGGCAACATCTGGCCCTTGGAGTGCTGGCACAATGTCTGGGATCCTGGAAGCGGCCTGTAGGGTACTCCTCTAAACAGCTTGACAACGTGAGTAAAGGATGGCCGGGATGTTTGCGCGCTGTGGCAGCAATGGTATTGCTGATTCAGGAAACTCAAAAATTGATTATGGGCCAAAAGATGGTGGTGTATGTACCACAGAAGGTGGTAACTGTTTTAGAACAAAAGGGGAGTCATTGGCTATCCCCCAGAAGACTGTTAAAATATCAAGTTGTCTTGCTGGAGCAGGACAGTGTGGAATTGAAAACCACAACCATTGTAAATCCAGCGATGTTTCTGTCGACGGAAAATCCGACAGAAAATCTAGAATATGACTGCCTGCTAACTGTTGAAGAAGTCTATTCCAGCAGACCGGACCTGAGGGATGAGCCTCTGGAAAATCCTGATTTAGAATTGTTCACTGATGGAAGCAGCTTTGTGAAAGAGGGAAGACGAAAGGCCAGATATGCTGTTGTCATCACCACCGAGGTACTGGAGTCAGGAATGCTATCTACAAATACCTCGGCACAGAAAGCAGAACTAATTGTGTTGAAGCAAGCCTTGTGAATGGCAGAAGGAAAGAAGGTAAATATATAGACTGATTCCAAATATGCATTTGGTGTGATTCATGCTCATGGAGCCATCTGGAAAGAAAAAGGACTGCTCTCAGCCCAAGGATCATCGATAAAACATAAAGAAGAAATCCTCCAGCTCCTAGAAGAGGTGCAGAAGCCAAAGGAAGTGGCGGTGATGCATTGCAAGGCTCATCAATTTGGTCAGACAGCTGTAAACATAGGTAATTGATTGGCAGACAAAACAGCAAAGGAGGCTGCAGAACATTGAAAGCATCAGAAAATACAGAAGGGTGGTGGGTAATGCCAGAAAAGCAGGTAATAGTAACCCCACAAGTTATGTTGGAACTTGCGAAAGAAAAGCATGCGCAGACACATTGGGGAGTAGATGCTATGGTCTCGAGTTTAAAATCATCCGTAGTGTGTGTAAGAATGACAGGAATAATTAAATCAATAGTGGCCAAGTGCCCAATTTGTCTCAAAAATAATCCCTTGAATCGGAAAAAGGCACCCTTAGGAGTTACAAAACAGTGTAACTCCCCAGGAGACTATTGGCAAGTTGATTTTTCTGAACTGCCTAGACAGAATGGGCTCAGGTATCTATTAGTATTAGTTGACACATTTTCTGGATGGCTGGAAGCTTTTCCTTGTCGCATCAACAAAGCAAGAGAAGTGGTTAAAATATTGTTAAAAGAAATAATACCAAGGTTTAGAGTACCAATAGGCATGTCTTCCGATAGGGCACCACATTTTGTAGCAGAAATAGTTCAACAAGTAAGTAAAATTTTAGGAATAAATTGAGATTTACATACACCCTGGAGGCCGCAATCAAGTGGGAAAATTGAAAGAATGAACCAAACATTAAAAAGACAAATAAGTAAGATTTGTCAAGAAGTATCTTTAAAATGGCCACAAGCTTTACCATTAACACTCCTGAGAATCAGAATTCAACCAAGATCTAAAGATGGTGTAAGTCCATGAGAAATCTTGTATGGCAAACCTTATCAGACTCCTTTAATCCCAGGGGATATGAAAATAGCAGGGGAAACAGATTTAAAAAATTTATTTGATTTCTTTAGGAAAAACCTTCAAAGCACTCCGAAAATACGTTGTGCTGACCAGATCGCTTGCTTTGCATACACGTGTACATCAGTAACAACCAGGTGATTTTGTGTACATAAGAACTTGGAACTCTAAACCACTGAGTGGTGGAGGGGGATTTTTAATAGAAATAGCATTACCTAATAGTTGCAGGTGTATTTGTGGTACCTATCTATTGTGTAAATTAACTGAAGCAGAGAGTCTTACATCTCCCACCAAAGAAGTTAGTTTTAATTAAAACTAGGAATCACCTAGAACCGGTCAAGATGACCTTGCCGCAGGGACAAGAGCCAGAAGAGGACTGAGCTTGCACGGAAACAGGGGTCAATCTGTGGACACCGTGATGAAGAGGATGAGCCTTCATCTTGCGACCCCCAACGACCACCACTAGGAGGCCCTGCACAAGCGCGGCTGGGAGGAGTGTATGGAAATGGACTAAATTATACTATGAAAGGAATAGGTGATGCAACCTGATGAATATGTATATTTTTGATCTACATAAACTACACGGAAAAGGTATGAGGTATGCACGTTTGGTGGAATTATTCCCCGTGCATCCAGCACTGCAATAAAGAATGCTGCCTTTTAACACTACATTGGTGTTATGAGGTTTTATTCCCGGATTTTCGGTGACAAACCTGTGCCGGTTGCAGTTGCCCCTGTAAAACTAAAGAAAGACGCAAAGAGAGCAGATCGCTCCGGGAGGGATGACAATGAGCCAGGGTCATCGCGGGAGATAGAGACAGAGATCATCACCCAGTCCCTGTCCCTGAGCGAGCTGTGAGACATGCGGAAAGATTTCAGCCGCCACCCAGGCGAGCACATTGTCAACTGGCTGCTGCGGTGCTGGGATAACAGGGCCAGCAGCTTGGAGTTAGAGGGCAAGGAAGCCAAGCAGCTGGGATCCCTGGCCAGGGATGGGGGCATTGACAACTCCATTGGGAAGAAGGAACAAGTCCTCAGCCTCTGGAGGAGACTTCTCTCAGGCGTGAGGGAGAGGTACCCCTTCAGTGACGATTTTGTATGCTATCCTGGCAAGTGGACCAATATGGAAGGGGGTATTCAGTACTTGAGGGAATTAGCTGTGCAGGAGCTGGTTTGTAATGAACCAGATGATGACCAGTTACCCACCGACCCAGATGAAGTCCAGTGCACAGCATCTATGTGGAGGAAGTTTGTGCGGAGCGCACCCTCCTCATATGCCAACTCACTGGCAGTAGTAAACTGGAAGGGTAAGGAGGCACCAACAGTGGATGAGGTGGCTGTCAGACTCCGGCAATAGGAGGAAAGTCTCTCTTCCTGCCTTGTCTCAGCTGTGGAGAAACTGGCCCGGGAGGTGCGCAAATCAAAGAGAATATATCCTACTCCCCACCTGTACGGGCCAGCGTCTCAGCTCTTTGGGGCAGGCATTCCTCTGCTCAGGAGAAAGAATACAGAGGCTACACTCCACGGGGCACCCTGTGGTTTTACCTGTGTGACCACGGAGAGGACATGAGGAAGTGTGACGGAAAACCCACCTCAAGTCTAGAGGGACGAGTACGTGAGTTGCGAGGTAAAACAATCACAAAAGGGGATTCTGTTAGGAAAAATGCTGCTCCAGTTTCCAGCAACCAGCTCTCCAGACCGGGCAGGCAGTTTGATCTTGATTCTGATCCTCTGGAGGGGAACTCCAAGTCATTTTTACAGCAGGTGAGCAGCAAATTCTCTGACGAGGATTAGAGGGGTCCTGCCTCCAGCCAGGTGGAGGAAAGGGACAACTGCGTTTACTGGACGGTGTGGATTCGGTGGCCTGGCACGTCAGATCCACAAGAGTATAAAGCTCTAGTGGACACTGGTGCACAGTGTACCTTAATGCCATCAGATTTCAAAGGGTCAGAGTCCATTTGTATTTCTGGAGTGACAGGGGGGTCCCAAGAGCTGAGTGTACTGGAGGCTGAAGTGAGCCTCACTGGGCAGGACTGGCAGAAGCACCCCATTGTGACTGGCCCCGAGGCTCCGTGCATCCTTGGTATAGAATATCTTAGGAGAGGGTATTTCAAGGACCCAAGGGGGTATCGGTGGGCTTTTGGCATAGCTGCTGTGGAGACGGAAGAAATTAAACAGCTGTCCACTTTGCCTGGTCTCTCGGAGGATCCTTCCGTTGTGGGGTTGCTGAGGGTTGAAGAACAACAGATGCCAATCGCGACCACAACGGTGCACCGGCGACAGTATTGTACCAACCGAGACTCCCTTCTCCCCATTCATCAGCTGATCCGCCAGCTGGGGAGTCAAGGAGTGATCACGAAAACTCGCTCACCCTTTAATAGTCCCATATGGCCAGTGAGAAAAATCTACTGGAGAGTGGAGACTGACAATAGACTACCATGGCCTGAATGAAGTCACACCACCGCTGAGTGCTGCCGTGCCAGACATGCTAGAACTTCAATATCAGCTGGAGTCAAAGGTAGCCAAGTGGTGTGCAACAACTGACATTGCTAATGCATTCTTCTCCATCCGTTTGGCAGCAGAGTGCAGGCCACAGTTTGCTTTCACCTGGAGGGGCATCCAGTACACCTGGAATCGACTGCCCCAGGGGTGGAAACACAGTCCCACCATTTGCCATGGACTAATCCAAACTGCACTGGAAAAGGGTGAAGCTCCAGAACATCTGCAGTACATCGATGACATCATTGTATGGGGCGACACAGCGGAGGAAGTTTTTGAGAAAGGGGAGAAAATAGTTCAGATCCTTCTGAAAGCCGGTTTCACCATTAAGCAGAGTAAAGTCAAGGGACCTGCGCAAGAGATCCAGTTTTTGGGAATAAAATGGCAGGATGGGCACCGTCAAATCCCAATGGATGTCATCAACAAAATAGCAGCTATGTCTCCGCCAACCAGCAAAAAGGAAGCACAGGCCTTCCTGGGTGTTGTGAGTTTTTGGAGGATGCACATCCCAAATTACAGCCAGATTGTAAGTCCGCTGTACCACGTGACCCGGAAGAAGAATGATTTTGAATGGAGCCCTAAGCAACGACAGGCATTTGAACAAATTAAATGGGAGATAGTTCATGCTGTAGCCCTTGGTCCAGTTTGGTCAGGGCAAGATGTTAAAAACGTGCTCTACACCGCAGCCAGGGAGAATGGCCCAACCTGGAGTCTGTGGCAGAAAGCACCAGGGGAGACTCGAGGTCGACCCCTGGGGTTTTGGAGCCGGGGATACAAAGGATCCGAGGCCCGCTATACTCCCACTGAAAAAGAGATTCTGGCAGCATATGAAGGCATTCGAGCTGCTTCAGAAGTGGCTGGCACTGAAGCACAGCTCCTCCTAGCTCCACGATTGCCGGTCCTGGGCTGGATGTTCAAAGAGAGGGTCCCCTCTACGCATCATGCCACCGATGCTACGTGGAGTAAGTGGGTCGCGCTGATCACACAGCGGGCCCGAATGGGAAACCCCAGTCGCCCAGGAATTCTGGAGCTAATCATGGACTGGCCAGAAGGCAAAGATTTTGGAGCATCGCCAGCTGAAGAGGCCCCACTGTATAACCAGCTGCCAGAAAATAAGAAACAGTATGCCCTGTTCACGGATGGGTCCTGTTGCATTGTGGGAAAGCGGTGGAGGTGGAAGGCTGCTGTATGGAGCCCTACACGACAAGTCACAGAAACTGCTGAGGGAGAAGGTGAGTCTAGCCAGTTTGCAGAGGTGAAAGCCATCCAGCTGGCTTTAGACATTGCCAGTCGAGAGAAGTGGCCAGTGCTCTATCTCTACACCGACTCTTGGATGGTGGCCAATGCCTTGTGGGGGTGGCTGCAGCAATGGAAGAAGAACAACTGGCCGCGCAGAGGCAAACCTATCTGGCCTGCCCCATTGTGGCAAGATATTGCTGCCCGTCTGGAGCAGTTGGTTGTAAAAGTCCGTCACGTGGATGCCCAATTCCCTAATAGTCAGGTTACTGAAGAACATGAAAACAACCACCAGGTGGATCAGTCTGCCAAGATTGAAGTGGCTCAGGTGGATCTGGACTGGCAACATAAGGGTGAACTCTTTATAGCTCGGTGGGCCCATGACACCTCGGGCCACCAAGGAAGAGACGCGACATACCGATGGGCTCGTGACCGAGGGGTGGACTTGACCATGGACACCATCGCACAGGTTATCCATGAATGTGACACATGCGCTGCAATCAAGCAAGCCAAGCAGGTAAAGCCTCAGTGGTATGGAGGACGATGGCTAAAATATAAATATGGGGAGGCTTGGCAGATTGACTACGTCACACTGCCACAAACCCGCCAAGGCAAGCGCTATGTGCTCACAATGGTGGAGGCCACCACTGGATGGCTGGAAACCTACCCTGTGCCCCATGACACCACCCGGAATACCATCCTGGGCCTGGAATAACAAGTCCTGTGGCGACATGGCACTCCCAAAAGAATCAAGTCGGACAACGGGACTCACTTTTGTAACAGCCTCATAGACACCTGGGCCAAAGAACATGGTATCGAGTGGGTGTATCACAGCCCCTACCATGCACCAGCCTCTGGAAAGATCGAGCGGTACAATGGGCTGCTAAAAACCACTTTGAGGGCAATGGGGGGTGGGACTTTCAAAAATTGGGATACTCATTTAGCAAAGGCCACCTGGTTGGTTAACACCAGAGGGTCCACCAACCGGGCTGGTCCTGCCCAGTCAGAAACCTCAGCGCCCCGTAGAAGGGGATAAAGTCCCTGTAGTCCACATGTGGAACATGTTAGGGAAGATGGTTTGGGTTAGTCCTGCCTCGGGCAAAGGCAAGCCCGTCCGCGGGATTTCTTTTGCTCAAGGACCTGGGTGTACCTGGTGGGTAATGCGGAAGGATGGGGAAGTCTGATGTGTACCTCATGGGGATTTGATTTTGAGTGAGAATAGTCCATAAATAAATTCTATAAAGTTAATTGTTAAAATAACCCTGTCACTGTCTGTTATCACTGTTATAATTGTTATATTTTGTACCAGTAGTATCATAGTAAGAATCGTCCAGATTAAAGAAGGATGGACTTTTTCGATGAAGACCTAGCAGAGCACAGCGATGATGGAACTGGAGCTGGTTTTCAACAACTGGCATCCAGCAACTTCATCAAGATCAACGTCTCCTGCAGACTGTAAGCACGGGCTGCACCAGGTACATCAGTTGTGAGGTCTGGATGCAGCAAGTGACCGCCCATCACCACACATCACCTCTCCTGCCACGGAAGACCATTACGACAGATGGAGCCTGAAGTCATGGATTAAATGAACTCAACGGACACTTTAGAATGATGATCCATAGACTAAGGGAATGATATCTGGAGACAGGAGAAGTGGTGGTGATCAACTGGACAATGCGGGACCTGGGCATGATGTAGATGGTATGGAATAAGGGGTGGATAATGTCCTGGGTTTGGCCAGGACAGGGTTAATTTTCACCGGAATCCAGGAAGGGGCACAGCCGGGCAGGCTGACCCAAACTGGCCAAACAGAGCCCGGTATTCCACACCATGTGCCGTCATGCTGGGTTCTGGTGGGGAGGAGCGGGTCGGGGGGAACTCTCTCGCAGCTCGGGAGCGCAGGCGCTGGTCCAGTTAGGGAGAGCGGCTCTGTGAGTCGTGCGGTTTGTGTTGTGTTTTCTCCTTATCTGTATCATTGTTGTTACTGTTCCCTTTGTTTGCTGTTCTGTTAAACTGCCCTTATCCTGACCCACCGGTTTCTGCCTGTTTCTTTCCCTTCTCCTCTGCACCCCGGCAGGGGGAGGGGCGGCCTTGTGGCGCTTTTGTTGCTGGGTGCAGCCAAACCATAACAGGTGCCCTGAGATGAGAAGTACACCTGGCATCTCACTGCCTAGTCCTGGCTGTCTTCTCTCCCAACACTATCTCACCAATAGCCACTGTCTCCTAGCACTGCAAAAATGGTGAAAGAGCACAGCGTGGGGGGACACAGGGTTATGCATGGGCTGAGAAATGAGGTGGAAGAAGACATCTAGAAAAGTCTCGCCGAGCATGCCACAGTTTCAATGTTTCTGACACTGACTCGTCATTTAAACCCTGGAGTGGTTTGGAGCTGCCCTGGGGATGCAGAGAACACGGCATTGGGGTGCAGAGTGGTGCAGCGGCAAACACAGACTGCACAAGCTCACTTAGTAAATCTGAAACCAACAGGAAATAACACAGAGCACGCCAAGCCTCAAGAAAACCACCCAACTTTGCTTTAGAAGTTGAAGGTATATTTGTTCATAAATGTGGATGCTTTTTACCTGCTGTAGTTGATATTTAAGCCCCACTTTTCATCTTTTTTGTAACCAAGAAATTAGATTATTCTGATGATTAGAACCGTGAAGACATTCAAGACTTCAAGACTTAGGATGGCTTGTTTATAATGAGAGATACATGACATCAAAGCTGAGACCTCCATCTTTAACTCACGAGTTCTGATTGCACTGCTACTGCCTGCTCCCTAGGTGTGTCCGTCCCCTTCATCTCCTGAGGGCCCCGTGGAAGAGGTTGTGGACACCTTGGCAAGTAAGCTCTGCAGGCTTCCTGTGCTTTTAGTATCACAGGATCCCAAAGAAAGCTTTTGTTTGGATAAATCCCGAAGTTTGCCTTGCAGCTCTTGGTTCGCTAGGGAACTGAAGAGGCGTAGAGTGTCCCCCAGTGCCCCGCGGTCAGGTCCAGCAGCACATGTGCAGCAGCTCGCGGGGACAGGTTGCCCAGCATGCCCAGACCATCCAGCTCTCTAGATGTTTCCGTCTCGCTTACCTCTCTGCTGGTGAAGAGCCAAGGGTGCAAGCAGGCTTGCTGGCTAGCGATTGCCGTCACTGCAGAGGTCTTGGGCCAGGCACCAAAGCTGCAAACAGCTTGAATCAAAACAGAGCCAGGCAGGCTCTTGGCTGCTTGCTCATCCAAATCACAGCCGTCCTCACCGAGCAAAGGCTGATTCTATGTCTGTCTGCTGCAGTTCGTCACATCTCCTTTTTCACTTCCTGATGCACTTCTGACTCACCACAAAGCATGAACTTTGCTATCCCAAGCTGATAAGCTAAGACATCCTATCAAAGCAAATGCAATTCTGAAAGAAGCAACACACAGGTGTTCTTGCAACTGAGGAGACCTGCCCTGGGTCATAGTGCCAAGTACTTGCTCGTCTTTGCTGCCATGCTAACTCAGCCACCCCCAGGACTGACAGGGGAAAATCAAAACATCCACTTCCCAAAATATTGTTAAACAGGAGGAAGAAGTGAAATATGTGACGTGAGAGCAAAGTTGATTTAATCCCACGCCAGCACAGCGACTGAGAGTCCTGTCAGTCTCAGGGACTTGGGCACTTTGGGGCCAAAGCCCTGCCCGGGAGCCCAGCTGCGTGCTGCTGGCATGTGGCAGGGACCCAGAAAGAGCTGAGCTCTGGAAAGACGTCAGTGCCCATGGCAGGCAAAGGCGTGTTTGCCACAAACAGTCAGTCCCTGTCGTTCAAGGCTGCAGGAGGCACGGCGCTAATAAGAAAGTGCAAGGGCTGATTTAGCAGGACATCTGCAACCTGGCACGGCCAAGCGTAGCTGGGAAGGGATCTGCCCTTCTGCAGAGCCCGTGTGGCACTCTGTTGCTTCAAGTCCTATATCTGCTTTGCCAGTCCCAGCACACCTGGAAGAAGACGCAGGTCGTGGGGACACTCCTAATCGTACTGTGGTCCTTCCCCAGGAGCAGCCGCCCTGAGAAGAAGGTGCCATGCCTGTGGGCTCCCTCGTTCCCTGCCCGGCTCCTCCGCCCGCTGGCTGTTACTGCTGGTGTTTGACTTTCTCACTCCTTTCCTCCCTTTTTCTGTAGTCACTGTCTCCTCATTCAGGGAGTGACATGCCGAGGGATATATGTTTCTGCTGGTCATAAATCCTTGGGGGGTACAATAGCACCCGAACCACTGATCTCACCCTGCTCTTTTTTAGTGCCTCTCAGTTTTTTAACCAGATCCCCTTTCTCACTTCCTAGTTGCTGGGATCTTTGTTCTCGCAGCTTTTTGTGTCTCTTCAGTTCCTGTCAAGGCTCTCGTACCGATAAAGGCTTGCAGATATACCTGGGGGGGGGGGTTTCCTTCTCCCTTTGCACCCTCTCTGACATCTTCTGTAGGAACTTTCCCCTCCCCTGCAGCCCTTGCCCCCCACACAGATGTGCACACACCTGGCTGCGCCTGGCAGTCATGCCTTCGACGTGTGTGTCATAAGAGGGGGACACGGTGGCACTTAGCCTAGCCTGCAAGCCCATGGTGCCCCGCAGCATCCCTCAACCAGCCGGGCTCACTCACCTCACCCACCAGGTCTCGGTGCATCAGCTGGCGAGCTCCATCTCCTCCTGCCTGGGCGGGCTCCCACCTTTGCCCTTCGCTCTCTCTTGGAGGCTCAGCTCGCGGGGAAGAGCGGCGCAACCCCCAATGTTTCCTCACCCCGATCTGAGTCGACAGCAGGTAAGAGCAGATCACCGGGGTGTGTGTCGGAGGCTACACCCTGACGCTGCAGATCCCAACACGCCTGCCGCCCTGGCGTGCAGCCTCCAGAACGCAGGAGCAAGGAGCCAACGGGACGAGGAACGTGGGGAGCCGGGAAGGCAAGGAAAGAGGTGGAAAGTGTACTACAACGGAGAGGCTGCTCAGGTTCCAAAGGGTGGCTGATACAGCCCAGTACTCTTCAGACCTCTTTGTGCAGGGAAATGTGGAGGAGCACAGCAAAGGCATTAACCTACATGTGGGGCCATGGTGGAAGAACCAAAGCAGGGCCAGAGCAGCAGCGTTTCACTTTCTGAATGATTTAGAGAGGAAAAGCAGAAACCTCTGGGCCGCATGAGGAGTTTCACCTTCCAGGGTGTTGGGGACAGCTAGCACTTCCCAGGTCTGCTCAGAGAATGTCAGGCTTTGCTCCCAGGACGTTTCACCTCCCCAGTCACACAACACACATTTTCCTGGATTCCCAGGGGCTCGTAGGAAAGGGCTACCCACCGGGAAGAGGGGCAGCCACCCAATTATGCCTGCTTAGGAGAAGGGCAAAGACTGTCCCTCTTGCTGTGGGGAAGAAAATGAGGGGGGTGAAGGGAAATGTGCCAGAGAAAGAGTTAAGAGAGCCAGAGAGCAGCCGGGCTGCGTCTGTTTGCAGTAGCTATGTGGGCTGCAGGGTAGAAGAGAAGAATCTCCAGTCTGGAGGAGGCAGATGAGGGAGGGTCCTCAACGGCAGCAGCTGGGGATTAGGAAGGCAGCAGATTCTCCTCTCGGCTCCCACGAGCTGTCACTGCAGGGAAATTCTCTGGCTTCCCAAAAGGCTTGGTGGCAAAGAGATGACGAGCTGGTGGGTCTAGCAACAGCTTCTTGGTTCTGCCAGGTTTTTCTTGCGTGGAAGGCTCTGTCTGCTGCTGGCTGAGTCTCAGGCTGCTTCCTGCTGGTGAAGTGACTTGACTGTGGAAGGAGACGACCAGATTGTCTGCTGACAGAACGGCAGAGACCAGAGGCCTGACACTGATACTGTCCCCAGCCATGTGAACTCCCTCCGACAGACGCCCACCCCAGAGCCCTAGTTCAGAGCTCTCTCATGATGCTGACTGAGCTGTAGGTAGGGAACAGCACCAGCGTGGACGCGCTCGCAGGGCCAGTCTGCCAGGTTTCTGCAGGCCACTGGCTCTCTGCTGCTGGCAGGCACACCGGGGCAGCCCATGGTCATTGCCCGGGGCGGGGGCTACCCATGCTTTTCAGCACTGGGCCGGAACTACTGTGAGAGCAATCATCGGGCAGAGGCGGCGGGAGGTCACAGGAGGGGATCCAGGCAGCTGCTGCACCGTGGCTGAAGGTGGAGTTTTGCCGGGGACGGGATGGAGATGGTGTGGCTGTATGTGGTGTTGATCCCCGTGCATCACGTCCTTGCTGTGACCTGGCTGTAAGTATGCTTTTCACTTGTATTATCTGGGCTGCAAAGTCACCTGGGGAGGTGCTGTCTCTTAAGAAAACGGGCAGATCTGTGAGAAAAGCGTGGAAGAAAGAACCCGGGCAACCCAAAGGCAGCACAGTCAGAGGCACATCTCGAAGCATGAAGGGAGAGGGATGGCAAAGCTGAAGAGGTGCAGACCAGGATGGGGAGCAGGAATGTCCAATTTGGCACAGACAAGAGACTGCATATCCCCTTCCTTGTCCCATTTCTGCTCTAAAATCAGGCTATGGAGGGCTAAGCCCCACAGAAATGGCCCTGGCTCTAGTTCATCTGCGACTAAATCTCTCCCCTGCCCCACAGGTACCTGGCCAAGCAGCCTTCCCTGCGGGCGGTCCTCCGGAACCCCGGGGGCTGCGAGGGTCTGACGGGGCTGGTAGAAGAGCAGGTCCGCATTTGCCGGCGGCAGGTGGAAGCCATGGATGAGGTGAAGCGAGGCGTGGAGCTGGCTGTCGAGGAATGCCAGCACCAGTTTCACTCTCGCCAGTGGAACTGCTCCACCCTGCAGGGGCTGCAGGTCTTTGGCAAGGTCACCATCCAAGGTCAGCAAGGGGGAGGCAGGGCAGGCAGAGCTGGCACGGGGTCCCTTCAGTATGGCCACGGAGTCCCCTCAACACATGAGCCTTTCCTGGGCTTGTATGCAAGTGTCACATGGGGACCAGCCCGAGTGGCCAGTGCCTTCCTCCACAAGCTAACAAAGCTCTCAGCGCAGAGCAAACTGAACCAAAGGCACAGGGTGTTACAAATATTAATATTCTGACTAAACTTCTTCCTCTTTTGGCCAGGCTTGGCTTTTTGGTCTCATCTGGATCATTCTGGGTACCAGTTCTCCAGACTGATAGATCTTCTCCCCCAGCCTGCCACCAGTCCAAACTTTTGGAGTAGCAGCTCAAATCAAGACTTTTTCTCTGAGGCTGCAGTCCCTTTTTGTTGCAGGCCAGGGAAGAAGGATCTGCCTATGCTCCCGAGAAGATTTTGCATGTGTTTGCATGGAAGGAGCCATACAGGGAGCTCTGAGCAGGGCCCCTCTGGGTCCTAGAGACAGGGCAGCAGGGTCCTCCCTGGCAAACCTCTCTGCATGGGAGGCTCAGCTCCTGATGTCCCCAACCACGGCTCCCCTTTCTCTTCCCTTAGGGGCTGCTGACTTCTCTCCTGCAACGGGGCACCTGTCCCAGGAACTGAGGGCGCCACAGGCGAGGGCGCTGAGCCAGAAGCCAGAGCTGTCTCCCTTGCTGTCTCCAGGCCTTGGGAACTGCAGCATCCTGGCAGTGTCCGCCTGAATACAGCCTTCCTGCAGGCAGTCACAGCCTCTTTTGCCCCTGCTGTGTCCCATCGTCGCCTTCCCCCTCCACAGACTGGTGCCGTTTCACGCGGGAGTCTGCTTTCATCCATGCCATCTCCGCTGCCGGTGTTGCCTTTGCTGTGACTCGTGCCTACAGCTGTGGGGAGCTGGAGAAGTGTGGCTGCGACCGCAAGATCCAAGGGCTGAGCCCCGAAGGTGAAGGAGGAGGCCGGTGGCAGGGAGGGGGTGGCAGAGGAGAAGATCCATGGAGGAGACCCTCACCAGGGGAGGAGACACCTCCCTTCTCCACAGCGCTCAGCCCTTTGGGAGCTCCTCCCAGGGCTTATGCTTCTTCATCTCATGGCTGCTTTCCCTCTCCAGGCTTTCAATGGTCGGGCTGCTCTGATAACCTGTCTTACGGAATTGCCTTTTCTCAAGTCTTCGTAGACAACCCCGAGAGGAGCCGCGGCGTCTACTCCAGCCGAGCGCTGATGAACCTGCACAACAATGAGGCTGGGAGGAAGGGCAGGAACAAGGGCTGGGAAGCAAGCCTGGTTTCAGGGGCTTCTCCCTGGCTAGGCAGAGCGTGGTCCAGCCCCCTTACCCCGCAGAGCAGTTTGGGGCAGCCGTGACCTCCCAGAGGGGCTCTGCATCCTGCTACCTTTCCTCAGCTCACACCGAGCTGGCTCCTGCCCCTGCGCAGAGAGGGGAACTGGCCTCCACCACCTGTCTGTGTTCAGGCTCCTTTTCCTCACAGAGCCCTGCTGTGATTTACATTCCTTGGTCTTTTCTGCAGAGGAAATTTGCTTCTCCATTCTGCTCCAAATGACTCCGCTGTCCCTCCAGCCCCTGCTGAGCAAAGACACCATCGTCTGGAGGGGCCGTTGTCAGATCTGGTCCCTTGAACATCCTCTGGCTCTGGGCAGATCTGTTCCCCTCCCCACAGTCCTGTGGGTCAGAGCAGGTCCCCATCTCTTCCCCTGCCTCAGGGATTTCGCTTACAGACCCAAGCCAGCCTGTTTCCTGCGGAGTATATCCCATTCTGTTTCATATCGGCCTGGCTTAAGAAGACTTTTTTGCCCCCTGCTTAACAGTGTACATTGTACTGTTAGGTTTTTTTCCTACAGGATCTTCGAATAAATTTGGTGACCCAGGTGGGACTCTCTCTGTTCGTCTGTGGGACCCGGTAAGAACAGGACCCCCTTGGGTCCTCGGGAGCCTTTTCCCGAAGGGGCTCCTCGCCTTATCTGGATCACCGCGGGAACAGACAAGGACCATCCGTGAGTAAAAGTATTCTTTTATTACTCTTTACTACCAACGGGGTTCGAGTCCCCTAAGTCATAATTTAATTACACAGGGAGATATACCAGGCTGCTAGCGCCTTAGAGGTATACAGGGGTTCAAGTCCCCACTGTAGGGGTTCAAGTCCCTACTGTAGGGGTTTGAGTCTCCACTGGACGCGGTCTTTACTCATAAGAATAAGGAAAGTACTGATACTGATAAGGAAATTGACTACGATTCTGGTAAATGGTTCGGATTGCAGTAACTCTGGGTTAATAGTGTGTGACTGTGTGTGACGCCTCTGTGTGAATGAGATATAAACAAGTGTGAGTGTGCAGTTTTGACCTGCGGTTCTGTTCTCTCTCGCAAGGGAAACAGCAGGTGAAAAACAAAGCATAAGAAAATAGCGAATGTTTATTTTAAAGTAATTATCCCATTGTTGTTATCAACGGAATACTACTAGTGATAATCATGACAGTATGTTGTATTTGTTATAAGTGTCATACAACATTCCGGTGTAAAATCGCGGTTCAGTAACTATTTCTCATAGCTTAAAGTATAGAATTTTGGTTAAGTAATTAGAGCTATCGGCATTAGAAGGATTTGTTTAGGTTTGTTTGTTAGGATTTGCTGTACATTGATTGGGGACCAAAGAGGTGGACGTGCTGCATAATGGGAACTTCACAGAGCAAAGAGATTCTGAAGAAGAGCCCCTTGGGCTGTATTTCGCATCATTGAAAGGAGATAGGGGGACCCCCGGGAGGCAGTGTCAATAAAAGGACATTAATTAAGTATTGTAATCAATGGTGGCCGTTGTACAAGTTAGATGATGAGGCAAAGTGGCCTGAGAATGGGACCCTGGATTATAATACTTAGCTATAGCTAACGTTGTTCTTGAGAAGAGATGGAAAATGGGATGAGGTCTCATATGCCGATATGTTTTTCACTTTGCTTAATCACCCCGAGTGGCAAAAAGAAAGTGGTATAAATCTAGCCCCGCAGGATCCCCTTGTGTTGGCATTAGAAAGGGATAGAAAGAAACAGCCGGGAATACTTAAGCAGTGTTGTTCTGCGTGCAGCATAGGGCGAAGGTGTCTAAAAACAAAAGGGAATCAGAAGAAATTGGAGGAGTGTATGGAGGATTTTGTGTCACCCCCTCTCCTCCCTGACGCTGGGTCGGCTGCGGGAGACCCCGCCCGCGCAGACGGGGACGAGGCCTCTGATGAGGGCCGAGCGCCACCTAGCGGTCAAGTCCCATCACTGCTCGGACTCGTAGTAAGGTGGGACCCATCATCCAAGCCCGTTTAAGGCAGGTGATGGGGCCGGGGGGGGGGCCGACCCTGGTAAGAACACCTTTCCAAATGGAAGATATAGACAGATGGAGAGAAACTGTAAAGGAATACAGGGAATATCCTAGCTGGGTAGCCAAGAAATTTGAATGGATAGTTAAGAATTTGGGTCCAGATTGGAAAGATGTGGATTTGATGTTAGAGGCAATGACAGAGACTGAGAAAGGAATGGTGTTAAAAACAGCAAGGGATCATGTGAGGGCACAAATTACTACAGGTACTTTACAAGGGACCAAGGAACAACATGTTCCACTCAGAGACCCGGGGTGGGACCCTAATGTTCAAACCCAGTATCGACTGTTACAGCAATACCGTATTTGGATTCAGTATGGGCTGGAATACGGGATCTCGAAAGCAGTAAACTGGTCAGCCTTATATGAAGTAAAACAAGTTCCGACAGAGACCCCGAGAGAATTCTTGAATAGATTACAAACAGCAGTGCGGAAATACATTACCATAGATCAAACATCAGATGCAGCTAGACAGCAGCTGGTGTCTCTATTTATAGGACAGGCTGCTAATGATATTAGAAAGAAGCTGCAGAAACTTAAAGAACCAGATGTAAGGAATTTAGAGAAACTAGTGGAAGAGGCATGGTGAGTATATCGTAACAGAGATGAGAACAATAGGAAAAATGGGTTGGGTATTAGCTTCAGCTACTGTGGCTGCACTGTACCAACAGAATGAAGAAAAGAGAGGGGAATTACAAAAAAAGGAGACTAAAAGTCAATCAGTGCACTCGTTGCAAGGGATTCGGACATTGGCAGAGGGAATGTCCACAGAAGAGAAAGGCACCCTGCCCCAGAATAGTTGCTGACCTACAGGATACTGAATGACGGGGACCTGGGGAATCCACCCTAGCGGATCCACTGGTTAATATAAAGCTAGGGAAATGGAATGTGGAATTTTTGATAGACACTGGTGCCTCATTTTCTGTTTTAAATCAACAACTGATGCCTTTGGATAAGGATTTTATAACTGTTGTGGGCGCTACAGGCCAATCGGAAAAAGTGTATTTTCTAAAACCATTAAAGTACAAATTAGATAAGCAAATTGGAATACACAGCTTTTTGTACATGCCTGGGGCTCCTAAGTCCCTTCTAGGATGAGACCTATTGGAACAACTGAGTGCCACAATAATTTTCAGAAAGGGACAAATAGAATTTAAAATTGAGGATACTAAATTAACCAAAATTCTGAGCCTGGCATTGATTCAAATTATAGAAAAAGGAGAAATACCTCAGGATATACTGGACCAAGTGTATCCAGGGGTATGGGCTTCAGGAACCCCAGGCAGAGCCAAAAATGCAGACCCAATAGAGATAAAATTGAAGCCTGGAGCTCGACCAGTTAAGATCAAACAATACCCCCTTAAGCTAGAGGACCGAAGAGGAATTAAGAAAATAATTGATAGTTTAATAAATTTTGGATTGTTAATAGAGTGTGAATCTGAATACAACACCCCCATTTTGCCAGTGAAGAAGTCAGATGGGAAAAGTTACAGGTTAGTACAAGATTTGAGGGCAATTAATAAAATCATGGAAGATCTCTACCCAGTAGTAGCTAATCCATATACCTTGTTGAATAAACTGGAAGATAACCAGGGATGGTTTACCGTACTGGATTTAAAAGATGCCTTTTTCTGTTTACCTCTGGCCTCAAACAGTCAGAACCTATTCGCTTTTGAATGGGAAAATCCAGATTCTGGACGAAAAACCCAGTTAACCTGGACAGTGTTACCCCCAAGGTTTCAAAAATAGCCCTACCATCTTTGGAAATCAGCTAGCTCGGGATCTCGAAAAATGGAATCCTCCGACACAAAAGGGGACTTTGTTACAATATGTCGGTGATCTCCTCATCGCTGCAGAAACAGAGGGGGATTGCAAAAAATGGACAGTGAGTCTTCTTAATTTTCTGGGACTTAATGGTTATCGAGTTTCTCAACAGAAAGCTCAGATGATTCAACAACAAGTGACTTACCTCGGACTGAAAATCTCAAGAGGACAACGAGAACTGGGAAGAGAGAGGGAAGAAGCAATCTGCCAGACTCCAGAACCACAAACAGTAAAAGAATTAAGAACCTTTTTAGGAATGACAGGATGGTGTAGACTATGGATATATAATTATGGACTAATGGTAAAACCCTTGTATGAACTGTTGAAAAATAATGCCAGATACCTGATTTGGACCGGAGATGCAAAAAGGGCTTTTGAACAATTGAAAAGGGAACTTATGAGAGCCTTGGCTCTTGGACTTCCAAATGTTCTAAAACCCTTTTGGCTATTTTCTCACGAGAGACAAGGCATTGCCCTGGGAGTGCTCGCTCAACAGCTGGGGCTGTGCAAGAGAGCAGTGGCATATTTCTCCAAGCAACTGGAAGAGGTAAGCAAAGGATGGCCTGGGTGTCTGCGAGCTGTTGCAGCAGTTGTCCTTAACATTCAAGAAGCTCGTAAGTTCACTATGGGCCGGAAAATGACAGTCATAGTCTCCCACACAGTTTCTGCAGTATTGGAACAAAAGGGGGGCCATTGGCTCTCACCATCCCGATTCCTAAAGTACCAGGCTATTTTGGTGGAACAAGATGATGTTAATATTGTGATAGCTAACATTGTAAAACCAGCATCTTTTCTTAGTAAAGATTTCGCCACTATGGAACCTCTAATGCACGACTGCTTGGAGACTATTGAAACAGTCTATTCCAGCAGACCTGATTTAAAGGAGGAACCGTTGGAAAGCACAGAGGACTCCTGGTTCACCGATGGAAGCAGCTTCATAAAAGACGGAGTTCGTAAAGCAGGGTATGCAGTAACCACCGCACACAAGGTAATCGAGGCAGAACCTTTACCTGCAGGTACGTGTGCTCAAAAGGCAGAGATAATTGCTTTAACCAGAGCCTTAGAATTGGCGAAAGGAAAGAAAATAAATATTTGGACAGACTCCAAATACGCCTTCGGGGTCGTCCATGCTCATGGAGCATTGTGGAAAGAACGAGGACTGCTTACAGCTCAAGGTAAACAGATCAAGCATGCAAAAGAAATCTGTCAGCTTTTGGAAGCTATAAATCTATCAGAACAAGTGGCAATAATGTATTGCAGAGGGCATCAAAAAGGTAACACTGAACAGGAACTGGGAAATAAACTAGCAGATCAAGAGGCTAAAAGGGCAGCAGAAAGAAATTCTGTAAAAACCTTGGCACTGGTACCAGACAGTAAACTCGTAGATACAGAAATGGAATTTAAATATTCAAAAGAAGATATGAAATTAGTAAAAGATTTGGGAGCAAGTGAACAAGGTAAGATGTATTTAACACCAGATAATCGTATAGTTATACCTTCAAATCTATTATGAGAAGTAGTCAGAAAAGAACACCACAAAACTCACTGGGGAGCAGATGCACTATATAAGGATCTTAACAAGAGAATAGTAGGCAGAAACGTGTACACTACTGTAAAACAAGCAACCCAAATGTGTGAAATTTGTCTGAGAAATAATCCAAATACAACATGCAAAGTACACTTTGGGAAAATTGGAAGGGGGAACATACCAAGACAACATTGGCAAATAGATTTTTCAGAGCTTCCAAGAAAAGGGGGGTATCGATACTTATTGGTTATAACAGACACGTTTTCCGGATGGCCTGAAGCATTTCCCTGTAGAACAAATAAGGCTCGGGAAGTGGTACGAATTTTGTTAAATGAAATCATACCACGGTTTGGGGTGCCAACAATCATATCCTTGGATAGAGGGTCACATTTTTGCGCACAAGTAGTACAACACATCAGTAAAATTTTGGGTATTGATTGACAGCTACACACCCCCTACAGACCACAGGCAAGTGGCCAAGTAGAAAAAAATAATAATTTGATCAAACAACAACTGACAAAAATCGGATTTGAAGAAATGTGGAATAAACTCACCTTGTGGCTACAAAATTTATCCTGGTTAAAGAACCTGTTTTTCCTAGCTCTTGTGATAGTAGGTGTATGTGTTTTGGCTTGCATAATGACTCAATGCTGCAAGTGCTGTAATCGATTATATGGAGAATGTAAGAATGGATTAATCTGATGATTACTAAGACTTTTTGATCTAAAAGAAACAAAAGTCTTAAAGAAAATGGGGGAATGATAGAGGGGATTGTAAGAAATGTGAAACTATAACAAAAAAGCCTTAATATTTTCTAGTTTTTAGTAGTCTTTAGTACTGTAACTTGTATTTCTGCATGCATAGTGATCTAATGATGTAACTGTTACACTAATCCCTGTTTTCTCATTAAGGAATGTAGTGGAAGGACAGGACATGGGCACAAGCTATCACTTAGTCGTTAGACAAAATAATTAAGTGAAACAAAAGTGGTCTTGGTTCTCAGCAAATAATTGGGATAATTGTGGGATAAAAGAGACTCCTAAATAATTCTACTCCAGACAGCTCGGCCTTGGGAGGGCAAATGCGCCAAGCTCCAGAGACAAGGAGGCACCCAGAGAGCAACAAGACCGGAGCCAAACAACCTGAAGGACACGATATACGTGATCCTACAACTGGGTTTGCGCAGAAACAAATGTCAATCAGTGAACAGCGTGATGAAGAGGATGGGCCTTCATCTTGGGACCCCTGAAGACCACCCAAAGATGTTAACAGACATGCGTGAAAGATATTTACATATGCTAATTAGTTCATAGAAATATAATGAATATTTACATGTGTGATTGTATTTAACCTGAAGTAACAGGGTGTCTGGTGCGCACGTTTGGAGGAGAAATCCCCCGTGTGCCCGGCGCCGCAATAAAAAATACCCGCTTAACAGTATACATTGTACTGTTAGTTTTTTTCCTACCGGATCTTCGAATCAGAGGACAAGTCCACGGTGGAGTGCAGGGTGTCATTGAGGGGTGTGATAAAGCGGCGGCGGCAGAGAGAAGGGAGCAAATTAGATTTATGGGGTGAACGGGCTCTTTATACAAGAAGACTCATCCTTGGGAGAACCACTGGCTGTTATAGGCCTGTGGGGAGGGAGGCAAGAGATGGCTGGGGACTTCAGACATGGACACTGGGGCCAGTGGCTCTAAAGCCGGGTTCCCAGAGCTGACGCCTTCTCTGACACTCAGCTGCTCCTTTGGCTGGAGAAAATGTTTTCAGGAGGAGTTCCAACAGGGGCCACAGTGAAGCTCCATTGGGCAAGGCACCCATCCTGGTGTGCCACTGCCAATGGTGCAGAGCAGGTGCTTGGAGGGGGAGATCTGGCCGTGATGATCTGGGTGGCCAGCAAGGGGTCTGGGAAGAGTTGTCCAGGTCTGTCCAGGCTCTCTGGCCCACCACAACTCCAGAGAGCTGGTGCTGGAGCCCTGTGCTTCCCATGCATCCGCCTGCTATCGTGCATCACCCTTTGGTGAGGCTGAGGAACCTCTGCTCCCACAGCCTCACCTCCTCCTCTCCTTCCTTCTCACTCAGCACCCGGTAGGTCTCATTTCTCTGGCAGCCGCGGTGAGACACCTGCAAGGAGAGTCTGAGTTCATAGGACTGATACCACTGCCCCTCCTTCCTCCAGGGAAAGAGCACACCCGCGGTGGACAGCATCTGAAGGCTGGGATGATGGGGGCAGCAGAAGGAAGAAGGAAGGACCAGCTGGGAAACAGGAGGGAGAGGATGATTGCTGAACTATGTCTTTGCTAAGATATGGGCTAGTCGTCTGTCCTGCTCTGGTGTTTCTGGCTTTTGTTACCACCATGGAAGCACCCAGTAGATGGAGACCCTCCTCTGCAGGGATATACAGGAATACTCCGTCGGGTGGGAGGCTCCCCACAGCTCCTCTGTCTCAACATCAGTGGCTGTCTCCTCTGCCAACTCTTACAGTATCTGTGCAACCCCACCACCTCCATTACACACGAGCTGTGCTCAGATCACGATTTGTCACCCCTGAAATACACCCAAGTGTGCCCTACCAGAGTGGCAAGCAGTGGGCCAGTGAATCCTGCAGGGATTTGGGGCTGGCTGTGGAGGGACCAGCTATGGAGAAGACAGCTGTGTAAAGGGCAGTGCGGGCTGCTTCTCACCTTCTGGTTGTAGAGGCTGTGCTGCAGACACTGGTGGCTCTTGAACGTGCAGTAGCTGGGGTGCTGAACTCCACCCGAGTCGCAGATCTGGGGAGATGGGAATGAAGGCCAGAGAACAAAGCGGAGAAGGAGGGATGGCAGCACTCTCTGGGCATCCACCTGGCTTGGGCCATCTCTGTCTTTGAAGGCGGCATACTCTGCCTTCAGCCAGAGGGTCACACGAGGGTCCCCACAGCCATGGGTGGCCATGTGGCTGCACCAGTACTCCGCCCGCAGCCCTCTGAAAATCTCCATACCATAGTACTCCAAAGTCTCTGGAGAGCTGGTCTGCAAAGGGGTGGGATACAGATGTGCTTGTTCCTCCCCTTCCCCACCACCCAGTCCAAGCTCGTCTCCTCAGAGGCCAGCAGGAGATGCAGCACACTCGGTACCTTGTTGCTTGCAGCCTGGTGCTGGGCTGAGACCTGAGGGTTGATGTAGCTGGTGAAGCCGCTTGTCTCACAGTGAACACGGTTCAGGTTTTGGATGTTTTGACACTGCTCCCTCTTCAGTGAGCAGAAAGCGCAGTCAGGGCATAGGTCCATGTGACACCGCCCGAGGTTGTCACACACCTAGGATGGATGCAGCAGGGAGGTCAGGGGGTAAAAGAAGGCTGAGGAGCTCCCAAATCTCTGGCTTGGAGCTTGCCTGCCTGGTCACCCAGGTCAGCTTTTCCCAGGAGGTGGCACCTGAAAGGACAGTGCTGACAAGCTCTGCCAGCACTGCCGGGAGCCTTGTGCACAGTGGGGGTCAAAGGCGGACATAAGTGTCTTTACCGAATCTCCAAACCCAAGGACTCTTTCTTCCATCTCCTTCCAGGCCTGGGTGACCACAGAAGAGAGACAGTTTCCCTCCAGCACAGTATCATCACTTGTCCTGGGTTTGGCCAGGACAGGGTTAATTTTCACCAGACTCCAGGAAGGGGCACAGCCAGGGGGTGGGGGCTGACCCCACCTGGCCAAACAGAGCCCGGTATTCCATACCATGTGACGTCACGCTGGGTTCCGTTGGAGGGGGCAGCACGGCGGGAACGCTCTCGCAGCCTGGGGGAGTACGGCGCTGGTCCTGTTCGGGAGAGTGGCTGTCTGGGTCGTGCGGTTTGTTGTTGTGTTTTCTCCTTATCTGTACCGTTTGTTGTTGCTGTTCCCTCTGTTGGCTGTTCTGTTAAACTGCCCTTATCCCGACCCACCAGTTTCTGCCTGTTTTCTTTTTCATTCTCCTCCGCATGCTGGCGGGGGGAGGGGCGGCCACGTGGCGCTTTTGTTGCCGGCGGCAGCCGAAACCAAGACATTAATTTGGTGCCCAACGTGGGGCAGGGATAACGGCAGGGCTGAGCAGCGGGTCTTAAAACTGCTTTCTTAGATTTTGTTAAATTTTGTTGTAGGCATTTTTCTGTGTTAGTTAAATAGTCGCCAGTAAAAATGTTTCTGTCTTTCATCAGATGGTTGTGGTTTTTGAATCCGTACTTGCTGTACTTGTTCCCTGTGGTGCTATTCATCGTCACGGGGAAAAGGATCAGGATTATGATTTTACTGTACTGTACGATGTCGACTTATGACATGATAACATCACTGTGCATGAAATTAGGCTTGTATTTGCATGCGGCACTGCGGTCATTTCCGTACCTCGGATCCTATGTCTTAGAATTTGTTAATAATCAAACCCAATCTGTGGGGAAAACCGGAGGGGATACCTTCCCCCACTCTTTCACCCCCCCTCTCTCCCTCAGGCTGGTCCTAACGGCTTTTGAGAATTTCGAGTACCCGGGGATGCTCAGGGCAGCACTCTCCTTTTGTTATGCCTCCTGAATGGGTTTTGGGTTTTGTTTAGGGTTAAGCAAGTCGTTAAGAACATCGTGCAGAGACCTGCCCCGGGGCTGGATAGCTGTGAGTGGCTGGGTGTGTGGGACAGCATGGGCAGATGTCTAGAGCAGTGGGCACCTGCGGTGTGTTTTAAACTCACCCCTGAACAAATACAGAATCTGGACAATCTGGTAAAATATCTGAAAAAAGTGTGCTGCCACCCTGGGAACTCCAGAGAGACACAGATCACCACAATGTGCTGGGGTCTGGCCCATGCCTAACCAAGCCATGTTCAACACTGTTCAGTGGCTTAAAGGGGAAAGGGGGGGAAGTGAAGCGGCAGGCGCTGCAACTGGCGCTGCCCCCCCAGCCGGCCCTGCAGCCCCTCCAGCCCAGCAGGCAGTCACAGCCCCCCAGACCGGCACCGCCGCTGCCACAGCTGCAGGGTCTGCCTCGGTTTCCCTGGCAGGCACAGCAGCTGCTCCAGCCCCAGCTCCAGCCGCAGGCATTGCGGCTGAGCCCAATGACCAACCTGTGCCGGTAGCAGTCACCCCTGTAAAACTAAAGAAAGACGCAAAGAGAGCAGATCGCTCCGGGAGGGATGACAATGAGCCAGGGTCATCGCGGGAGATAGAGACAGAGATCATCACCCGGTCCCTGTCCCTGGGCGAGCTGCGAGACATGCGGAAAGATTTCAGCCACCACCCTGGCGAGCACATTGTCACCTGGCTGCTGTGGTGCTGGGATAACGGGGCCAGCAGCTTGGAGTTAGAGGGCAAGGAAGCCAAGCAGCTGGGATCCCTGGCCAGGGATGGGGGCATTGACAACTCCATTGGGAAGAAGGAACAAGTCCTCAGCCTCTGGAGGAGACTTCTCTCAGGCGTGAGGGAGAGGTACCCCTTCAGTGACGATTTTGTATGCTATCCTGGCAAGTGGACCAATATGGAAGGGGGTATTCAGTACTTGAGGGAATTAGCTGTGTGGGAGCTGGTTTATAATGAACCAGACGATGACCAGTTACCCACCGACCCAGATGAAGTCCAGTGCACAGCATCTATGTGGAGGAAGTTTGTGCGGAGCGCACCCTCCTCATATGCCAACTCACTGGCAGTAGTAAACTGGAAGGGTAAGGAGGCACCAACAGTGGATGAGGTGGCTGTCAGACTCCGGCAATAGGAGGAAAGTCTCTCTTCCTGCCTTGTCTCAGCTGTAAATAAATTGTCCCAGAAGGTCCAGCGACTTGAACAGAGTATGTCCTACTCCCCACCTGTACGGGCCAGTGTCTCAGCTATTAGGGGCAAGCGTTTCTCTGCTCAGGAGAAAGAATACAGAGGCTATACACCCCAGGGCACCCTGTGGTTTTACCTGCGTGACCACGGAGAGGACATGAGGAAGTGGGATGGAAAACCCACCTCAAGTCTAGAGGGACGAGTACGTGAGTTGCGAGGTAAAACAATCACAAAAGGGGATTCTGTTAGGAAAAATGCTGCTCCAGTTTCCATAAGCCAGCTCTCCAGACCAGGTAGACAGTTTGACCTTGATTCCGATCCTCTGGAGGGGAACTCCAAGTCAGTTTTACAGCAGGTGAGCAGCAAATTCTCTGACGAGGATTAGAGGGGTCCTGCCTCCAGCCAGGTGGAGGAAAGGGACAACCGTGTTTATTGGACGGTGTGGATTCGGTGGCCTGGCACGTCAGATCCACAAGAGTATAAAGCTCTAGTGGACACTGGTGCACAGTGCACTTTAATGCCATCAGAGTTCAAAGGGTCAGAGTCCATTTGTATTTCTGGAGTGACAGGGGGGTCCCAAGAGCTGAGTGTACTGGAGGCTGAAGTGAGCCTCACTGGGCAGGACTGGCAGAAGCACCCCATTGTGACTGGCCCCGAGGCTCCGTGCATCCTTGGTATAGAATATCTTAGGAGAGGGTATTTCAAGGACCCAAGGGGGTATCGGTGGGCTTTTGGCATAGCTGCTGTGGAGACGGAAGAAATTAAACAGCTGTCCATTTTGCCTGGTCTCTCGGAGGATCCTTCCGTTGTGGGGTAGCTGAGGGTTGAAGAACAACAGGTACCCATCGCAACCACAACGGTGCACCGGCGACAGTATTGTACCAACCAAGACTCCCTTCTCCCCATTCATCAGCTGATCCGCCAGCTGGGGAGTCAAGGAGTGATCACGAAAACTCGCTCACCCTTTAATAGTCCCATATGGCCAGTGAGAAAAATCTACTGGAGAGTGGAGACTGACAATAGACTACCATGGCCTGAATGAAGTCACACCACCGCTGAGTGCTGCCGTGCCAGACATGCTAGAACTTCAATATCAGCTGGAGTCAAAGGCAGCCAAGTGGTGTGCAACAACTCACATCGCTAATGCATTCTTCTCCATCCGTTTGGCAGCAGAGTGCAGGCCACAGTTTGCTTTCACCTGGAGGGGCATCCAGTACACCTGGAATCGACTGCCCCAGGGGTGGAAACACAGTCCCACCATTTGCCATGGACTAATCCAAACTGCACTGGAAAAGGGTGAAGCTCCAGAACATCTGCAGTACATCGATGACATCATTGTATGGGGCGACACAGCGGAGGAAGTTTTTGAGAAAGGGGAGAAAATAGTTCAGATCCTTCTGAAAGCCGGTTTCACCATTAAGCAGAGTAAAGTCAAGGGACCTGCGCAAGAGATCCAGTTTTTGGGAATAAAATGGCAGGATGGGCACCGTCAAATCCCAATGGATGTCATCAACAAAATAGCAGCTATGTCTCCGCCAACCAGCAAAAAGGAAGCACAGGCCTTCCTGGGTGTTGTGGGTTTTTGGAGGATGCACATCCCAAATTACAGCCAGATTGTAAGTCCTCTGTACAACGTGACCCAGAAGAAGAATGATTTTGAATGGGGCCCTGAGCAACGACAGGCATTTGAACAGATTAAACGGGAGATAGTTCATGCTGTAGCCCTTGGTCCAGTTTGGTCAGGGCAAGATGTTAAAAACGTGCTCTACACCGCAGCCAGGGAGAATGGCCCAACCTGGAGTCTGTGGCAGAAAGCACCAGGGGAGACTCGAGGTTGACCCCTGGGGTTTTGGAGCCGGGGATACAAAGGATCCGAGGCCCGCTATACTCCCACTGAAAAAGAGATTCTGGCAGCATATGAAGGCATTCGAGCTGCTTCAGAAGTGGCTGGCACTGAAGCACAGCTCCTCCTAGCACCACGATTGCCGGTCCTGGGCTGGATGTTCAAAGAGAGGGTCCCCTCTACGCATCATGCCACCGATGCTACGTGGAGTAAGTGGGTCGCGCTGATCACACAGCGGGCCCGAATGGGAAACCCCAGTCGCCCAGGAATTCTGGAGCTAATCATGGACTGGCCAGAAGGCAAAGATTTTGGAGCATCGCCAGAGGAGGAGGTGACACGTGCTGAAGAGGCCCCACTGTATAACCAGCTGCCAGAAAATAAGAAACAGTATGCCCTGTTCACGGATGGGTCCTGTCGCATTTTGGGGAAGCGGTGGAGGTGGAAGGCTGCTGTATGGAGCCCTACACGACAAGTCGCGGAAACTGCCGAGGGAGAAGGTGAGTCTAGCCAGTTTGCAGAGGTGAAAGCCATCCAGCTGGCTTTAGACATTGCCAGTCGAGAGAAGTGGCCAGTGCTCTATCTCTACACCGACTCTTGGATGGTGGCCAATGCCTTGTGGGGGTGGCTGCAGCAATGGAAGAAGAACAACTGGCCGCGCAGAGGCAAAACTATCTGGCCTGCCCCATTGTGGCAAGATATTACTGCCCGTCTGGAGCAGTTGGTTGTAAAAGTCCATCACGTGGACGTCCACGTCTCTAAGAGTCGGGCCACTGAAGAACATGAAAACAACCACCAGGTGGATCAGTCTGCCAAGATTGAAGTGGCTCAGGTGGATCTGGACTGGCAACATAAGGGTGAACTCTTTATAGCTCGGTGGGCCCATGACACCTCGGGCCACCAAGGAAGAGACGCGACATACCGATGGGCTCGTGACCGAGGGGTGGACTTGACCATGGACACCATCGCACAGGTTATCCATGAATGTGACACATGCGCTGCAATCAAGCAAGCCAAGCAGGTAAAGCCTCAGTGGTATGGAGGACGATGGCTAAAATATAAATATGGGGAGGCTTGGCAGATTGACTACGTCACACTGCCACAAACCCGCCAAGGCAAGCGCTATGTGCTCACAATGGTGGAGGCCACCACTGGATGGCTGGAAACCTACCCTGTGCCCCGTGACACCACCCGGAATACCATCCTGGGCCTGGAATAACAAGTCCTGTGGCGACATGGCACTCCCAAAAGAATCAAGTCGGACAACGGGACTCACTTTTGTAACAGCCTCATAGACACCTGGGCCAAAGAACATGGTATCGAGTGGGTGTATCACAGCCCCTACCATGCACCAGCCTCTGGAAAGATCGAGCGGTACAATGGGCTGCTAAAAACCACTTTGAGGGCAGTGGGGGGTGGGACTTTCAAAAATTGGGATACTCATTTAGCAAAGGCCACCTGGTTGGTTAACACCAGAGGGTCCACCAACCGGGCTGGTCCTGCCCAGTCAAAACCTCAGCGCCCCGTAGAAGGGGATAAAGTCCCTGTAGTCCACATGTGGAACATGTTAGGGAAGATGGTTTGGGTTAGTCCTGCCTCGGGCAAAGGCAAGCCCGTCCGCGGGATTTCTTTTGCTCAAGGACCTGGGTGTACCTGGTGGGTAATGCGGAAGGATGGGGAAGTCTGATGTGTACCTCATGGGGATTTAATTTTGGGCGAGAATAGTCCATAAATAAATTGTATAAAGTTAATTGTTAAATAACCCTGTCACTGTCTGTTATCACTGTTATAATTGTTATATTTTGTACCAGTAGTATCATAGTAAGAATCGTCCAGATTAAAGAAGGATGGACTTTTTCGATGAAGACCTAGCAGAGCACAGCGATGATGGAACTGGAGCTGGTTTTCAACAACTGGCATCCAGCAACTTCATCAAGATCAACATCTCCTGCAGACTGTGGGCACGGGCTGCACCAGATACATCATCCGTGAGGTCTGGATGCAGCAAGTGACCGCCCATCACCACACATCACCTCTCCCGCCACGGAAGACCATTACGACAGATGGAGCCCGAAGTCATGGATTAAATGAACTCAACAGACACTTTAGAGTGATGATCCATAGACTAAGGGAATGATATCTGGAGACAGGAGAAGTGGTGGTGATCAACTGGACAATGGGGGACCTAGGCATGACGTAGATGGTATGGAATAAGGAGTAGATAATGTCCTGGGTTTGGCCAGGACAGGGTTAATTTTCACCAGACTCCAGGAAGGGGCACATCCAGGGGGTGGGGGCTTACCCCACCTGGCCAAACAGAGCCCGGTATTCCATACCGTGTGACGTCACGCTGGGTTCCATTGAGGGGGGCAGCGCAGCGGGAACGCTCTCGTGACTTGGGGGGGTGCGGCGCTGGTCCTGTTCGGGAGAGTGGCTGTCTGGGTCGTGCGGTTCGTTGTTGTGTTTTCTCCTTATCTGTACCGTTTGTTGTTGCTGTTCCCTCTGTTTGCTGTTCTGTTAAACTGCCCTTATCCCGACCCACCGGTTTCTGCCTGTTTTCTTTTTCATTCTCCTCCACACGCCGGCGGGGGGAGGGGCGGCCGCGTGGCGCTTTTGTTGCCGGCGGCAGCCGAAACCAAGACATCACTGCCTCATCATTCTTCAGGGCTAACTGGCTGACAAAGAAAGGGATGGGACAAGTCAAGTCTTGTCTCTTGTCACAAGCTGAAAAAATAAACCTGTAGTTAAAAATAGGAAGCGGGGACAACAACCCCAAAGCAAAGCAAAAAACCCTTCCCAAAGAAACCTTGGACTCTTGGCCAAACTGCATGGAGGAACAGGGCTATCTGCACAGTCTTTACGTGTCTGTGTAACACGGAGGCTACGGGGGGGGGGGGATGTGTGTGTGTATGAGCATGTGAGAGGGACTAGACGAGGAGCACAGCTTGAGGAACTGTCCCAGGGGCCCTCAGCAGCTGCTGCCTAGTTTTGACCATCCAAAGTGCGCAGCAAGGAGATGTCTGTTAGAGGTCGGCTGAGAGCTGACCATGAGGCAGCCCCATTTGGGTCTAGAGTACGTAACTCATCAAGCCTCCCTCCTGCTTGAGCCAATGTGTTTGACAGAAAGGGGAAAAAATTGGTGACAATGAATTAACTGTTCATCCAAACCGACATGGGAAGCTAAAGGTGAAAGATTTAACGGCAGTGGGATTAGGACAATAAAAATATTTTGCATCTCTTAGGACCTGTAGAAATTGTAGATGTGGTACAGAACTGTTATTAGACAGGGATGGTGTGAAGTATCAGCAATAATGCAGAAGAGGTAAAAATGCTCATTAAATATTTGTCTTCTGTGTCTGGAAACAAAATCAATGGTAAATAAACAAACTCTGATCTGGCAGAAGGTAAGGAAAGAGAAGAGCAGCAACTGCTTATGTTAAAATGCTCTTAAAAACAATGCGTGGGCTAACCTGCATGGAGATGTTTTCCTAAGAATGGCTGACCTTCAGATTAGCCTTATAAAGTAAAAAAGGAGGTGGAGAAACTGGAGAAAGGTCATGAAGAAAAGATTTCCTAAGGCCTGGAAAACTTTCATCCGGAGCAAGAAGCTGAAGAAGATTTACTTAGGTGAGCAAAGACACTGGCAGGTGGCCACTCAGTCAGTCTGTGCTTTTCCCAAGATGGGGGTCAGCTAGAAGGCTGTCTTCGTTTCCGGATGGAAGAGTAACAACTTTTGGTGATTGCAGTTTGGGATGAGATCCACCCAAGCAGAAATTAGCTCCATGTTCCTGACACAAAGCGTATTTAGCATGGGAACAGCTGATGAGGTGGTTTCTCCACAGCTTGGAGACATCAAGATATCCCAAACTTCTCTTAGGAGAAGGCTCTGTAGCTCAGCCACGCCACGTTTTTCCTGCAGGGCTCACTAGGCATGGCTCCACATCCTGTGCTGAGCAGGAAGGCCAGGGTGGGAGATGAGAGCAATTGCTGGGCCTGCAGGCTAAAAGAGATCAGTCTCCCTGGCGTTAAGCTCCTGTGATTAACTGGTGTGTGAAGAAATCAGGCTGTGACTGGTGTTCCAAGATCCATGCACAAGTGAGTGGCATAGACTGCATGCACTGGAACATGCAGATACTTGGCATGTGCACTCTGTTTGGGTGTGCACTCACGTAGAAGAACATGGATGAGCATTAGAGCTACTAATAGGAGGAAGTCTGTGCACCTCCCTCCCTGGGCCCTGCCACACACTGTGGATGAACGAGCCCACAGCATGTCAGGATCTCTGAAGGCATCTCTCTCCCTTAGATACTAGAAGGCAACCTGGGAAATCCTAGTCACAAAAAATATAATGGGTGCTAGATAGTTTTTTTAAAGACATTACAGTCAAACTTGTTTTATCACAGTGCAGCAGATGCTGCTTTAGCCTGCATTGAGTTTAGCTAAGATGTTTCTTCAACACGCTATCCTGTACTGTGCTGTGGACAGGCTGCAAATGGTGTTCCGTAGATAAAGACATGTGAACAAACTACTGTGGAGTCAACCCACAGCACATCAACCACATCCACTGAAAAACCGAGGACAGCTGAAAATCTGGAAATCTACGTATTGCAAGCTGCTGCATCTCTTACCGCGATGCACCACAGCATGACCACCTTGGTCAGAGGTCTGTGGGGGGAAGGTCTAAGTTCAGAGTGGACAAAAGAATGCAAAGGGAGCACAGCAGTGAGAGACACCAACTCTTTTAGGCAAAGCTGAAAAGAATTGAAATGTGCCAGAAAAACAGAGAAACAAAGACCACCTACACTGCAGAGAGCACTTTCAGAACCTGCAAGATCCTTTACGTCCACTCCTCCACCCCATGGCTCCACATTATCCTTTTTACTTTTCCTTTTTTATTTCCTCTGTAATCATTCAGACCATTTAGGATATGAAGAAGAACAGGAAATCTTAAATTTAGAGCAAAAATCTGCGCTCATCCCACTTGAAAATCGTGTCAAATTTGTCCAATTCAAACCTCTCAGCATTTTTCTCTGACTGGGAGCTGGACATTGCTGAGAGAGGAACCAGTGACAGCCCCCAAGGCACACCTAACGTTTCTCTTCCCTGAAGGATTGCTCTTTGTGTGAGGATTACCGAACACTGACAACGTCTCTCTTAAGCAGTTGTAGCCCAGGAGAAGAAGTGTTCAGTCCACTTTGCTGATAAATCTGTGACAGCCGAAGGGAGTCCCTGACACTACTGAGGTGCTTGACTGCTTAGGCACAGATGGATCTTTGCCTTCAAGATTTGGTAAAATGGCTGGGTCATCTTGATGGGACTCACAAATTTGAAGTCCGTTTGAGAGGAGGCAGCATGTGGAGAGCAGCAAAGCTGACAGGCGCAGTCTATCTCGCCTTTTTATCCTCACTGGAGTTTAAGCTTTGCTTAGCGTGACTGATGGGGCTCGGCTGCCAGGCTACAGGTACAGTCAGCATTAGTGTCGGTGAGAAACTGCAGCAGACTAGCAAGTGTCATCTGCAGTCACAGCAGTCCCTCAATAATCCCAATATGACTAAATCAGAGTAACGCCTGATTTCAGAGGCCGGGAAAATGAACATATCCTCAAGGAAACAGAATTTTTCCTTAGAGTACATAATGCCGGGAAAATTTTGCCGGCCAGTGAAAGCCTTCTACAATATTAGGAAGGAGGATGACATAAGTTACCGACTTGCAAGAGAACAGTTATAGCTTTAACAACATGATGCAATTTGTTTTTTCGTGCAGAAGTGGGACCTCTGGCTCAAGTGTAGTAGTATGCACTGTTTTTTAACAGAAACCACAGATGTGCAATCACGCACAAAATCTGTGTGCTTACAGAAACATCACTGGCCAGCAACAGAGCGAAACCAGAATGACTTCTCTATGAAAACCACATCTAGGCAGCATTTTTTTTTCTCTTGGTGAGCAAAATAGTATTTGCATCTCAGCCAAAGCAAGTGGTCCTCAGCCGCAAAGTACTAAAGGTTCAACAACTAAATTTGAGTGAAAATGTAACAATTATTTTTCAGGTCTTTTCTGTTTGGGCTCACCAGCCCCTGCTGCCTGAGCATGGAGGCGAATAGATCCTGGCAGATGAGCTGAGAAGAGCTCAAGATGCTCGACAAGCTCCTAAAGCAGCCCTAGGCCAGAGGAACTAAGAAGGGTGCGTAAAAGGATTGCAACAAGCTGGACTGTCGCAGGGCCCTGTGCTGAGCTGGCATGTAGCTGCTTTCAAAGCCAGAATGGGGAACCCAAAACCTCCTAGGAAGAGCAACGCACAGATCCAGAGTGCAGGGAGGTGCACGTGCTCAAGGAGAAGTAGTGGTCCTGCACAACCAGGAGCAAGGCTCTGTGCTCCCGGCTCTGTTTCCTACCCTGGGGCTGATTTTGCTGTACCTGGGTAGGGAATGGAGCACTCCTTGGAGCGCTCCTCAGGTCAGACTGTTTAAAGAAACATCTGCTTCACGTTGCGTGCAGAGAGGAGAGGAGCACAGCGAGACACACATTTACTCCAGCATCTCAAGGACCTGTGTTTGCAAGAAAGCTCTTTTTGCAGGTCATCCAGACTCGTGGGAGATGTGAGCTGGGAGGAGGATGAGTGCAGAGGTGAATGCACGCTGCAGATGGTCACAGTGCGGGGATACACTTGCATTGGATAAAGGCCTGCCTGCAGCTAAGGCCCAGCCTAAATGCACTTTGCTCAGGGTGCAAGGACAGTAACACTGCCGGGCTCTAGCAGTGCTGGGTCACCTTCTCCCTCCTCACTCTGTGCTGGAGCAGGGGGTGTATGAGGGGCTCCCCAGGTACATTCCTGCTTTGTATGGGACGGCTTGCTCCAGAAAGCCTGCCTGTGCTCCCCAGCTGCTCAGGACAGTGGCCTGAGTGCCATGGGGCTACCAGCCAGCGTGCGTGAGGACAGCCCTGCACAGGGGGCATGTGGCATCCCGCTGGGCAGGGACACGGGTCTTCTCCTCACCTACCACAGGGGGTGTCCTGGGTTCGGCCAGGACAGGGTTAATTTCCACCAGAATCCAGGAAGGGGCACAGCCGTGTGGGCTGACCCAACCCCAACCTGGCGAAACAGAGCTGGGTATTCCATACCATGTGCCGTCATGCTGGGTTCTGGTGGGGGGGGCGGCGCGGCAGGAGCTCACTCGCGGCTTGGGAGCGCACGGCGCTGGTTGTGGAGGGCGGCCCTCTGGGTTGTGCGGTTCATGTCGTGTTTTCTCCTTATCTGTATCGTTGTTGTTCCTGTTTCCCTTTGTTTGCTGTTCTGTTAAACTGCCCTTATCCCAACCCACCGTTTTCTGCCTCTTTCTTTCCATTCTCCTCCGCACACTGGCGGGGGGAGGGGCGGCCGTGTGGCGCTTTTGTTGCCAGCGGCAGCCGAAACCAAAACATTAATTTGGCGCTCAGGCGTGGGGCGGGGATCATGGCAGGGCTGAGCAGCGGGTGTTAAAACAGCTTTCTTACATTTTGTTAAAATTTATTTAACGCTATTACTGTGTTAGTTAAACAGTCGCCGGCAAAAATGTTTTTGGCTTTGATCAAATGCCTCTGGTATTTAAACACATATTTGCTTTATGTGTTCGTTGCCGTGCTGTTTATTACCTCGGGGAAAAAGATCAGGATGACGATTTTGCTGTACTGTATGATATAAACTTATGACATGATAACATCACTATGCATGAAATTAGGCTTGCGTTTGCAAGCGGCACTGCGATCATTTCCGTACCTCGGATCCTATTGTTATAGAAGCTTGCCTCCCGTGACGAATTCAAATTGAGGATCCAATTGTTAATTAATTAATTGTGAATTTATTAGCAAGTGATAAAAGAGCAAAACAGTGCTGGGCGACCAGGGAGTCAGTGCTCCACCAACGGTTCGCACCAATAACGGATGCAACCCCTCTTTTTATAGAGTTCCTACTTCCTGCATACGTGGCTTCTGGTATTCTCTGCGCTGTGTTCGCGCTTGCACAAATAATTTCCAGGTGGTTGTTGTCTGCCTCTCGGTGGTCGTTGGGATGAAGGCCGAAGTCTTTCTCAGGCACCCTGCTGACTGCTCATTCATCCCCCAAGTCATTGCTTTGCTTATCAGCAGATAGGCCATCTCCCTTCAGCAAATGGTTGCTTACTTTGTTTACTCCTCCGGATGTCTGTGGCTCCAGCTTAAGTTACAAAGAAACCCCAACATTCACATGCCATTTCATGAACAAAGTTAACCCATTCATCACAGGGCTTCTCCTCTTTCTCCATCAGCCGGTTTGAGAACAAATTTTATATGTATACATTTATAACAGTTCCCCCCTTCTAGTTTTTACCATTTTGTTCCTCAAACTGAGCGACAGTCTCTCGGGCTAAAGAGAGAATTAGAGTCTCTCCTTTACTTACTGGTTTCATCATCCTCTAGGTATTCGTATTGCCTTTTTAACAGCATGAAATGGGCCGCCTCTAATCTACTCTTTACTAATCTAATCACTCTGTTCAAGATGCAAGGCCCAATGGTTAGAGTGAGCATCAACAACATTAAAGGTCTGGCAATGGTTAACAACAGTGTAGTTAACCAGGGAGAATGATTAAACCACGATTCATACCATCCTTGTTGAGCCTCCCTTTCCTTTTTGCATTTTTCGAGACCTTCCCGCAGCTTGGCCATGGTATCCCTAACTACTCCGGTATGATCAACATATACACAACATTCCTCCCGTAGGGCGGCACACAATCCTCCCTGCTGCATGAACATCAAATCTAGGTCCTAATAAGTCGCAGTTCGTGACAACAAATGTGGGAGCTCCAGGGGTGGTATTTGTACGGATAACTTTTGAGTCTTCCATACAGGCTAAAGTCCACCAAAAAGGTTGGTGACCAGCCCCTGATCTTACAACAATAAACTTACATCCAAATAAGAGCAATATTACCCAAATACGGACTGCTGGTGGGGGCCTTGGGGGAGTCCAAATCTGGAAGGAGGCCAATTCCCTTGTAAAAGAAATTCGGGAAAATGGAGCTCTAGGGTTGTTGGATCCACCCCTGCCCTTTTTGGGTTCCTCTCGAATAGGAGGTGTAATAACAATTCCCCAGTGAATGCTCCCACCCTTGATCTTACCTCAGTTAGTCCCTTCTCACCTGTGGTTGTTCCCACTAGCAGTCTCCTTTAAATAGTCTTAATACTCCGCTTGGCTTGCTTCCATGCGAACCTGGCAGTACACTGGTTTATTGTTTTATTCCAATCTGTCTCATATATCTCCCAGGTTTTGGTATCAACAATTCCCGACCACAAATCAATCCGTATATCTCTATTTCTGTTCGCTGGATTCTAGTAGGTATAGGGTGTTTTCTACATTTCATACAATAAAAGTGTCGTTTACACGAGACACAATACCATTTTCTGTTACACTTTATGCATTTACAAACTACCCAACCCGAATGTCCAGAAGTGGGGTGTTTTATACAAGGTATCCCCCAAATGTTTCTATTTTGAGCGTTTCAGGTATTTCTGTTTCTACTTCACAACATAGAGGGAGGACTTGAGATGTTCCTATTAACTTATACAGTCCAGCCCCTCCTGTTTGATCAGGTATTTTCCCTTTACTCCAGGGTGCAAAGTGTACTTTCTGTAAAGTACCTTCGGGGGGGTGTATTTGAAACCACTAGTGTAGATTGTCTCTCACTTCCCTTCTAGGATGGTTCATTCGCTGGTGCCAGTCTTTTTCATCCTTATCCGAAGGTCTCTTGGTTCAGATGTTACAATCCATTTGGTGGGAGTGGATTCCACCGGTCCCTTGACTCGAGATGCCTGAGTCCAACCCCGCTCAGCCGTACGAATTGCCGTATCTGTGGTGAGAAGAACAACAAAAGGCCCTTCCCAACAAGGGGTTAATGAGGATTCTCTCCATGTTTTTATCAATACTTAATCTCCCGGCTGAATTTTATGTATAGATTTATTTAAGGGAGGTCATTGTACCACCAGCCCTTTCTTTCTCAATTCTTGTCTTCCTTTTATTAATTCAATTATATATTCCCTTAGAAGGGTATTTTCTACCTTTGGATCCTCTATTGGGTTTCCGAAATCATATGGCATTTCATACATCATCTCAAATGATGAGATCCCTGTGTCAGTGCGTGGCTGGGTTCGGATATATAGTAAAGCTAATGGTAAACACTTTACCCAATTCATTTTGGTTTTAATCATTAATTTAGTTAAATGCCTTTTTTTTATTTCTCCATTCATTCGTTTGATTTCACGAGAGCTTTGTGGATGCCAAGGGGTATGAATTTCCTACTTAGTTCTAAAAAGCTCCAGATCCGCTAGGGTAAATCCCCCAGGTCCCTGTCAATCCTCCTTGACGTGGGCCTGTATTTTTTTTTCCTCCTGTTCTGCCTTTCGGACACCCATTTTTTTTAATGTCCCCTCTGCCTACAACACGCACATTGGTTTCTTTTCAAGGGCCTCTCAGGTCCTTCACTTCTGAATCTTTCACTGTTTTGTAACACTGCTACTAACATCTGCTTCTTTTACTCTCTTGTAACGCTGCTAACAACATCTACTTATCTTTTTTTTTTCCTCCTCCCTGTTACTAAACACTCTCCAAGCCTCGTCTAGTAAACTTTCCAAATTCCTGCCGCTCTCAGTTTCTGCATTACTTGCTGACTGCCCAATGAATAATGTTCTGGCAGGTCAGATAAATGATCCCTCCAGGATCTTTCATTTTATCCAACTTAGTACATCTCTGCCCTATACTACATGCTGAGCAACATCCTTTCAACTTTCTTGTTCTTCTTTCTTATTTTATGCAAAGTACAGCCCAAAGGGCTTTAACCAAACTTTTATACTGTAAGCACCGAGACAACATAACATCAACTGCAACAAATTATTATAATTCAGGATTCCATTAGGGGGCTATTTTCTTTAATATCTGATTTATACTAAAGCCATCACTGATTACAATACTTTATTAAGGTCTCTTTTTGTTCACACTCCTGCCTGGTGGTCCTCCTATATCTTTCCAGTGAACCAAAATACAGCCTAAAAGGCTCTTTTCCACTGTCTCTCCACTTTGTTTACTTCTCATTATTCATTTAATGGTTTGCTCTCCTAGTGTATCCTGCAGGGACTTTCCCTGTTTTCCTCCTTTGCTAGTTAAGGAATACGGTCTAATTAAACCGACAGCACTAATAACTTATCCAAGGCAGAAGGTGCAGAAGTGTACTCACCCCACAGCAAATACACCTAAATTCAAGACAATTATTGACCTAAAACCCCTGTCTTCCGTTTGACAAAAATAATGTACTTCTAACACTTTGAACACTGAGTGTGAACAAATAGGCAATAGCAGTGACAAAGTGGACAGGAGCTAGTACGAGTTCCACATTGAGGGACCACAGTGCTACTCTGTCCTATGTCCCTTCCCATGTAACAACAAGAACTCTGTAGCTATTCTTTTATTGTCCGAATTTCACTGATTTTTAATATTTCCTAAATTTCCTCAAATCGCTTGCTTAAGTCCGCCTGAGCGATCAGCCCTGTCCCAATCAGACTAATTTCCACATTACGCACACTGACAATCGTCTCTAAATAATACCCAATTGTTTTTCTCACAAACAAAACACAACATGTGCAGCCTGCTGTAGGAGATCCTGCTTTGGCAGGGGCGTTGGACTAGATGACCCACAGAGGTCCCTTCCAACCCTGACCATTCTGTGATTCTGTGATTCTGTGAAAATCCCCATGTTCAGAACACCAGGGGTTAATACTTGATTCAAGTAACCCTGTCTCACAGTCTGCCACACACTTCCTTAGTCTCCGGCTTGCTCTCCTCGCAGAGAACACAAAACTGCGGATCAAAACGCTGCACTCACTTTGCAGCCAGGCTGCATCTCGCTCGCCCAATCACTCACTCAGCACTTTTAACACACAATAACAGCACAATAATACACATACATTCTGGGGCTAGCTCGGCACTTCATACAAATATCAAGGCCTCATTATTAGGTGCTACAATAGTGTTAGATGGTATGATCTTTCACACAACACAAGGCACCGAACTTTCACAGCATATGATAACTGTAAATGTAACAAATGTAACATGCAGGGGATGTTATCACTTCAGGTGGTCAGAAACAAGTCTTGGTTCTTTGTGAATAATTGGGACGGTTGCAAGACAAGGGATTCCTGAATAATCCCTTTAGGCGCCTGGGCCTTGGGAGAACAGGTATGCAAACTACAGAGGTAAGGAGGCTGCAGGATAATATGAAGACCCTGCCGAGAGAGACGCCAAACAAACATGTGCGACGGACATTACCATATATTAATGAGTTCTCGGAAAAACCATTACTATGATAAGCATTTCTTGGAAATGTAATTAATATGTATGTTAACATAGCATAAATACCTAGTAACTGTGTCTCTTCGGTGCACACGTTTGGAGGAGAGATCCCCCGTGTGCCCGGCGCCGCAATAAAGAATATCTGCTTAATAGTCTGCCGACTATTGTTTTCAACTCCGGCTTTTCACGGCATCATTTCTGGCACACCAGATGGGACCCGCTCTGCTCGGCTGCAGGACCCGCTGAGAACAGGACTCCCTAGGGTACCCCCGGGATTTCCTGGAGGGACTCCTCGCCTCACTCGGATCACTGTGGGAGCAGACAAGGACCATCTAAATGAGTAAAGGTATTCTTTTTTTTTCCTTTCTTTCTCTGTTTTGGTATGTGAGACCGGTCATTTGGAGAGTTCTCATAAGTTGTAGGAGACGTCCTACGCTGAGTGCTGTACACCAGGCTACTAGTGCCTGAAGGTGTACGTCTTAGTGCGTTGGTGCAGGCACGAGTTGTGCTTTGCACTTCTGTAATAACGTGCTTTTGGTATAGGAGCATTGCTGCAGGCAAGGGTTGTGTTTTGCACTTCTGTAATAACGTACATTCGATATTGGTACGCTTAGGAAACCTGCTTAAGTTGTACTTCTGGCGATACGGATTTGTTGGTATTGAACTCGGATATCAGATATCTCAGATACTGGCTTGTTAAGAACCTTGCACGGTGAATCTCTTTTCTTGTGACCAGAATATTAATTGTGACATTTGCGGAAAGTGGTCGAAGTGGGACAGAAGGGGACAACAGGTTAAAATTTTAAGACAAAGATAACAGAAGTACAGAATCAGTAAAGTAAAATGGGGGGACAGCAAAGCAGTGATATTTTAAAGAAAAGCCCCTTAGGATGTATCCTAGCACATTGGAAGGATATAGGGGGACCACCAGGTGGGAGTGTGAATAAGAAAACACTGATCAAATACTGTAACCAGTGGTGGCCCCTGTATAAACTAGAAGATGATGAAAAATGGCCCTTTAATGGATCTTTGAATTATAATACTATATTACAGTTAATGTTGTTTCCACGGAAAGAACTAAAATGGGATGAGGTTATGTATGCAGATATGTTTTTTACTTTGCGAAACCATCCGGAGTGGCAGAAGAATTGTGATATTAACATCCCACCACAGAACCCCCTAGTCTTATGCTTAGAAAAGGAAAAGAGAAATGGAAGGAAGGAACAGGAGAAAATTAAGAGGTGCTGCTCAGCATGTAGTATCGGACAAAGGTGTTTAAAAGTGACAAGTGCTAGAAAAGAAAAAGAGGAGGCAGAGGATCAGTTTGAAGATTTGGGACTATCCCCTCCATTACAAAACTTGCCTCCTCCACTTCCATCATTACTATCCAGAACAGATAGTAGTAGTGAGGAGGAAGGAGCAACAAATAAATTTACTCCGATTACCACACGGACTCAGAGTAAGACTCAGAAGGCTCCACAACTCCTGGCCCCATTGCGGGAGGTAATGGGGGCGGGAGGCCCAGCTAAAGTAAAGGTTCCCTTTACCACTGCTGATCTAGATGCTTGGAAAGAGATAGCTAAGGGATACCGAAATGACCCCTCTCGAGTGGCAAAATGATTTGAATTAATAGTAAAAAACCAGGATCCTGATTGGGCAGATGTAGATTTGATTCTGGGGGAAATGACTGAGACAGAAAAGCAGCTGGTATTAAAAACTGCGCGAACTCATGTACAAGCCCAAATTACTGGAGGAGCCTTACAAGGGAATGTAGATAATTACATTCCCCTGAATAACCCACATTGGGACCCCAATGATGAGAGGGATTATAGAATGTTAAAAAGATATCGAGAAGAGAAAGGAATGACAGACAGAAGGGAATTTAGAGGACGAGGAAGGGGAAGATCCTTGGGAAATAGAGGGAGACTGGGGAATGTAGTGGGAAGGAATCAGTGTATGTATTGTCGAAAGGAGGGACATTGGAAGAATGAATGCCCAAAACTTACTAGAACTTTGATAGCCAAGGCACGAGTTAACTGATGGGGACCTGGGGACTCCACCCTAGTGGATCCACTGGTTAAAATCAGGCTAGGGGGACAGGAGAAAGTAGTAGAGTTTTTGGTAGACACCGGTGCCTCTTTCTCTGTCTTAAATCAAGAATTAATACCTGTAAGTAGCGACTTTGTAACTGTAGTGGGAGCTACTGGCCAACAAGAAAAAGCTTTCTTTCTAAGACCCCTCACTTTTAAATTAGGAAAACAGGTTGGTATACATCAATTTTTATACTTACCAAATTCCTCAAAGCCACTGTTAGGCAGAGACCTATTGGAACGATTGGAAGCAGAAATAATTTTTAGACAAGGAATCATGGAATTAAAGGTGAAAGAAAATCAACTAATTGAAATACTAAGCTTAGCCCTAATGGACCCTGGAACTTCTGTCACATCTACACCAGAGAAAGAAGAAAGTACTAATCAGGTATATCCAGGAGTATGGGCCACGGGGATCCCAGGCCGAGCAAGGCATGTAGTTCCCATAACAGTAGAACTCAAGGAAGGGGCAAAACCAATAGGACAAAAGCAATATCCCTTGAAATTAGAGGATCAAAGAGGAATAGAAGGACCAATTAATAACTTTTTACAGTATGGACTACTAGTGGAGTGTGAGTCAGAATACAATACTCCTATATTACCAGTGAAAAAACCAGATGGAACTTACCGGGTAATACAGGATTTAAGAGAAGTGAATAAGATTGTTAAGGACATACACCCTGTGGTAGCTAATCCCTATACTTTACTTACTAAATTACAAGATAATAAAGTATGGTTTACGGTGTTGGATTTAAAGGATGCATTCTTCTGTCTGCCTTTAGCCAAAGAAAGTCAGAATTTATTTGCATTTGAGTGGGAAAGTCCTACCACGGGTAGAAAAACCCAGCTTACCTGGACAGTGTTAGCCCAAGGTTTTAAGAATAGCCCAACAATCTTTGGAAATCAACTAGCACGAGAACTTGAAGCATGGAACCCGCCCTCCAGAGATGGAACCCTTTTACAATATGTAGATGATTTATTAATAGCAACTGAAACAAAACCTGACTGTATACAGTGGACTATCAGTTTGTTAAACTTTTTGGGACTAAATGGGTATCGAGTCTCTCAACAGAAAGTTCAGATGGTGCGGCAACGGGTAACCTACCTTGGATACGAGCTGTCTGGAGGACAGAGAGAACTAGGAACAGAACGGAAAGAAGCCACCTGCAGGACTCCCCTCCCTCAGACGGTAAAAGAGCTCAGGACCTTTCTGGGAATGACAGGTTGGTGCCGATTGTGGATTTATAATTACGGAATAATAGTGAGACCCTTATATGAACTTTTGAAAAACAACCCCACCCGATCGATCTGGTCCAAAGAAGCTCAAAATGCATTTAAGACACTTAAGAAGGAACTGATGAAGGCCCCAGCTCTGGGCCTGCCTGATGTTACCAAACCCTTCTGGCTGTTTTCTTATGAGAGACAAGGCATAGCTCTGGGGATCCTAGCTCAGCGGCTGGGACCCTACAAAAGAGCTGTAGCCTACTTTTCTAAACAACTGGATGAAGTAAGCAAAGGATGGCCAGGATGTCTACGAGCTGTGGTGGCGGTGGTCTTGAATATCCAGGAAGCCTGAAAATTTACCTAGGGCCAAAAGATCACAGTGCTGGTCTCACACACAGTATCAGCTGTACTGGAACAAAAAGGGAACCACTGGCTTTCCCCATCCCGATTTCTACAATACCAGGCCATTCTGATTGAATCAGATGATATTAATATTGTAGTAACTAATATTACAAACCCAGCTTCTTTTCTCAGCGGGTCAATCTCTGAACCATCGGTACATGATTGCTTAGAAACCATAGAGACTGTGTACTCCAGCAGACCAGATTTGAAAGAGGAACCCCTGGAAGATGCACAGGACTGCTGGTTCACAGATGGAAGCAGCTTTGTCCGACAAAGTATTCGAAAGGCCGGGTACGCAGTGACAACAACAGATGAAGTAGTTGAGTCTCAGTCATTACCTGCTGGAACACCAGCTCAAAAGGTTGAAATTATTGCCCTAACTAGGGCTCTGGAGTTATCAAAAGGAAAAAAGATAAATATAAGGACAGATTCCAAATATGCTTTTGGAGTTGTCCACGCTCATGGGGCAATTTGGAAGGAGCGAGGACTACTAAATGCGCAAGGGAAGCAGATTAAATATGCTGAGGAAATTCTTCGACTATTAGAAGCTGTTCAGCTACCAACAAGAGCTGCCATCATGCACTGCCGAGGACACCTGAAGGGTAACACTGACCAGGAAAGAGGTAACAGGTTGGCTGACTCTGAAGCTAAACAGGCAGCAGAGAGAATGCAAGAGATTTTAGCCTTAATTCCAGATAACAGAGATAGAAACCTGAGTGACCAAGAAAATGTTGAGTATTCTAAAGCTGATGAAGAACTAATAGAGGAATTAGGAGGACAAATTCCATCCCAGGGATGGAACTATTGAAGTGATGGCAGAATTATAATCACTGCTAAACAGATATGGGGGGTGGTTAAAGAAGAACACAATAGGACACATTGGGGAGCGGACTCCCTGTATAAATTTTTAAATCAGAAATTAAAAGGGAAGAATTTGTATACTACAGTCCAACAAGTAACCCGACAATGTGATCATACCCATGAATAATTGTTTCAACCATTCGAAGTTGGGGAGCCAAGAGGTTAATTTATCCCATAAATCTTGAAATCCCAAGGAAGTATCATCCAAAGATACTTCACGGAATACTCGTGTTTTCTACCAGAGTGTGTTCAAATCTACTTCTATCTGTCTGTTTTTACTGATATATGCACAGCAACTGGTATTGATGATCATACACACTCCCCCTTACCCGCTTACACTGTTAGCGTAAGGGTTAGTGTTAAGGTTAGGGTTAGGGTAAGGGTTAGGTTTGGGTTAAGGGTTAGTGTCATAAGGGTTAGGGTTAAGGTTAGGGTTATGGTTAGGGGTTAGCGTTACGGTTAGGATTAGGGTTAGGGTTATAGTTAGGGGTTATGGTTAGGGTTAGGGTCAGGGATAGGCTTAGGGTTAAGGTTTAGGGTTAAGGTTAGGGGTTAGGGCTAGGGATAGAGTTAGGGTTAGGGTTAGGTTTAGACGTTAGGGTTGGGGGTGAGGGTTAGGATTAGGGTTAGGGTTAGGGTTAGGGGTTAGGGGTTAGCGTTATGGTTAGGGTCAGGGTTAGGGTTAAGGTTCGGGTTAGGGTTAAAGGTTAGGGTTAGGGTAAGGGTCATTAAGGTTATGGTTAGGGTTAGGGTTTAGGTTTAGGGTTAGGGTTAGGGTTAGGATTAGCGGTAAGGGTAAGGGTGGTTAGGGTTTGGGTTAGGGGTTAGGATTGGGTTAGGGTTAGGGTTAGGGTTATGTTTGTTAGGGTTAGGGTTAGGGGTTAGGGTTAGGGTTAGGGTTAAGGTTAGGGTCATTAGGGTTAGGGTTAGGGATAGGGCTAAGGTTAGGGTTGGGGGTTAGGGTTAGTGTTAGGGTTAGGTTTAGGGACACCTAGAGTTAGGGTTAGGGTTAGAGGTTTAGAGGGTTAGGGTTAGGGTTATGGTTAGGGTTAGGGTTCGAATCATAGGGTTAGGATTAGGGTAACGGTTAAGTTTAGTGTTAGGATTAGGGTTTGGGTTACGGTTAGGGTTAGTGTTAGGGTCATTAGGTTTAGGGTTAGGGTTAGAGTTAGGATTAGGGTTAGAGGATAGGGTTAGGGTTAGGGTTAGGGTTATGGTTAGGGTTAGGGTTAGGGTTGGGGATAGGGGTTAGGGTTTGGGTTAGCGGTTAGGGTTAGGGTTAGGGGTCTGGCTTAGAGTTAGGGTTAGGATTAGGGTTAGGGCTAGGGTTAGGGTTATTAGGGTTAGTGTTAGTGTTAGGGGTAGGGTTACGGCTAGAGTCAGGGTTAGGTTTTGGATTTAGGGTTAGGTTTAGGGGTTTGGGTTAGATTTAGGGTTAGGGTTAGGGGTTAGGTTTGGGTTTAGGGATAGGGACACCTAGGGTTAGGGGTAGGTTTAGAAGGTTAGAGGTTTAGGGATAGGGTTAGGGTTAGGTTAAGGGTTATGGTACAGGGTTAGGGTTAGAGGTTTGGGTTAGGGTTAGGGGTTAGGGTTACTTTTAGGGTTAGGGACACCTAGAGTTAAGGTTAGGGTTAGAGGGTTGGAGGTTTAGGGATAGGGTTAGGGTTAGGGTCATTAGGTTTAGGGATACGGTTAGGGTTAGGTGTTAGTGTTAGGGTTAGGGTTAGGGTTAGGGTCGTTAGGGTTAGGGTTAGGGTTAGGTTTAGGGTAAGGGTTAGGGTTAGGGTTAGGGTTAAGGTTAGGTGTTATGGTTAGCATTAGGGTTAGGGGTTAGGGTTAGTGTTAGGGTTAGGGTCATTAGGGTTAGGGTTAGGGTTAGGGTTAGGTGTCAGTTTTATGGTTAGGTTTAGGGTGTTATGTTTAGAATCTAGGGTTAGGTTTAGGGTTAGGGTTAGGGTTAGGGTTAGGGTTAGGTTTGTTAAGGTTTGGGTTAGGGGTTACTTTTAGTGTTAGATTAGGATTAGAGTTGTTAGGTTTAGGGTTAGGGGTTAGGGTTGGCTTAGGGTCATTAGGGTTAGTGTTAGCGGTAGGGTCATTAGGGTTAGGGTTAGGGTTAGGGTTATGGGTTAGGGCTTAGGGTTATAGTTAGGGTTATGTTTAGGGGTTAGTGTTAGCGTTAGGGTTAGGGGTTAGGGTTAGTGTTAGGGTTAGGTGTAGGGTCACCTAGAGTTAGGGTTAGGGTTAGAGTTTTAGAGGGTTAGGGTTAGGGTTAGGGTTTGGGTTCGGGTTCGAGTGTTAGGGTTAGGGTTAGGGTAAGGGTTAGTGTTACGGTTAGGGTTAGGTTTAGGCTTCGAATGATAGGGTTAGGGTTACGGTTACGGTTATGGTTAGTGTTAGGGTTAGGGTTAGGGTTATGGGTAGGATTAGGGGTTAGTGTTAGGGTTAGCTTCAGGGTTAGTGGTTAGGTTTAGGACTAGGGTTAGGGTTAGGGTTAAGGTTAGGGTTAGGGGTATGGGTTAGGGGTTAGGGTTAGGGTTAGGGTTGGGGTTATGTGTAAGGGTTTAATGTTAGGGTTAGGATTAGGTTTAGGGTTATAGGGGTTAGGGTTAGGGTTAGGTGTAGGATTAGGGGTTAGGGTTAGGGTTAGGTTTAGGTTTAGAGTTCGGATTAGGGCTTAGGGTTAGGGTTAGGAGTTAGGGTTTGGTTTAGGGTTAGTGTTACGGTTAGGGTTAGGGTTATGGTTAGGATTAGGTCTTAGGGTTAGGTGTTAGGTTTAAGATTAGGGTTAGGGTTAGGGTTAGGGTAAGGGTAAGGGTTAGGGGTTAGGGTTACGTTTAGGGTTAGGTACACCTAGAGTTAAGGTTAGGGTTAGAAGGTTAGATGTTTAGGGATAGGGTTAGGGTTAGGCTTAGGGTCATTAGGGTTAGTGTTAGCGGTAGGGTCATTAGGGTTAGGGTTAGGGTTAGGGTTATGGGTTAGGGCTTACGGTTAGAGTTAGGGTTATGTTTAGGGGTTAGTGTTGGCGTTAGGGTTAGGGGTTAGGGTTAGTGTTAGGGTTAGGTGTAGGGTCACCTAGAGTTAGGGTTAGGGTTAGAGTTTTAGAGGGTTAGGGTTAGGGTTAGGGTTCGGGTTCGGGTTCGGGTTCGAGTTTTAGGGTTAGGGTTCGGGTAAGCGTTAGTGTTACGGTTAGGGTTAGGTTTAGGCTTCGAATGATAGGGTTAGTGTTACGGTTACGGTTATGGTTAGTGTTAGGGTTAGGGTTAGGGTTATGGGTAGGATTAGGGGTTAGTGTTAGGGTTAGCTTCAGGGTTAGCGGTTAGGTTTAGGACTAGGGTTAGGGTTAGGGTTAAGGTTAGGGTTAGGGGTATGGGTTAGGGGTTAGGGTTAGGGTTAGGGTTGGGGTTATGCGTAAGGGTTTAATATTAGGGTTAGGAATAAGGTTAGGGTTATAGGGGTTAGGGTTAGGGTTAGGGGTAGGATTAGGGGTTAGGGTTAGGGTTAGGTTTAGGTTTAGAGTTAGGATTAGGATTTAGGGTTAGGGTTAGTTGTTAGGGTTAGGGTTAGGGTTAGGGTTAGGGTTAGGGTTAGGGTTAGGGTTAGTGTAAGGGTCATTAAGGTTATGGTTAGGGTTAGGGTTTAGGTTTACGGTTAGGGTTAGGGTTAGGATTAGCGGTAAGGGTAAGGGTGGTTAGGGTTTGGGTTAGGGGTTAGGATTGGGTTAGGGTTAGGGTTAGGGTTATGTTTGTTAGGGTTAGGGTTAGGGGTTAGGGTTAGGGTTAGGGTTAGGGTTAAGTTTAGGTTTGTTAGGGTTAGGGTTATGGGTTAGTGTTAGTCTTAGGGTCATTAGGGTAAGGGTTAAGGTTAGGGTCATTAGGGTTAGGGTTAGGGATAGGGCTAAGGTTAGGGTTGGGGGTTAGGGTTAGTGTTAGGGTTAGGTTTAGGGACACCTAGAGTTAGGGTTAGGGTTAGAGGTTTAGAGGGTTAGGGTTAGGGTTATGGTTAGGGTTAGGGTTCGAATCATAGGGTTAGGATTAGGGTAACGGTTAAATTTAGTGTTAGGATTAGGGTTTGGGTTACGGTTAGGGTTAGTGTTAGGGTCATTAGGTTTAGGGTTAGGGTTAGAGTTAGGATTAGGGTTAGAGGATAGGGTTAGGGTTAGGGTTAGGGTTATGGTTAGGGTTAGGGTTAGGGTTGGGGATAGGGGTTAGGGTTTGGGTTAGCGGTTAGGGTTAGGGTTAGGGGTCTGGCTTAGAGTTAGGGTTAGGATTAGGGTTAGGGCTAGGGTTAGGGTTATTAGGGTTAGTGTTAGTGTTAGGGGTAGGGTTACGGCTAGAGTCAGGGTTAGGTTTTGGATTTAGGGTTAGGTTTAGGGGTTTGGGTTAGATTTAGGGTTAGGGTTAGGGGTTAGGTTTGGGTTTAGGGATAGGGACACCTAGGGTTACGGGTAGGTTTAGAAGGTTAGAGGTTTAGGGATAGGGTTAGGGTTAGGTTAAGGGTTATGGTATAGGGTTTGGGTTAGAGGTTTGGGTTAGGGTTAGGGGTTAGGGTTACTTTTAGGGTTAGGGACACCTAGAGTTAAGGTTAGGGTTAGAGGGTTGGAGGTTTAGGGATAGGGTTAGGGTTAGGGTTAGGGTCATTAGGTTTAGGGATACGGTTAGGGTTAGGTGTTAGTGTTAGGGTTAGGGTTAGGGTCGTTAGGGTTAGGGTTAGGGTTAGGTTTAGGGTAAGGGTTAGGGTTAGGGTTAGGGTTAAGGTTAGGTGTTATGGTTAGCATTAGGGTTAGGTGTTAGGGTTAGTGTTAGGGTTAGGGTCATTAGGGTTAGGGTTAGGGTTAGGGTTAGGTGTCAGTTTTATGGTTAGGTTTAGGGTAAGTGTTATGTTTAGAATCTAGGATTAGGTTTAGGGTTAGGGTTAGGGTTAGGGTTAGGTTTGTTAAGGTTTGGGTTAGGGGTTACTTTTAGTGTTAGATTAGGATTAGAGTTGTTAGGTTTAGGGTTAGGGGTTAGGGTTGGCTTAGGGTCATTAGGGTTAGTGTTAGCGGTAGGGTCATTAGGGTTAGGGTTAGGGTTATGGGTTAGGGCTTAGGGTTAGAGCTAGGGTTATGTTTAGGGGTTAGTGTTAGCGTTAGGGTTAGGTGTTAGGGTTAGTGTTAGGGTTAGGTGTAGGGTCACCTAGAGTTAGGGTTAGGGTTAGAGTTTTAGAGGGTTAGGGTTAGGGTTAGGGTTCGGGTTTGGGTTCGAGTGTTAGGGTTAGGGTTAGGGTAAGGGTTAGTGTTACGGTTAGGGTTAGGTTTAGGCTTCGAATGATAGGGTTAGGGTTACGGTTACGGTTATGGTTAGTGTTAGGGTTAGGGTTAGGGTTATGGGTAGGATTAGGGGTTAGTGTTAGGGTTAGCTTCAGGGTTAGCGGTTAGGTTTAGGACTAGGGTTAGGGTTAGGGTTAAGGTTAGGGTTAGGGGTATGGGTTAGGGGTTAGGGTTAGGGTTAGGGTTGGGGTTATGTGTAAGGGTTTAATGTTAGGGTTAGGATTAGGTTTAGGGTTATAGGGGTTAGGGTTAGGGTTAGGTGTAGGATTAGGGGTTAGGGTTAGGGTTAGGTTTAGGTTTAGAGTTCGGATTAGGGCTTAGGGTTAGGGTTAGGAGTTAGGGTTTGGTTTAGGGATAGTGTTACGGTTAGGGTTAGGGTTATGGTTAGGATTAGGTCTTAGGGTTAGGTGTTAGGTTTAAGATTAGGGTTAGGGTTAGGGTTAGGGTAAGGGTAAGGGTTAGGGGTTAGGGTTACGTTTAGGGTTAGGTACACCTAGAGTTAAGGTTAGGGTTAGAAGGTTAGATGTTTAGGGATAGGGTTAGGGTTAGGCTTAGGGTCATTAGGGTTAGTGTTAGCGGTAGGGTCATTAGGGTTAGGGTTAGGGTTAGGGTTATGGGTTAGGGCTTACGGTTAGAGTTAGGGTTATGTTTAGGGGTCAGTGTTGGCGTTAGGGTTAGGGGTTAGGGTTAGTGTTAGGGTTAGGTGTAGGGTCACCTAGAGTTAGGGTTAGGGTTAGAGTTTTAGAGGGTTAGGGTTAGGGTTAGGGTTCGGGTTCGGGTTCGGGTTCGAGTTTTAGGGTTAGGGTTCGGGTAAGCGTTAGTGTTACGGTTAGGGTTAGGTTTAGGCTTCGAATGATAGGGTTAGTGTTACGGTTACGGTTATGGTTAGTGTTAGGGTTAGGGTTAGGGTTATGGGTAGGATTAGGGGTTAGTGTTAGGGTTAGCTTCAGGGTTAGCGGTTAGGTTTAGGACTAGGGTTAGGGTTAGGGTTAAGGTTAGGGTTAGGGGTATGGGTTAGGGGTTAGGGTTAGGGTTAGGGTTGGGGTTATGCGTAAGGGTTTAATATTAGGGTTAGGAATAAGGTTAGGGTTATAGGGGTTAGGGTTAGGGTTAGGGGTAGGATTAGGGGTTAGGGTTAGGGTTAGGTTTAGGTTTAGAGTTAGGATTAGGATTTAGGGTTAGGGTTAGTTGTTAGGGTTAGGGTTAGGGTTAGGGTTAGGGTTAGGGTTAGGGTTAGGGTTAGTGTAAGGGTCATTAAGGTTATGGTTAGGGTTAGGGTTTAGGTTTACGGTTAGGGTTAGGGTTAGGATTAGCGGTAAGGGTAAGGGTGGTTAGGGTTTGGGTTAGGGGTTAGGATTGGGTTAGGGTTAGGGTTAGGGTTATGTTTGTTAGGGTTAGGGTTAGGGGTTAGGGTTAGGGTTAGGGTTAGGGTTAAGTTTAGGTTTGTTAGGGTTAGGGTTATGGGTTAGTGTTAGTCTTAGGGTCATTAGGGTAAGGGTTAAGGTTAGGGTCATTAGGGTTAGGGTTAGGGATAGGGCTAAGGTTAGGGTTGGGGGTTAGGGTTAGTGTTAGGTTTAGGTTTAGGGACACCTAGAGTTAGGGTTAGGGTTAGAGGTTTAGAGGGTTAGGGTTAGGGTTATGGTTAGGGTTAGGGTTCGAATCATAGGGTTAGGATTAGGGTAACGGTTAAATTTAGTGTTAGGATTAGGGTTTGGGTTACGGTTAGGGTTAGTGTTAGGGTCATTAGGTTTAGGGTTAGGGTTAGAGTTAGGATTAGGGTTAGAGGATAGGGTTAGGGTTAGGGTTAGGGTTATGGTTAGGGTTAGGGTTAGGGTTGGGGATAGGGGTTAGGGTTTGGGTTAGCGGTTAGGGTTAGGGTTAGGGGTCTGGCTTAGAGTTAGGGTTAGGATTAGGGTTAGGGCTAGGGTTAGGGTTATTAGGGTTAGTGTTAGTGTTAGGGGTAGGGTTACGGCTAGAGTCAGGGTTAGGTTTTGGATTTAGGGTTAGGTTTAGGGGTTTGGGTTAGATTTAGGGTTAGGGTTAGGGGTTAGGTTTGGGTTTAGGGATAGGGACACCTAGGGTTACGGGTAGGTTTAGAAGGTTAGAGGTTTAGGGATAGGGTTAGGGTTAGGTTAAGGGTTATGGTATAGGGTTTGGGTTAGAGGTTTGGGTTAGGGTTAGGGGTTAGGGTTACTTTTAGGGTTAGGGACACCTAGAGTTAAGGTTAGGGTTAGAGGGTTGGAGGTTTAGGGATAGGGTTAGGGTTAGGGTTAGGGTCATTAGGTTTAGGGATACGGTTAGGGTTAGGTGTTAGTGTTAGGGTTAGGGTTAGGGTCGTTAGGGTTAGGGTTAGGGTTAGGTTTAGGGTAAGGGTTAGGGTTAGGGTTAGGGTTAAGGTTAGGTGTTATGGTTAGCATTAGGGTTAGGTGTTAGGGTTAGTGTTAGGGTTAGGGTCATTAGGGTTAGGGTTAGGGTTAGGGTTAGGTGTCAGTTTTATGGTTAGGTTTAGGGTAAGTGTTATGTTTAGAATCTAGGATTAGGTTTAGGGTTAGGGTTAGGGTTAGGGTTAGGTTTGTTAAGGTTTGGGTTAGGGGTTACTTTTAGTGTTAGATTAGGATTAGAGTTGTTAGGTTTAGGGTTAGGGGTTAGGGTTGGCTTAGGGTCATTAGGGTTAGTGTTAGCGGTAGGGTCATTAGGGTTAGGGTTAGGGTTAGGGTTATGGGTTAGGGCTTAGGGTTAGAGCTAGGGTTATGTTTAGGGGTTAGTGTTAGCGTTAGGGTTAGGTGTTAGGGTTAGTGTTAGGGTTAGGTGTAGGGTCACCTAGAGTTAGGGTTAGGGTTAGAGTTTTAGAGGGTTAGGGTTAGGGTTAGGGTTCGGGTTTGGGTTCGAGTGTTAGGGTTAGGGTTAGGGTAAGGGTTAGTGTTACGGTTAGGGTTAGGTTTAGGCTTCGAATGATAGGGTTAGGGTTACGGTTACGGTTATGGTTAGTGTTAGGGTTAGGGTTAGGGTTATGGGTAGGATTAGGGGTTAGTGTTAGGGTTAGCTTCAGGGTTAGCGGTTAGGTTTAGGACTAGGGTTAGGGTTAGGGTTAAGGTTAGGGTTAGGGGTATGGGTTAGGGGTTAGGGTTAGGGTTAGGGTTGGGGTTATGTGTAAGGGTTTAATGTTAGGGTTAGGATTAGGTTTAGGGTTATAGGGGTTAGGGTTAGGGTTAGGTGTAGGATTAGGGGTTAGGGTTAGGGTTAGGTTTAGGTTTAGAGTTCGGATTAGGGCTTAGGGTTAGGGTTAGGAGTTAGGGTTTGGTTTAGGGATAGTGTTACGGTTAGGGTTAGGGTTATGGTTAGGATTAGGTCTTAGGGTTAGGTGTTAGGTTTAAGATTAGGGTTAGGGTTAGGGTTAGGGTAAGGGTAAGGGTTAGGGGTTAGGGTTACGTTTAGGGTTAGGTACACCTAGAGTTAAGGTTAGGGTTAGAAGGTTAGATGTTTAGGGATAGGGTTAGGGTTAGGCTTAGGGTCATTAGGGTTAGTGTTAGCGGTAGGGTCATTAGGGTTAGGGTTAGGGTTAGGGTTATGGGTTAGGGCTTACGGTTAGAGTTAGGGTTATGTTTAGGGGTCAGTGTTGGCGTTAGGGTTAGGGGTTAGGGTTAGTGTTAGGGTTAGGTGTAGGGTCACCTAGAGTTAGGGTTAGGGTTAGAGTTTTAGAGGGTTAGGGTTAGGGTTAGGGTTCGGGTTCGGGTTCGGGTTCGAGTTTTAGGGTTAGGGTTCGGGTAAGCGTTAGTGTTACGGTTAGGGTTAGGTTTAGGCTTCGAATGATAGGGTTAGTGTTACGGTTACGGTTATGGTTAGTGTTAGGGTTAGGGTTAGGTTTATGGGTAGGATTAGGGGTTAGTGTTAGGGTTAGCTTCAGGGTTAGCGGTTAGGTTTAGGACTAGGGTTAGGGTTAGTGTTAAGGTTAGGGTTAGGGGTATGGGTTAGGGGTTAGGGTTAGGGTTAGGGTTGGGGTTATGTGTAAGGGTTTAATATTAGGGTTAGGAATAAGGTTAGGGTTATAGGGGTTAGGGTTAGGGTTAGGGGTAGGATTAGGGGTTAGGGTTAGGGTTAGGTTTAGGTTTAGAGTTAGGATTAGGATTTAGGGTTAGGGTTAGTTGTTAGGGTTAGGTTTAGGGTTAGGGTTATGGTTAGGGTTAGGGTTAGTGTAAGGGTCATTAAGGTTATGGTTAGGGTTAGGGTTTAGGTTTACGGTTAGGGTTAGGGTTAGGATTAGCGGTAAGGGTAAGGGTGGTTAGGGTTTGGGTTAGGGGTTAGGATTGGGTTAGGGTTAGGGTTAGGGTTATGTTTGTTAGGGTTAGGGTTAGGGGTTAGGGTTAGGGTTAGGGTTAGGGTTAAGTTTAGGTTTGTTAGGGTTAGGGTTATGGGTTAGTGTTAGTCTTAGGGTCATTAGGGTAAGGGTTAAGGTTAGGGTCATTAGGGTTAGGGTTAGGGATAGGGCTAAGGTTAGGGTTGGGGGTTAGGGTTAGTGTTAGGTTTAGGTTTAGGGACACCTAGAGTTAGGGTTAGGGTTAGAGGTTTAGAGGGTTAGGGTTAGGGTTATGGTTAGGGTTAGGGTTCGAATCATAGGGTTAGGATTAGGGTAACGGTTAAATTTAGTGTTAGGATTAGGGTTTGGGTTACGGTTAGGGTTAGTGTTAGGGTCATTAGGTTTAGGGTTAGGGTTAGAGTTAGGATTAGGGTTAGAGGATAGGGTTAGGGTTAGGGTTAGGGTTATGGTTAGGGTTAGGGTTAGGGTTGGGGATAGGGGTTAGGGTTTGGGTTAGCGGTTAGGGTTAGGGTTAGGGGTCTGGCTTAGAGTTAGGGTTAGGATTAGGGTTAGGGCTAGGGTTAGGGTTATTAGGGTTAGTGTTAGTGTTAGGGGTAGGGTTACGGCTAGAGTCAGGGTTAGGTTTTGGATTTAGGGTTAGGTTTAGGGGTTTGGGTTAGATTTAGGGTTAGGGTTAGGGGTTAGGTTTGGGTTTAGGGATAGGGACACCTAGGGTTAGGGGTAGGTTTAGAAGGTTAGAGGTTTAGGGATAGGGTTAGGGTTAGGTTAAGGGTTATGGTATAGGGTTTGGGTTAGAGGTTTGGGTTAGGGTTAGGGGTTAGGGTTACTTTTAGGGTTAGGGACACCTAGAGTTAAGGTTAGGGTTAGAGGGTTGGAGGTTTAGGGATAGGGTTAGGGTTAGGGTTAGGGTCATTAGGTTTAGGGATACGGTTAGGGTTAGGTGTTAGTGTTAGGGTTAGGGTTAGGGTCGTTAGGGTTAGGGTTAGGGTTAGGTTTAGGGTAAGGGTTAGGGTTAGGGTTAGGGTTAAGGTTAGGTGTTATGGTTAGCATTAGGGTTAGGGGTTAGGGTTAGTGTTAGGGTTAGGGTCATTAGGGTTAGGGTTAGGGTTAGGGTTAGGTGTCAGTTTTATGGTTAGGTTTAGGGTAAGTGTTATGTTTAGAATCTAGGATTAGGTTTAGGGTTAGGGTTAGGGTTAGGGTTAGGGTTAGGTTTGTTAAGGTTTGGGTTAGGGGTTACTTTTAGTGTTAGATTAGGATTAGAGTTGTTAGGTTTAGGGTTAGGGGTTAGGGTTGGCTTAGGGTCATTAGGGTTAGTGTTAGCGGTAGGGTCATTAGGGTTAGGGTTAGGGTTAGGGTTATGGGTTAGGGCTTAGGGTTAGAGTTAGGGTTATGTTTAGGGGTTAGTGTTAGCGTTAGGGTTAGGGGTTAGGGTTAGTGTTAGGGTTAGGTGTAGGGTCACCTAGAGTTAGGGTTAGGGTTAGAGTTTTAGAGGGTTAGGGTTAGGGTTCGGGTTTGGGTTCGAGTGTTAGGGTTAGGGTTAGGGTAAGGGTTAGTGTTACGGTTAGGGTTAGGTTTAGGCTTCGAATGATAGGGTTAGGGTTACGGTTACGGTTATGGTTAGTGTTAGGGTTAGGGTTATGGGTAGGATTAGGGGTTAGTGTTAGGGTTAGCTTCAGGGTTAGCGGTTAGGTTTAGGACTAGGGTTAGGGTTAGGGTTAAGGTTAGGGTTAGGGGTATGGGTTAGGGGTTAGGGTTAGGGTTAGGGTTGGGGTTATGTGTAAGGGTTTAATGTTAGGGTTAGGATTAGGTTTAGGGTTATAGGGGTTAGGGTTAGGGTTAGGTGTAGGATTAGGGGTTAGGGTTAGGGTTAGGTTTAGGTTTAGAGTTAGGATTAGGATTTAGGGTTAGGGTTAGGAGTTAGGGTTAGGTTTAGGGTTAGGGTTATGGTTAGGGTTAGGGTTAGTGTAAGGGTCATTAAGGTTATGGTTAGGGTTAGGGTTTAGGTTTACGGTTAGGGTTAGGGTTAGGATTAGCGGTAAGGGTAAGGGTGGTTAGGGTTTGGGTTAGGGGTTAGGATTGGGTTAGGGTTAGGGTTAGGGTTATGTTTGTTAGGGTTAGGGTTAGGGGTTAGGGTTAGGGTTAGGGTTAGGGTTAAGTTTAGGTTTGTTAGGGTTAGGGTTATGGGTTAGTGTTAGTCTTAGGGTCATTAGGGTAAGGGTTAAGGTTAGGGTCATTAGGGTTAGGGTTAGGGATAGGGCTAAGGTTAGGGTTGGGGGTTAGGGTTAGTGTTAGGTTTAGGTTTAGGGACACCTAGAGTTAGGGTTAGGGTTAGAGGTTTAGAGGGTTAGGGTTAGGGTTATGGTTAGGGTTAGGGTTCGAATCATAGGGTTAGGATTAGGGTAACGGTTAAATTTAGTGTTAGGATTAGGGTTTGGGTTACGGTTAGGGTTAGTGTTAGGGTCATTAGGTTTAGGGTTAGGGTTAGAGTTAGGATTAGGGTTAGAGGATAGGGTTAGGGTTAGGGTTAGGGTTATGGTTAGGGTTAGGGTTAGGGTTGGGGATAGGGGTTAGGGTTTGGGTTAGCGGTTAGGGTTAGGGTTAGGGGTCTGGCTTAGAGTTAGGGTTAGGATTAGGGTTAGGGCTAGGGTTAGGGTTATTAGGGTTAGTGTTAGTGTTAGGGGTAGGGTTACGGCTAGAGTCAGGGTTAGGTTTTGGATTTAGGGTTAGGTTTAGGGGTTTGGGTTAGATTTAGGGTTAGGGTTAGGGGTTAGGTTTGGGTTTAGGGATAGGGACACCTAGGGTTAGGGGTAGGTTTAGAAGGTTAGAGGTTTAGGGATAGGGTTAGGGTTAGGTTAAGGGTTATGGTATAGGGTTTGGGTTAGAGGTTTGGGTTAGGGTTAGGGGTTAGGGTTACTTTTAGGGTTAGGGACACCTAGAGTTAAGGTTAGGGTTAGAGGGTTGGAGGTTTAGGGATAGGGTTAGGGTTAGGGTTAGGGTCATTAGGTTTAGGGATACGGTTAGGGTTAGGTGTTAGTGTTAGGGTTAGGGTTAGGGTCGTTAGGGTTAGGGTTAGGGTTAGGTTTAGGGTAAGGGTTAGGGTTAGGGTTAGGGTTAAGGTTAGGTGTTATGGTTAGCATTAGGGTTAGGGGTTAGGGTTAGTGTTAGGGTTAGGGTCATTAGGGTTAGGGTTAGGGTTAGGGTTAGGTGTCAGTTTTATGGTTAGGTTTAGGGTAAGTGTTATGTTTAGAATCTAGGATTAGGTTTAGGGTTAGGGTTAGGGTTAGGGTTAGGGTTAGGTTTGTTAAGGTTTGGGTTAGGGGTTACTTTTAGTGTTAGATTAGGATTAGAGTTGTTAGGTTTAGGGTTAGGGGTTAGGGTTGGCTTAGGGTCATTAGGGTTAGTGTTAGCGGTAGGGTCATTAGGGTTAGGGTTAGGGTTAGGGTTATGGGTTAGGGCTTAGGGTTAGAGTTAGGGTTATGTTTAGGGGTTAGTGTTAGCGTTAGGGTTAGGGGTTAGGGTTAGTGTTAGGGTTAGGTGTAGGGTCACCTAGAGTTAGGGTTAGGGTTAGAGTTTTAGAGGGTTAGGGTTAGGGTTCGGGTTTGGGTTCGAGTGTTAGGGTTAGGGTTAGGGTAAGGGTTAGTGTTACGGTTAGGGTTAGGTTTAGGCTTCGAATGATAGGGTTAGGGTTACGGTTACGGTTATGGTTAGTGTTAGGGTTAGGGTTAGGGTTATGGGTAGGATTAGGGGTTAGTGTTAGGGTTAGCTTCAGGGTTAGCGGTTAGGGTTAGGACTAGGGTTAGGGTTAGGGTTAAGGTTAGGGTTAGGGGTTAGGGTTAGGGTTAGGGTTGGCATTATGTGTAAGGGTTTAATGTTAGGGTTAGGATTAGGTTTAGGGTTATAGGGGTTAGGGTTAGGGTTAGGTGTAGGATTAGGGGTTAGGGTTAGGGTTAGGTTTAGGTTTAGAGTTCGGATTAGGGTTTAGGGTTAGGGTTAGGAGTTAGGGTTTGGTTTAGGGATAGTGTTACGGTTAGGGTTAGGGTTATGGTTAGGATTAGGTCTTAGGGTTAGGTGTTAGGTTTAAGATTAGTGTTAGGGTTAGGGTTAGGGTAAGGGTAAGGGTTAGGGGTTAGGGTTACGTTTAGGGTTAGGTACACCTAGAGTTAAGGTTAGGGTTAGAAGGTTAGATGTTTAGGGATAGGGTTAGGGTTAGGCTTAGGGTCATTAGGGTTAGTGTTAGCGGTAGGGTCATTAGGGTTAGGGTTAGGGTTAGGGTTATGGGTTAGGGCTTACGGTTAGAGTTAGGGTTATGTTTAGGGGTCAGTGTTGGCGTTAGGGTTAGGGGTTAGGGTTAGTGTTAGGGTTAGGTGTAGGGTCACCTAGAGTTAGGGTTAGGGTTAGAGTTTTAGAGGGTTAGGGTTAGGGTTAGGGTTCGGGTTCGGGTTCGGGTTCGAGTTTTAGGGTTAGGGTTCGGGTAAGCGTTAGTGTTACGGTTAGGGTTAGGTTTAGGCTTCGAATGATAGGGTTAGTGTTACGGTTACGGTTATGGTTAGTGTTAGGGTTAGGGTTAGGTTTATGGGTAGGATTAGGGGTTAGTGTTAGGGTTAGCTTCAGGGTTAGCGGTTAGGTTTAGGACTAGGGTTAGGGTTAGTGTTAAGGTTAGGGTTAGGGGTATGGGTTAGGGGTTAGGGTTAGGGTTAGGGTTGGGGTTATGTGTAAGGGTTTAATATTAGGGTTAGGAATAAGGTTAGGGTTATAGGGGTTAGGGTTAGGGTTAGGGGTAGGATTAGGGGTTAGGGTTAGGGTTAGGTTTAGGTTTAGAGTTAGGATTAGGACTTAGGGTTAGGGTTAGTTGTTAGGGTCAGGGTTAGGGTTAGTGTTACTGTTAGGGTTAGGGTTAGGGTTAGGGTTAGGGTCATTAGGTTTAGGGATACGGTTAGGGTTAGGTGTTAGTGTTAGGGTTAGGGTTAGGGTCGTTAGGGTTAGGGTTAGGGTTAGGTTTAGGGTAAGGGTTAGGGTTAGGGTTAGGGTTAAGGTTAGGTGTTATGGTTAGCATTAGGGTTAGGGGTTAGGGTTAGTGTTAGGGTTAGGGTCATTAGGGTTAGGGTTAGGGTTAGGGTTAGGTGTCAGTTTTATGGTTAGGTTTAGGGTAAGTGTTATGTTTAGAATCTAGGATTAGGTTTAGGGTTAGGGTTAGGGTTAGGGTTAGGGTTAGGTTTGTTAAGGTTTGGGTTAGGGGTTACTTTTAGTGTTAGATTAGGATTAGAGTTGTTAGGTTTAGGGTTAGGGGTTAGGGTTGGCTTAGGGTCATTAGGGTTAGTGTTAGCGGTAGGGTCATTAGGGTTAGGGTTAGGGTTAGGGTTATGGGTTAGGGCTTAGGGTTAGAGTTAGGGTTATGTTTAGGGGTTAGTGTTAGCGTTAGGGTTAGGTGTTAGGGTTAGTGTTAGGGTTAGGTGTAGGGTCACCTAGAGTTAGGGTTAGGGTTAGAGTTTTAGAGGGTTAGGGTTAGGGTTCGGGTTTGGGTTCGAGTGTTAGGGTTAGGGTTAGGGTAAGGGTTAGTGTTACGGTTAGGGTTAGGTTTAGGCTTCGAATGATAGGGTTAGGGTTACGGTTACGGTTATGGTTAGTGTTAGGGTTAGGGTTAGGGTTATGGGTAGGATTAGGGGTTAGTGTTAGGGTTAGCTTCAGGGTTAGCGGTTAGGTTTAGGACTAGGGTTAGGGTTAGGGTTAAGGTTAGGGTTAGGGGTATGGGTTAGGGGTTAGGGTTAGGGTTAGGGTTGGGGTTATGTGTAAGGCTTTAATGTTAGGGTTAGGATTAGGTTTAGGGTTATAGGGGTTAGGGTTAGGGTTAGGTGTAGGATTAGGGGTTAGGGTTAGGGTTAGGTTTAGGTTTAGAGTTCGGATTAGGGCTTAGGGTTAGGGTTAGGAGTTAGGGTTTGGTTTAGGGATAGTGTTACGGTTAGGGTTAGGGTTATGGTTAGGATTAGGTCTTAGGGTTAGGTGTTAGGTTTAAGATTAGTGTTAGGGTTAGGGTTAGGGTAAGGGTAAGGGTTAGGGGTTAGGGTTACGTTTAGGGTTAGGTACACCTAGAGTTAAGGTTAGGGTTAGAAGGTTAGATGTTTAGGGATAGGGTTAGGGTTAGGCTTAGGGTCATTAGGGTTAGTGTTAGCGGTAGGGTCATTAGGGTTAGGGTTAGGGTTAGGGTTATGGGTTAGGGCTTACGGTTAGAGTTAGGGTTATGTTTAGGGGTCAGTGTTGGCGTTAGGGTTAGGGGTTAGGGTTAGTGTTAGGGTTAGGTGTAGGGTCACCTAGAGTTAGGGTTAGGGTTAGAGTTTTAGAGGGTTAGGGTTAGGGTTAGGGTTCGGGTTCGGGTTCGGGTTCGAGTTTTAGGGTTAGGGTTCGGGTAAGCGTTAGTGTTACGGTTAGGGTTAGGTTTAGGCTTCGAATGATAGGGTTAGTGTTACGGTTACGGTTATGGTTAGTGTTAGGGTTAGGGTTAGGGTTATGGGTAGGATTAGGGGTTAGTGTTAGGGTTAGCTTCAGGGTTAGCGGTTAGGTTTAGGACTAGGGTTAGGGTTAGTGTTAAGGTTAGGGTTAGGGGTATGGGTTAGGGGTTAGGGTTAGGGTTAGGGTTGGGGTTATGTGTAAGGGTTTAATATTAGGGTTAGGAATAAGGTTAGGGTTATAGGGGTTAGGGTTAGGGTTAGGGGTAGGATTAGGGGTTAGGGTTAGGGTTAGGTTTAGGTTTAGAGTTAGGATTAGGACTTAGGGTTAGGGTCAGTTGTTAGGGTCAGGGTTAGGGTTAGTGTTACTGTTAGGGTTAGGGTTAGGGTTAGGGTTAGGGTTAGAGGTTTTGGGTAGGGTTAGTGGTTAGGGTTACTTTTAGGGTTAGGGACACCTAGAGTTAAGGTTAGGGTTAGAGGGTTGGAGGTTTAGGGATAGGGTTAGGGTTAGGGTTAGGGTCATTAGGTTTAGGGATAAGGTTAGGGTTAGGTGTTAGTGTTAGGGTTAGGGTTAGGGTTAGGGTCGTTAGGGTTAAGGTTAGGGTTAGGTTTAGGGTAAGGGTTAGGGTTAGGGTTAGGGTTAAGGTTAGGTGTTATGGTTAGCATTAGGGTTAGGGGTTAGGGTTATTGTTAGGGTTAGGGTCATTAGGGTTAGGGTTAGGGTTAGGGTTAGGTGTCAGTTTTATGGTTAGGTTTAGGGTAAGTGTTATGTTTAGAATCTAGGGTTAGGGTTAGGGTTAGGGTTAGGGTTAGGTTTGTTAAGGTTTGGGTTAGGGGTTACTTTTAGTGTTAGATTAGGATTAGAGTTGTTAGGTTTAGGGTTAGGGGTTAGGGTTGGCTTAGGGTCATTAGGGTTAGTGTTAGCGGTAGGGTCATTAGGGTTAGGGTTAGGGTTAGGGTTATGGGTTAGGGCTTAGGGTTAGAGTTAGGGTTATGTTTAGGGGTTAGTGTTAGCGTTAGGGTTAGGGGTTAGGGTTAGTGTTAGGGTTAGGTGTAGGGTCACCTAGAGTTAGGGTTAGGGTTAGAGTTTTAGAGGGTTAGGGTTAGGGTTAGGGTTCGGGTTTGGGTTCGAGTGTTAGGGTTAGGGTTAGGGTAAGGGTTAGTGTTACGGTTAGGGTTAGGTTTAGGCTTCGAATGATAGGGTTAGGGTTACGGTTACGGTTATGGTTAGTGTTAGGGTTAGGGTTAGGGTTATGGGTAGGATTAGGGGTTAGTGTTAGGGTTAGCTTCAGGGTTAGCGGTTAGGGTTAGGACTAGGGTTAGGGTTAGGGTTAAGGTTAGGGTTAGGGGTATGGGTTAGGGGTTAGGGTTAGGGTTAGGGTTGGGGTTATGTGTAAGGGTTTAATGTTAGGGTTAGGATTAGGTTTAGGGTTATAGGGGTTAGGGTTAGGGTTAGGTGTAGGATTAGGGGTTAGGGTTAGGGTTAGGTTTAGGTTTAGAGTTCGGATTAGGGCTTAGGGTTAGGGTTAGGAGTTAGGGTTTGGTTTAGGGTTAGTGTTACGGTTAGGGTTAGGGTTATGGTTAGGATTAGGTCTTAGGGTTAGGTGTTAGGTTTAAGATTAGGGTTAGGGTTAGGGTTAGGGTAAGGGTAAGGGTTAGGGGTTAGGGTTACGTTTAGGGTTAGGTACACCTAGAGTTAAGGTTAGGGTTAGAAGGTTAGATGTTTAGGGATAGGGTTAGGGTTAGGCTTAGGGTCATTAGGGTTAGTGTTAGCGGTAGGGTCATTAGGGTTAGGGTTAGGGTTAGGGTTATGTGTTAGGGCTTACGGTTAGAGTTAGGGTTATGTTTAGGGGTTAGTGTTGGCGTTAGGGTTAGGGGTTAGGGTTAGTGTTAGGGTTAGGTGTAGGGTCACCTAGAGTTAGGGTTAGGGTTAGAGTTTTAGAGGGTTAGGGTTAGGGTTAGGGTTCGGGTTCGGGTTCGGGTTCGAGTTTTAGGGTTAGGGTTCGGGTAAGCGTTAGTGTTACGGTTAGGGTTAGGTTTAGGCTTCGAATGATAGGGTTAGTGTTACGGTTACGGTTATGGTTAGTGTTAGGGTTAGGGTTAGGGTTATGGGTAGGATTAGGGGTTAGTGTTAGGGTTAGCTTCAGGGTTAGCGGTTAGGTTTAGGACTAGGGTTAGGGTTAGGGTTAAGGTTAGGGTTAGGGGTATGGGTTAGGGGTTAGGGTTAGGGTTAGGGTTGGGGTTATGCGTAAGGGTTTAATATTAGGGTTAGGAATAAGGTTAGGGTTATAGGGGTTAGGGTTAGGGTTAGGGGTAGGATTAGGGGTTAGGGTTAGGGTTAGGTTTAGGTTTAGAGTTAGGATTAGGATTTAGGGTTAGGGTTAGTTGTTAGGGTTAGGGTTAGGGTTAGGGTTAGGGTTAGGGTTAGGGTTAGGGTTAGTGTAAGGGTCATTAAGGTTATGGTTAGGGTTAGGGTTTAGGTTTAGGGTTAGGGTTAGGGTTAGGATTAGCGGTAAGGGTAAGGGTGGTTAGGGTTTGGGTTAGGGGTTAGGATTGGGTTAGGGTTAGGGTTAGGGTTATGTTTGTTAGGGTTAGGGTTAGGGGTTAGGGTTAGGGTTAGGGTTAGGGTTAAGTTTAGGTTTGTTAGGGTTAGGGTTATGGGTTAGTGTTAGTCTTAGGGTCATTAGGGTAAGGGTTAAGGTTAGGGTCATTAGGGTTAGGGTTAGGGATAGGGCTAAGGTTAGGGTTGGGGGTTAGGGTTAGTGTTAGGGTTAGGTTTAGGGACACCTAGAGTTAGGGTTAGGGTTAGAGGTTTAGAGGGTTAGGGTTAGGGTTATGGTTAGGGTTAGGGTTCGAATCATAGGGTTAGGATTAGGGTAACGGTTAAATTTAGTGTTAGGATTAGGGTTTGGGTTACGGTTAGGGTTAGTGTTAGGGTCATTAGGTTTAGGGTTAGGGTTAGAGTTAGGATTAGGGTTAGAGGATAGGGTTAGGGTTAGGGTTAGGGTTATGGTTAGGGTTAGGGTTAGGGTTGGGGATAGGGGTTAGGGTTTGGGTTAGCGGTTAGGGTTAGGGTTAGGGGTCTGGCTTAGAGTTAGGGTTAGGATTAGGGTTAGGGCTAGGGTTAGGGTTATTAGGGTTAGTGTTAGTGTTAGGGGTAGGGTTACGGTTAGAGTCAGGGTTAGGTTTTGGATTTAGGGTTAGGTTTAGGGGTTTGGGTTAGATTTAGGGTTAGGGTTAGGGGTTAGGTTTGGGTTTAGGGATAGGGACACCTAGGGTTACGGGTAGGTTTAGAAGGTTAGAGGTTTAGGGATAGGGTTAGGGTTAGGTTAAGGGTTATGGTATAGGGTTTGGGTTAGAGGTTTGGGTTAGGGTTAGGGGTTAGGGTTACTTTTAGGGTTAGGGACACCTAGAGTTAAGGTTAGGGTTAGAGGGTTGGAGGTTTAGGGATAGGGTTAGGGTTAGGGTTAGGGTCATTAGGTTTAGGGATACGGTTAGGGTTAGGTGTTAGTGTTAGGGTTAGGGTTAGGGTCGTTAGGGTTAGGGTTAGGGTTAGGTTTAGGGTAAGGGTTAGGGTTAGGGTTAGGGTTAAGGTTAGGTGTTATGGTTAGCATTAGGGTTAGGTGTTAGGGTTAGTGTTAGGGTTAGGGTCATTAGGGTTAGGGTTAGGGTTAGGGTTAGGTGTCAGTTTTATGGTTAGGTTTAGGGTAAGTGTTATGTTTAGAATCTAGGATTAGGTTTAGGGTTAGGGTTAGGGTTAGGGTTAGGTTTGTTAAGGTTTGGGTTAGGGGTTACTTTTAGTGTTAGATTAGGATTAGAGTTGTTAGGTTTAGGGTTAGGGGTTAGGGTTGGCTTAGGGTCATTAGGGTTAGTGTTAGCGGTAGGGTCATTAGGGTTAGGGTTAGGGTTAGGGTTATGGGTTAGGGCTTAGGGTTAGAGCTAGGGTTATGTTTAGGGGTTAGTGTTAGCGTTAGGGTTAGGTGTTAGGGTTAGTGTTAGGGTTAGGTGTAGGGTCACCTAGAGTTAGGGTTAGGGTTAGAGTTTTAGAGGGTTAGGGTTAGGGTTAGGGTTCGGGTTTGGGTTCGAGTGTTAGGGTTAGGGTTAGGGTAAGGGTTAGTGTTACGGTTAGGGTTAGGTTTAGGCTTCGAATGATAGGGTTAGGGTTACGGTTACGGTTATGGTTAGTGTTAGGGTTAGGGTTAGGGTTATGGGTAGGATTAGGGGTTAGTGTTAGGGTTAGCTTCAGGGTTAGCGGTTAGGTTTAGGACTAGGGTTAGGGTTAGGGTTAAGGTTAGGGTTAGGGGTATGGGTTAGGGGTTAGGGTTAGGGTTAGGGTTGGGGTTATGTGTAAGGGTTTAATGTTAGGGTTAGGATTAGGTTTAGGGTTATAGGGGTTAGGGTTAGGGTTAGGTGTAGGATTAGGGGTTAGGGTTAGGGTTAGGTTTAGGTTTAGAGTTCGGATTAGGGCTTAGGGTTAGGGTTAGGAGTTAGGGTTTGGTTTAGGGATAGTGTTACGGTTAGGGTTAGGGTTATGGTTAGGATTAGGTCTTAGGGTTAGGTGTTAGGTTTAAGATTAGGGTTAGGGTTAGGGTTAGGGTAAGGGTAAGGGTTAGGGGTTAGGGTTACGTTTAGGGTTAGGTACACCTAGAGTTAAGGTTAGGGTTAGAAGGTTAGATGTTTAGGGATAGGGTTAGGGTTAGGCTTAGGGTCATTAGGGTTAGTGTTAGCGGTAGGGTCATTAGGGTTAGGGTTAGGGTTAGGGTTATGGGTTAGGGCTTACGGTTAGAGTTAGGGTTATGTTTAGGGGTCAGTGTTGGCGTTAGGGTTAGGGGTTAGGGTTAGTGTTAGGGTTAGGTGTAGGGTCACCTAGAGTTAGGGTTAGGGTTAGAGTTTTAGAGGGTTAGGGTTAGGGTTAGGGTTCGGGTTCGGGTTCGGGTTCGAGTTTTAGGGTTAGGGTTCGGGTAAGCGTTAGTGTTACGGTTAGGGTTAGGTTTAGGCTTCGAATGATAGGGTTAGTGTTACGGTTACGGTTATGGTTAGTGTTAGGGTTAGGGTTAGGTTTATGGGTAGGATTAGGGGTTAGTGTTAGGGTTAGCTTCAGGGTTAGCGGTTAGGTTTAGGACTAGGGTTAGGGTTAGTGTTAAGGTTAGGGTTAGGGGTATGGGTTAGGGGTTAGGGTTAGGGTTAGGGTTGGGGTTATGTGTAAGGGTTTAATATTAGGGTTAGGAATAAGGTTAGGGTTATAGGGGTTAGGGTTAGGGTTAGGGGTAGGATTAGGGGTTAGGGTTAGGGTTAGGTTTAGGTTTAGAGTTAGGATTAGGATTTAGGGTTAGGGTTAGTTGTTAGGGTTAGGTTTAGGGTTAGGGTTATGGTTAGGGTTAGGGTTAGTGTAAGGGTCATTAAGGTTATGGTTAGGGTTAGGGTTTAGGTTTACGGTTAGGGTTAGGGTTAGGATTAGCGGTAAGGGTAAGGGTGGTTAGGGTTTGGGTTAGGGGTTAGGATTGGGTTAGGGTTAGGGTTAGGGTTATGTTTGTTAGGGTTAGGGTTAGGGGTTAGGGTTAGGGTTAGGGTTAGGGTTAAGTTTAGGTTTGTTAGGGTTAGGGTTATGGGTTAGTGTTAGTCTTAGGGTCATTAGGGTAAGGGTTAAGGTTAGGGTCATTAGGGTTAGGGTTAGGGATAGGGCTAAGGTTAGGGTTGGGGGTTAGGGTTAGTGTTAGGTTTAGGTTTAGGGACACCTAGAGTTAGGGTTAGGGTTAGAGGTTTAGAGGGTTAGGGTTAGGGTTATGGTTAGGGTTAGGGTTCGAATCATAGGGTTAGGATTAGGGTAACGGTTAAATTTAGTGTTAGGATTAGGGTTTGGGTTACGGTTAGGGTTAGTGTTAGGGTCATTAGGTTTAGGGTTAGGGTTAGAGTTAGGATTAGGGTTAGAGGATAGGGTTAGGGTTAGGGTTAGGGTTATGGTTAGGGTTAGGGTTAGGGTTGGGGATAGGGGTTAGGGTTTGGGTTAGCGGTTAGGGTTAGGGTTAGGGGTCTGGCTTAGAGTTAGGGTTAGGATTAGGGTTAGGGCTAGGGTTAGGGTTATTAGGGTTAGTGTTAGTGTTAGGGGTAGGGTTACGGCTAGAGTCAGGGTTAGGTTTTGGATTTAGGGTTAGGTTTAGGGGTTTGGGTTAGATTTAGGGTTAGGGTTAGGGGTTAGGTTTGGGTTTAGGGATAGGGACACCTAGGGTTACGGGTAGGTTTAGAAGGTTAGAGGTTTAGGGATAGGGTTAGGGTTAGGTTAAGGGTTATGGTATAGGGTTTGGGTTAGAGGTTTGGGTTAGGGTTAGGGGTTAGGGTTACTTTTAGGGTTAGGGACACCTAGAGTTAAGGTTAGGGTTAGAGGGTTGGAGGTTTAGGGATAGGGTTAGGGTTAGGGTTAGGGTCATTAGGTTTAGGGATACGGTTAGGGTTAGGTGTTAGTGTTAGGGTTAGGGTTAGGGTCGTTAGGGTTAGGGTTAGGGTTAGGTTTAGGGTAAGGGTTAGGGTTAGGGTTAGGGTTAAGGTTAGGTGTTATGGTTAGCATTAGGGTTAGGGGTTAGGGTTAGTGTTAGGGTTAGGGTCATTAGGGTTAGGGTTAGGGTTAGGGTTAGGTGTCAGTTTTATGGTTAGGTTTAGGGTAAGTGTTATGTTTAGAATCTAGGATTAGGTTTAGGGTTAGGGTTAGGGTTAGGGTTAGGGTTAGGTTTGTTAAGGTTTGGGTTAGGGGTTACTTTTAGTGTTAGATTAGGATTAGAGTTGTTAGGTTTAGGGTTAGGGGTTAGGGTTGGCTTAGGGTCATTAGGGTTAGTGTTAGCGGTAGGGTCATTAGGGTTAGGGTTAGGGTTAGGGTTATGGGTTAGGGCTTAGGGTTAGAGTTAGGGTTATGTTTAGGGGTTAGTGTTAGCGTTAGGGTTAGGGGTTAGGGTTAGTGTTAGGGTTAGGTGTAGGGTCACCTAGAGTTAGGGTTAGGGTTAGAGTTTTAGAGGGTTAGGGTTAGGGTTCGGGTTTGGGTTCGAGTGTTAGGGTTAGGGTTAGGGTAAGGGTTAGTGTTACGGTTAGGGTTAGGTTTAGGCTTCGAATGATAGGGTTAGGGTTACGGTTACGGTTATGGTTAGTGTTAGGGTTAGGGTCATTAGGGTTAGGGTTAGGGTTAGGGTTAGGTGTCAGTTTTATGGTTAGGTTTAGGGTAAGTGTTATGTTTAGAATCTAGGATTAGGTTTAGGGTTAGGGTTAGGGTTAGGGTTAGGGTTAGGTTTGTTAAGGTTTGGGTTAGGGGTTACTTTTAGTGTTAGATTAGGATTAGAGTTGTTAGGTTTAGGGTTAGGGGTTAGGGTTGGCTTAGGGTCATTAGGGTTAGTGTTAGCGGTAGGGTCATTAGGGTTAGGGTTAGGGTTAGGGTTATGGGTTAGGGCTTAGGGTTAGAGTTAGGGTTATGTTTAGGGGTTAGTGTTAGCGTTAGGGTTAGGGGTTAGGGTTAGTGTTAGGGTTAGGTGTAGGGTCACCTAGAGTTAGGGTTAGGGTTAGAGTTTTAGAGGGTTAGGGTTAGGGTTCGGGTTTGGGTTCGAGTGTTAGGGTTAGGGTTAGGGTAAGGGTTAGTGTTACGGTTAGGGTTAGGTTTAGGCTTCGAATGATAGGGTTAGGGTTACGGTTACGGTTATGGTTAGTGTTAGGGTTAGGGTTAGGGTTATGGGTAGGATTAGGGGTTAGTGTTAGGGTTAGCTTCAGGGTTAGCGGTTAGGTTTAGGACTAGGGTTAGGGTTAGGGTTAAGGTTAGGGTTAGGGGTATGGGTTAGGGGTTAGGGTTAGGGTTAGGGTTGGGGTTATGTGTAAGGCTTTAATGTTAGGGTTAGGATTAGGTTTAGGGTTATAGGGGTTAGGGTTAGGGTTAGGTGTAGGATTAGGGGTTAGGGTTAGGGTTAGGTTTAGGTTTAGAGTTCGGATTAGGGCTTAGGGTTAGGGTTAGGAGTTAGGGTTTGGTTTAGGGATAGTGTTACGGTTAGGGTTAGGGTTATGGTTAGGATTAGGTCTTAGGGTTAGGTGTTAGGTTTAAGATTAGTGTTAGGGTTAGGGTTAGGGTAAGGGTAAGGGTTAGGGGTTAGGGTTACGTTTAGGGTTAGGTACACCTAGAGTTAAGGTTAGGGTTAGAAGGTTAGATGTTTAGGGATAGGGTTAGGGTTAGGCTTAGGGTCATTAGGGTTAGTGTTAGCGGTAGGGTCATTAGGGTTAGGGTTAGGGTTAGGGTTATGGGTTAGGGCTTACGGTTAGAGTTAGGGTTATGTTTAGGGGTCAGTGTTGGCGTTAGGGTTAGGGGTTAGGGTTAGTGTTAGGGTTAGGTGTAGGGTCACCTAGAGTTAGGGTTAGGGTTAGAGTTTTAGAGGGTTAGGGTTAGGGTTAGGGTTCGGGTTCGGGTTCGGGTTCGAGTTTTAGGGTTAGGGTTCGGGTAAGCGTTAGTGTTACGGTTAGGGTTAGGTTTAGGCTTCGAATGATAGGGTTAGTGTTACGGTTACGGTTATGGTTAGTGTTAGGGTTAGGGTTAGGTTTATGGGTAGGATTAGGGGTTAGTGTTAGGGTTAGCTTCAGGGTTAGCGGTTAGGTTTAGGACTAGGGTTAGGGTTAGTGTTAAGGTTAGGGTTAGGGGTATGGGTTAGGGGTTAGGGTTAGGGTTAGGGTTGGGGTTATGTGTAAGGGTTTAATATTAGGGTTAGGAATAAGGTTAGGGTTATAGGGGTTAGGGTTAGGGTTAGGGGTAGGATTAGGGGTTAGGGTTAGGGTTAGGTTTAGGTTTAGAGTTAGGATTAGGACTTAGGGTTAGGGTTAGTTGTTAGGGTCAGGGTTAGGGTTAGTGTTACTGTTAGGGTTAGGGTTAGGGTTAGGGTTAGGGTCATTAGGTTTAGGGATACGGTTAGGGTTAGGTGTTAGTGTTAGGGTTAGGGTTAGGGTCGTTAGGGTTAGGGTTAGGGTTAGGTTTAGGGTAAGGGTTAGGGTTAGGGTTAGGGTTAAGGTTAGGTGTTATGGTTAGCATTAGGGTTAGGGGTTAGGGTTAGTGTTAGGGTTAGGGTCATTAGGGTTAGGGTTAGGGTTAGGGTTAGGTGTCAGTTTTATGGTTAGGTTTAGGGTAAGTGTTATGTTTAGAATCTAGGATTAGGTTTAGGGTTAGGGTTAGGGTTAGGGTTAGGGTTAGGTTTGTTAAGGTTTGGGTTAGGGGTTACTTTTAGTGTTAGATTAGGATTAGAGTTGTTAGGTTTAGGGTTAGGGGTTAGGGTTGGCTTAGGGTCATTAGGGTTAGTGTTAGCGGTAGGGTCATTAGGGTTAGGGTTAGGGTTAGGGTTATGGGTTAGGGCTTAGGGTTAGAGTTAGGGTTATGTTTAGGGGTTAGTGTTAGCGTTAGGGTTAGGGGTTAGGGTTAGTGTTAGGGTTAGGTGTAGGGTCACCTAGAGTTAGGGTTAGGGTTAGAGTTTTAGAGGGTTAGGGTTAGGGTTCGGGTTTGGGTTCGAGTGTTAGGGTTAGGGTTAGGGTAAGGGTTAGTGTTACGGTTAGGGTTAGGTTTAGGCTTCGAATGATAGGGTTAGGGTTACGGTTACGGTTATGGTTAGTGTTAGGGTTAGGGTTAGGGTTATGGGTAGGATTAGGGGTTAGTGTTAGGGTTAGCTTCAGGGTTAGCGGTTAGGTTTAGGACTAGGGTTAGGGTTAGGGTTAAGGTTAGGGTTAGGGGTATGGGTTAGGGGTTAGGGTTAGGGTTAGGGTTGGGGTTATGTGTAAGGCTTTAATGTTAGGGTTAGGATTAGGTTTAGGGTTATAGGGGTTAGGGTTAGAGTTAGGTGTAGGATTAGGGGTTAGGGTTAGGGTTAGGTTTAGGTTTAGAGTTCGGATTAGGGCTTAGGGTTAGGGTTAGGAGTTAGGGTTTGGTTTAGGGATAGTGTTACGGTTAGGGTTAGGGTTATGGTTAGGATTAGGTCTTAGGGTTAGGTGTTAGGTTTAAGATTAGTGTTAGGGTTAGGGTTAGGGTAAGGGTAAGGGTTAGGGGTTAGGGTTACGTTTAGGGTTAGGTACACCTAGAGTTAAGGTTAGGGTTAGAAGGTTAGATGTTTAGGGATAGGGTTAGGGTTAGGCTTAGGGTCATTAGGGTTAGTGTTAGCGGTAGGGTCATTAGGGTTAGGGTTAGGGTTAGGGTTATGGGTTAGGGCTTACGGTTAGAGTTAGGGTTATGTTTAGGGGTCAGTGTTGGCGTTAGGGTTAGGGGTTAGGGTTAGTGTTAGGGTTAGGTGTAGGGTCACCTAGAGTTAGGGTTAGGGTTAGAGTTTTAGAGGGTTAGGGTTAGGGTTAGGGTTCGGGTTCGGGTTCGGGTTCGAGTTTTAGGGTTAGGGTTCGGGTAAGCGTTAGTGTTACGGTTAGGGTTAGGTTTAGGCTTCGAATGATAGGGTTAGTGTTACGGTTACGGTTATGGTTAGTGTTAGGGTTAGGGTTAGGTTTATGGGTAGGATTAGGGGTTAGTGTTAGGGTTAGCTTCAGGGTTAGCGGTTAGGTTTAGGACTAGGGTTAGGGTTAGTGTTAAGGTTAGGGTTAGGGGTATGGGTTAGGGGTTAGGGTTAGGGTTAGGGTTGGGGTTATGTGTAAGGGTTTAATATTAGGGTTAGGAATAAGGTTAGGGTTATAGGGGTTAGGGTTAGAGTTAGGGGTAGGATTAGGGGTTAGGGTTAGGGTTAGGTTTAGGTTTAGAGTTAGGATTAGGACTTAGGGTTAGGGTTAGTTGTTAGGGTCAGGGTTAGGGTTAGTGTTACTGTTAGGGTTAGGGTTAGGGTTAGGGTTAGGGTTAGAGGTTTTGGGTAGGGTTAGTGGTTAGGGTTACTTTTAGGGTTAGGGACACCTAGAGTTAAGGTTAGGGTTAGAGGGTTGGAGGTTTAGGGATAGGGTTAGGGTTAGGGTTAGGGTCATTAGGTTTAGGGATAAGGTTAGGGTTAGGTGTTAGTGTTAGGGTTAGGGTTAGGGTTAGGGTCGTTAGGGTTAAGGGTAGGGTTATGTTTAGGGTAAGGGTTAGGGTTAGGGTTAGGGTTAAGGTTAGGTGTTATGGTTAGCATTAGGGTTAGGGGTTAGGGTTATTGTTAGGGTTAGGGTCATTAGGGTTAGGGTTAGGGTTAGGGTTAGGTGTCAGTTTTATGGTTAGGTTTAGGGTAAGTGTTATGTTTAGAATCTAGGGTTAGGTTTAGGGTTAGGGTTAGGGTTAGGTTTGTTAAGGTTTGGGTTAGGGGTTACTTTTAGTGTTAGATTAGGATTAGAGTTGTTAGGTTTAGGGTTAGGGGTTAGGGTTGGCTTAGGGTCATTAGGGTTAGTGTTAGCGGTAGGGTCATTAGGGTTAGGGTTAGGGTTAGGGTTATGGGTTAGGCCTTAGGGTTAGAGTTAGGGTTATGTTTAGGGGTTAGTGTTAGCGTTAGGGTTAGGGGTTAGGGTTAGTGTTAGGGTTAGGTGTAGGGTCACCTAGAGTTAGGGTTAGGGTTAGAGTTTTAGAGGGTTAGGGTTAGGGTTAGGGTTCGGGTTTGGGTTCGAGTGTTAGGGTTAGGGTTAGGGTAAGGGTTAGTGTTACGGTTAGGGTTAGGTTTAGGCTTCGAATGATAGGGTTAGGGTTACGGTTACGGTTATGGTTAGTGTTAGGGTTAGGGTTAGGGTTATGGGTAGGATTAGGGGTTAGTGTTAGGGTTAGCTTCAGGGTTAGCGGTTAGGGTTAGGACTAGGGTTAGGGTTAGGGTTAAGGTTAGGGTTAGGGGTATGTGTTAGGGGTTAGGGTTAGGGTTAGGGTTGGGGTTATGTGTAAGGGTTTAATGTTAGGGTTAGGATTAGGTTTAGGGTTATAGGGGTTAGGGTTAGGGTTAGGTGTAGGATTAGGGGTTAGGGTTAGGGTTAGGTTTAGGTTTAGAGTTCGGATTAGGGCTTAGGGTTAGGGTTAGGAGTTAGGGTTTGGTTTAGGGATAGTGTTACGGTTAGGGTTAGGGTTATGGTTAGGATTAGGTCTTAGGGTTAGGTGTTAGGTTTAAGATTAGTGTTAGGGTTAGGGTTAGGGTAAGGGTAAGGGTTAGGGGTTAGGGTTACGTTTAGGGTTAGGTACACCTAGAGGTAAGGTTAGGGTTAGAAGGTTAGATGTTTAGGGATAGGGTTAGGGTTAGGCTTAGGGTCATTAGGGTTAGTGTTAGCGGTAGGGTCATTAGGGTTAGGGTTAGGGTTAGGGTTATGGGTTAGGGCTTACGGTTAGAGTTAGGGTTATGTTTAGGGGTCAGTGTTGGCGTTAGGGTTAGGGGTTAGGGTTAGTGTTAGGGTTAGGTGTAGGGTCACCTAGAGTTAGGGTTAGGGTTAGAGTTTTAGAGGGTTAGGGTTAGGGTTAGGGTTCGGGTTCGGGTTCGGGTTCGAGTTTTAGGGTTAGGGTTCGGGTAAGCGTTAGTGTTACGGTTAGGGTTAGGTTTAGGCTTCGAATGATAGGGTTAGTGTTACGGTTACGGTTATGGTTAGTGTTAGGGTTAGGGTTAGGTTTATGGGTAGGATTAGGGGTTAGTGTTAGGGTTAGCTTCAGGGTTAGCGGTTAGGTTTAGGACTAGGGTTAGGGTTAGTGTTAAGGTTAGGGTTAGGGGTATGGGTTAGGGGTTAGGGTTAGGGTTAGGGTTGGGGTTATGTGTAAGGGTTTAATATTAGGGTTAGGAATAAGGTTAGGGTTATAGGGGTTAGGGTTAGGGTTAGGGGTAGGATTAGGGGTTAGGGTTAGGGTTAGGTTTAGGTTTAGAGTTAGGATTAGGATTTAGGGTTAGGGTTAGTTTTTAGGGTTAGGGTTAGGGTTAGGGTTAGGGTTAGGGTTAGGGTCATTAAGGTTATGGTTAGGGTTAGGGTTTAGGTTTAGGGTTAGGGTTAGGGTTAGGATTAGCGGTAAGGGTAAGGGTGGTTAGGGTTTGGGTTAGGGGTTAGGATTGGGTTAGGGTTAGGGTTAGGGTTATGTTTGTTAGGGTTAGGGTTAGGGGTTAGGTTTGGGTTTAGGGATAGGGACACCTAGGGTTACGGGTAGGTTTAGAAGGTTAGAGGTTTAGGGATAGGGTTAGGGTTAGGTTAAGGGTTATGGTATAGGGTTTGGGTTAGAGGTTTGGGTTAGGGTTAGGGGTTAGGGTTACTTTTAGGGTTAGGGACACCTAGAGTTAAGGTTAGGGTTAGAGGGTTGGAGGTTTAGGGATAGGGTTAGGGTTAGGGTTAGGGTCATTAGGTTTAGGGATACGGTTAGGGTTAGGTGTTAGTGTTAGGGTTAGGGTTAGGGTCGTTAGGGTTAGGGTTAGGGTTAGGTTTAGGGTAAGGGTTAGGGTTAGGGTTAGGGTTAAGGTTAGGTGTTATGGTTAGCATTAGGGTTAGGGGTTAGGGTTAGTGTTAGGGTTAGGGTCATTAGGGTTAGGGTTAGGGTTAGGGTTAGGTGTCAGTTTTATGGTTAGGTTTAGGGTAAGTGTTATGTTTAGAATCTAGGGTTAGGTTTAGGGTTAGGGTTAGGGTTAGGGTTAGGGTTAGGTTTGTTAAGGTTTGGGTTAGGGGTTACTTTTAGTGTTAGATTAGGATTAGAGTTGTTAGGTTTAGGGTTAGGGGTTAGGGTTGGCTTAGGGTCATTAGGGTTAGTGTTAGCGGTAGGGTCATTAGGGTTAGGGTTAGGGTTAGGGTTATGGGTTAGGGCTTAGGGTTAGAGTTAGGGTTATGTTTAGGGGTTAGTGTTAGCGTTAGGGTTAGGGGTTAGGGTTAGTGTTAGGGTTAGGTGTAGGGTCACCTAGAGTTAGGGTTAGGGTTAGAGTTTTAGAGGGTTAGGGTTAGGGTTCGGGTTTGGGTTTGAGTGTTAGGGTTAGGGTTAGGGTAAGGGTTAGTGTTACGGTTAGGGTTAGGTTTAGGCTTCGAATGATAGGGTTAGGGTTACGGTTACGGTTATGGTTAGTGTTAGGGTTAGGGTTAGGGTTATGGGTAGGATTAGGGGTTAGTGTTAGGGTTAGCTTCAGGGTTAGCGGTTAGGGTTAGGACTAGGGTTAGGGTTAGGGTTAAGGTTAGGGTTAGGGGTATGGGTTAGGGGTTAGGGTTAGGGTTAGGGTTGGGGTTATGTGTAAGGGTTTAATGTTAGGGTTAGGATTAGGTTTAGGGTTATAGGGGTTAGGGTTAGGGTTAGGTGTAGGATTAGGGGTTAGGGTTAGGGTTAGGTTTAGGTTTAGAGTTCGGATTAGGGCTTAGGGTTAGGGTTAGGAGTTAGGGTTTGGTTTAGGGATAGTGTTACGGTTAGGGTTAGGGTTATGGTTAGGATTAGGTCTTAGGGTTAGGTGTTAGGTTTAAGATTAGGATTAGGGTTAGGGTTAGGGTTAGGGTAAGGGTAAGGGTTAGGGGTTAGGGTTACGTTTAGGGTTAGGTACACCTAGAGTTAAGGTTAGGGTTAGAAGGTTAGATGTTTAGGGATAGGGTTAGGGTTAGGCTTAGGGTCATTAGGGTTAGTGTTAGCGGTAGGGTCATTAGGGTTAGGGTTAGGGTTAGGGTTATGGGTTAGGGCTTACGGTTAGAGTTAGGGTTATGTTTAGGGGTCAGTGTTGGCGTTAGGGTTAGGGGTTAGGGTTAGTGTTAGGGTTAGGTGTAGGGTCACCTAGAGTTAGGGTTAGGGTTAGAGTTTTAGAGGGTTAGGGTTAGGGTTAGGGTTCGGGTTCGGGTTCGAGTTTTAGGGTTAGGGTTAGGGTTAGGGTTAGGGTTAGGGTTAGGGTTAGGGTTAGGGTTAGGGTTAGGGTTAGGGTTAAGGTTAGGTGTTATGGTTAGCATTAGGGTTAGGGGTTAGGGTTATTGTTAGGGTTAGGGTCATTAGGGTTAGGGTTAGGGTTAGGGTTAGGTGTCAGTTTTATGGTTAGGTTTAGGGTAAGTGTTATGTTTAGAATCTAGGGTTAGGTTTAGGGTTAGGGTTAGGGTTAGGTTTGTTAAGGTTTGGGTTAGGGGTTACTTTTAGTGTTAGATTAGGATTAGAGTTGTTAGGTTTAGGGTTAGGGGTTAGGGTTGGCTTAGGGTCATTAGGGTTAGTGTTAGCGGTAGGGTCATTAGGGTTAGGGTTAGGGTTAGGGTTATGGGTTAGGGCTTAGGGTTAGAGTTAGGGTTATGTTTAGGGGTTAGTGTTAGCGTTAGGGTTAGGGGTTAGGGTTAGTGTTAGGGTTAGGTGTAGGGTCACCTAGAGTTAGGGTTAGGGTTAGAGTTTTAGAGGGTTAGGGTTAGGGTTAGGGTTCGGGTTTGGGTTCGAGTGTTAGGGTTAGGGTTAGGGTAAGGGTTAGTGTTACGGTTAGGGTTAGGTTTAGGCTTCGAATGATAGGGTTAGGGTTACGGTTACGGTTATGGTTAGTGTTAGGGTTAGGGTTAGGGTTATGGGTAGGATTAGGGGTTAGTGTTAGGGTTAGCTTCAGGGTTAGCGGTTAGGGTTAGGACTAGGGTTAGGGTTAGGGTTAAGGTTAGGGTTAGGGGTATGGGTTAGGGGTTAGGGTTAGGGTTAGGGTTGGGGTTATGTGTAAGGGTTTAATGTTAGGGTTAGGATTAGGTTTAGGGTTATAGGGGTTAGGGTTAGGGTTAGGTGTAGGATTAGGGGTTAGGGTTAGGGTTAGGTTTAGGTTTAGAGTTCGGATTAGGGCTTAGGGTTAGGGTTAGGAGTTAGGGTTTGGTTTAGGGATAGTGTTACGGTTAGGGTTAGGGTTATGGTTAGGATTAGGTCTTAGGGTTAGGTGTTAGGTTTAAGATTAGGGTTAGGGTTAGGGTTAGGGTAAGGGTAAGGGTTAGGGGTTAGGGTTACGTTTAGGGTTAGGTACACCTAGAGTTAAGGTTAGGGTTAGAAGGTTAGATGTTTAGGGATAGGGTTAGGGTTAGGCTTAGGGTCATTAGGGTTAGTGTTAGCGGTAGGGTCATTAGGGTTAGGGTTAGGGTTAGGGTTATGGGTTAGGGCTTACGGTTAGAGTTAGGGTTATGTTTAGGGGTCAGTGTTGGCGTTAGGGTTAGGGGTTAGGGTTAGTGTTAGGGTTAGGTGTAGGGTCACCTAGAGTTAGGGTTAGGGTTAGAGTTTTAGAGGGTTAGGGTTAGGGTTAGGGTTCGGGTTCGGGTTCGGGTTCGAGTTTTAGGGTTAGGGTTCGGGTAAGCGTTAGTGTTACGGTTAGGGTTAGGTTTAGGCTTCGAATGATAGGGTTAGTGTTACGGTTACGGTTATGGTTAGTGTTAGGGTTAGGGTTAGGTTTATGGGTAGGATTAGGGGTTAGTGTTAGGGTTAGCTTCAGGGTTAGCAGTTAGGTTTAGGACTAGGGTTAGGGTTAGTGTTAAGGTTAGGGTTAGGGGTATGGGTTAGGGGTTAGGGTTAGGGTTAGGGTTGGGGTTATGTGTAAGGGTTTAATATTAGGGTTAGGAATAAGGTTAGGGTTATAGGGGTTAGGGTTAGGGTTAGGGGTAGGATTAGGGGTTAGGGTTAGGGTTAGGTTTAGGTTTAGAGTTAGGATTAGGATTTAGGGTTAGGGTTAGTTTTTAGGGTTAGGGTTAGGGTTAGGGTTAGGGTTAGGGTTAGGGTTAGTGTAAGGGTCATTAAGGTTATGGTTAGGGTTAGGGTTTAGGTTTAGGGTTAGGGTTAGGGTTAGGATTAGCGGTAAGGGTAAGGGTGGTTAGGGTTTGGGTTAGGGGTTAGGATTGGGTTAGGGTTAGGGTTAGGGTTATGTTTGTTAGGGTTAGGGTTAGGGGTTAGGGTTAGGGTTAGGGTTAGGGTTAAGTTTAGGTTTGTTAGGGTTAGGGTTATGGGTTAGTGTTAGTCTTAGGGTCATTAGGGTAAGGGTTAAGGTTAGGGTCATTAGGGTTAGGGTTAGGGATAGGGCTAAGGTTAGGGTTGGGGGTTAGGGTTAGTGTTAGGTTTAGGTTTAGGGACACCTAGAGTTAGGGTTAGGGTTAGAGGTTTAGAGGGTTAGGGTTAGGGTTATGGTTAGGGTTAGGGTCATTAGGTTTAGGGATACGGTTAGGGTTAGGTGTTAGTGTTAGGGTTAGGGTTAGGGTCGTTAGGGTTAGGGTTAGGGTTAGGTTTAGGGTAAGGGTTAGGGTTAGGGTTAGGGTTAAGGTTAGGTGTTATGGTTAGCATTAGGGTTAGGGGTTAGGGTTAGTGTTAGGGTTAGGGTCATTAGGGTTAGGGTTAGGGTTAGGGTTAGGTGTCAGTTTTATGGTTAGGTTTAGGGTAAGTGTTATGTTTAGAATCTAGGATTAGGTTTAGGGTTAGGGTTAGGGTTAGGGTTAGGGTTAGGTTTGTTAAGGTTTGGGTTAGGGGTTACTTTTAGTGTTAGATTAGGATTAGAGTTGTTAGGTTTAGGGTTAGGGGTTAGGGTTGGCTTAGGGTCATTAGGGTTAGTGTTAGCGGTAGGGTCATTAGGGTTAGGGTTAGGGTTAGGGTTATGGGTTAGGGCTTAGGGTTAGAGTTAGGGTTATGTTTAGGGGTTAGTGTTAGCGTTAGGGTTAGGGGTTAGGGTTAGTGTTAGGGTTAGGTGTAGGGTCACCTAGAGTTAGGGTTAGGGTTAGAGTTTTAGAGGGTTAGGGTTAGGGTTCGGGTTTGGGTTCGAGTGTTAGGGTTAGGGTTAGGGTAAGGGTTAGTGTTACGGTTAGGGTTAGGTTTAGGCTTCGAATGATAGGGTTAGGGTTACGGTTACGGTTACGGTTATGGTTAGTGTTAGGGTTAGGGTTATGGGTAGGATTAGGGGTTAGTGTTAGGGTTAGCTTCAGGGTTAGCGGTTAGGGTTAGGACTAGGGTTAGGGTTAGGGTTAAGGTTAGGGTTAGGGGTATGGGTTAGGGGTTAGGGTTAGGGTTAGGGTTGGGGTTATGTGTAAGGGTTTAATGTTAGGGTTAGGATTAGGTTTAGGGTTATAGGGGTTAGGGTTAGGGTTAGGGGTAGGATTAGGGGTTAGGGTTAGGGTTAGGTTTAGGTTTAGAGTTAGGATTAGGACTTAGGGTTAGGGTTAGTTGTTAGGGTTAGGGTTAGGGTTAGTGTTACTGTTAGGGTTAGGGTTAGGGTTAGGGTTAGGGTTAGGGTTAGGGTTAGAGGTTTGGGGTAGGGTTAGGGGTTAGGGTTACTTTTAGGGTTAGGGACACCTAGAGTTAAGGTTAGGGTTAGAGGGTTGGAGGTTTAGGGATAGGGTTAGGGTTAGGGTCATTAGGTTTAGGGATAAGGTTAGGGTTAGGTGTTAGTGTTAGGGTTAGGGTTAGGGTTAGGGTCGTTAGGGTTAAGGTTAGGGTTAGGTTTAGGGTAAGGGTTAGGGTTAGGGTTAGGGTTAAGGTTAGGTGTTATGGTTAGCATTAGGGTTAGGGGTTAGGGTTAGTGTTAGGGTTAGGGTCATTAGGGTTAGGGTTAGGGTTAGGGTTAGGTGTCAGTTTTATGGTTAGGTTTAGGGTAAGTGTTATGTTTAGAATCTAGGGTTAGGTTTAGGGTTAGGGTTAGGGTTAGGTTTGTTAAGGTTTGGGTTAGGGGTTACTTTTAGTGTTAGATTAGGATTAGAGTTGTTAGGTTTAGGGTTAGGGGTTAGGGTTGGCTTAGGGTCATTAGGGTTAGTGTTAGCGGTAGGGTCATTGGGTTTAGGGTTAGGGTTAGGGTTATGGGTTAGGGCTTAGGGTTAGAGTTAGGGTTATGTTTAGGGGTTAGTGTTAGCGTTAGGGTTAGGGGTTAGGGTTAGTGTTAGGGTTAGGTGTAGGGTCACCTAGAGTTAGGGTTAGGGTTAGAGTTTTAGAGGGTTAGGGTTAGGGTTCGGGTTTGGGTTCGAGTGTTAGGGTTAGGGTTAGGGTAAGGGTTAGTGTTACGGTTAGGGTTAGGTTTAGGCTTCGAATGATAGGGTTAGGGTTACGGTTACGGTTATGGTTAGTGTTAGGGTTAGGGTTAGGGTTATGGGTAGGATTAGGGGTTAGTGTTAGGGTTAGCTTCAGGGTTAGCGGTTAGGGTTAGGACTAGGGTTAGGGTTAGGGTTAAGGTTAGGGTTAGGGGTATGGGTTAGGGGTTAGGGTTAGGGTTAGGGTTGGGGTTATGTGTAAGGGTTTAATGTTAGGGTTAGGATTAGGTTTAGGGTTATAGGGGTTAGGGTTAGGGTTAGGTGTAGGATTAGGGGTTAGGGTTAGGGTTAGGTTTAGGTTTAGAGTTCGGATTAGGGCTTAGGGTTAGGGTTAGGAGTTAGGGTTTGGTTTAGGGATAGTGTTACGGTTAGGGTTAGGGTTATGGTTAGGATTAGGTCTTAGGGTTAGGTGTTAGGTTTAAGATTAGGGTTAGGGTTAGGGTTAGGGTAAGGGTAAGGGTTAGGGGTTAGGGTTACGTTTAGGGTTAGGTACACCTAGAGTTAAGGTTAGGGTTAGAAGGTTAGATGTTTAGGGATAGGGTTAGGGTTAGGCTTAGGGTCATTAGGGTTAGTGTTAGCGGTAGGGTCATTAGGGTTAGGGTTAGGGTTAGGGTTATGGGTTAGGGCTTACGGTTAGAGTTAGGGTTATGTTTAGGGGTCAGTGTTGGCGTTAGGGTTAGGGGTTAGGGTTAGTGTTAGGGTTAGGTGTAGGGTCACCTAGAGTTAGGGTTAGGGTTAGAGTTTTAGAGGGTTAGGGTTAGGGTTAGGGTTCGGGTTCGGGTTCGGGTTCGAGTTTTAGGGTTAGGGTTCGGGTAAGCGTTAGTGTTACGGTTAGGGTTAGGTTTAGGCTTCGAATGATAGGGTTAGTGTTACGGTTACGGTTATGGTTAGTGTTAGGGTTAGGGTTAGGGTTATGGGTAGGATTAGGGGTTAGTGTTAGGGTTAGCTTCAGGGTTAGCGGTTAGGTTTAGGACTAGGGTTAGGGTTAGGGTTAAGGTTAGGGTTAGGGGTATGGGTTAGGGGTTAGGGTTAGGGTTAGGGTTGGGGTTATGTGTAAGGGTTTAATATTAGGGTTAGGAATAAGGTTAGGGTTATAGGGGTTAGGGTTAGGGTTAGGGGTAGGATTAGGGGTTAGGGTTAGGGTTAGGTTTAGGTTTAGAGTTAGGATTAGGATTTAGGGTTAGGGTTAGTTGTTAGAGTTAGGGTTAGGGTTAGTGTTACTGTTAGGGTTAGGGTTAGGGTTAGGGTTAGGGTTAGGGTTAGGGTTAGAGGTTTGGGGTAGGGTTAGGGGTTAGGGTTACTTTTAGGGTTAGGAACACCTAGAGTTAAGGTTAGGGTTAGAGGGTTGGAGGTTTAGGGATAGGGTTAGGGTTAGGGTTAGGGTCATTAGGTTTAGGGATAAGGTCAGGGTTAGGTGTTAGTGTTAGGGTTAGGGTTAGGGTCGTTAGGGTTAAGGTTAGGGTTAGGTTTAGGGTAAGGATTAGGGTTAGGGTTAGGGTTAAGGTTAGGTGTTATGGTTAGCATTAGGGTTAGGGGTTAGGGTTAGTGTTAGGGTTAGGGTCATTAGGGTTAGGGTTAGGGTTAGGATTAGGTGTCAGTTTTATGGTTAGGTTTAGGGTAAGTGTTATGTTTAGAATCTAGGGTTAGGGTTAGGGTTAGGGTTAGGGTTAGGGTTAGGTTTGTTAAGGTTTGGGTTAGGGGTTACTTTTAGTGTTAGATTAGGATTAGAGTTGTTAGGTTTAGGGTTAGGGGTTAGGGTTGGCTTAGGGTCATTAGGGTTAGTGTTAGCGGTAGGGTCATTAGGGTTAGGGTTAGGGTTAGGGTTATGGGTTAGGGCTTAGGGTTAGAGTTAGGGTTATGTTTAGGGGTTAGTGTTAGCGTTAGGGTTAGGGGTTAGGGTTAGTGTTAGGGTTAGGTGTAGGGTCACCTAGAGTTAGGGTTAGGGTTAGAGTTTTAGAGGGTTAGGGTTAGGGTTAGGGTTCGGGTTTGGGTTCGAGTGTTAGGGTTAGGGTTAGGGTAAGGGTTAGTGTTACGGTTAGGGTTAGGTTTAGGCTTCGAATGATAGGGTTAGGGTTACGGTTACGGTTATGGTTAGTGTTAGGGTTAGGGTTAGGGTTATGGGTAGGATTAGGGGTTAGTGTTAGGGTTAGCTTCAGGGTTAGCGGTTAGGTTTAGGACTAGGGTTAGGGTTAGGGTTAAGGTTAGGGTTAGGGGTTAGGGTTAGGGTTGGGGTTGGCATTATGTGTAAGGGTTTAATGTTAGGGTTAGGATTAGGTTTAGGGTTATAGGGGTTAGGGTTAGGGTTAGTTGTAGGATTAGGGGTTAGGGTTAGGGTTAGGTTTAGGTTTAGAGTTCGGATTAGGGTTTAGGGTTAGGGTTAGGAGTTAGGGTTTGGTTTAGGGTTAGTGTTACGGTTAGGGTTAGGGTTATGGTTAGGATTAGGTCTTAGGGTTAGGTGTTAGGTTTAAGATTAGGGTTAGGGTTAGGGTTAGGGTAAGGGTAAGGGTTAGGGGTTAGGGTTACGTTTGGGGTTAGGTACACCTAGAGTTAAGGTTAGGGTTAGAAGGTTAGATGTTTAGGGATAGGGTTAGGGTTAGGCTTAGGGTCATTAGGGTTAGTGTTAGCGGTAGGGTCATTGGGGTTAGGGTTAGGGTTAGGGTTATGGGTTAGGGCTTACGGTTGGAGTTAGGGTTATGTTTAGGGGTTAGTGTTAGCGTTAGGGTTAGGGGTTAGGGTTAGTGTTAGGGTTAGGTGTAGGGTCACCTAGAGTTAGGGTTAGGGTTAGAGTTTTAGAGGGTTAGGGTTAGGGTTCGGGTTCGGGTTCGGGTTCAAGTTTTAGGGTTAGGGTTAGGGTAAGGGTTAGTGTTACGGTTAGGGTTAGGTTTAGGCTTCGAATGATAGGGTTAGGGTTAGGGTTAGGGTTATGGTTAGGGTTAGGTTTAGGGTTAGGTTTATGGGTAGGATTAGGGTTTAGGGTTAGGGTTAGCTTCAGGGTTAGCGGTTAGGTTTAGGACTAGGGTTAGTGTTAGAGTTAAGGTTAGAGTTAGGGGTATGGGTTAGGGTTAGGGTTAGGGTTATGGGTTAGGGCTTACGGTTAGAGTTAGGGTTATGTTTAGGGGTCAGTGTTGGCGTTAGGGTTAGGGGTTAGGGTTAGTGTTAGGGTTAGGTGTAGGGTCACCTAGAGTTAGGGTTAGGGTTAGAGTTTTAGAGGGTTAGGGTTAGGGTTAGGGTTCGGGTTCGGGTTCGGGTTCGAGTTTTAGGGTTAGGGTTCGGGTAAGCGTTAGTGTTACGGTTAGGGTTAGGTTTAGGCTTCGAATGATAGGGTTAGTGTTACGGTTACGGTTATGGTTAGTGTTAGGGTTAGGGTTATGGGTAGGATTAGGGGTTAGTGTTAGGGTTAGCTTCAGGGTTAGCGGTTAGGTTTAGGACTAGGGTTAGGGTTAGGGTTAAGGTTAGGGTTAGGGGTATGGGTTAGGGGTTAGGGTTAGGGTTAGGGTTGGGGTTATGTGTAAGGGTTTAATATTAGGGTTAGGAATAAGGTTAGGGTTATAGGGGTTAGGGTTAGGGTTAGGGGTAGGATTAGGGGTTAGGGTTAGGGTTAGGTTTAGGTTTAGAGTTAGGATTAGGACTTAGGGTTAGGGTTAGTTGTTAGGGTTAGGGTTAGGGTTAGTGTTACTGTTAGGGTTAGGGTTAGGGTTAGGGTTAGGGTCAGGGTTAGAGGTTTGGGGTAGGGTTAGGGGTTAGGGTTACTTTTAGGGTTAGGGACACCTAGAGTTAAGGTTAGGGTTAGAGGGTTGGAGGTTTAGGGATAGGGTTAGGGTTAGGGTCATTAGGTTTAGGGATAAGGTTAGGGTTAGGTGTTAGTGTTAGGGTTAGGGTTAGGGTTAGGGTCGTTAGGGTTAAGGTTAGGGTTAGGTTTAGGGTAAGGGTTAGGGTTAGGGTTAGGGTTAAGGTTAGGTGTTATGGTTAGCATTAGGGTTAGGGGTTAGGGTTAGTGTTAGGGTTAGGGTCATTAGGGTTAGGGTTAGGGTTAGGGTTAGGTGTCAGTTTTATGGTTAGGTTTAGGGTAAGTGTTATGTTTAGAATCTAGGATTAGGTTTAGGGTTAGGGTTAGGGTTAGGTTTGTTAAGGTTTGGGTTAGGGGTTACTTTTAGTGTTAGATTAGGATTAGAGTTGTTAGGTTTAGGGTTAGGGGTTAGGGTTGGCTTAGGGTCATTAGGGTTAGTGTTAGCGGTAGGGTCATTAGGGTTAGGGTTAGGGTTAGGGTTATGGGTTAGGGCTTAGGGTTAGAGTTAGGGTTATGTTTAGGGGTTAGTGTTAGCGTTAGGGTTAGGGGTTAGGGTTAGTGTTAGGGTTAGGTGTAGGGTCACCTAGAGTTAGGGTTAGGGTTAGAGTTTTAGAGGGTTAGGGTTAGGGTTCGGGTTTGGGTTCGAGTGTTAGGGTTAGGGTTAGGGTAAGGGTTAGTGTTACGGTTAGGGTTAGGTTTAGGCTTCGAATGATAGGGTTAGGGTTACGGTTACGGTTATGGTTAGTGTTAGGGTTAGGGTTAGGGTTATGGGTAGGATTAGGGGTTAGTGTTAGGGTTAGCTTCAGGGTTAGCGGTTAGGGTTAGGACTAGGGTTAGGGTTAGGGTTAAGGTTAGGGTTAGGGGTTAGGGTTAGGGTTAGGGTTGGCATTATGTGTAAGGGTTTAATGTTAGGGTTAGGATTAGGTTTAGGGTTATAGGGGTTAGGGTTAGGGTTAGGTGTAGGATTAGGGGTTAGGGTTAGGGTTAGGTTTAGGTTTAGAGTTCGGATTAGGGTTTAGGGTTAGGGTTAGGAGTTAGGGTTTGGTTTAGGGATAGTGTTACGGTTAGGGTTAGGGTTATGGTTAGGATTAGGTCTTAGGGTTAGGTGTTAGGTTTAAGATTAGGGTTAGGGTTAGGGTTAGGGTAAGGGTAAGGGTTAGGGGTTAGGGTTACGTTTAGGGTTAGGTACACCTAGAGTTAAGGTTAGGGTTAGAAGGTTAGATGTTTAGGGATAGGGTTAGGGTTAGGCTTAGGGTCATTAGGGTTAGTGTTAGCGGTAGGGTCATTGGGGTTAGGGTTAGGGTTAGGGTTATGGGTTAGGGCTTACGGTTAGAGTTAGGGTTATGTTTAGGGGTCAGTGTTGGCGTTAGGGTTAGGGGTTAGGGTTAGTGTTAGGGTTAGGTGTAGGGTCACCTAGAGTTAGGGTTAGGGTTAGAGTTTTAGAGGGTTAGGGTTAGGGTTCGGGTTCGGGTTCAGGTTCAAGTTTTAGGGTTAGGGTTAGGGTAAGGGTTAGTGTTACGGTTAGGGTTAGGTTTAGGCTTCGAATGATAGGGTTAGGGTTAGGGTTAGGGTTATGGTTAGGGTTAGGTTTAGGGTTAGGTTTATGGGTAGGATTAGGGTTTAGGGTTAGGGTTAGCTTCAGGGTTAGCGGTTAGGTTTAGGACTAGGGTTAGTGTTAGAGTTAAGGTTAGAGTTAGGGGTATGGGTTAGGGGTTAGGGTTAGGGTTAGGGTTGGGGTTATGTGTAAGGGTTTAATGTTAGGGTTAGGAATAAGGTTAGGGTTATAGGGGTTAGGGTTAGGGTTAGGGGTAGGATTAGGGGTTAGGGTTAGGGTTAGGTTTAGGTTTAGAGTTAGGATTAGGACTTAGGGTTAGTGTTAGTTGTTAGGGTTAGGGTTAGGGTTAGTGTTACTGTTAGGGTTATGGTTAGGATTAGTTTTTAGGGTTAGGGGTTAGGTTTAAGATTAGGGTTAGGGTTAGGGTTAGTTTTAGGGTGAGGGTTAGGCGTTAGGTTTTCTTTTAGAGTTAGGGACACCTAGAGTTAAGTTTAGGGTTAGAAGATTAGAGGTTTTGGGATGGGGTTAGGGTTAGGGTTATGGTCATTAGGCTTAGGGATACGGTTAGGTTTAGGTGTTAGTGTTAGGGTTAGGGCTAGGGTTAGGTTTAGGGTTAGGGTTAGGGTTAGGGTTAGGGTTAAGGTTAGGGATTATGTTAGGATTAGGGTTAGGGGTTAGGGTTAGGGTCAATAGGGTTATTGTTATGGTTAGGGTTAGGTGTTAGTTTTAGGGTTAGGTTTAGGGTTAGGGTTAGGGTTAAGGTTAGGGGTTATGGTTCGGATTAGGGTTAGGGGTTAGGGTTAGTGTTAGGGTTAGGTTCATTAGGGTTAGGGTTAGTGTCAGGGGTCAGTTTTAGTGTTAGGTTTAGGGTAAGTGTTATGTTTAGAATCTAGGTGTAGGGTTAGGGTTAGGGTTAGATTTAGGTTTAGGTTTGTTAAGGTTTGAGTTAGGGGTTACTTTTAGTGTTCGATTAGTTGTTAGGTTTAGGGTTAGGGGTTAGGGTTAGGCTTAGGGTCATTAGGGTTAGTGTTAGCGGTAGGGTCATTAGGGTTAGGGTTAGGGTTAGGGTTATGGGTTAGGGCTTAGGGTTAGAGTTAGGGTTATGTTTAGGGGTTAGTGTTAGCGTTAGGGTTAGGGATAGGGGTTAGGGTTAGTGTTAGGGTTAGATTTAGGGTCACCTAGAGTTAGGGTTAGGGTTAGAGTTTTAGAGGGTTTGGGTTAGGGTTAGGGTTCGGGTTTGGGTTCGAGTTTTAGGGTTAGGGTTAGGGTAAGGGTTAGTGTTACGGTTAGGGTTAGGTTTAGGCTTCGAATGATACGGTTAGGGTCACGGTAAGGGTTAAGTTTAGTGTTAGGTTTAGGGTTTAGATTACGGTTAGGTTTAATGATAGGGTCATTAGGGTTAGGGTTAGGGTTAGGGTTAGAGGTTAGGCTTAGGGTTAAAGTTAGTGTTGGGGATAGGGGTTAGGGTTAGGGTGAGGGTTAGGGTTAGTGTCATTAGGGTTAAGGAAAGGGTTAGCGTTAGGGTTAGTGTTAAGTGTTAGGGTTAAGTTTAAGGTCATTTGAGTAAGGGTTAGTGTTAGGGTTAAGGGTTAGGGTTAAGATTACTGGTTAGGACTAGGAATAGATTTAGGGTTAGGGTTAGGTTAGGGTTAGGGTTAGGGTTAGGGTTAGGATCATTAGTGTTAGAGTTAGGGTTAGGGTTACGGCTAGGGTTAGGCTTAGGATTATTGGTTAGGGTTAGGGTTAGGGTTAGGGTTAGGTTTAGGAATAAGGGTTAGGGTTTAGGGTTTGGGTTAGCGTTAGGTTTAGGGTTAGGGTTAGGGTTAGGTTTAGGGTTAGGATTAGGGTTAGGGGTAAGGGTTAGGGTTAGGGTTTGTGTTATGGTTAGGTTTAGGGTTATGGTTAGGATTAGGTCTTAGGGTTACGGGTTAGCTTTAAGATTAGGGTTAGGGTTAGGGTTAGAGTTAGGGTTAGGGTTACGGTAAGGTTAGGGTTTGGATCATTAGTGTTAGAGTTAGGGTTAGGGTTACGGCTAGGGTTAAGCTTAGGATTAGTGGTTAGGGTTAGGGTTAGGGTTAGGGTTAGGGTTAGGTTTGTTATGTTAGGTTAACCTAGGGTTAGGTTATGGGTTACGGTTAGTGTTAGGCTTAGGGTTAGGTTTGTTAGGGTTAGGGTTAGCGTTAGGGTCGTTAGGGTTAGGGTTAGGGTTAGGGTTAGGGTTAGGGATACGACTGGGGTTAGGGTTAGGGTTAGGTGTTAGGTTTCATGTTAGGTTTATGGTTAAGGCTAGGGTTTAGTGTTAGGGTTAGGGTTATGGTTAGGAGTTAGGGGTAGGGGTTAGGGTTAGGGTTAGGGTTATTAGGGTTAGCGTTAGGATAGGGGTTAGGGTTAGGATTAGGGTTATGTCTCGGGTAGGGGTTATGATTAAGTGTAGAGTGTTTTAAGTAAGGGTTAGTGTTAGGGTTAAGGGTTATGTTTAAGGTTAGAGGTTAGGGCTAGGAATAGAGTTAGGATTAGGGTTCGGTTTAGACGTTAGGGTTAGGGGTGGGGGTTAGGGTTAGGGTCAGGGTTAGGTTTAGGGGTTACTGTTTAGGGTTATGGTTAGGATCAGGGTTAGGGTTGAGGTTATGTTGAGGGTTAGGAGTTAGGGTTAGTGTTAGGGTTAGGGTAAGGGTCATTGAGTTTATGGTTAGGATTAGGGTTTAGGTTTAGTGTTAGGGTTAGGTTTAAAGTTAGGGTTAGTTTTAGCGGTTAGGATTAGGGTTGTTAGGGTTTGGGTTAGGGGTTAGGATTGGGTTAGGGTTATGTTTAGGGTTAGGGCTGGGGTTATGGGTTAGGTTTTAATGTTAGGGTTAGGGTTGGGTGTTCGGGGTTAGTGTTAGGGTTAGGGTAGAGGTTAGGGTTAGGATTAGAGTAAGGGTGAGGGTCTTTAAAGTTAGGGTTAGGTTTAGGGTCATGGTTAGGTTTAGGTTTAGGGTTAGGGGTAGGGTCATTACGGTTAGGGTTATGGTTAGGTTTAGGGTTAGGGTTAGGGCTAAGGTTAGGGTTAAGTTTAGGGGTTAGGGTTAGGATTAGCTTTAGGTGTTAGGGTTAGTTTGAGGGTTAGGCTCATTAGTGTTAGGGTTAGCGTGAGGGTTAAGTGTTAGTTTTAGGGTTAGGTTTAGGGTTAGTGTTATAGTTAGAAGCTAGGGTTAGGTTTAGGGTTAGGGTTAGGGTTAGGTTTGTTAGGTTAGGGTTAGGGTTAGGGTTAGGGGTTAGGGTTATGTTTAGGGTTAGGGACACCTAGAGTTAAGTTTAGTGTTAGAGGGTTAGAGGTTTAGGGATAGGGTTAGGGTTAGGGTTAGGGTCATTACGGTTAGGGATATGGTTAGGGTTAGGTGTTAGTGTTAGTGTTATGGTTAGGGTTAGGCCTAGGGTCGTTAGTGTTAGGGTTAGGGTTAGGGTTAGGGTTAGGTTTAGGGTTAGGGTTAGGGTTAAGGTTAGGGGTTAGGGTTAGGATTAGGGTTACATTTAGGGTTAGTGTTAGGGTTAGGGTCATTAGGGTTAGGGTTAGGGTTAGGTTTGTTAAGGTTTGGGTTAGGGGTTACGTTTAGTGTTAGTGTTAGGGTTAGGGTTGTTAGGGTTACGGTTAGGGGTTAGTATTAGGCTTAGGGTCATTAGGGTTAGTGTTTGCTTTAGGGTCATTAGGGTTAGGGTTAGGGTTATGGGTTAGGGCTTAGGGTTAGCGTTAGGGTTAGGGCTTAGGGTTAGTGTTAGGGTTAGGTATAGGGACACCTAGAGTTAGGTTTAGGTTAGATGTTTAGAGGGTTAGGGTTAGGGTTATGGTTTGGGTCTGGGTTCGGGTTTTAGGGTTAGGGTTAAGATAAGGGTTAGTGTTACGGTTAGGGTTAGGTTTAGGGTTCGAATCATAGGGTTAGGTTTAGGGTAAGGGTTAAGTTCAGTGTTAGATTTCGGGTTTGGGTTATGGTTAGGGTTGATGTTAGGGTCATTAGGGTTAGGGTTAGGGTTAGTGTTGGGATTAGGGTTAGAGGTTAGGGTTAGGGTTAGGGTTAGGGTTGGGGATAGGGGTTAGGGTTAGGGTGAGGGTTAGGGTTAGTGTGATTAGGAGTAAGGTAAGGTTTAGGGTTAGGGTTAGGGTTAGGGGTTAGTTTTAGGGTTAGGTTTAGGCTTAGAGTTAGGATTAGTTTTAGCGGTTAGGGTTAGGGTTGTTAGGGTTTGTGTTAGGGGTTAGGATTGGGTTAGGGATAGCTTTTGGTTTAGGGCTGGGTTTATGTGTTAGGTTTGAATGTTAGGGTTAGGGTTAGGGTTGGGTGTTAGGGGTTAGTGTTATGGTTAGGGTAGAGGTTAGGGTTAGGTTTAGAGTAAGGGTTAGGGTCTTTAATGTTAGGGTTAGGGTTAGGGTTAGGGTTAGGGTTAGGGTTAGGTTTGTTAAGGTTAGGGTTAGGTTTAGGGTTAGGGTTAGGGTTAGGGTTAGGGTTAGGTTTAGGGTTAGGGTTAGGTTTGTTAAGGTTAGGTTTAGGGGTTATGTTTAGTGTTAGGGTTAGGGTCGTTAGGGTTAGGGTTACGGGTTAGGGTTAGGCTTAGGGTCATTAGGGTTAGTGTTAGCGATAGGGTCATTAGGGTTAGGGTTAGGGTTAGGGTTAGGGTTAGGGTTAGGGTGAGGGTTAGGTTTAGGGTTAGGGTTAGGGGTTAGGTTTGGGTTTAGGCTTAAGGTTAGGGTTAGCGTTATGGGTTAGGGATTAGGGTTAAGGTTAGGGTTAGGGTTTAGGGGTTAGCGTGAGGGTCAGGGCTAGGGTCAGGAGGTTTAGGGTTACGGTTAGAGTTATGAATAGTTTTAGGTGTTAGGGTGAGGGTTAGGTTTAGGTTTAGGATCATTATGGTTAGGGTTAGCGTTAGGGTTACGGCTAGGGTTAGGTTTAGGGTTAGGCGTTAGGGTTAGGGTTAGGTTTAGGGTTAAGGTTAGGCGTTAGGTTTAGGTTTAGTGTTAGGAGTTAGGGGTAGGGTTTAGGGTTAGGGTTAGGGTTATTAGGGTTAGGGTTAGGGTAGGGGTTAGGGTTAGGGTTAGGTTTATGGCTAGGGTTAGGGTTAGGGGTTAGTGTTAAGTTTAAGGTCATTTGAGTAAGGGTTAGTGTTAGGGTTAAGGGTTAGTGTTAAGGTTACTGGTTAAGGCTAGGAATAGATTTAGGGTTAGTTTTAGGTTTAGACGTTAGGGTTAGGGGTGAGGGTTAGGGTTATGTTTAGGGGTTAGGGGTTAGGGTTATGTTTAGGGTCAGGGTTAGGTTTAAGGTTAGGGTGAGGGTTAGGATTTAGGTTTAGGGTTAGGCTTAGGGTTAGGGTAAGGGTCCTTAAGGTTATGTTTAGGGTTATGGTTAGAGTTTAGGGTTAGGGTTAGGGTTAGAGTTAGGGGTAGGATTCGGGTTAGGGTTAGGGTTAGGGTTAGGGTTAGGGTAAGGGTTAGGGTTAGGGTTAGTGTTGGGGACATTAGGGTTAGGGTCAGGGTTATGTTTAGGGTTAGGGTTAGGTTTAGGGTTAGAGTTAGTGTTAGGGATAGGGTTAGGGTTAGGGGGTAGGGTTAGTGTTAGGGGTTAGGGTTAGGGTTACGGGTTAGGGTTACGTTTAGGGTTAGTGTTGGGGACATTAGGGTTAGGGTAGGGTTAGGGTTAGGAAGCCATTAGGGTTAGGTTTAGGCTTAGGGTTAGGGTTAGGTTTAGGGCGCTATTAGGCTTAGGGTTAGGGTTAGGGTTAGGGTGAGGGCACAACTAGCCTTAGGGTTAGGCTTAGGGTAAGTGTTAGGGTTAGGGTTAGTGTTGGGGACATTAGGGTTAGGGTTAGGGTTAGGGTTAGGGTTAGGGTTAGTGTTAGGGGTTAGGGTTAGGGTTAGGGTTAGGGGTTAGGGTTAGGGTTAGGGGTAGGTTTAGGGGTAGGATTGGGGGTTAGAGTTAGGTTTAGGTTTAGGTTTAGAGTTAGGGTTAGTTTTAGCGGTTAGGATTAGAGTTGTTAGGTTTTGGATTAGGGGTTAGGATTGGGTTAGGGTTATGTTTAGGGTTAGGGCTGGGGTTATGGGTTAGGTTTTAATGTTAGGTTTAGGGTTAGGGTTGGGTGTTAGGGGTTAGTGTTAGGATTAGGGTAGAGGTTAGGGTTAGGATTAGTGTAAGGGTGAGGGTCTTTAATGTTAGGGTGAGGTTTAGGGTTAGGGGTAGGGACATTAGGGTTAGGGTTAGGGTTAGATTTAGGGTTAGGGTTAGGGTTAGGGGTTAGGGTTAGGGTTAGGGTTAGGTGTAGGGTTACGGTTAGGGTTAGGGTTAGGGACTGTAGGGTTAGGGTAGGATAAGGGTTAGGAAGCCATTAGGGTTAGGTTTAGGCTTAGGGTTAGGTTTAGGGTTAGGGCGCCATTAGGCTTAGGGTTAGGCTTAGGGTTAGGGTTAGGGTTAGGGTTAGGGTTAGGGTTAGGGTTAGGTTTAGAGTTAGGATTAGGACTTAGGGTTAGTGTTAGTTGTTAGGGTTAGGGTTAGGGTTAGTGTTACTGTTAGGGTTATGGTTAGGATTAGTTTTTAGGGTTAGGGGTTAGGTTTAAGATTAGGGTTAGGGTTAGGGTTAGTTTTAGGGTGAGGGTTAGGCGTTAGGTTTTCTTTTAGAGTTAGGGACACCTAGAGTTAAGTTTAGGGTTAGAAGATTAGAGGTTTTGGGATGGGGTTAGGGTTAGGGTTATGGTCATTAGGCTTAGGGATACGGTTAGGGTTAGGTGTTAGTGTTAGGGTTAGGGCTAGGGTTAGGTTTAGGGTTAGGGTTAGGGTTAGGGTTAGGGTTAGGGTTAAGGTTAGGGATTATGTTAGGATTAGGGTTAGGGGTTAGGGTTAGGGTCAATAGGGTTATTGTTATGGTTAGGGCTAGGTGTTAGTTTTAGGGTTAGGTTTAGGGTTAGGGTTAGGGTTAAGGTTAGGGGTTATGGTTCGGATTAGGGTTAGGGGTTAGGGTTAGTGTTAGGGTTAGGGTCATTAGGGTTAGGGTTAGTGTCAGGGGTCAGTTTTAGTGTTAGGTTTAGGGTAAGTGTTATGTTTAGAATCTAGGTGTAGGTTTAGGGTTAGGGTTAGATTTAGGTTTAGGTTTGTTAAGGTTTGAGTTAGGGGTTACTTTTAGTGTTCGATTAGTTGTTAGGTTTAGGGTTAGGGGTTAGGGTTAGGCTTAGGGTCATTAGGGTTAGTGTTAGCGGTAGGGTCATTAGGGTTAGGGTTAGGGTTAGGGTTATGGGTTAGGGCTTAGGGTTAGAGTTAGGGTTATGTTTAGGGGTTAGTGTTAGCGTTAGGGTTAGGGATAGGGGTTAGGGTTAGTGTTAGGGTTAGATTTAGGGTCACCTAGAGTTAGGGTTAGGGTTAGAGTTTTAGAGGGTTTGGGTTAGGGTTAGGGTTCGGGTTTGGGTTCGAGTTTTAGGGTTAGGGTTAGGGTAAGGGTTAGTGTTACGGTTAGGGTTAGGTTTAGGCTTCGAATGATACGGTTAGGGTTACGGTAAGGGTTAAGTTTAGTGTTAGGTTTAGGGTTTAGATTACGGTTAGGGTTAATGATAGGGTCGTTAGGGTTAGGGTTAGGGTTAGGGTTAGAGGTTAGGCTTAGGGTTAAAGTTAGTGTTGGGGATAGGGGTTAGGGTTAGGGTGAGGGTTAGGGTTAGTGTCATTAGGGTTAAGGAAAGGGTTAGCGTTAGGGTTAGTGTTAAGTGTTAGGGTTAAGTTTAAGGTCATTTGAGTAAGGGTTAGTGTTAGGGTTAAGGGTTAGGGTTAAGGTTACTGGTTAGGACTAGGAATAGATTTAGGGTTAGGGTTAGGTTAGGGTTAGGGTTAGGGTTAGGGTTAGGATCATTAGTGTTAGAGTTAGGGTTAGGGTTACGGCTAGGGTTAGGCTTAGGATTATTGGTTAGGGTTAGGGTTAGGGTTAGGGTTAGGTTTAGGAATAAGGGTTAGGGTTTAGGGTTTGGGTTAGCGTTAGGTTTAGGGTTAGGGTTAGGGTTAGGTTTAGGGTTAGGATTAGGGTTAGGGGTAAGGGTTAGGGTTAGGGTTTGTGTTATGGTTAGGTTTAGGGTTATGGTTAGGATTAGGTCTTAGGGTTACGGGTTAGCTTTAAGATTAGGGTTAGGGTTAGGGTTAGAGTTAGGGTTAGGGTTACGGTAAGGTTAGGGTTTGGATCATTAGTGTTAGAGTTAGGGTTAGGGTTACGGCTAGGGTTAAGCTTAGGATTAGTGGTTAGGGTTAGGGTTAGGGTTAGGGTTAGGGTTAGGTTTGTTATGTTAGGTTAACCTAGGGTTAGGTTATGGGTTACGGTTAGTGTTAGGCTTAGGGTTAGGTTTGTTAGGGTTAGGGTTAGCGTTAGGGTCGTTAGGGTTAGGGTTAGGGTTAGGGTTAGGGTTAGGGATACGACTGGGGTTAGGGTTAGGGTTAGGTGTTAGGTTTCATGTTAGGTTTATGGTTAAGGCTAGGGTTTAGTGTTAGGGTTAGGGTTATGGTTAGGAGTTAGGGGTAGGGGTTAGGGTTAGGGTTAGGGTTATTAGGGTTAGCGTTAGGATAGGGGTTAGGGTTAGGATTAGGGTTATGTCTCGGGTAGGGGTTATGATTAAGTGTAGAGTGTTTTAAGTAAGGGTTAGTGTTAGGGTTAAGGGTTATGTTTAAGGTTAGAGGTTAGGGCTAGGAATAGAGTTAGGATTAGGGTTCGGTTTAGACGTTAGGGTTAGGGGTGGGGGTTAGGGTTAGGGTCAGGGTTAGGTTTAGGGGTTACTGTTTAGGGTTATGGTTAGGATCAGGGTTAGGGTTAAGGTTATGTTGAGGGTTAGGAGTTAGGGTTAGTGTTAGGGTTAGGGTAAGGGTCATTGAGTTTATGGTTAGGATTAGGGTTTAGGTTTAGTGTTAGGGTTAGGTTTAAAGTTAGGGTTAGTTTTAGCGGTTAGGATTAGGGTTGTTAGGGTTTGGGTTAGGGGTTAGGATTGGGTTAGGGTTATGTTTAGGGTTAGGGCTGGGGTTATGGGTTAGGTTTTAATGTTAGGGTTAGGGTTGGGTGTTCGGGGTTAGTGTTAGGGTTAGGGTAGAGGTTAGGGTTAGGATTAGAGTAAGGGTGAGGGTCTTTAAAGTTAGGGTTAGGTTTAGGGTCATGGTTAGGTTTAGGTTTAGGGTTAGGGGTAGGGTCATTACGGTTAGGGTTATGGTTAGGTTTAGGGTTAGGGTTAGGGCTAAGGTTAGGGTTAAGTTTAGGGGTTAGGGTTAGGATTAGCTTTAGGTGTTAGGGTTAGTTTGAGGGTTAGGCTCATTAGTGTTAGGGTTAGCGTGAGGGTTAAGTGTTAGTTTTAGGGTTAGGTTTAGGGTTAGTGTTATAGTTAGAAGCTAGGGTTAGGTTTAGGGTTAGGGTTAGGGTTAGGTTTGTTAGGTTAGGGTTAGGGTTAGGGTTAGGGGTTAGGGTTATGTTTAGGGTTAGGGACACCTAGAGTTAAGTTTAGTGTTAGAGGGTTAGAGGTTTCGGGATAGGGTTAGGGTTAGGGTTAGGGTCATTACGGTTAGGGATATGGTTAGGGTTAGGTGTTAGTGTTAGTGTTATGGTTAGGGTTAGGCCTAGGGTCGTTAGTGTTAGGGTTAGGGTTAGGGTTAGGGTTAGGGTTAGGTTTAGGGTTAGGGTTAGGGTTAAGGTTAGGGGTTAGGGTTAGGATTAGGGTTACATTTAGGGTTAGTGTTAGGGTTAGGGTCATTAGGGTTAGGGTTAGGGTTAGGTTTGTTAAGGTTTGGGTTAGGGGTTACGTTTAGTGTTAGTGTTAGGGTTAGGGTTGTTAGGGTTACGGTTAGGGGTTAGTATTAGGCTTAGGGTCATTAGGGTTAGTGTTTGCTTTAGGGTCATTAGGGTTAGGGTTAGGGTTATGGGTTAGGGCTTAGGGTTAGCGTTAGGGTTAGGGCTTAGGGTTAGTGTTAGGGTTAGGTATAGGGACACCTAGAGTTAGGTTTAGGTTAGATGTTTAGAGGGTTAGGGTTAGGGTTATGGTTTGGGTCTGGGTTCGGGTTTTAGGGTTAGGGTTAAGATAAGGGTTAGTGTTACGGTTAGGGTTAGGTTTAGGGTTCGAATCATAGGGTTAGGTTTAGGGTAAGGGTTAAGTTCAGTGTTAGATTTCGGGTTTGGGTTATGGTTAGGGTTGATGTTAGGGTCATTAGGGTTAGGGTTAGGGTTAGTGTTGGGATTAGGGTTAGAGGTTAGGGTTAGGGTTAGGGTTAGGGTTGGGGATAGGGGTTAGGGTTAGGGTGAGGGTTAGGGTTAGTGTGATTAGGAGTAAGGTAAGGTTTAGGGTTAGGGTTAGGGTTAGGGGTTAGTTTTAGGGTTAGGTTTAGGCTTAGAGTTAGGATTAGTTTTAGCGGTTAGGGTTAGGGTTGTTAGGGTTTGTGTTAGGGGTTAGGATTGGGTTAGGGATAGCTTTTGGTTTAGGGCTGGGTTTATGTGTTAGGTTTGAATGTTAGGGTTAGGGTTAGGGTTGGGTGTTAGGGGTTAGTGTTATGGTTAGGGTAGAGGTTAGGGTTAGGTTTAGAGTAAGGGTTAGGGTCTTTAATGTTAGGGTTAGGGTTAGGGTTAGGGTTAGGGTTAGGGTTAGGGTTAGGTTTGTTAAGGTTAGGGTTAGGTTTAGGGTTAGGGTTAGGGTTAGGGTTAGGGTTAGGTTTAGGGTTAGGGTTAGGTTTGTTAAGGTTAGGTTTAGGGGTTATGTTTAGTGTTAGGGTTAGGGTCGTTAGGGTTAGGGTTACGGGTTAGGGTTAGGCTTAGGGTCATTAGGGTTAGTGTTAGCGATAGGGTCATTAGGGTTAGGGTTAGGGTTAGGGTTAGGGTTAGGGTTAGGGTGAGGGTTAGGTTTAGGGTTAGGGTTAGGGGTTAGGTTTGGGTTTAGGCTTAAGGTTAGGGTTAGCGTTATGGGTTAGGGATTAGGGTTAAGGTTAGGGTTAGGGTTTAGGGGTTAGCGTGAGGGTCAGGGCTAGGGTCAGGAGGTTTAGGGTTACGGTTAGAGTTATGAATAGTTTTAGGTGTTAGGGTGAGGGTTAGGTTTAGGTTTAGGATCATTATGGTTAGGGTTAGCGTTAGGGTTACGGCTAGGGTTAGGTTTAGGGTTAGGCGTTAGGGTTAGGGTTAGGTTTAGGGTTAAGGTTAGGCGTTAGGTTTAGGTTTAGTGTTAGGAGTTAGGGGTAGGGTTTAGGGTTAGGGTTAGGGTTATTAGGGTTAGGGTTAGGGTAGGGGTTAGGGTTAGGGTTAGGTTTATGGCTAGGGTTAGGGTTAGGGGTTAGTGTTAAGTTTAAGGTCATTTGAGTAAGGGTTAGTGTTAGGGTTAAGGGTTAGTGTTAAGGTTACTGGTTAAGGCTAGGAATAGATTTAGGGTTAGTTTTAGGTTTAGACGTTAGGGTTAGGGGTGAGGGTTAGGGTTATGTTTAGGGGTTAGGGGTTAGGGTTATGTTTAGGGTCAGGGTTAGGTTTAAGGTTAGGGTGAGGGTTAGGATTTAGGTTTAGGGTTAGGCTTAGGGTTAGGGTAAGGGTCCTTAAGGTTATGTTTAGGGTTATGGTTAGAGTTTAGGGTTAGGGTTAGGGTTAGAGTTAGGGGTAGGATTCGGGTTAGGGTTAGGGTTAGGGTTAGGGTTAGGGTAAGGGTTAGGGTTAGGGTTAGTGTTGGGGACATTAGGGTTAGGGTCAGGGTTATGTTTAGGGTTAGGGTTAGGTTTAGGGTTAGAGTTAGTGTTAGGGATAGGGTTAGGGTTAGGGGGTAGGGTTAGTGTTAGGGGTTAGGGTTAGGGTTACGGGTTAGGGTTACGTTTAGGGTTACTGTTGGGGACATTAGGGTTAGGGTAGGGTTAGGGTTAGGAAGCCATTAGGGTTAGGTTTAGGCTTAGGGTTAGGGTTAGGTTTAGGGCGCTATTAGGCTTAGGGTTAGGGTTAGGGTTAGGGTCAGGGCACAATTAGCCTTAGGGTTAGGCTTAGGGTAAGTGTTAGGGTTAGGGTTAGTGTTGGGGACATTAGGGTTAGGGTTAGGGTTAGGGTTAGGGTTAGGGTTAGGGTTAGGGGTTA